>NC_141539.1:63977500-64577500 GCF_021556685.1 Rattus norvegicus
TCGTTATAACTTGACTTCCTCTATGAAGACCCTCTTTTGAAATAAGGTCACATACCAAGATCCTGGGTCAATAGAAGGTAATGTAGTATCGGGGCTGGACACAGCTGAACTGAGAATACTCCTGAGAAGATCATGTGATATAGTCCTAGTGTTGAGTTAAATGGTTTCTAAGATGACGATGTGATACCTCCCCCAGGCTTGGTAGAGAAGATCTTATGGACGATGCCATGATCCATTAGAGCATCAACTTTTGGGTTCATAGACCATATTGTGGGCTAACGCCGTGGGCTAACTTGTATTCCTACTTATAGCATATATCAGTGGGTGTATCTTGTTTCTGTGGGTTTTTTTTTAAGGTGGGGATAGTACAGCCAGCCCTTTGCCAATGTTTGGTCACAAAATTGCTTTGTGACCACAGCTGCAGGGGTTCATGGATCGATCTACTTTCTACCCAGTGAGGCCTCTGTAGCACATTCACTAATTAGTTCATGAACAGATTAGGTTGTCTGTAGCCTCTGGTTTGAGACCAGAGATGTTTTTATCCTTTCTAAGAAGGTTAAACCTATGGCCTTCCTTTTAAGCTTGAAAACATCTTAAAACTAGTGGGTAATAGAACTTGATAGTGGTTTTTTTTTTCTCTTGACAGCCCTCATAATTAATGGTTTTGATGAAATCTACTGTAATATTTTCCTAAATACGACTCATAGTCCTAGAATATGACTTGGTTGAGATCACAGTGACTCTCAGCCCTCTGTCCTTGGCTTGTATGCTGTGTGCAAAGGATTCAGAACTTCACGTGTGCTGTGTCACTTCACCTCACAGCACACCCAGGAAGCAGACATTTCTTGGGTCTGTTCGCACAGGAGACTGAGTTAAATGACTACCTGTGTCACCCAGGTACTAAAGAAGGGGATCAAAATATGTCTTACTCTAGAACCTGAGCTCTCTGCTTATCCTCTTCTATTTTTATGGGTGTTATTTCGCACCACTATCTAGTAGTGTGAGCATGATAGAACATGCCGCTCCTAAAGAGCGCCAAAATTCTTCGCAAACAGTCTCATCATTCCTTAGCATAGTCTTTCCAGGTAGGGTGACAGGTTTGTATTTCTCTCACAAAGGGCAGATAAGAATGAGGGTCTGACAGTGATGAGAACCACCCCTGATTATGCAACCAGCTCTGAAAAGTCCAATTTAAACATAAATTGTGCTGCTTTCTGTAGGTTTTTCTTTGTCTGCTGTATCTTTAAAAGGAAATCATGTTATTCATTATTCTTTCTAATGTTGACTCAGCAAATTGTGAAACAGTTCCAAGAGAAAAATACCAGTCAGTGAAGGCCACCTCTGGCAGTAATAAGAAGTAAAACTTTTGAAATGATATTTGGAATTCATTTGAAATACCCTCTGAAGAAATCCTACTTCTTTAGTGACTGAATCCTTACCTCCATCTAGGACAAGAGAAAAAGAAAAAAGAAAGAATTAACAAATGCCATGCCTGATGCTGCATATCTTAATTACCTGATTCCATGTCTAATGCTGGATATTTTAGTTACCTGATTCAGGAGCGTTGATTTTACTTGGAGGTTGTTTTAGGTCAAAACATGCATTCTAGAGTCTATCAGCACTCAAACCAGTTATCTTCCTTTCTTCCCCACTGGGCAGAAAGAAGGAAATTGGAATGAACTAAATGGAATTTGACCTCTCATAGCTAGAGGATGGTTTTCCATATAGATTTTCCAGCCCTCTGAGAGTCAAAGCTCAATTTGGTATCACACTGTTAACTGTCCTGACAACAATTTCCCCTCCCGCCCATAATATTTATTTTGGAAGACCCATAATAATATGTACATACATAAGCTAATAATGGTGAATTGTATGTCTCAGAACTTGCTCACTAAGAGGAGGATCGGTGCTATGGGATATTTGGGTTGGGTTGATAATATATGGAGTCTTGATATACAGGGCCCTCAGGAAGAAGCATTTGTAGCTCATAAAAGACAATAACAAGTTTACAAACACATCTAGATAGAGAGGTTCTCTGCTACCTCATTAGAGTAGTCATAGCAGTAAAGCAGACCAGCAGACACAAATGTCTATGAGCCATCGGGGGTTACTCCTACTGTTACTAGTTACTAGTAACATTAATAGTTACTGTCAGTGAGTCACCCATCTACCATCTGTCCATTCACCCATTTTTCCACCATCTATGGAACTGATAGTCTTTAGGCTTTACTATGTTCAAAGTATTCAGTGGTACTCAGATAACAAACATCCTATATTCCGTCCTTAACAACCCTGATAGTCCAGGCCAACTATACCGTGCAAAGGTACCATAGACTAGTAAGTAACAAGAACTAAAAGCAAAGGCTGGAGCTATATAGCGAGGTGATAAAACACTTCCCTAGGATATGTAAGGCCCTAGGTTCAGTCCTCAGCAGTGCCAAACAGCAATCAGCAGAGGTAGAGGCAGATCAGGAGAGAAAAAGAATGGAGTAATACCATTTCTCCGAGACTTGGAAAATCTGAAAGCATTTTGCATTGCCCCCTGATAAATCTTGGCAGGCTTTCACTAGTATAAGCTGTGCTTGCGTCAATCCAGTTTGCTTAAATGGTTTGACTTTAGCCAGATCTAGTCATGATACAGAGGGCAGAAATTTTCTAGTAAGAACACTTACTCATTTTTTCATTTATTGAGCATTTCCTATATGCCAAATGTTATTATATAAGCCCGTGTTTATTCCATATGTAATATGTTAGTTGTGCAGGTTTAACAGATGAAAAGAGCAAGGTGCAGAGAAAATGATCAACTTGCCCCCCTCCCAACCATAACTCATGTAATAGTTCACGTTTGAATCTCTGGCATTGCATTCTCAGTCTTGGTGGATTAAGGTAGATTGTGAACCACTGCCAAGTTGAGCGTTCCTGTCTGCGCTAAGTAAAGCTCATGGCTAGACACTGGGGGCTGCAAGGAGAACAGTATTATCATGGTTGTAGCCGAGAGAAGTATGTGGTCATACCTGGGGCTTGAACTCGTGTGTTCGAGTCTAACTGAATGGTTGTGTTTTCCCAGGTGTAATACAGAGAGTGAGTGGTACCAGATCCACGAGAACATCATCAAAAAGCTGAATGCACGCTACAATTTGACTGGCTCCAATGCAGGTGGGTGTGCCGGCTCGGTCCGTTCCCACACTTTCCACATTCGACCCTCCGCTCACTTGTGTTAGATGGCAATGGCCACCCCACTGGGTGTTTTTGTTTGTTTTTTGTTCTTGTTCTTTGCCCTGTAAAAACACTCAGTAAGGATTTTTTTTTAGCACTTCCCTAAATGGTGATAGGCTTGCAAAAATGTAAGTTTCTCTATAAAAAAAAAGTTCTTTCCACTCTCATTTGAAACGGCAGAGGATCTGGATTTGTTTTGCACTACCATATCTTGAGCCCTTCAGGTTTTTGCTGTAAGCCAAAATAAATTATAAGCACTCTCTGGTTTTCCAATGGTAAGTGGAAACCTGACGTTAAAGTGCAGTAAAGACATGCATCATTCTACGGCTGTGGACGACAGTGTAATTATATACTGGATAGCAAACGTAGAGTTCACATAAGGAATAGGACTGCAGAGGAGAGCGATGCAGAATGTAGGGATGCATTCATAGAGAAGACGTATGTGCGCTTATTCAGAGACTGAAATAATCAGATGCCACCGTAAATTATGTAAGTCATAGAATATATCATATCTTGTAGTTGGTCCCTTGGAAGTCACTGTCCACTATACATTACATTTTCCTCACAAGTTGCCTGGGTCCATTTCTTTAAATCATAGATTCTTATTTAACTCCTTGAAAAGGTTAGGCTTTTTGTTAATTTTTCTTTATAATAATACCATTGTCTTACTGATGTATTGGGTCTTTGAGAAATAACCCAACCTCTCCCACACTTTGTTTCTTCCAACTTTCCTCTGCAGATTTGTTGACTAACATCGCTTTCTGATTACCCTTAATTGTTGTCGTTGTAACTACATCTGTTAATTCCATAAGGAGGGGCTGCACACTGGGGCAAGGATTCACATACTTTATGTCTTTTATCACCATTACTGACCTACCAGATCACTACATGTTCCTGGATCCTTAAGTGAAACTACCAGAAAATGAGACACAAACCACCTTAGTGTGAGCCTTCCCTTTTCTATGGATAACCATTGTATTGTAAACAAACAAACCAAAGGACAATCACAGCAAAAACCCAAACCATAGTTGCTACTACCTGTGTGGAAATTGAAAGGCTCTGCTGTAACATGGTACCTTGTATAAAGGCCTTCTCAGGGAGCCTGTGGTGAGAGCCATCTAATTGTGTTGTCTACTGGGATATGTGAGTTCCTTGGCTGCTCGGCACATGCTGGTTGCACCTGGTTTCTCCTTCTGTCCTTGGGACATCCCCCCTCCCACGCATCTCCTTCAAGTCTGAGTCCCATTCAGGTCTTACACAGCCACCATGTATTTGACGTGGACTTCCTCTGATCACTGCCTGAGCTCTTCTAGCTCTTACAAACCGAGGCATGCAATTTCCAAGTCTCAGCACTGCACAGTACTTTCACAGAGTAAAAGCTCACAGTGATCCTTTTAAAACAAAGACCTTCACACTTTCCAGCAAAGTACTTCCCTTCAATCTTGGTGAGTCTTCATTCTTGTTACCTTGATCTATGTTGCCTCCCTGAGGAGAGGGAATTACAAGTTCAGCGAGGCCTTTTTGGTCCATTCTACTTCAGTACTGAATAGGAGACGCTCTAGTGACTTACATGAGGCCACAGCAGAGTAACCGGGAGGAGTCCTGATAAAGACCCAATGATTCATTGCAATGATGTTGGCAAGTAAAGAGGCATGGACAGAAGGATATACAGCATGACACACTGGGACACACTGTAGCATCAACAAAGAGATTTTTTTTTATTTACATTTCAAATGTTATCCCCTTTCTCCCACCCAAGAGATGTCTTCTATGCTTTATTTTTTATTGTTGTTGTTGGTAGTGGTGTGTGTGTGTGTGTGTGTGTGTGTGTGTGTGTGTGTGTGTGTGTGTGTTATCTTGTGGGGGAAGTTGGAAGGGTAAAGAGTGGATATGAGGGTCCAGAGAGATAAGCTGGACTGGTGAATAATGGTGATGGTGATGATGATGATGATAACAATAATAATAATAGAGTATCAGAAAGTGTTGAGTCAGTTAATTCTATGAAAGGGCTATTTTTCCTCTGTTACCACTCTCATCTATTCTTTGGCCATTGATACTAGGGGTGAAAAAGAGAGGAAGGAAAAAGTAACTTTAAACTTGCTCTTGAGATGACTCTAGCAGCTAATTTAAGGCCTTTCTGCTTCCCTGGTGCACTTCTCAGCCTTGCTGTCATCTTGTCTTTGTGTTAGGTCAATGGGTTCATCTAGGTAACTGGCATTTCCCTCTAGACTAAGTGGCTGGAAAGAAAGATTAGCCACCTTATCTTTTAACTTTAGAAACTGGTAGAAAATAGTGAGTGATCCATTTAAACATTTAATGATTTAAAAAATTGAATTAATATAACTATAATTAGATTAAGTAACTTGAAATCTTAATAGTTATGTTAGATGAGAATCTTTAAATGTATTAATATAAGGACCAAGTATTTGAAAATATTTGAAATTCTAAAAATATTCATTAAAAATAACTCAGATTTGAGTTTTCTGAACAAGAATGATTATTATAAATGTCAGTTCTGGTAGATGACAGCTGAAGTCCAGGAATGTAGAATTAGACTGAGCCCATGTTATTCACTTAGGCAAATTTGTTTTACCAACAACTTAAGTCTATAAAAGTCACTGGCAGGGCTGGTAAGATAGCTCAGTGAGTAAAGGACTTGCTACCAAGCCCAATAATGTCACTCGGATTCTCAGAGCTCAGGTGGTAGAAGAAAAGAAGCAACTCTTTCAAGTCATCCTGTGTCCTGCACATTCTGCACATCTGTATTTGTGTGTGTAGGTATGTACATACCTACACACACTCACACATGCACACACACACTTGTAAAACTCACTGAGTGCACTTCAGTATGTAGTAACAGAAAGTTTACAGTGCTTTCCTATCATTTGTGTATTTATGTGTATTTTGTACATATGGCTTATAAAAAGTCATTTGTTAATCAGATCAATTTCTTCAGTCTTTGTTTTTTGCCTTTGTGAGAGAAGCCTGCACAATTCTACCCCTCCAACTACACGGTAACCCCTGTGAGATTTGTCAGGAATTGCTACATAAGGAACCTTTCAGGGAGGGCAGTATGGCTCTATGACAGCTGTCATAGTATTCCTTGGTTGCTGCTGCAGAGAGACTGGTGCAGTGTTAGATTGCGCTTTTCTGTTGACAGTCGCATGTCTGCACGCCAGTGTGGTCCTTTGATTCACCATCATGCAAGCGATATAGTACCTGGAGTACCCGAGGATTTTTATCGGTGCCCCCGGCTGTTGAATAGTGAGTTTCTAAATTGCTTTCTCAGAGCAATAAGATTAAAGTAGTACTTTATGGCACCACCTATCGGCTAAAAAGATAGCATGTTACTTTTTTTGTTTATTTTTGGAACTTCCTAATGATTAAACTGTCCTGTCTGTTCGGTCCTTTTGAACTTTATTTCATAGTCAGTTAATTCTGTTCGATTACAAAGCGGCGAGTAATACAAAGACTTACTCCTTTCCCATAGGGTGATATTTTATTACCTTCACTTTATTACCTTCATTTTATGTGGGCATGTGCACACAGTCACATGATTCAATAGTACTGGGTGGCTGAAATTCTTAACATTGGCCTCTTTGCTTCTGACTTGTGTGTGTGTTTGTACTTATGTATGTCTATGCACACACACACACACACACACACACACATATAGATATGCACACTGCATCATACGTGCATATGGTATTGCTTTTTTTGTTAACTCCTTGGGAACAAACAGCTGACTCTATTTTTCTACCTCTAACTATGATATCCAGTATGCAATATCTAAATCAGGACTCAGCATTGGTATAATAGTATTTCTGATATATAGAACCTGTTAAATGTTTGCCAGTGTTCCCAGAGTTCTCTGTAATACACGAACCCCCAGGGTTTGTCATGTGTGGTGGCTATATTCTGTCAGATTCCCTTTTCTTTTCGGTTTCCCTTCATTTCAAAATGGAATACTAAAGAGGCTGCAAGATGGTTCGGGGGTGATGATATCTCACTGTTGTCCCAGGTTCACTTCCTGGTACAATCATGGCAGCTCACCACGCCTGAAATCCAATTCCAAAGGGTCTAGTGCCCTCTCCTGGCCAGAGTGGGCACCAGGCATGCATGTGGTACATATACATACATGTGGGCAAAAGATCACTAATACACATTAACAGTTTTCAAATATAACATTAAATTGTACTCTATGATATTTTAAAGGATATGTACAGTATTGATAAAAAAAAACCTCTGACTTTAAAATATAATCTATTGGAGGTAGTGATTAGAGTTTTAACATTATTTTGTGTAGTCGTTATACTTCTATACAAAAGTTATATTTCTCTAACTTTTATAGGATCACTCGGATCTGCTATTTGTAAGTTACACAAAATTTTGAGGAGCTAAACAGTCATGTGTACTACTGCAGTGTAGGAAATTTAGCAATATTTTTACCCATCTTAACTTCTTGACTGATCCTTCAGTAACTAAAGAAAGATTAACAAGAGAAAATATTTCAGACTCATTTCGCGTGTTCAGATGTAGAAACCTGCATGAGAAGTGCTGAGCAAGCGTAGTGTTTTCCAGCAGGTTAATGAAATATGGACGGTCATGGGAAAACATGGCAGAGTTCCTCCTCTCATGGCAATCAACTGGTTGCTGGGGGTGGGTGGGGGGGTTACAAAATCTCTTTTATCAAGTTGTCCTTGGAAGAACTTCCCGTTTAAAGATGTGTATGCTCTCCTTGGTCATGAACAAACATAATTTTTGAACTGTTTCATGGAAGAAAACCTGGGAAGATTAGAATGGCCTTCTTACACATTATGTCTTTCAAAATAGTCCTCTAAAATTCTTTCTTTTAGGATAGCATATACTGATTACCATCACTATGCAACACACACACACGCACACACACACACACACACACACACACACACACACACGAAATAACTCTGAGGCAGTAGATTTAAAACAAAAATAGGCAACAATATTTATAAGAATGAACATATACATAAAACCACTAAACACACAAACCAAAACATTGACATAAACCTGTGTGTGTGTGTGTGTGTGTGTGTGTGTGTTTGTGTGTATAGTGTTGCTATCCTGAATCAGAATCAAGAATGGAATTTTTTTTTTTAATTAACTTGAGTATTTCTTATATACATTTCGAGTGTTATTCCCTTTCCCGGTTTCCGTGCAAACATCCCCCTCCCCCCTCCCCTTCCTTATGGGTATTCCCCTCCCAACCCTCCCCCCATTGCCGCCCTCCCCCCACCAGTCTAGTTCACTGGGGGTTCAGTCTTAGCAGGACCCAGGGCTTCCCCTTCCACTGGTGCTTTTACTAGGATAAGAATGGAATTTTAAAATGGAAAATAACAGTCAAAAGAAAATGTTGAAGTGCTTTGATCATGTCATCCTCTGGTTAGCATAGATTTATGTCCAGCTCTTGTCTTTAGCCGATAAATTTACTTTGGGTAAGACTGTGAAAGTCAATAATTTTGGATGCCTCTATTGTTTCTTCATTTGACATGCACTGATTTATGTGTTGGTCCTGTCCTATTTTCTCTATAATTTTTAGCCATTGGCTAACCACTTGCTTGGAATAAAAGCATGAAAGCATTTCCCCAGTTGAAAACTAGGGGATCTTTGAGGCAGCAGTCACAATCAGCAGACCCTGCTTATGCTTCTCAGTCCTTCTGCATAATTAGGAGAGCCCGGCAGGAAGGGCCAACCCCTTTCCAGATCCCAGGAGACATAATGATGATTAACTTTAACGGTCAACTTTACTGGATTTAGAACCAACCAAAAGGCAAGCCACTTAGGCACTCCTGTGGGGAGTTCTCTTAATCTGATTATTTGACTCATCAAGACCTGTCTTAAATGTGGATGGTGCCTCTCCTTCAGCAGCATAGATAAATGAAGGTACAAGGGAGCTTTGCCTTTGCCTACTTGTGTTCACTCTTACTGGGACATTCATCTACCATGGTGTTGGCTCTGGCATATCAGAATTGCTATGTTCTCCAGTTCTGCCCATATTTGTGTAGTGTCAAAATTAATGTCATAAATTTGTGGCTGCCCAAAATGACAAGATTTAAGGATATTCAACATCTTATAACCCAAGTTGTTGGCAATATTTCAGTAGATTGGTCTCCTGTGACTTCCCCGAGCAAACACCTCACAGGATCTAATATAGATTTTATGGCTCGGTAGCTGGATTTCCCCCTGAAAATTCTCCCTTGCTTTGAGCAAGTTCTAAGGGATCCATCATCATCTTCTGGCCACTGAAAGTCCTGTACCCAGTATAGTGGCAACAGGATGTGGAGCCGGTGGGATATTGAGAGGAAGGGGCTCTCATTGACTGGCATTAGTACTTCTATGAAATAGGCCGCCAAAGATCTCTTACTCTCCACCATGTGCCAAAATAGTTGACCTGAAATTAAGATCTTCATTTGAATTTAATACACTTCAAAATATTCCTAGTAGAACACGGCCTCATAGAGGCAGAGATCAGGAGCCAGCAGGATCCTTTTCTTTGCTGCCTTTGCATAAGGTAGTAGTGTCGACTTCACAGAAAATTCATTCTCCATTTTTCACCTTTCTATCTTCTCTTTTTAAATGTCAGATGTTACCTCTTATAACTAGCTTGTATAGCCATGTTCTTTTTCATCACTGTCTTTGTGATTTATCTGGTTTGTTCTCTAACAATTACAATTAAAAAGAAGGAAATTCCAGTCAAACACACAAGAAGGGCTAAGCAGGAAGTTGGGTAGATGAGCATATTTTTTCCTAGAGTGGATCTTCAGTAATTTGAACTACCTACTACATACATAGTCTACTTAAGTCTTAATGTTACATTTTAAGATGTCCTATGCTTAGTGACTAGTGACTACTTGATAAGAATTCATTTTTATGAATGATAAAATAAAAATTAGAAAATTTATATTGTCAGTTATAAGATACATAGTGGAAGCTTGGTTCATGGTCTCCTAGTGCCAGATAAAACAGCAGGAAATTGGAAGTGTTTGTCAAACCCTAAGAGAGTTTTATAATTTACCCTGGCTTTGTGGACAAGGCTCTTAAGGTGCTTTCCAAGTCCTTATTAAACAGGACTCTTAAGTGCCTTCTCATTTTTCTCTAACAATGTGAGAGCCTCTCTGTGCTTTAGAATACAGCCTTAGCATAATGCCTTAGAAATGCGATAGTTATAGTTCCGGGAGAACATATGAGTTCTTTGAATTTTTTGCACGAGTTACCAAAATATAAAAGGGGTTGGGTATTCAATTTGAAAGAAAAGTAAATATAACCTAGAGAAAATCAGAAGTGCTTAAGAGATGAGGTTTGGGTATTGTTATGCTAATTCGTGAGAAGAGAAGGGGAGTTGCCAGGGACTGCTTTGTGTGTTTGCTTCCAGTCCCTGTGCCTAGGGCAACCTGCTGAGATTGGTTCTGATCTTCTAAAACAATTTGTGATATTAAGTTTAATCCCTCATTATTTCTTACCTATATTATTAAAATTACGCATGATGAGTAGCCTGCCTGTCCTTTTCTATGCTACTACCGGATCTTTGTTTTGCTAGGAATATTTTAAAATAGGTATGAATGTTTTAATATCATGGCTGAGTTCATATAGAAAGCCTAATTCTAGCCTCACTGTTGGACTTACTTATTTTGGAAAAAAAGGGCAAATGAAACAGTTTGGAGACTTTTCTCAGCATATTCATATCTTTAAATGCTGACTTTTATGAAAAAGAGTTTCAGACCATTAGAGTTTAGCGATCAAAATTTATGAAACCCCTCTTTAAGAAAATAAAAGAAATGAGGATTGTTATACATAGACCAACTGTATACTTCCTTTCCTGTCCCAGCAGTTCAGTTTGCAGATCCATTTGTAACTATCTCGGGGTTGTAATATGCCCTTTAACTCGTGTGTGAAAATCTTGTTGCATGATTAGCACATCTATTCTTAGCTCAGGTATTTGTAGCGTCCTTATTTATAGAACGTACATTTTTAACATCTTGTAATCTTTCTTCCAAACTTTTGTAGAAACTCAGAATAGAAAATAAAAACCAATAGTACAGCTGGGCGTGCTGGCACACTCCTTCAACCCAGCTGTCAGGAGGCAGAGGCAAATGGAACTCTGTGAGTTTGAGGCCAGCCTGGTCTACATAGAAAGTTTCAGGCTAGCCAGAACTACATGGCGAGACTTTGTTTGAAAAGGAAGGGTTGTAAAGTACAAGATTAGGTGTAATAAGTGGCTTATATGTCATAAGTTAACATTTTCATCAATATTGTGATTCTGTTTACACTTTAATTGGATTTATTAATGAAATTTTAGATGAAGGGGTAGGTTTTTTTTTTTTTTTTTTAACAAAGCATGGTAAAGTTGATGTCCCTTGAACATCATTGGAATATTTTGTATTATATATTTGATTTATTGATTTACAATTTCAATTCAGTTGCCCACTGAAGACATTCTATTATATTTTCTTGATAGACTACTGTGTTGCTAGAAAAAAATAGATTTCAATAATTTTTAAATAAATTGTGTTTTTTTCAAATCTTGGTATAGTCAAGTGTGTAACCCATTCTTCTGCTACAAATATGAATAAGTGTTCAAAGACTGCATTGTGGTCAGTGACCACTCTTACCTGCTGTATTCAAGGTTCTGGGATTAATCCAGTATGGGGTTAGGGCGGAAGGTGCAAATGTGGTAAGAAACGCAGAAACAGAGTTTGAAGAAAGAGAAATCTTGCTACTATATCTAAATATAGGCTCAAATCTAAATAAAATTTAAATAATTGATCTGAGAAGATGGGGCTGTGAGAGGAGGCAGAGAGTGCTTAAGTTGAATGGACCCAAAAATGTGAGATGAGGCTTAGGACCAAATACATAGTACCTAGAAGTGATTTCTCCTGAACCTTAGAAAGCTGTTCTCTGACTTCCCGAGGCAATGTGTAGAATGGTTCTTCTTTGATACATTGACCTTTACACCCTTGGTCTGGATTTATGTTAAGGTAATAGTTGAGAAGAATCCGTTCTTATAAAATTTAAATTTTGTGTGTAAAGATAAAACTAATCCCAGCTGAGTAGTCTAAAATCTGTGTAAATATGTAGCCAGTGTACATTCAAATGAGTAGGATTTCTGTGCAGGGAAACAACACTCAAGATGAGTTATGATAAGAGTGAATATAGTGAGCTGCCAATCAGAGGAAGCAGGTTCAGCCAATGAAGATGGCATCCTAGGAGTCTAGACAAGAAACTGACAAGAAAAGGCTAAGCTGGAATTCAGGACAGGATAGTCATAATGTAAAATAAGATTTTAAAACTAATGCATAAAAAAAATACTGATTGAGTTTGTTACACACTGGCCTAACGCATTTTAAAAAACAAATAGAAAAACTGTATCATCTTGGTGCTTAGATTCTGTGACAGTCCTGGGTAGAATGAAAGTTCTTCTTTAATTCTTAGTAAGGGAATGAGCACAGCTGGGAAAAAATGAATCGCTATGCTGATGTTAAAGCTAATTCCATCACAATTCTGCACAAAGGGAAAAAGAAATGGAAAAGTCTACATAAACACTTAGAAGATGGAGAGAAGTGAACGGGAAGGCCAGTGAGTGTCCAATAGGGCTTACAGAGGTGCTGCGAGTAAAAGGAAAGTGCCATTTTGGGGGTCCGTTCGGCTCACGCACTCTCTTTGAATGTTACTCTGAATGTTAAGGACTGAGGCACTGGAAGTGCTCAGATGAAAGGAATCCTTAAGAGAGAACATACAATTCAAGTTGTATCTTGATAAGTTATGGAACCGCAGAGCACAAAAGCCCGAGCTAAAACCCAGGAGGAAACTACTGCTTACCTCTCTGCCCTCCAGTGTAGTCTCAGCAGTTGTAAAGGTCTGACCATCATAGTGTCGCAGAATTGCCTAAGGAAGAAGGCCGACTCTGCATTCTACACTCGTCACACTATGCCTTCCATGTGAGAATGATTCCAATTTCAAAATAATTCTAATTTCAAATAAAGTCATAGGAAACCTACCACTCATGCCCACAGAAAGAAATGGGAGTGACCATAGAGAAAGAAGAAGAAGAGTGTAGGAGCAAAGACACATGGGAAGTGTGTGCAGGGAACATGGGAACATAGCTTTACATACACCCAAGCATCAGCAAATAGCACGGGTCAAAAGATGTCCTCTTTAGAGTTAGGCCGTCTTGTCCCCCTCCTACAATTTGTTAAATACAGGCTTTAAGTCAGTCATTTGTGTTAATTTTGTTTAAAAGTAGAAATAGAATATATTATTTCCAGAATACTGGGACAATAGGTAACATAAGAAAGCCCAACTCCGAGTCTCTAAAGTCATGGTTTTGCAGTTTCACATTGTTACATTCACAGCCATGCGTGATTTGGTTCATCAGGAATGAAGGGGGGAAAATGAAGCAAAGAACAATCTGTGTCAGAACCACAGAAAGGCAGGAGGATGCCCTGATGCACCTGCAGGCTGAGCATCTCAGGAGCTGAAGTTTGTCGCTGGTTCCCTGCTCTGGTTTATATCTGGATGATTGCACCCAAAGCCCTGTGTGATTAAGGATGTTTCCACCTTCATATCTCTAGTTTCTCCCACTTAGGTCTTTCCCACCTTTCAGGTTAGAGCTGTGATGGTGATAGACAGCTTTGCCTTTGAACCCTCCACACAGGACTGACCTATGTACACAGAAAACCCTGGGCTCTGTATATTAATAAAAAGCCAGGCGTAGTGAATGTTTTCCTCCTTTCTTTTTTATTGTATTACTTCTGAATTTACTTTATTTGATTTCTGTTTGTTACATCCTTCCCACCCAAGACATGGTCTCATGTACCCAAGACAAGCTTTGAACTTCCTTATGTAGCTGAGAATGGCCTTGAGGTCCTCATCCTCCTGCCTCTACCTCCTGAGTGTAAGGATTGTGAGTTATGGACCACCGAGCCTGGGTAAAAGGGGTGTTTTATTAATGTATGGCAGTTGGGAAACTTTTGTAACTTAGTTTCCCTAAAATGGCACCTAGTTTGTTGGGATTTGTGGCTGGGGGGCATAAGGGGGGAACAAACTACAGTTCAGTATCCAATAAGCAGTTCTACATCACCTGCAGCCGCCCCTGCTGGCGTCGTGAGTGATTCCTGTCAGGCTTTATCCTGAAGAATTTTGCAAAGTTGATGTCATTATGTTTATATTTTGGAGACGGGAACCTGAACACGGAGAACTCCAGTGAGACAGCATCCTGCAACCTTCTCGTGTTCTTTTTTAAACAACACACTGAGTAACATGTATGTTTAGCAAATGTTTGCCATGAGCTCTCCGTTCTGCACTGCTGGGTATTCACAGCTGTGTGCCATTTGTTTCATTAGTGACAAAATGGCTGTTTTAATGTAAACACTTAATGTATATGTCATCTCACATACTTGTATTTTTGGGGTGAGAACCTTTAAAAGAAGATCTAAATGAAATTTTCTATCCTTTAAAGAAGTCTTCGCTTGTCCCTCCTTCTCCCAGCTCCATTTACCCTCAGCCAGTCATCATTCTCCCCTTGTGGTTAGCTTCTTTTGACATCAGTATGTAAATATTTGTTAAGACTTTCCTTTGTAGTGACGAGTAATTTTTTTACCCATTATTTGGTAGTGTTCTGATGGCTCATTTATTCAGCCTGTGGTTGTAAGGTCATGATAACTAAGGACCACAATAAAAATACGATCAACAATTTCTATGATGATAAAATAAATAGAAATGTTATGATGTGGAGATATGGCTCAGTGGTTAAGAGCACAATTGCTCTTCCAAGTTCAAATCCCAGCAACCACATGGTGGCTCACAACCATCTGCAGTGGGATCCGATGCCCTCTTCTGGTGTGTCTGAAGACAGCTACAGTGTACTCAATCTATTTTTTTTTTCTTTTAAGAAACGAATGTCGTGTTTCTGTGGAGCTGCTCCTTGTGGGCCAGCTGCTGGTACCATGTGTTGTGTTGTTTGGGTTTGTTTGATGAAATTATACACTTGCTTCGTAGCTGAGAACAGCCTTCAGTTCCTTCCTTATCATCCTCCTGCCTTCACTCCCTCAGTGCTAGAATTGAAGATTTCAATCACCAAGCCTGGATAAAAGGAGCCCCTTTTTATAGATGGCTGTTAGGAAGCTTAAGTGACTTGGGATAGAACCCACTTTGTTGCTCTCGTAGCTTAGCTGTTCTGTAGTTAAGAGTTGTAGTTTGTGGGAGAAAGCCCTGCTGTTTTGGCAGATCATGTGTCTTGTAGCCAGTCCTTTGATTCAGTTGACGTTTCCACTACTTGGTTGTGAATTCTTCATTCTGGAGAACATGGGTCAACTGCAAATGGCAATTACTGCCCCCACTGCCACCAATTTTCGTCACTAGGATAGTGAAATTAACCACAGTTAGGACCTTTTTTCTATATTTTTTCTAATTTCTAGAATGCATCCAGCAGTGTACTTTTCCTTTCCCCACCTGTTTTCTGTTTTCCCCATCACTTTGGTGTTCCCTTCTGGCATTGACTCACTGGCTGCCCCCTGCTGGCTGCCTTCTTGATGCCCTTAGGCTTTTTGCCGTCCCTCTCCATGTCACTTGCTTTCTGGACATGGATGTGTGTCTGCGCATTACTGCTCTCCCATCATCCTTTTCTTCCCAACAGGGAACTTTCTCCTTTTCGTATCTTCCTTATTTTTTTTGTTTGTTAAAAAAAAAAAAAGATTGAGGGAGGAAGTGTGAAAGGGGAAGAGACTGAAGGCTAAATAAATGCAGCAGCACCCATTGGGCAAACGGGAATTTTCGTCAGTCCTGCTCGTTCCCCCTCCTGTACTGAAAATACCATCTTTGTATTTCTCATTCTTGTTGAGATTTTCCCTTTCTTTCTTTGTATTTGCCACATGGTGCTGCAAAGGTCCCAGATCAGGCCCTTCCACAGAAGTCCTGGTAAAATGATTGTCATTTGGAAAATATAAGAGAATCTCAAGAACTGTGTCAAATCCATCTTACTCTCTGAGAATTCTGGGTCTTTTGAACAGTGCCCTCCCCAACAGGAAGAATTGCTTTATGAAACTGTGTGTGGCACACACACACACACACACACACACACACACACACACACACACACACACACACGGGTCTTCTACAAACCCTGGCTTCTGGTGATGCTAATGGAGATGGTGTGGGAGTTGAAGGCTAAAGGATGCTAATGGGAAATGGGGCTGTGGGAACCCGGAGTCACATGGAGCTGCTAAGTCACATGGATCAGCCCATTCCGTTTGGTCTTGGTTCAGTGGCCTCAGGGTTTTAAAAGGAATCAGATTTTCCCATGAAGGGTCCTGAAGTTGCTCTGAGAGTTGCTGTCCATCTACTAGTCCTGACGGCTGGCCCCTTCTCAACTTCAGTCCTCATGACTGTGGAAGGGCTGACCCTCCTCTTCTGCTCCAAGGGAGCTGGGTTGCGGGGAGGGGGGCTAAAGAAGGGAGAGTTCCAGAGAAATGGAGAACAGGTACAAAGTATTGAAACCTGCTAGACTTGACTCTCACAGCGCTTCTCTGAGGCACAGATTCTATTAGACAAGCCTGAGGGTGGGGCTTCCTTTCAAGTTCTCCTGGTTATTGCCTGTTTTAAAACAAGTCCACAAGACACCTCTCACTATTCTGTGCTTCCTCATACTATTTAGGGAGAGTAAAAGGAAACCCCTTATGTGCCTGTGTTGTGCATAAGGTTTGCATTTTTTTCCCCAGTGTGATTGAAGTCATTTGTGTATCGTCTTTTTTTAGAGAGCATTGTAGTACTGTAAATTAAAGACTGAGTTGTTTAGGAAACAGTAGTGACAAATAATGTTACAGATTAAAGGTTAAAGGTTATCTGTGGATGGCTCTATTGTCTTCTTCACCCTTATCCTAATTCACTTTAGATTGAGTACATGGTTTTTAAAAAAAAAAAAAAAGAAGGAAAGAAAGAGTCACTTTTGAAAAAGAAAAACAATGTAAGTCACTTTGAGAGGTTTCATTTTTCTCTTGTGGATACAGGGAGAAGCTTCTGTCTGTCTTGTTTTAAAATGTTGAAAGGAGGAGGGAATTGAAGGAGACGCTGTGTCTTTGACGTGATAGACTAGCATTTTCACATTAGTTTCCTTTTTGTAGCTCCTGCCTTAGAATCGAGAAAATTACATATGAAATAAACGTTGTCTCTGGCATGCCCTGCTGTGATAATGTCGCTGTAATTGGGATAAAGAAGAAAAACAGATAATTTTAAACTGACTGGATTCCTTTTTGTTTGTCAGAGTGTCCTGTGTCTTAATAAAGTCTCAGGAAATAATGCCACTTTGAGTCTCTGTTATGTCAAATTAAGAATGTAGCCTTGATTTTATTACAATCAGTTTTGTTGCTTTAAATACAAGAAAAATCATTATTTTTTAAAACTCTTGAATGCCTATATCTTAAGGTTTGTTTTCGGGCTTGTACTATTTGGTAGATCATATTTAGGCCTTGTAGGGTTGAGAAAAGGGAAAGCTCTAATTTAATTTCAATCCCCATTGTCTCTCTGGAGAGTAAGTGTTGCTAGAGAGATCCGTTCTGACAGCCAGGCTGGATGAAGGACGGGACACCATAGATAGAAGTCTGCTTCCTGCTCTTAAACTTCCTGCCAGTGATTCTCTAGTTCCTAGAAATTGGGAAACTCTAGTACTAATGTTGGAAGAGTGTTCCTCACAAATCCTTCCTATCCATTCTGTGTAGCTAGTAAGACCTCAAGCCATAAGCCAGAGCTTCTGGGAGAGCAATCACTTCTGACATAACTCAGGTCACTTATGGTGATGTGTGTCTCTCTCCTCTGTTTTAGGATTAGCAGTTTCCCTCCAGCTGTTACACGGAGACATTGAACAGATCAGAAGAGAATACTCCTCGGTGTTCTCTCACGGAGTATCCATAACTCGGAAGCTGGGTTTTTCTGACATTATAATGCCTGGTAGGTGACTTGGTGTGCCCCACAATGGTGAGGGATGCATACATTCTCTGCTTTTGACCTTTGAGGAAATTGTCAGATGGTCAGCTTGGAAGTGTTCCCTGGGGGCCTGTGGGAAAACTAAGCGAGGTAAGTGGTAAGGAGCAAATGAAAAAACTGTTATCTGAAGGGAAGTAACTCTGGTGGCCATGGCTGCATTTCTCTCATGACTATAACAACAGCCAAACCTGAGATCCCCTCCAAAACATACATGATCTCTTGATGGAGAAGTCTAGGTCATGTTTGGTGATATCCTCTTTGGTCTACTGTTCATTTGTTTTTTGTTTCTGAACATGGAGAACAATATATGCACCAAACAAAATGAGTTATATATATATATATATATATATATATAGATGATCGCAATATCAAAATTTATGTTTAAAAAAATCATGCTCAACAGAGAGGTGTTGAAGAGGATACACACATCTGAGTAGTAAAGGGGTGGTGATGAGAATGTAAGAGAGGAGGGGGTGAGCGGAGGATGTAACTATAAAGAAGTAATATTTGGTTTCTTCATGAAACAGGCATTTTCAGTACCTCTTTAAAGATAAACTCTTTTCTTTTAGTATGGCCCTAAGAATATATTATATAATGAGCAAGGTCATTTTACTTTAAGTTTTCTTTATAATTCATAGACTAGGTCTTCAGAGCTAATTATTCCAGCCCTTCCCCAAGTTATTGCTCTCTTTAATGCTAATAATAAGCACCTGCTGATACTCCAAGGGACAAACCCAACGCCAGCTATGAGACCTAGCGGTAGAACTGCTTAGAAAAGACCCCAGATGTTCTGTGTCGTCCACTGTCCCATTTGCTGATCTCTTGATTGAAATTCATTCATGCAGGGAAGGCTGGGAGTAAAGCTTGGAAGGTTTTAAGGAATGACCTGGCCCAGTCATCTTTAGCGTCTTGCAGGACTGTTGTGGAAAATGACTGTTTATAGATCTGTTTACGTGGTGACATGCTATCCAGTGGCTCCTGCAACCATTCATTATTTCCCCTAGTTGCTATAAATAACTGGTATTTCCTCAACAAAAGAGAAAAACATTCATCCCACTGGGAAGCAAATTGATGTGCAAATCTAATATTAAAAAAAAAAAACATATTTAGAGCCAAATGTGGCCAGGTGCTTGCTGGGAGAATTCCTCATCTCGGTCCCTGGGCTGTATCCTTGAGGAATGGAAAAATATAAAACGGGACTTCTCTGGCTGAAGTGCTGTCTGGGTGGTTCTGTGTTCATGTAGCTTTTGTCTGGCTTTAATGGTGGGAGGAGCTGGGGAGCGAGGCTGCTTCTGTCTCTTCCTGGCAGACTTCTGTAATGTATGGTTTCTACTCCCCAAGGAAACAGTCTTTCCAGACAAAGGCATACCTGCTTGCCATGAGATTGCAAGAAGACTTTTTAAAACCCATTTCATTCTTTCCTTTTTCTTTTGTCTTCCTTGGCTTCTTACTATTCCCACCAAGAGGTCAGAGCAATGCCTGTAGGCACTTAACCATCAGAGCACGGCTGTCAGACTCACTGGAACTTTTACAGGGACAAGCACAGTCTTTGCTGTACTGTCCTTCGTTGCTTTCAAACTAACCAGTGGCTTGGTGGCTTAGCGAAAACTTGGGTTGAATATTCCAGTGAGGAAATATTTATGAATAACGTTTCTGGTCACAGTGCCTGTGCACAGTTGGCTGGCATGACCCCTCCTTTCACTTCATTTTCTAGGCTGTCCTTCAACGTTTATTTGTGTCTAGTATTCTGACGGGGGTCAGAACAGGTGAGGCACACCTCACACCAAGAGGATCGGGTTCATTAACGCAGACACACTCTGTCTGCCAAATGAGACAGAAACGGACACAGAGCTCTTTCCAGGTCCATAGCATATCATCGGTGCCCCTTTTTGAAACTGGAAGGCCTGGAAACAGAATTCCTTCCCTAGTCCTTGCAGTTGTACAGAGATTTCACTCATCGCCTGGTATTAAGGTGAAAGATGAGGGAGGGGTCCGCCTTTGTGCTTTCTAGCCTGTCGGTCAGACATCGAGTGCCTACTGTTTCAACTATTCATTTATTGGTGTTGCTGTTATTATCAATTATTTTAATATACTGATTTCCAGCTACAAAAAGCCCTTTTCTAAGGTGCCTTATGCTTGTGGTATACAAGCCAAATACTATCTCTAAGGGCAGTTTCACGCTACAGTCTCTTTAGAGGACAGCTAAATATTTTACCTTTTTTAAATTTTATTTTTTCGTATTCACGTTACAGCCTGTCCACTGCCCTGCTTCCTGGTCACCCACTCTCTGCTTCCTTTTTCCTCTGAGCAAGAGGGAACAACCCTCCCCCAGCCCCCGCCATATCCTACTACCCTGGCACTTAAAGTCTCTGTGAGGCTAGATGCGCCCTCTCCCACTGAGGCTAGACAAGGCAGCCCAGCTAGAAGAACATATCCCAGGTACAGGTAACAGCGTTTGGGATAACCCCTGCTCCAGTTGTTCAGGACCCACATGAAGACCAAGCTGACATCTGCTATGTATGTGCAGAGAGGCCTAGGTCCACCAATCCAACACCCTTTCATGTTAAAAGTATTAGAGAAATCAGGACTAACATCAAAGTAAATGGAGAGAAACTTAATGCAGTTCCACTCAAATCAGGGATAAGACAAGGCTGTCCATTCTTTCCCTATCTATCCAATATAGTATTTGACAGTTCTAACCAGAGCAATTAGACAACTAAAGGAGATCAAGGGGATACAAGTCGGAAAGAAAGAAGTCAAATTATTGCTATTTGCAGACGATATGATCGTATACAAAAGTAATCCCCAAAAGTTTACCAGAGAACTCCTATAGCTGATAAATGCCTTCAGCAAAGTGGCTGGTACAAAATTAAGTTAAGGAAATCAGTAGCTCTCCTTTATACAAATGAGAAATAGACCAAGAAAGAAGTCAGGGAAGCAACACCTTTTACAATAGCCACAAATAATATAAAATACCTTGGTGTAACTCTAACGTAGCAAGTGAAAGATCGCTATGACAGCAAAATATTTAAATTACTGCTCTCCACAAAAATGTAGGGTGAGCTCAAAAGAAATAAGTGGTAAAATTAATTTTAGCAGCGTATCGCTTAACTCAGTGCATCCCAAAATAGTACCTTGGTAGGTAATCCATATGAAAACTCTCTAATGAGTTATTCACACTGTTTTCCACTCTCAGTCTTTGAAAGCTGCTGAGTATTGGACAGTCACAGCATATCTTTCTATAGCCAAGTCACAGTTCAATAGCTTAGTAGCCACATGGAAGCAGTTACTCCGTTGGACAGCCTGGCCCTAAATGTCTTAACAGATCCCATGCAAACCAGGCCCAGGCCATCCGAAGTATGAGGAAGGTCTAGGTTCCACCAGACGTCTTGGAACGGCTCTCTGATGCGTCTGGTAGGTTATACAAGGCTGGCTGTTCCCCCCTGCACACCCGTTAAGCACTCATTCCTACTCTAGGTTTATATGCTAGGTGAATCTGTCACTGTCTTTATCATGTCCCCTCTACTTCATCTTCCTGGCTTATGCCCTGTTCCCTGGAGACGAGTTCCCATTGAGTGATTGGTTAAACTGTCACGTTTTGTTAGAGAACCCATCATTAATACTTTCTGGAACTTTCTGTAAATCTTTCAAGCTTCTAACCCTAAAGAGAAATTAAGTGTTACTGCCAGAATAGGGTGTTAGAAAGACACAGGGTCTGAGATCTAGAGACTAATTTTGATATTGAATTCAAGATTTATTTAAATTTATTTTGCAAATAACTTGGTGATTTATAGGTCTGGGATAATAATATAATAAATATGTTTCCACAGTGTTTTGTTAAAAGGAATCTCCTTCTTTTAAATATAGGTATTATGCCTTGCTACTTACTGGTAAAGAAGCACATGCAGCAGATGGAATTAATCCTTCAGTAATCCTCATTTTGGAGAAAATAGATTAGATGAATAGAAATTAGTATGATATAATTTAATCTTACTTAAAAATATATCATTCTTGGTCAAGATCCCTCATGCCTCTAATCCTACTTGAGTCCTGAGGAAGGAAGATCACAAATTCAGAGCCTGCCTAAGCTTGCAAAAATATTTTCTAAATTTAACTAAAGTTCACTATGCTTTGGTTGGAGTCTCAGAGATTCTGGGTCACATTAGAGCCATCACTTGTGTTAGACATGAATCTAGATATGACTAGGCTCACATGGAGAGACGGTATACTTTCAGTCAGAAGATGTCAGTGACTAGAGAGAGAGATGAAAGATTTCCTTCCTGGTCAGGCCAGACCCAAGGATGGTCCTTAGAATTGACATTAATATTTCAAGACTGGTCTGACCAATTCCTTACTGGTCTCCTGTGGTGACAACAGCTGCATTCTTTATTGAGAGAGTTACTAATAGTGCCTTGCACACACATCTTAATCTCTTCAGTTTCATCCATCAAATGGAATGGATAGTGCCTTCCTATAAATGCAAGACAAGATCTAGCTAGACATCCAAGTGCTTCGTGACGAACCCAGCTCGTAGCAGCCATTCAGTAAAATGACCTGTTCGTGTTGCTGGAACTACTACTATAGTGGAATGGCTCTGTCTAATACTGTGAAGGCCAGAAGTGTTTGAGACTCTAGAAGGTATGTTAGAATTTGTATCGTAGGGTCAGGAGTGGTGGCATACACCTTTAATACCAGCCCTTGGGAGGAGACAGAGGCAGGTAGATCTCTGTGAGTCTGAGGTCAGCCTGGTCTAAGTAGTAAATTACAGGCCAGTCAAGGCTATATACTAAAACCCTGTCTCAAAAAACAAAAACAAAAACAAAAAACCAAAACAGAAAACCCAGTATATGAAATGTATAGGTTGAGCATCCCTACAATCAACTCTGGAATGCTGATAGCGTTGGCTCTGAATGTCGTGTTGGTACTCAGAAGGGTTTGGGCTTTCCAATGAAGGGTGTTCAATGTGCTGACCTGTTACCATCACCGGTTTTCTAAGTATATGTAGAGGATCCTAGGTAGTTTGCATATTTTTTCTTCTCAGCAGAGGGACAGTTTTTCTCTAATTCCATAAACTTTAAATGATCACAGAAGGAGCTGGGCCAGCCCTGCCATGGCTCTGTCCAGTGGTCACATGATACAGCTCGTGTGCGTTTTATGCCTGTGTCCAGAGTAATCACAGGGCAGCGCTGAGGATCCAGGAGTGAACCCTCTGACCGAGACCTTGCTCGTTTTCTTCAGATGAACCATCATCCTATTGACTGCGTCTACCAAAGTGCTTTGTTCCCACTAGTGTGCCCTTACCTTTCTCTTGCCTCCAGTAGTTTAGGAAATCTGTGTACAGGCTTCCTAGCCAGTGGGCCTGCTAAAGAGAGAGCAATGAATCTGAGAGGTCTGAGGTCTCAATAAACATTGTCACAGAAATAGCTGCTTCACACTGGCACTGTGACTCCATTTCATACTTTACAGTTTGTCTCTTAATTACCCAAGATGCTTTTCTAACACCAGTCGGGCTCATTAGTTTTCTCCAGAGTCTTCAAGTACATTGATTTTAATTAGCACTTGTTTCAACTTTCTCCTTCTGTATATTTTGGCAAAATGTGGCACCTTGTGGTATTGGAACATAGCAAGCTGCAAAATTCCTGGAGAGAGGCATATGTAGAATGCCACGAGAAAAAACTGTCTTCTCATCATGTGTTAGCCTTGCAGAAGAGGCTTATTTAATCTAAAGGATTTGGAAAAGATGGGAGGAGGGCATCACGGGAATGGTAACAGTTTAGGAGCAGAATACTAAAGCATGTGTATAAAGTTTTCCCTTTTTCAAAATAGTGATATTTGTTCTTTCAAAGTGTTAAAACATTTATATAATGTATATTGAGCATATCTACCCACTACTACTTTTCTCTTACTCCCTACCCCGTTCCCCTTCTGACTTCATGTTCTGTTTTAATTTTTACTTTTTGATTGATAAACTCCTGAATCCAGTTCATGCTGCCCATATGCTCTTGGGAGTGAAGTCGTCCACTGGGGCATGAGCAGCTTCTTAGGAGCCCTTGTTTCACCAAGAAGAGTAACCAGCCCTTCCTCTCTCAGCAGCCATTACCTGCTGGCAGTTCCTCCAATACAATTTGAGTCTACCCTACAAATATGGAACAAACCTTCCAAACTTCCCTCATCAGTCTTGCCTTGCTGAAGACGGAGTGTTTGGATCTCCACTAGAGGAGACAAAACACACTTGAGTCTGGATGTTTTTTTCAGGATAGTGAATTCTTTTGTGTATTGGAAAGATTGATCACTCTCTGTGAGAAATCCTCAAAGTAAAGAGCCCTGTGGCTGGATCTCCTGCCAGTCAGCATGTGCTTTATAGGCTCTGAGGTGTGTTACTTACACCATGAAGCAAGACAATTGTTAGTTAAAATCTTTGAAGTGCCTTGGTTTAAATATTATCTTATTTGACAGATCTGTTAGTGGAAAAATTGTTGTCACAAATAGCCTTGCACAAGGCTCACTGAACAAATATGCGAGTCCACACTGGACTTTGTGTCGCTTTTTATTCAGACAAAAAAAAAAATTGACTCATTTGTTGCTGACTTTGTGATGGAATTTCTTAACTAAATATCATTAAAGGAGTGATGATATATAAAGAATATATATTTTTATGTATATATGTAAAGAATATATGTACTTTTATGATATCACTTTATATTTTTACATATATAAATGTATATATGTATATGTGACCCTTTGTATCCACAACTAACAATTCGTCAGATTCAGTGATCTTAGAATCGAAAACATTCAATATGGACAAACTTTTTCTTTCTATTTATTGTTCTCTAAACAATGCAGCGCTGTATTAACATGGCATTGGGTAGAAGTGACATGAATTTCAAGCATGCTAGAATTTGTATGTCAGTTCTACACAAGTAACTATACTAGTTTGTGTAAGGAAGTTGAACATTTGTGGAGTTTGGTGTCTGTGAGGGTCCCTGGAACCATCTTCATTGTAGTGAGACCAGTTATGAGAGAGCTAGCAAACTTGGGAAATTTTTGATCCCCTATCTAGAAATTGAAGTGTGTGGAAGCAATTAAAACTTTGAAAAAAAACTAATTTTGTGAGAAGGGGTTAACAACATAATCCTACTACATAGCCTTAGCTGGCTTAGAACTTGCTATGTAGAACCAGGCCAGTCTTAAACTCGTAGAGATCCACCTGCTTCTATGGACCCAAGTGCTCTGATTAAAGTTATGTGCCACCACACCTGGCTATATATAGATTTAAATGTGTTGAAATACGTTACTTCTCTCCATTATGTGTAAGTTCATTGTTTTCTGAAGTTGATTTTTATGAGCTGTGTGAGAATTGTGGAATTCACGAGACCTCTCAATCAACTATTCCATTAATGTGTGCTTTATGTACTCTTTTAAAGGGAAGTTAAGGTTTCATGCTTCTTAGACCTTACACAGTTCCTCTGTTTTATGCCTGTCTGTGTCCTTGTCAGCATGGGGACCACCATAGGCAATTGTCTTTGTGGAAGAAGGAAACTGGATGTTTTGCCTACTCCCTAGTATTGGAGAACTGGGCAGCTTTAACCAGGAAATTTTACAAAACTCCCAGCTGCAGATATATGTGTGTGTGTGATTATTTTTCCTTCTGGTGATTTGCTTCCTTATAGAAAATTTGTTTGTTTGTTTTAATTAAAAATAATATTACTTTGACTTGTCCAATGTTTGAAAGTTCTGTTACATAAGCCGAGGTGCCGGCCCTGCCCATCACTCTCCAGTACTGGCAATTTGCCTACTGACTTATTCCCAGTCCTTTTCTTCTAAGTTTTCTAGTTGGCTTCAGTTTTTGTTTCCTGGGGTAATATTATTTTAAAAAAAGCCAAAGTTGTATAAACCACTAAGGTAAAAATACAGGTGATTTTTGTGTATCTTGACAAGGTTTGAATCTAGGCTCTTTCTCGTTTGTTTTACAGGATGGTATATTATGCATGGTGTGAAGTAATACGCTGAGTTTGTGTGGCTGAGTTATTCCCCATCTGTTCACAAATCAATAATCTGGACACTTCCAGCAGTGAGGTCATTCTGTCCACAAGTCTTGGAAAAGATTTCTGTTGTAACTGTTCTCTTTGCCTGCCATTGCATTCCGTTTATGTCCTTCTTCCCGCTAAGGAGCTATGTGACTATAAAATGATAATACAGGTTTCTGAGAGCTATCACCACTAGGCTGTCATTTTTAGTCACACCTCATAAATGAAATGAAGGAAATATTGGGAAAAGGTGAGACAGCTTCCTCAGCCACCTCGTTTGTCTCCTGAGTGCCCATTGCTGCATGCAGGGCAGCACCAGAGTCACAGAGCCCCACCTGTGTCCTCCTCCAGTGTTTACAGGCAGTGAGGGTAGAGACCATTTTTTAAGTGTGAATGCCTTGAGACTTTTATATGTATAATGTAACAATAACCACGTGTTTTTATAAACTAAAGTTTCTCTTGACAGAGTATTGCATGTCCTAATATATGTAACATGCCCTTGCTTTCATTCTTCAACAGGTGAAATGAGGAATGATTTATATATCACCGTAGAAAGGGGAGAGTTTGAGAAAGGCGGCAAGAGTGTGGCCAGAAATGTGGAAGTCACAATGTTCATAGTAGACAGTAATGGTCAGCCCTTAAAGGTATGTTCATTCTGGATAGCCACTGGTATTACAACCATTGCCTTGGCTTCATCTCTGCCTGGGACCATTTAATTTCTCAGTTGCAGTGTTTTTCTAACTCTGTATAGGCCTTTTATTTTCTTTTTTACAAGTTCATTAAGGGGCCAGAGAGATGGCTCAGTGGTTAAAAGCACTCAGAGGTCCTGAGTTCAATTCCCAGCACCCACATGGTGGCTCACAACCATCTGATGCTCTCCTACCATGCAGGAGTACATGTATGTAAACAGAGCACACACACACACACACACACACACACACACACACATATATATATATATACATATATATATATATATATATATATATATATATATATATATATATATCAACTTAAAAGCTCATTAAGATCCTTTACAGAAAAGAAATTAGAAAGCCAAACGGTGTTTACATGTTGCTGACTATGTATAATAATAATTTTATTTCACCACTCATTCCATAAATACAGTATTTTAATATCATTTAATTTTTTCTAACTTTTTGTTCTTGCAATTGGGGAAAAGACAAAACAACAACAAAAACAAATAAAAAATAAAACAACAAACAAACAAAAATATTGGCCTTGCTGGCTCAAGCCTTTAATCCCAGCACTTGGGAGACAAAAACAGGCAGATCTCTGGGTACGAGGCCAGCTTGGAATACAGATTGAGCTCCAGGACAGCCAAGGCTACACAGAGAAACCCTGTCTCAAAAAACAAACAAGCAACAACAACAAGAAAAAGCTTACCATGTTTAGTTTTATAATTTTTTTAAGCCAAAGTAGACATTGGTACTACTTGTCACTTGGGGAAGCAATAACAGACCTTCTTCTGGAAGAAGTATTTCCTCTGAACACAACTGTTTCACAGTATATTTGCCTGTTCTTCTAAAGCACTGATTCTCAACCTTCCTAATGCTGTGACTCTTTAATACAATTCCTCATATTTTGGTGACCCCCCCAACCATAAAATTAGTTTCATTGTTAGATCGTAATATAATTATCTGTGTTTTCTGATGGTCTTAACCAACCCCTGTGAAGGGGCCCTGGGACCCACATGTTGAGAACCACAGTTCTAAAGGTTGTACAGGGCCTTCTCAGTTACCCCTGGACCATTAAAAGAGCCTCCTGGGTGGGCTGGGAATGTGGTTTCCAGGAGTTGAATTCTTACAGCCCACCCCACACTTGCC
Source organism: Rattus norvegicus (assembly GCF_021556685.1). Lineage (NCBI taxonomy): Eukaryota > Metazoa > Chordata > Mammalia > Rodentia > Muridae > Rattus > Rattus norvegicus. Next base: position 64,005,603 of record NC_141539.1, read on the forward strand.
GTAGTAGGCTGTGGAGGTTCAGACTCGAACTGGTCTCCTCCCTAGGTAGAGCAAATATAGAAACAACACAGAAAAGAGGCAATGTCCCTTGGAATGATGTTTGCGTGCAGGCAATGGCAGCGAATGCTCTGCCTGTCGTGGAGGAGCCTAAATGAAGCTGACTCTAACCTGTGTGTTTCTTTATTAGGATTTTATCTCCTTTGGTTCTGGAGAGCCACTGGCTAGTGAGTACCACTCCTTTGTGCTTTATCACAACAACAGTCCCAGGTGGTCGGAGCTGCTGAAGCTTCCTATTCCTGTGGATAAATTCAGGGGCTCCCACATCCGCTTTGAGTTCCGGCATTGTTCCAGTAAGTGTGGGCGTGGACCCAGCAGCTTTGCGGGTTTGGGGTGGGCCCTGTACTTACTGTGGGCAGATCTATAGAAAAGGTGACAAAGGAGGGAAGAAGGCAAACAGTGGGAACCCTGAAGTGAGGGGACTGACTCCAGGAGGAGCTTTGAAAGCAGCAGAAAGTCATGAAAGAAAACACCGGAAGCCCAGGGATTCTCTATAATTTGGTGGCTCATTGCTTACAACCTAGAATATGTGAACAGAAGGGGGAGACACAGCATTGGAAAAACTACGCTTTTCTGGTGGGCTTGGGCAATCCTGATCTTCTGGTATTGCCAGGAAGCTGACTCAGCTCTGGGAAGCCCCCTTGGCATTTTCTGGGCATGGGAAGCTACTAGGAAAACATCAGTGAAGCTTGAGTTTGTGCGGATTTCGGTGTGTGTGCATCACTGCGCAGGTCTAGATGATGCTTAAATGAGATAAATAATTATCTCATTTTACAGATTTAAGCAGCTCAAGACGGAAATAAAGTTGTCCTTGTGGGCATTATTAGTCCCATCTTCAGTTTTACTTCAATCCGCTTGCTCTCTTCACTACCTTTTCAAGTGAGTTTTCTGCCTCCTCCAGCTCTAGACTCCTGACACTTCTGTGCCTCTGACACGCAGGCACTCACCAGAGGAGTGACTGGCAAGCTTCTAGAGACTCTTGCTTTGGGAGAAGAATATCAAGCAAGAGACAGAGAAGTATCACATTATCAGAGGTGCAATATGCACTTTACCAGAACTTCAGGTGGAGGGACTGTGCCTGTCATCAGAGATATGGCATATTTTTTATTCAGAGTTGGCCAAGTAGTGTCTTTAAATTGGATTTATGGGGGTGTTTAAATCTGCAAGAGAGCCAGGTGGTGGTGGCGGTGCATGCCTTTAACACCAGCACTCAGGAGGCAGAGGCAGGAAGATATCCATGAATGGGCTAGCCTGATCTACAGAGCTAGTTCTAGAACAGCCAGAGGTCCACAGAGAGACCCTGTCTCGATAAACCAAAACAAAACAAAAATACTACAGGGAGATGGGGTGCAATTCTTACTTTCTAAATTCCCCAGGGGAGTCCCGGGGAAATGACATGAGGGGTACTTGTGGACTTGGGGTGACACTGCCGTGCTGTTCTATCTGCCAGGCTTTCCTCTTACTTGGAGCTGTCATTGGCTTTAGTTCCAAAAATAAGAAAAAGGTAGAGGGAGAGGAAGGAGAAAGTGAACGTAAGAAAGGCAAAGGAGTATTCAGAAAACGCTGCAGTGCACAGCAGAGAGCAGAGCAAAGGGTGTGTCTCAGTAAAGTCTGTTTGGCTTCCGCACTCTCAGCCTTGTACCTAAAACATCGTTCACAGTTTTGTTTCTCTGCTGCTGCTGCTGTTTTAATTCAGAAGAACTAGCCACGGGGAAAAGGACAAATAATCCCCGTAACCCCACCAAATGTAAGCGCCTAGTATCAAATATTCCTGTGTAATATTACTCATTCATAAAGCATGACTTATTTAATCATAAAATTGAACACCTACTGTGTGCCAACCACTTTACTGGGTGCTAGACCCACATCCCAGAGCACAGCGAAGTTCCTTCTCTTACAGAGCATTTCCTTGGAGAGGGAGGGCAGACCGATGAACAGTAAATACGTAAGACTGGGGTCACCCCTTCTCGCACGCTTGTCTCCTGCACTTTCAGTGTCTTCTGATCAAATGCTAATTAGAAAATTCCAGAATAAACTATTCCAAAGTTTTAGATTATATCCCATTTTAATAGCTTGGAGACATCTACGTAGCCCCACTCTGTGCGACTTGAGAATTGTTTCTTTGCCCATATATCCTCCCTGTGTCCCGGCAGCTACTGAGATGTCACAGTCCCTGTGTTCAGTTGACCTTTACTGTACTCACTGACGGGCCCCAAGTGCAAGGACAGTGATACTAGTTCTCATATATGTCAAAAAGAAGCGACAAGTTACTTCTATGCGAAAAGAAAGGTGGAAATTCTCAACTTAGTAAGGAAAAGAAAATCACATGTGGAAATTGAAAATATCTGTGTCTCTGTTCTTACTATCTGTGCTAATTTATGAAGATTGCCAGGGATCCATATGTATAGGGAAACGGGATCAATTTATAGGGTTTAATACTCTCTGTAGTTCAGACAGCCACTAGGAGTCTTGGAACATGCTCACTGCATACTGGCTGCCGTGTACAGAAAGTGAAGAATAAATACAGCCACAAAGATGGGGAGGGCTGGAAAGCAATGATACTACTATGCTGCTGTTTTACACGGAGCAGCCAGGAACGAGAGCTCTGATGAGGAGATGTGACAAGAAGAAGAAACTAAAAGAATTGAATAGCAGGCTGAGCCATGATCTATCGCAGGAAAGAAAACCCCAGGCAAGAAGATCAGATAAAGAGGACTTGGGGTTGAGACGTGCTTGGAATTTTCAAAGAATATTTAGAGACTGGAGCTGTGGCAAGGGGGCCAGGCCTTATATTGGCGTTTGTGTCCTGGTGAGGCCTGTGGATTTTGTTTAAGGATGAGGTCCGATTTTGAGGGAAGCTGCTGTGTAGATAACAGACCACAGATGGGTCAGTTGGGAATAGGAAGACTGCTCGGGGGGAGGCGGAGGGGGAGTGTCTTTGCAGCTCGTGAAATAAAATGAGAGTAAGGTGATGGCACTTTGATTTGTTTCTATAGATCGCTCATGGATTAGATGTAGAAGAAGGGGAAACATCAAGGATGACCCTGGTGTCTGATCCTAAGAATGAAATGTTCGTTTAGCCAAGTGGGAAGACACCAGGGACCATCTGTTTGGGAGTGGATGGCAGAAACCAACTTTCCATCTTAGATATTTGACATCCACTACACATCCCAAAGTCTGAGTTGGAAACTTGCAAGTGGGTTAGTGGTCTCTGTGAATATTTAATAACCAGTACTAGGAGCAGGGCTAGCTCTGATCTCTGACACTTGATGATTTCCATGCTATTATTGTTCCAACTTTTAAGCACTGGCATGACTTTATGGAATGTTGACTTAGGCAAAGATGCCTGTTTCCAGCTGGTGTGATCCAGTGTAGTCGATCTCCAGCACAACATCCATTTCAATAATTTTAAAGTCAAGAGACTGTGTGAAATGCCTGAGTAGTGAGTCCAAGAATGAAGGCCTAGGGCACATTTACAGCTGGGGAAATGAAAAGCTGCCCAAAGACATTAAGAACTCACCAGAAGGTTGAAGGGCAATCAAGGAATGCAGTAGGCTAAAGAAAAGCAGAGTTTCCATGAAAGAACTGGTCAGATTATATGTCAGCTGCTAGTGATACGTAAGATGAAGAATTAATATCTGATTTAAGATCATAGAAATCACGGGACCTGAAAATCAGCTTGGGTGGATTTGTGGTGAGTTTAAGAGTGAGGAGAGAAGGAAGGAAAACACAATGAATAGAGACAAACACTTCTGCAATGGAATCATGTCTGACGGTAGAACAACTCAGTCTTGTCAAGATGTCCTAACTGAATCTATAGGTCCAGTGTGATCCTAGTTTAAAAGAAATAGGACTTCCTAGTTCTTCCTGGTAGCCCCTTTCACCCCTGGCTTCTAGCCCATCTCCAGTCCTTCGTGGCTTTACCCACCCACAGAACCTCTCTACCAGTGATCCAAAGCAGCCACACAAGGCTGGGACTCGGCTGAGTATTGTTTAACCAGTTTCTGACGCTTCTCTTCACAGTGGCTTGTGCTTAGCAAAGAAATCCCCAAGTGGACAGTGTGCAGAGACTGAGAGACTTTGGAGCTCTCAGTGCTAAATGTCTTTATCACACTAATAGATATGCTAACATGGGAGAAGGAAATCTCATGGGGCCCCAACCCTAGATGAAGAATTATAGACAACTAAGGAATGCTGAGAGCAGGAGAAACAGTCTTCCCGAGGGGAGAGCCCCCAGATGGTTTTCCAATACCAAGTCTGGGGGAGGGTCAATGGGTAAGGATGGGAAGGAGGAATATTATATAATCCTACTTTGACTTCAAAGGTAAAAATAAATGGGCCATCAATCTGTGTGAGTACATGAAAGAACCTTAAGTGAATACCACAGTGAACAAAGCAATCTGAAGAGGCCTCGTGCGGTGTAACTTCTGCTGTGCAGCTGTTTAAAATAGGCAAAACCAGGGAGCCAATAAAATGCTCAGTGGTTTCCACGGGGTAGGGCTGGAAAAATGAGAAATGTGGTTAGGGGAATGGAGAAGTACCTAGGAGGAACAGTGCGTGAACTTAATGTATTTAGATAGCAAAGGGCTATCGTACTGTGCAGATGTCTGCAAAAGTCATCAACTCACTGATAGCCTAGGACAGTGGCCGTGGTCTTCAACATTAATGTCTTATTTTGTGACACATTTGCAAAGCCTGTTGGCTTTGTTTCATGTCTTTATTAATTGTACTTGCTCTAGAATCTCGCTTCTCTTTGATTTTAATTGAATATTACCAACTAAAAGACAGCTGAATAAAATTCAAGAATTATTTCTGAACAAGTCTCATGGATCAAGAGTTTCTGCACTGTTGTGTAGAACACCTCGTTCTGGACACTTCTGCTGTAACTTTGATCACTTTAGAAATGTCAGTCTCTTTCTACCTTCTCCCTAGACTGGGTATTAATCAATTGGAAAAGAAGTCTTCTTCCTTTGAAGTACACTTAGTGAGTTCACACATCCCAGATGTCCTCTTAGTAGGAGCCCCAGGCCCCCTCCATCAAGTGGTCGGGGAATTTGTTAGCAAAGAGCGCACAGCTAAAGCCCTTGAGTGATGGTCAAGATTCTCTGGACGTCTAACTTCTCAGCTCAGGTCTCACTGGGCCCCAAAGCTGAGCTGTTCTCATCAAGGATGATGATCCACTGCCACACTTATGATGGAAAGAACCACATTTCCGCTATCACAGGCTCCTGCCTGGGGCCTCAGTGACTACTCACTCACATATGCCCATACCAGGGGAGAGTGAACTTGCACTGAAAGCCTTAAACACTTGCTCTGTTTGGGGAGAAAAGCAGCTTGCTAGGAGGACCATGATGGCTGGAAAGTTCTGGAGCCAGCTGCTTAACATCCTTGATCTCCATTTCCATTCCTACAAATGACGCCCAGAATTCTCTGCATCAAGGTTGACCTTAATTAGATGTCTGGCGTCTGAAAAGTCTCCACCTCACCTTCGACTTGCAGAGCACTAGTCAGCCCACAGTAAATGGCAGCTTACAATTTGAAGTCCCCCCGACCCCACACACACTGAGGCAGAGCTTGAAAGCTCCCTTTCAGAGGCCTATAGACAAAGCTTTGCTCCTCACATCCATTCTTTCCTCCTTTAAACATTTGGCGAGATGCTCCTACATCCCAGATACTGTTTGAAAACAAACTGACAGGTGAGAATCCTGCCCCTAGTGGAGGCTAGTGCTGAGGGGCTGGGGAAGAGATGGGGTCAAAAAGCAGTCCAGACAATGTCTAGAACATAATTTCAGGCATCGAGTTCTGTGAAAACAACTGGGCAGAGAATGGAACCTACACTTTAGGAAGCGTGAGTATAGTGTTCAGAAAGGTGTCTACGACAAAAGGGCCAGGCACGTGCGGGGCACGGGGCTATAGTTTTTGATGCTGTGCTTCTTGTGTTAAGATGTCAGTTGTGTACTTTCAATAAGCAAGTCGCTACCCTCCTTTACAGCAAAGGAGAAAGGAGAGAAGAAGTTGTTCGGTTTCTCTTTCGTACCCTTGATGCAAGAGGATGGAAGGACTCTCCCAGACGGCACACACGAGCTCATCGTGCATAAGGTACCAGTGATTCCTGTTGATGATGGGCAGTCAAAGCAGGGCTCAGTCACTCCCTGCATGTCTTCTAGCTTTAGAAAAAGGGAAAATAACTAAAATTGGCACCCTTCCAAATAAAGGTGGAGCCCAGGCATGGTGGTATACTCCTTTAATCCCAGCACTCAGAAGGCAGATGCGGGCGTATCTCTGAGTTCAAGGTCACCGTGGTCACATAGTGTTTAAAAAATTGTCTTTCTGTAAGTATTATTTCTAATTGTCTGTCTTCTATGTCACATTTTGCATAGACACACTCTATACATACACACACATAAACACATACATATATGTACATATATGTATATGTAATATTTGCATATATTCTGATATTGGAGATAAAATATATTCCTTACAAGTTAGACACATATAAAGCAAGTTCTGAACCACTGAGCTCCTTAACCCTAAAACATGCTTTTTAAATGTCTTACTTTTCATCTTAATTTATTTGCATAAATCGGGTTGGGGTATTATTCTCAAAATCCTTTTTATGGTTGTTGATGGGATTAAACGTACCTTAGAAATAGTTCTATAAGTACCACTGATGTGTACCATTTTATGAATCCTTATGTATCCTCAGAGGAACGTTTATTAAATTAAACATTACTTTTTAAAATTTTTATCTGTGCTTTGTTATAACGACTTTTGCTTCTAAGTCACAATTCTCTAAAAGAAAAAAAAAAGGTAGAACAAAGTCTGCTGGTGCAGGCATCGACATAAAAATGCAGAAAGCCGGAACTTCACAGATATTGAGAATACTCATAGAATGAAATACAGAATAAAATGTACTAGTTAAGCATGTATGCAGTTTTCTCCAAAATACTCCTCTCGCTGGTGAGGGCCTGCTGTCGCCTGGCTCCAGGATTCCTTTCAGCCTACTGGAGAAAACAGAAGCTCCTCCCTGACACATGACCTGAACCCCTAAATGCACCCCTCTCTTTCTTTCTGCCTCCTGTCTCAGGGATGAGGCAAGATGCCTTCTCTTCAAAGCTAATTCTTCTTCCTGCTCCCAGGACTTCTTCATGTGCTCTCTCTTCCCCTGCATAGCCGTCTCCAGGTCTAGCAACCATCCATTCAGAATGAAACATGCTTCAGCCTTTCCTTCTTTCTTTAATAGGCACAGGTTTCCTCTTCTGTTCCCATCTCATATAGAAACAGGGCGTCGCCCACTGTCCCCACTGCTCAGTCCAGTCAGTGGTTCAAGACACTGCCGTTCACCTTTCACATGAGCTTCCACCACATTGCTCCTGAGTAGCCAAAGGCTACAGACCCTGGGGAGTGGGGGAGTGATGAGGGCGCTATAGCAGTGAGCTACACCAGGAGCCTTTTCCTGTTCCCTTAGGAAAGGGTCTTGCTAAGTTGCCTCAGGCTGGCCCCTGAATGCAGACTTCTGGCCTCAACCTCTCAAGTAGCAGATCATTGCAGTCGCATTCAACTCTGCCTAGCTGCTGAGTTCTTCTTATTTAAGATCTCTGGGCTGTTCATGTTGAAAAACCCCATGGTCCAAGCATACTACGACACATACACTTGTCTTTTTTAGCAGTTGTTTTAGACTCACAGAAGAGCTGTAATATATCCATATGTTCTTCACCCAAGTCCCCTTACATTATAACCATTTATATTAACAGTGGCACATTAATAGTAAACCTATCTAATTGATAAAATATTGTTAACGGAAAGGTTTTGGCTGTTGTTGTTGGGGTTGGTTTGTTTTTTCATGTTTGTTTTTGTTTTTGTTTTTGAGTTTCACAGTAAATTTTCCACTAATGGCATGTGGCTATTGCTGGCTCCATTTCAGACCCCAGACCCCATGCGGTGTTTAGTTGTCCACTGGTGACTCACTGACATGCCTCTCAACACTGGCCCTGTCCTCATCTGCATTGTTTCTGCCCCCTTTTGCCGGCTTGGTAACCCTCTTCTGGTTATGATTGAGCTTAAATACTCCCCTTTCTATAAAGCCTTCCTCCCCTACCCCCAAGAGACCTGGTACTCAGTGGTCTTTAAGCTTTGACAGCTGTCTAAAACACATGGCTGCAGTGGTCAGTGAGGCCTTCAGAACCCTTTCCTGGTTGTAATTTTAATACTGAAATGAAGTATGGGCAAATATTATGAATTTAATAGGTATGTAGTAATGATATTAGCAGTGACTGTTTCTGTTGAGAATGTCCCGACAAGAAGATATTTTGTCATTAAAAATTATTTAAGTCTGGCTTTCATTAGCTGCTATGATAAAATTTCAAGTTGACTCCCTTACTTTCTCTAGTTTCAGTTCAGTTCTCTATAGTCATAAGCTGTAGACCCTTTATTTGACTAGCATGCTGGGATTTCCCTGGCATGATTTTCTCTGAATAAGTTGTACACGTGGCTCGCCCCAACACAAATTTTACATACTGTGGTTTTCGGCCATGGTCAGCAGGTAGCCCAGTACATAGCAATGTATTTACAACTGCCACACGAATTCATTTCCAATGACTGTAAGCAAGAGGTGTAGTCTCAAAGATAGAGGCCACCCATACTACTTCGAGTACTGCTGTAAGCATACAGAGGAGCCCATCTTCCTTATAAGATCTGACTTCAGAACCAGATGTGGTCAAATGCTAACTCTCATCTCTATTATGTCATGAGTTAATGCATTTTAAGATGACCTGTGTTGATTGCAGGCTATTAAAGCAATTTGTCTTTTACTGTGTGTGCTAGCAACGTGCTTTTGTCCCCCCAACCCCCCAATCCAGTAGCGGACTCAGGAGTCTGAAGGAGCAGTTGAGTGAGGTTTTCCTTATATTCTTGCATTCAGTTCCTCTGAACTCTGCATTGACTAGTGGGAGAATATGTTGCCTTTTGGGCTAAAAATTCTGTATGTCTTGTGTTCCTGTGTACAGTCCACCTTCTAAAAGATGCTTTCCGTTTATCTCTACCATCAAATCCTGTTTCTCACCTAGAGTCCCTGCCAACAAATGGAAGGACTCTGTTTTGCTCCAGTCTCATGATCAGCTCCATTGTTTGCTCTGGGCTGATCTACCCTCAGGTATCCATCAGAACACGGGTAGCACATTTGCTGTTTGTATGTCCCACGACAGTACACGTTCCCTAATAAGGGCAGTGTGCTCTCGTTCTTTCGTCCACACTGTCTTGCTTCATTCTTAGACTGGGTTTGACGAGTAAGACACTACTTCTGCCAAAGCCCACAGTAGGTATATGGCTGTTTCCCAGAATGCAAAGAATCTACGCTTTCCTATGTCATAGTTTAGGGTACAACTAAACTTTTTCTTACGGACGAGCCACCCCCATGACTATAATGCACTGCTCATATTTGTAGCCATAGAAACTCCAAGCTCTGACCCTGTCGTACTTGCTATTTCCAGGTCAGTAACCAGCAGTGCTAACCACACTTTATAGTCTCTCTCCTACTCTCAGTCTTTTCAAAAGTGGTGACTGGTGCTTCCTGTCCTCTCCTGTTCAGACTCTGGTTATGCAACTGTGTCTCTCAGGGTGGGCCTTTCTCATACCTGCCTGAGCAATGTCTGTATATTTCATGTATTCTAGAAGAGAGCTTCTCACTCTCTAGTGAGTGAACTCTGAACTCTGAACTCTGCATTTACTAGTAGGAGAGTGTGTAGCCTTTAGGGCTAAAAATCCTTGCTGTCCTATGCCCCTATCTTACAACCTACCTTATAGAACAATTTTTTCTATTTATGTCTACCACCAAGTTCCGTTTCTCTCCTAGAGTCCCCACCATCAAATGAAAGTCCTTTCTTCTGACTCGTGTGCCATGCTCCCTCTGCCCTTGTCTACTTGTCCTGCCTAATGGCCAGGTCCCACAATCTTTATTTTTGTTTGTTTCCCCATGTTTCAAGACATAGACTAGCAATTTCACTGTGAGGCCCAAAGTCTTAAGTCTCATGAGATCATTTAGTTACACACTCCTCTTGGAGCCCTGTGTCATTTTGTCTGCCATACATTAAGCTTTTGGAGAGAGTCATTTTTACCTTGACAGTCTGTATTTATCGAGAATGCAACGTGAAGCTCACTTTTGTTTCCATAAAATTTAAAACTGGGTTAAAAGAATAGTGGAGGAAAGGCAGCGTTGCATAGTTATAAAAACAAGCCTTGTTACTACCTTGATGCTGACACTAAGTAATACTGCAACATTAGGCGAATCACGTAAGTACTGTGGCCACAATATTCTACATCATAGCATTGTTATGAAAGAAAGTATATGCAAAAAGTGTGGAGAAGTACTCGATAAATACTTTAACTGTTGCCTAAGTCATCTATATTGATGTTCAAATGTGTATTATGTATTAATTATGTATGTGAAAGTCTTGAACAACAAAAAGTATGTGATAAGAATTTCTTTGTATTTTATTAAATTATTAGCAAGAGTTACTTGTTTTGATTTACTTAGATGTTGGGTAAAATATGCTATCTATCTTTCTATCTCTCTCCTGTTCTTAAAAGAATGTCTTAAAATACCTTTTGTGCTCACAGTGTTGTTTCTGCTGATGGTTATATTTTATACATGAGGATGACACAGTTTAGTTATAGGAAGCTACTGAAACACTGTGTCTCATACTTTAGATGCGAAGGTTTTAGTGCCCTTTAGGGCTGGTGGGCAGGTGAAGCCAAGCAGGGTTGGTGGAACAACCCTGGCCATTATGGCTGGCCCACAAGTAGACTATTCGTGGCACCCTGTAGAGCCAGAGCACAGCCATCTGTCCAGAACCATATGTCTGTGGTCAGCATTGTAACAATAGTGGAGTTGAACAGGTATCCCAAGATGCTGACAGAATAACCCAAGATCCAATTAGTTGAGAGAAGAGAGCTATATTAAAAGATGGTTCTGTACTGCAAGAATTTGCTCAGGAAGAGGCCTGGGAGTAGCTGAAGTGTGGTTATCATGGCTGGGTTTTGTGTTCATCACATAGAAAATTACATAGATGTACATAGACATGTCAGGCTGGCGATGACATGTTCTTAGGTCTGTAGCCCAGGTACACTTAAAGAATGGATTGAGTTTGGATTCATGACATGATGTCCTGACGAGGAACAAGTGGGGGAAGCAGATATGCAAGAGTCTAGAACATTCTCATGCCTAAACAGTTTTATAAGGAAAATATTTGAATATTTACTTTATAATTTTTAAACTATGCATATTTTCTGGAGTCTTTGGTCTATTGATATATCTTGAGAAACAAAAGAAACCATTCGGACATTTGACAGAAGGAGAGAATGGTAAACTGTTTATTATATTGATACTAGCACTTGTGTTTCAGAGCAATTCCTGGCAAGAACATCCTGTGATATTCTGACTCTTTCTCAACTTAGTATAGAGAGGTCTTTCCTAAGAACTTATTTTTAAAAATAGGTTTATTTTTTTTTTTTGTATCTCACAAATTGGCCTCAAGTCCCAGAGGGATTCTGCAGTTTAACTATTATCTGTTGCCAAAACACTGGCATTAGAAATATTTGAACAAATGTAGAGTGTAGTTCATATCAATTAAAAAATTTAAGTGTGTGTGTGTGTATGTGTATGTATGTGTCTGTGTGTATTTGTATGTCTGTGTGTGTGTATGTGTCTGTGTGTGTGTGTGTGTGTATGTGTGAATGTGTATGTGTGTGTGTATGTGTGTTTATGTGTGTGTGTGTATGTATGTGTGTGTGTATGTGTTTGTGTGCATGCTGACACCTTCAGTAGCAAGAAGAGTGTATCCGATCCTCTGGAACTAGAGCTACAGGCAGATATGAGACACCTGATATGGGTACTGGGAACACAACTTGGCTTCTCTGGAATAGTAGGATGTGAAGATGTGTGTGTGTGTGTGTGTGTGTGTGTGTGTGTGTGTGTGTGTGTGTGTGTGTGTGATGTTTGCACGTGAGGGTGCACACATGTCATGGTATACATATGAGTGTCAGAAAACAACCTTGTATATCAGGGCTCTCCCTCTGCCTTGCTGGAGACTTGCTCTCTCTTGTTACTGTCACTGCATTGCATACTCCAGACTACCTGGTCTGTGAGCTTCTAGGGATTCTCCTGTTTCACCCCTTACCTCACTATAGGAGTGACGCAATTCCAAGTACACAGTACCCTTTCAGCTCTCATATGTGTTTGGGGGGAGCTGAGTTCACATGTTCTGGCTTCTATAGTAAATGCTTTTACATTCTGAGCTTCCTAGACAAGTTTGAATTCTATACCCCATTTAAGCTAAGTTGTGCCAGTTCTGTATATTTTAAAGTATTTTCACAATATTTTAATTTAAGATCACCATTGTCTCTACAAAAATAATATGCAAATCAAAGAAAAGAAAAATATCATAATGCTATCTCACCATCTGCTAGCCTCTTAGCATGTATCCATTTAGATGTTTTGCTATAAGGATTTGTTAGACAAATAGTAATAGGTGATATAGTTATTTTAAGTCTACTCTTGTGATTAAAATTTTTTCCAGTCACTAGATTTTTTATTATTTATTCTTTAACCATCTCATACATGTATAGAATGTATTTGGATTTTGTTCACTGTCTTTTTTCTTCCTACTTCCTCTGGAAACTTTCTTCTTTCTACATTAAAGTTTAGACTAGAAATTAAGTAACATATCAATTGTCGAACAATATTTGGACTGGTCAGTCTGGTCCAAATTCACGATCACTGCAGGCTTTCTAGCTCCTAAGGGTTGTGTTTAACTAAACCAGTCCATTGTTAGACAACACTGACACGAAGACATGGAGCCACACCTCCTTCGGAAGGCACCACATTGTAGAGCAGTCTCATTGCTACCCTTCTACACTGTTTAGCCTATTACCCAATGCATGTGTTTCTTAAAATGCAGACATGGGTTACCACTGGTAAGAGGGAGTTGTAGTTATCATGTGTGTCAATGAGTTCACTGCATTGCTGTGATGACAACCTTGTCCCCATCATGTGCTTTCATGTTTGTCCCTTTGCCACCGGAAAGTGATCTTCCTGTGTCTGCATTGTTTCATTGATTTTTTTTTTGTATTGTTGTTGTTGTTCTCTTTGTTTCTGTTTTATTGATTTCATCCCTGAGTTTGATTATTTCTTGCCATCTCTCCTCTTGTGTGTGATGTCTTTTTATTCTAGAGTTTCCAGGGGGTGCTGTTAAATTGCTAATATGAGATTTAGACAGGGTTTCACTGTGTAGCCTTGCCTATCCTTGAATCCATTCTGTAGACCAGGATGGTCTTAAACTCAGAGATCAACTTGCCTCTGCCTTCCAAGTGCTGAGAGTAAAGGTATACACTACCACTGCCAAGCAATCTCTACAGTTTTTTTTTCTTCTGTAGGTACTTAGTGCTTGTGACCTTGCCTTTTAGAACTGTTTTCATTCTATTCCATAAGTTTGGTTGTGATATATATTCATTTTTACTCATATGCACTGAAGCATTTCAATTTTTGTTTTTACCTGCTAAGACTTGCTTAGTGTCCAACTATATGGTCAATTTTGGAAAAAGTTCAAAAAGGAAGGTATATTCTTTTGTGTTTAGGTGAAATGTTCTGTAACTGTCTATCTGTCTCATTTGTTTAACAATGTATGCTAGCTCTGTCATTTCTCTAGTTATATATAGATGACCTTTCTATTGATGAGTATGACTATTGGAGTCTCCCACTATCTCTGTGTGAGGGTCAATATGTGTTTTAAGTTATAGTTGTGCTTCTTTTACATACTTGGGTGTCCTTGTATTTGGAACATAGATGTTAAGACTGAAATGTCATCTCAGTGGATTTTTTTTCCTTTGAATATGTAATGTTTTTCCCCTATTATTAGTTTGAAGCATATTTTGTTAGATATTAAAATGGCTACACCCGTTTGATTGTTAGGTTAATTTGCTTGGAACAACCCTAAGGGAATGTCTATTTTTGATGTTGAGATGTGTTTCTTGAATGAAGCAAAAGGATGGATCCTGTTTCTGCACCCATTCTGTTAGTCTGTGTCTTTTTATTGAGAAATTTAGACCATTGATATTGAGACATATCAGTGACCAGTGATTGATTGATTCCTGTTATTTTGTTGGTAGTGATGGTATGTATATATGTGTGTGTGCTGCACACCCCATCCTCTCTTTAGTTTACTGGCCTAGGATTATTTATTCCTTGTGTTTTATAAGGAGATTATAGTTAACCTATATAGCTAGATTTGTAGATAAATATTACATAAGTTTGGTTTTATCATGGGTTATCTTGTTTTCTCCATCTATGTAATTGAAAATTTTGCTGGGAATAGTAGTCTGGGCTGGCATCTGTGGCATCTGTTGGCAGCACATCTGTGCTGGCCCTTCTGGCTCTTAGAGTCTGCATTGAGAAGTCAGGTGTAATTCTAACAGTTCTTCTCTTTATGTTACTTTGCCTTTGTCTGTTGCAGCTTTAAATAGTCTTTCTTTGTTCTGTACTTTAGTGTTTTGATTATTATGTGCCAAGGAGACTTTCTTTTCTGGTTCAATCTATTTGGTATTCTGGATGCTTTTTGTACCTTTATAGGTATCTTTTTCTTTTTAGGTTAGAAAAATATTCTTTGATTTTGCTGAAAATATTTTCTTGGCCTTTGAGCTGAGTTTCTTCTCCCTCTTTTATTCTTATTATTCTTAGATTCAGTCTTTTCATAGTGTCCCAGATTTCCTGCATGTTTTGTGTGAGGAAATTGTTAAGAGTTAACATTTTCTTTTACCAACGTATCTATTTCTTCTATCATATCTTTACCTGAGATTCTGTCTTCAATTTCTATATTCTATAGAAACTCTCCTCTGTAGTTCCTGTTCTAATTCCCAAAAACTTAAGTATCTCTACTATCTTTATACAGGCTATTTTTAGGTCTTTTTCTTGGCCTTTGGGTATCTTGGAATAGTCATTGCTTGCTGTGTTAGGGTTTCTGGGTTCAGTGGAGACTTACTGCCCTGGCTGATATTGATTGTGTTTTTATGCTGACATCTAGGCATTTGAGATTGGAGTGATTATATGTCTGGATAATTGTATAAGGTTTGTCTCTATTGGGTGAGTGCTTTGTTCCTTGGTTTCTGTTTCCTCCCTGGACTTTAGTAGAATGTGATTCTTGGTAGGAAACTTTCTGAGGACCCATTTTCCTGGTGGGGTCACCTGGTGTGGTTTCAGGGTGTTTCTGCTGGTGCTGAAGGCTGGGATAATGGGTGAGTTGGGGGAAAGAAGGTTTGGGGAGAAGATCCTTGTCATCTTTTAAAAATCGAGTCACAAAGAAAAGGGAAACCTATGCAGGATTTTTACTACAGAGCTTGGAATGAAACTTGGGGAATTGGATCTAGAGGAACGGAAGTGAAGGTATGGATCCCTAGTCACCCTACTTGTTGTGACCCTTGTGTTAGCAGGGGTATCTGCTGGGGTTAGGGGCTGGGACAAATCAACCAGCTAGAGGAGGGAGGTTAAAGGGGAAGATCTGTGGAATCTAGAAGAGATGGGGACAGGCATCAGGGAAGACTACCACAGCTACTGCAGAGCTGTGGATAAGACTCTGGGGTAACAGAGGAGAAGATCTGCAAATAGCCTATCTGGTCTTAAGGAAGTCGTGGCCTGTGGGTTACCAGGGGTGCCTGCTGGAGATGGGGGCTAGGACAAAGCAACAAGTGGAAGGAAGGGGTTAAAAGAGGAAGATCTGGGGGATCCACAGGAGATAGGAGCAGAGTAGCAGGGAAGACTGTGACAGGTGTTCTGGGGATGAGACTGGAGGATTGGATCTAAGGGAACAGAGCTAACATTTTTCTTTGAAATAGAGTTTTGCATCACACCATGGACAGTTACATTACCTAAAATACTATTTCCTTAACTAGTGGTTTTCAAAGTGATAATAGTTCAACAGCTCTCAGATGTCATGTTTGAGAACTGTCAGTTCCTTTTGAAAAAAAAGTCTTCTGATCATCTTCAAATGTGATTTCTCTGGAATTTGCAGTGTTTCCCAGACCATGATAAAGCCTATATATAGTCTAAGTCTCCTAACAAGACAATGAAGTTTTAAGGGAGGACAACAGAAATCCTGAGTGGTTCAATATTATGATAGGATCATTCATACTGGGAGTGACAGAGCTCAACTCAACTTAGTAGATTGGAGTCCAAATTTCATATTTAATTCTTTTATATATTTTTGGAGGATTTTCCTTAAAAGCCAAATTCTGTTTATAATGCTGTTAAGAATGTTTCTAGTTCATAAATGCTAAAAAAGAAAATTATGCTTAATAATTTTTCTGAGGTCTCGCCTCCTGTTCCTAATATTTTTTTCACAGTGTGAAGAAAACACAAACCTTCAGGATACTACCCGCTACCTCAAGTTCCCGTTTTCCAAGGTCATCTTCCTTGGGAACAATAATCAAACCATGAAGGCCACAAAGGAATCCTTTTGGATAACATCATTTCTGTGTTCCACAAAACTCACTCAGAATGGTAATGTATGATACAAGCCCTCCGACTTGAGGGCACGTGGGAACTGTATGTATTTTGGTAAGCATAGTCAGCAAGGATTAAGCTATTTAAGAACCTTGCACTGGAAAGGATCTGGATTCTTTTGTTTAGGATTTCTAATTAAAAGAACACAGTAGTGACGCCATTCAAGCAATTTAATGACTCAAGAATTAGCCCAGTGTTGAAAGCCAAATGTCAGCTAACTCTTCAAATGAACTATTAAAAACCAGATGCGCGTAAACTCAAGAAAAGATGAAAAGTGCCACCACCTGAAGTCTCATATTTTATAGTACCAGGGTTTAGGATAAAGCTTGCTTTTTGGTTTGCTTGTTTAATTAGATGGATATTGCTTTTCTGCCATAGCATCACTTCTTAGGTCACTAATTGTTTAGTGAGTTATGATTAATAAAGCAAGCAAACTGTTATAAAAACTGCATCTGTAATGAAAGGAGTAAATTAAACATTTTTGAATTTTTCATGGTTGGCATATACAGCTTCTGGCTAACACCCTGAATTAATAAATTAGATGCAGTATGTTGAGAGGGATCATTTCATTACAAGGCATTGTGTTTCACACAGCTCCTATATCTAAGCTTTTTTTTTTTCTTTTTTGGTATTATGGAACAGTTTGTGTAAAGAGGTAATTGTCTCAGAATATAGTGTCAAAAAGGCAGCAAAACAACACCATGGTGTTGACTCTTTTAATTCCCTCTCAGTAGCACATCTGCTGTATTCACATAAAACACAAAGTTGTGCTAAGCTTTTCTAGACTTTATTAGTATCCAGTATTTAATGGTTTAACTTGAATTTGAACTCTACTGACATAACTCAGTAACTATAAATACAGCATTTACCAAACCTTGGGTTTGCTGTAGAAGTTACGAAAATAATCAAGTCAGTGGCTCCCTGGACAAATTTATATTCATCCTACGTAAGGTGTCTGTGTGTCTGTGTAGCTCTTACTATTAATTGAATGACCTAACTGGAATGGTTCAGGATTAGATTTTTTTGGATATTGTTGCTATAACAATCACCGCAAACTTTCTGGCTTAAAGTGACAGAGACGTGCTCCTCTGTGGATCTGCAGTCGGAGATGTGAAGTCTTTTTCATGTCAGTGGTGCTAACACCCGTTTCTCCTGGAGGTTGTAGAGGAGAGTCTTGCCATCTGCATCACTTGGATCATGATCTCCACCTTCTTCTTTAGGAGCCAGCAGTGCAACATCTTCAGTTTCTCTAACTCTGACCCTCTACAATTCCCTAAGGTTTCCTTCTGATCACATTTTCTTGGAAAAGCCACTTTTATACTCTTATTATCAGAAATTTAAGCATATTATAAATTTTCTTGGTCAATTTAAGGTAAACCAACCATTTCTAGGAATTAAGGGACACACATATCTGAGGGTTGTTATCCTGCCTGCCACCTAGGTAATCTTAATGACAAAATTGCCTGTAT
Organism: Rattus norvegicus; assembly: GCF_021556685.1. Classification (NCBI taxonomy): domain Eukaryota; kingdom Metazoa; phylum Chordata; class Mammalia; order Rodentia; family Muridae; genus Rattus; species Rattus norvegicus. Next base: position 64,023,678 of record NC_141539.1, read on the forward strand.
TTTTTTTTTACAGTTCTAAGGCTTATGTTCTTATAATTGTAAACACAAGATAGAAGAATCCAAGTCCTAAGGACTCAAAGCTGCTTCCCTATAAAACCAAGAGAAAAATATTAAATGCCCGATTATATGAAAATAGAATCAGTACTTTGTGGGGCTCCTGACTCACTGAGGATGCTGATCCCTGCCTCATAACTATGTTGACTTTGATTAACCTTGTCAATGTACATCAACTCAGAATGAGCCAAGAAAAAAAGCCAATGTGTTTCAAGAGATAGCAAGGTTTAAGTGGGGAGTCAATCTGTCTTTCTGAAATGTGCATACAGGTGTACATCTCCATCTAAAAGCAAATTAGAATTAAATAATAGTTCCAAATCAAAATTAAATTGACCATTGGATAGTCTGCAAATGATCTGGTTTCAAGGAGTAGTTTCTTAGAGCAAATCTGCACTCAGGGTTCCCACTGTGTGTACCTCTTCTTGCTGTAGAGAATCCAACATTCTTCATGGCTAGTTCTCCAAATCCAGCCAGATCACTCTGTGGGTATTTCCAATGGTTCAGTCAAGTAGACTCTTTAAATTTCTTTATAGAATGGGAGGCTGTGTCTGGTGTTACATGCCCCTAATGCTAGCACTTGGGAGGCTAGAGCAAGAAGACCAAGACTTCATGGTTATCCCTCCTAAATAATGAGCAGCTAGCCTAGACTATGTGAGACCCTGTCTCAAATACAACACACACACACACACACACACACACACACACACACATACACACACACAAATTAGTAAGGAGTAAATTAATCCTTGTTTATCCTTGGTAGGTCAGATGCAAAGAGTATACTTCATAAATGCTATTTAATAAGATGTAGAAAATTAATAATTTCAGTGGTCGAACATTGCTCCTGATTTCCATACAACGTATCTTCAGATGACTGGAGCAGACTGAGGAAATGACAATTTTGCCTTGACTCTCAATGTAGTATGTACATGATTACAGCTGCTGAAGTTAGAGCCTGGGCCCTGATAGCCTTAACAAATTAGGCACGACCACCTGCTCTTCATAGTCCAGACAAATTAATAGTGAAGAGGAAACTTAACTAATGCCACTGCATTGAGACTGGGAACAGATAAAAGTTCTAGTGAGCTCCCAAGTCTGTCTTCAGGGTCCTGTCTAGAGGATTGGGTTTAGGTAGTGAACATAGGGTATACTTAATGAGTAATGCCCGTCAACGTGTGGTCCTTTCCATCATCCTTGCCTCCGCTTCAGTCTTTCTTACAAGGTGATGTGAAGCTGTCAGAACCATGTGGAATCTCTTCCTGAGAGACAAGATTCTCCTCTGGGTGGCACCAGGCTGCAAGACTTTTCTTTCTCCCAGGATACACTTCCAGGGAAATTCCTATTTCTTTCGGGCCCTTATTCCAATAGTCTGATACCTAAAGAGAGGGCACAGCTGTTTCTTTAGAAGATATTGATTTCTACAAGGAAGATCTTATAGACAGACATAACCAGTCTGCTCTTTAAGTTACTGAAGTATGAACAGACCCGAATGAGATTGATCAGCCGGCTTCCAGGAAAGGTGGGAATGCCTGTACCTGCTTCCCCACTGCGACCTCAGGAATGCTCTGTCCTCTCCACACTCTTCACACTGCTCAGTGCTCTGACCTCCTTTGGTTGCCTCTACTTTAAAGCTGACAGGTTCCTCTGCCCCATGCCTTCGCCATCTCGGCAGTTCTTACTGTCTTTATTGACCTCCAGACGCTATCATCTCCTGATCCTTTGGAGACTAAGTAAGCTTTGGTTATGATATCCCCTCCCTGAGGCTATCTAAATTCTGCCTAAGAAAGATGGGGGCTAAGTTTGTTTCTTCTAGTTCTCGAAAGGCCTGTTGAAATCTGAATCCACCTGTCAGTTTCTGGAAGAAACTGGAAGAGGCAGGGCTATGTGCATGTTCATCAGCTGTGCTGGGAAGCCAGAAACTGGCACTCTTCCCTCCAAAGATTCACTAGATGGTCTGTTGGTACATTGAGCTTGTTGTCAAAGTGAATTGACAATGTGTATTCCTACAATTTGTGTTACCTTAAACAATCAAGAAGGCCTTTGTTGCCAGGTAGAGACTGTTGCTAGACTGTTTGTGTTCAAGTGTCTAAGCATGAATCAAGCAGGTTCCTACCTCTCTGGAAACTCCAGTCTTACTAGAAGGTAGCAGAAAAGGTTACAGCAGACATCTGTTGGCTCCTTATACTGTTCTTAGTACTGGGGATACAACTAGGTCATGTTCATCTCTACTCTCTTTAGATTTTACAGTCAACTTTTGGCATAGAAACCTTTAGGCAAAAGACAAGTGCTTCTGTGAGGTAGGAGCATGTGAAAGGGATGGAGAGCTTTCCTGGACAACACCGTCTAGTTGGAGAACTAAGCAATGAGCAGGAACTCTGGGGGAGTAGAGGAGATAATTAAAATACTTTTAAGTAAGTGCCATCCTAAAGCTGAGAGGCTAGGCCTGGTAAGGGGATGGGGTAGGCACTCATGTAGGAAATCAGCTTTTACCAGTAGAGCACCGTTCATGAGAGGGGCTGTTCTCTATGAAAAGCAATTAATCTTCCTTTTCTGTTTGAAAAGGTGATATGCTTGATCTTTTGAAATGGAGAACCCACCCAGACAAGATCACAGGCTGTCTCTCTAAGTTAAAAGAAATCGATGGCTCAGAGATAGTAAAGGTATATACACAGTTTCATTACCACTTGGAAACTCTCGACTCTGGGAGGAGGGCAGACTGGGTCTTACTCACTTGCCTTTACTTCTTTAATCCATAGTTTCTCCAAGACACACTGGATACCTTGTTTGGAATATTAGATGAAAATTCCCAAAAATATGGGTCTAAAGTGTTTGATTCTTTGGTAAGTTTACATTTTCTTAATAATATTACAGATAAGTGTGCTTCTCCTGATCCTGACTGGTTTCAGAAATGGTCACTTGATGAAAGAGTTCATTTACTTATTTTGAACAGAGAAAGAAAAAATTGGCACTGGTGTCTATAACACTCAATTTTCTCCTTAGGTCCACATAATAAATTTGCTACAAGATAGCAAGTTCCATCATTTTAAGCCTGTCATGGACACTTACATTGAGAGTCACTTTGCTGGGGCACTTGCATACAGGTAAGGCCCTTTATCTTGTAATTGCCTTAGGAATTACACTTGTGCTATAACTTAAGCAGCTGCATAGGAAGACACTGTTGTAAGGGAATACAGGCAGATGTGAAGCTCAGTCACCAAACCCTGTCTCTCCTCTGCACACATCCCTGCTCAGTGGTGATATCTTATTTTGATTAAAAGGAAAGAGGTGGAAAGAGCTTCCTGAAGTCTGATCCTGGAGCCTGGTACCTTTCTTCTCACCCCCCTTTCTCCTGGTGTGCTCTGGTCTAAGATGTCAGGTCCTTGTCGTTTTTTTGCTGTCAGGAGTACTGTTTTTACTGAATTCCTTATATAACTATGAATAGAAAGCAGCCCTTGCCTTCATCCCTGTCGAAAGTCACTTATTCACTCATTAGTATTGACAGAGGCCCTACTTATCACCAGGTGCCGTGTTCCGTGCTCTAACACACAGACCTAGTGCCTGGCCGCAAGCCACTTACCCATTGATTACCCATTGAAGTCTACTGTTAGATAGTAGCTGCCTCTTTTCCAACAGTGCAGGTTATAGAAGTGCAAAGGGCAATGAGTAATGTCCTACTTCAGCTCTGCTGGGCTCCAGAAAGCCACACTAATAATCGCCCCAAGGCAGCAGCATGTCAGGCTCTATACATTGTGTTCTTATGGGAAGACTTCGTCCCTAAGCCATGGAATTGGATTATCTAAATGAAGACCAGCAAGCTGACACTAAACTCTAAACACAGGTCGTTCTTCCTTCTTTCCTCCCTTCCTTCCTTCCTTTCTCTTTCTTTCTTTCTTTCTCTCTTTCTTTCTTTCTTTCTTTCTTTCTCTCTCTCTCTCTCTTTCTCTCTCTCTTTCTTTCTCTCTTTCTCTCTTTCTTTCTCTCTTTCTCCCGGTCTTTTTCTTTCCATCTTTAAAAAGAGAGAAACTACTACTTGAACTAGAAATGAGCCAGCATTTATGTCAGTGAGATTGTAATACTAAAACTTGTGGGTTGTTGTTTAGTTTTTGTTTTGTTTCATAAATGTGTAATAAAATAAAATAAAAATAAACCAGAAACAAGAAAGCAACTTTCTCCTCTGGAAAAGCTTTTTCAAGAGCATCCTTTGATAGTAAGCCTTGGTCTTCTCATGGTGAGAAAGTTGGCCTGATAAATGCAGGAATGTGGCTTGGAATGGAACAGTTTGTCTTCATGCCTCCCCTACCTTTTACCTACAGCTAAATAGCAAATACCTTGTAGTCTTCACAAGATTGGGAAGGAAAGGATGCTGGCGAACAGTTGTCCAAGATTGCTCATGACAGCCCTAATTCTAGGGTCAGCAGGATACCTAGAGACTGAGGGCAATCTCAGTGGGCAGCAGTATGTTTTTATCTTGTTTCAAGGCAAGTAGTGATGCTGGCCTGGCAGGAGGGTGTGAGACCTTACAGAGAAAGGCCAGTCTTCCTGATATGTGTGTCTGTTGAGTTTATTGCCATTTAATTGAGAATTAGCCATTCTGCAATCTGCGCATTGCTTCCTGTGTTTTAGAGATCTCATCAAAGTGCTCAAGTGGTACGTGGACAGGATAACGGAAGCAGAGCGCCAGGAGCATATCCAGGAAGTGTTGAAGGTAATAACACGCCCGTTGAAAACAGATGAGAGTCTCACAAAGCTGTTACGTGATGATCGGAGACTAATTGGTTCTTCTGCACAGACAGTAATCGGTGGTGATACATTACTGACATTCCAATTCAAGAATCTTAATCAGTTTATGACTGCTCCAGGGCTGATGAAACTTGAAAGGGACTTTGCCAGGCCTGTCCACAGGAACCTGCTTAGAATTAAATCCTGCAGAGATGATGTCCAGGATGGGCAGGAGAGGTGGGAGCATGGGAAGAGACTGGAATGAACAGTTACTTAAACTTGACAATTTCTGACTATTTCACACCCTATTGAGAACACTTTAGCTTACGTTTTAAGTGACAATAGGGTCACTAACAGGGATCACAATGAAGGAACCTCAGGCTTTATTAGGTTTCGTGGTTTAGTAACTCCCATATCTCTGGACCCAATATATTGAGCCACAGTGATATTAATATGGTCTTCAGACATGTTGAGGAATAGTTTTCCCAACTCCCATATCCTTTCCAACCCCCTCCATCTCCCTATCTCTGTGTGAGATAGGGTCTCATTATGTAACCCAGGATGGACTCCAACTCTCAATGCTCTTGTGTAATCCTCTTAAATAAAGAATGAAGATTTGGAGGTTGGGGATTAGCTCAGTGGTGCAAGCGCAAGGCCCTGGGTTCAGTCCCCAGCTCTGGAAAAAAAAAGAGAGAGAGAGAGAGAGAGAGAGAGAGAGAGAGAGAGAGAGAGAGAGAGAGAGAGAGAAAAGAATGAAGATTTGGGGCAAGGGATATAGTTCAGTAGTATGTGTTTGCCTAGCAAGCATGAGGCCCTGGGTTCATCTCCTGTACTGCCACAGAAATAAATATACATATATAAGTTTGTCAAGGGATTTCCTAGCCCTAGCAGTCTCCTGATTCATATAAAGACCATCCTATGTGGTACCAGCAGGTAAATAGATAACACATACATGAAGATTATAAAACAGGCACTTTCTTTCATTATCATTTTATTCGCTTGGTCTGCTTGGAAGTAAAATGCTAAGTGGCAAATCACTTTTGAAAATATTCATTTCTTCCTCAGCCAAATTAAAACGAAAACTATTTGAAGATCAAAAATATTCAGTGTTTCCAACTTTAGAATTATAAAGAATTTTTAACATGGTTTGCTTCTTTGGCATCAAAGAAGAATGGCTTTTCCCCTTTAAGTATATATATCACTCAAACATCTCAGGCTGCCTCAGTTTTGGGATGAATTATTTAAAAGTCTAACACCGTTCCATAATATTTTTTATGCTATGGCATTGTTACATAAATACTCTCCAAGTCCCTTTGAAGCTAACTTTATAACACTCTTGTTTCAAGGCACAAGAATACATTTTTAAGTATATAGTTCAATCCCGAAGGCTGTTTTCCCTGGCCACCGGAGGGCAGAATGAAGAGGAATTCCGCTGCTGCATCCAGGAGCTCCTCATGTCCGTCCGCTTCTTCCTCTCACAAGAGAGCAAAGGGACTGGAGCGTTATCTCAGTCACAGGTAACTCGTGCCCGTCTCTGCTGAATAGAAGAAAGCCCTGACTGCGGTTTGTTTTGGTTTACATCTTGATTGAGTAGCCTGGCTGCCTCTTCCCTGGAACTTGACTGTCGTCACGATTAGACTTTGTAGATCCCTGGGCTCAATGTACTGGCCTAATGTAGGCAACTCCATTCCCCAGATCACGTGCTAGACGAAAGGCTGTTTGCGTCAGCCATGTTTGCGTTTCCTAGAACGCATTCGCATGGCTAGACATTGTAACCCTTATCTTGGAGATGGAATGTCACCAGATCCTGGTTCTTTCCCCAGCCTCATTGCTTTTTTCAACTTGAGAATCATTCTCTTGTACTCTGCTAAATTCACGTTGTCTTATTTTACTGATTTTCATTTCCCGGAACTGATCTAAGGTTATGCTGAGTCAATGCTGCTAGATTCTATTACTGGGAGTCCATTCACATGAGTTTGTCTGTCTATGCAGTGTGCTTGGAATACATACCTGCACCAATATGTTGTTGGCCATTCTATTTTGAGACAGGGTATCATTTAACCTAGTCCGGCCACTACGTCTCACGGCTGGGATGGCAGATATGAACTAGCATGCCTGGCTCTGATTTTCTTTTTCTTTTTTTTTTTTTTAATTTACTTTTAGCTTTTTTTTTTAAGCTTTTGATCCATCTACGTTCAAAATAGCATTGCCTTTTATACCTTCCCAGAGACAATTCTTAGTATGTTTCTCTATCTTTTCTTAATCCTTCTTGTGTATTTTTAATTTTGATGGCTTGGTTAAAAGCTGTCAGATACAGAAGCAGCCTCCCACCATCCTCTGGAAATTTAAAATCTTTGAGAACTGGAGCTTTAATATGAAGATTAAAGCAAACTGGGTCTTAAGAGTGTTGATGTCATCTGGAGTCATTGCGGCATGTGACAGGCCTACCATATAGTGTTCCAGCACCAGAACTCCACAGTCCTCTAGTTACAGCACTGTGCTTTTCCTGACTGCTTACACAGTCTTGTTATTCTCTTCCTTACAGACATGGACTTATCTTCCACCCAGGCCAGCATACAACAGGCTCTTTTAAATGCCATTTTACACTGTGTAGTTAACCATCCAAGCTCCTGGCACCAGGGAGCTTGCCAGAGGCCTCAAGCTTTCACCTTGCCAGAGCTGACTTGCAGCAGTTGAGACAGATAATCCAATAGGCTCACCACACATTCCTTAGAGGTCTCAGAATTTACTACTTCATGATTAAGGTTTCACCCTGAAATATCTCTATTAACTGTTGTTAATCACAGAGACCACATCTGCCTACTTTGCACCTGAAAAATCGCTTTCTGTCCTTAAGAGTAACTATCTATCTATCTATCTATCTATCTATCTATCTATCTATCTATCTATCTATCTATCCACTCCAGATTGTATTACCCTCCCGGCCCACCCTCTGACTGTTCTACATCCCATACTTCCTCCTTACTCCTACCCCTGTTTTACATCACTTCTTAGAAATCCAAGACATTTTTCTTCCTCTCAAACTATAGAAATAGTTCTGTACCTTCACCATATCTCCTGTGAGTCCTAGCATTGTCTAAGGTACCTTCAATTGCTATGATCCTGCAGGGTGTAGCAGCCCTGATGCTTCTATTATCATTCTGGCTTCCATTATTCTTGGTTTTCAGAGTACTGTTTCCACAGTCAACCTTTAGAAACAACTTTGTTACTTTTTTAAGTATATAAATTTCCTGAATATGCTAATAACCCCACTAAAGTCATTCATCACTCTATACAGTTTATTTATATATGTTTATGTGATCAGTTTAGTTTTATGCAAAGCCAGAGCTAATGTAAGATTATGAGATATTGGCTTGCTTTAATTAAAAAAAAAAAAAAGAGCATTGCCTACCAAAATTTTGATCATAAGGTTAATGACACATTCCTTCCTTCCAGGTTCTCTGATGATTGATCCTACACTGCTCTTAAAAAAAGTAGGAGCGGGGTTGGGGATTTAGCTCAGTGGTAGAGCACTTGCCTAGCAAGCGCAAGGCCCTGAGTTCGGTCCCCAGCTCCGAAAAAAAAAAAAAAAGTAGGAGGGCAAAAATTCAGTTAATTCGGCATGTTGGTTTTCTATTGATGCTAACATACCTTAGCTTGATGACCTTAAATAGCTTTATTTATTGAGTTGCAGTTTTGTAAGTCAAGTGTCTACTCAGGCTTAGTTGAGTTCTTTCCTAAGAGTTTCCCAGAGTCTAAATCAGAACCTTGATTTCTTACCTGAAGCCTCTGAATAAGAACAGAACCTTTCAGGCTATTGGTAGAAATTGTGGGGTCAAAGGCCTCTCCCTGCAGGCTGCCTGTAGAGGCTGGGGGCATGGAGGTTGTCTGTCTTCTCGTGGCCACTCCGAATGTTTTTTACATATGGTTGCCTCAAATCCAGCAGCCATATGCTGTGTTCTGTCCGTGTTCTCCGTCTCTCTAAGACTCCTGCAATTAAATGAAAAGAAAAAAAAAAAAAAACCAACCTGAAAGACTACGGGTTTTGTGATTAGATTAGACCCACCTTATAATCTCCATATTTAAGAATCAGCTAAGTATCATCTTTCATTTTTTTCTACAAAACCCCATTGGCAATGTAACATAATATAATGGCAAAGCTACCAGGGACAAAGGTCATGGTCAGCCAGTCATCTTAGAATTGCATCTACCATACCCAGAGCCAAGGATCACACTGGCCTAAGTTTCTAAACTGTTTTAAAAGCAGAAACTTAGGTTGCTGGCTTGACTTTGTGGGAGTCTTTCCCATGTGAGTTACAACCCAGCACAGAACCTGATTCCTGGAAGCAAAGGGACCTTCCTAGTACTCTATCAAGTGGGCTGAGGGATTGCTACCCAGTGGGTCTGTCATCAGTGGGGCAAGGGCTTCCCAGTGGGTCTGTCATCAGTGGGGCAAGGCATTGCTACCCAGTGGGTCTGTCATCAGTGGGGCAAGGCATTGCTACCCAGTGGGTCTGTCATCAGTGGGGCAAGGGCTTCCCAGTGGGTCTGTCATCAGTGGGGCAAGGCATTGCTACCCAGTGGGTCTGTCATCAGTGGGGCAAGGCATTGCTACCCAGTGGGTCTGTCATCAGTGGGGCAAGGCATTGCTACCCAGTGGGTCTGTCATCAGTGGGGCAAGGGCTTCCCAGTGGGTCTGTCATCAGTGGGGCAAGGCATTGCGACCCAGTGGGTCTGTCATCAGTGGGGCATGGCATTGCTACCCAGTGGGTCTGTCATCAGTGGGGCAAGGGCTTCCCAGTGGGTCTGTCATCAGTGGGGCAAGGCATTGCGACCCAGTGGGTCTGTCATCAGTGGGGCAAGGCATTGCTACCCAGTGGGTCTGTCATCAGTGGGGCAAGGCATTGCTACCCAGTGGGTCTGTCATCAGTGGGGCAAGGCATTGCTACCCAGTGTGTCAGCTCATCTTAGGCCTGGTAGGAAGATTCCTTTCTTCCCCTTAGCCAAAGCCCAACTGTCAGTAATGCTTTCCTGGGTAGCCCTCCCAGGTGGGCAGGATACAGAACCAGCTCAGCTGTGTTGCCATTTCCCATTTCATGTACTGACTCCTGCCCCAGAATTTCCTAGAAAAGAAGTTGAAGGGCAAAAAGGGTGAAGGCCAAGACCTTGCTGCAAGTTCCATGTAATTATTTTTCTCTATTCGTCTCAGGGCATGGGAAGGTCAAAACCAAATTGTACCTTTATTTTTATTTTCAATAATAACTCTTAGCTTGTCCCAGGGCACCTGGCTTTCTGCCCTCCTCATAAAGTATTTCTTGCTTTATGCATTTTAGTGGTCATATTCTAAAGGTACCTTACATTTCAGGGACACCAAGATACTTTTTTCAAGAAAAGAAGTATAATAAAGAACTCAGGAATGTGTTAAGGAATACCTGAGGAAGATAATTTAACTTTTTGTGTGCAGAAAGATAGATTTGTTGATTTTTTTTTGCTTTTATTTATTTTATTCCATTTATGTGATTCAGTTCTTTGCCGAGTACACCAAAGTTTACATAAATATAGTCTTTAGGCGGGAATACCACGTTACTCATTTTAAGAATATTCAAGCAAATGCATAGTTACTTTTTTTTGAAGGGCAATCATGAAGCCTTCATTTAGAAAGAGAAAGAAATCACAATAAAATATATTTGAAAATATTAAGGGCTCTGGTTGTAACCCTGTAGAAAGGCTGTTTGTCCAGCCTGCCCAAAGATTCCACCCTCAGGACCCATAAAAACTTGGTGACATTTTACATCTTGTTTTCCATGGGCTCAGTAATTCATTTGTATTTCTTCTTTCTTTTAAGGCTGTGTTCCTGAGCTCCTTCCCAGCTGTGTATTCAGAACTGTTGAAGCTCTTTGATGTCCGGGAAGTGGCCAACTTGGTACAGGACACCCTGGGCAGCCTGCCGACCATCATGCATGTGGACGATTCCCTGCAGGCGATCAAGCTTCAGTGCATTGGCAAAACTGTAGAGAGCCAGCTCTACACCAACCCAGGTACAGTGGTGATGCTCTAGGGTAAAATGCTGTGTCTAGAAAGCCCTTCTTCATGGCTTGTGGCCAATGGTCAAAGAAGCAAATAAAAATCAAACATACTTTCCCAAATGTATTATAATTTCTATGGGAAATGTATCTATCAGTTAGATATAAAAGTGTGGCTACCAAAATATGATTTCTAGACTGAATAGGCCAACCATAGTGGCTCACATTTGTACAGAGTCCTAGCTACATAGGAGGCTGACACTGGTGGATCCATTAAATCCAGAAGTTTAGGACCAGCCTGAGTAGAGTGCACATACTGAGACCCAATGGTAAAAGAAGGAAGGGGACTGGGGAGAGCACTGAACAAATTATTGATTGAATCACAATTGTAATGGTGTGGGCATGGGTCTCCTGCCCACATTGCTGTAGACTTCTCATTATAAGATCAAGAGAAAAGCAACCTTTTCCTTCTGATACACACACACACTCACACACACACACACACACACACACACACACACACACACGTATGTGTATGTATGTATGTGTATATATGTGATATGATCCTTGTTTGTCTGTTTTTTTTAAATGGTTCCCATCTGTAACTTAGTCACTGGTCTATATGTAAAAAGATACCACAATGAGGGCACCTTAATTTTTTTAAAAAGTGCATGTAATTGGGACTTGCTTATAGTTTCTGAGGGTTTCAGAGTCTGTGGTTATCACAGCAGGAAGCATCAGGGGCAGCAAACAGGCATAACTGTGGCTGAAACTGTATATTTTAGATTCAATGAGTGGAGAGAGACCGGGCCTGGTGTGGCCTTTTGAAACTCCAAAGGTCATCCTCAATGACACACCTCTTTCAACAAGGCCATGTCTCCTAATCCTTCCTAAACATCCACCAACCAGGAATTAAACATTCACATATGTGAGCCTGTAGAGGTTATTCTCATCTAAACCACCACAGTTTGTCTTCTGAAACTGTATGGAAGTTCTTTGTATTCTGTTTATGTTATGCCAAAATCAAGCAATGAGCTACCAAATGTTTATTTTATTTCCCTGAAGAAAATAATGAAATACTCACCTCATTCTAAAATTTACTTGAAGAATTTTCCATCTGATTCACCAACTAAAAAGTTTTTAAGATAGATTCTATCAGAAGTTATTTTTCCATTTGAATGTTATTTGTGAGTATATAGTAACTAACATACTGGAAAAAAGTACATGATTTTATCATAAATATCTTACGCATACAGATAAAAATAGAGCATGTAAGTAAATCAAAGTATTTACTTTAAGTTTCTTATTAAGGAATTCATCATTTTCTTATTTTCTTAGCTGGGCATGGTGACACTCATCCCAGGCCCTGAGTGGCAGAGGCAGGCAAGTCTCTGAACGCAAAGTCAGTCTAGTCTACAGAGTGAGTTCCAGGACAGCCAGGTCGTTTTTTCCTTTTGCTGAAATCAATGTCAAAGAAAGTTCAATCTCTTGATTTCTTCTGATTAAAAAAATCACATCACTCTAGAGCAGTGGTGGTAGGGTCACCTCTGACTATCAGAAAACAGATATGTATATTATGATTAATAATCATAGCAAAGTTACAGTTGGGAAGTAGCAATGAGTATAATTTTATGGTTGGGGTCACGTTGGTGAGGAACTGTCTGAAGGGGTCATGGCATTAAGAAGGTTGAGAACCACTGACCTAGAAGAAAGATATTTTTTTCAGGTAGCTTCAAAACTGTTATGTTTCAGTGGTCAGGGACTTATCTAGGGTTGAGGACAGAGGTGTAGAAAGGACAGGGGCGAACCAAGTCCCTAGTTTAACTCAGGCACCAACTCTAATTTCCCCGAGCTAAGGAAGGTTGGCTCCTGTCTCACAGGAATTGTGATTTCTGCCATATTTCCCCTACACTAAGTAGATGATTCTTCATTGTTAAAGTCCTACCCTAAAAGGTCAGCTAAGGTCACTAAAATAAGTTTTCAGTGGTAAAGAAATTATTTGAGAGGGTTTTATTCATTCCACAGACCCTTTGCATTCCTGACCCTCAGGGAGCAAAATAGTTTGAAAAGCAAGATCAGAGAACTTTTCAAGAGATCGACACAGTGCAGAAGTTAATCAGGTCTCTGTGTGAGCTGGTGAGAACCTCTGCAAAGCTCACTCTGGAGATCTTCTGCAGGGTCTGTGCCAGGGCTCTGGAGGACAGAAGCTCAGAGTCAGGATTAGGAAGCTGACAGTTGCTGTATGGCATGGGGTAGGTGGAAGTGGTAGGAACCCTGTGTGCTCTTTCTACGGGGGCCACTCTCGTTGGAGGATGATTGTGGAGCCGCAGAAGCCACTCTCAGTCAGCATAGTTAAAACTGCTTCTCGCACATCACAAGTGCTGCTTAGCCTCACAGTCACTGACTCACCACTGATGAAAACAAAGCCTGTCATATGTGTGATAGGGTGCAGCATATCCGGAAGAAGCCTGTCTTCATAGAGAAAAACAGGACGTGTCCCTGGGAGTCTTCCAAGATAGAAAACAAGGCCTTGTTACATCCCATGGTACTCCCCAGTAGTGTTAGGGAAACCTAGAGAGAGTTGCAAGTGATCAATGTGAATGTGAATGCCTGAGCTGACAAGTGAAGTAAAATAACTAGACCGTGATTAGAAGAGGAACAGTATAAAACTGTAACTACAAATGGTCCCAGGGTCAGCCTGCTCAGCGTAGCAAGTAAAGGACATTTGCCTTGTCAAACAAAACAAAATGTAAATCTTGAACAGAGAAAAGAAATGAACTGAATTTGTTCCAACCCTTCAAAGAAAACTATATCCAAATGACAAGGGATATGATAACATTTTAATTTTGTTATAAACACAAGCCTAAGCCTGAGATGATCGAAACAAGATGAAATGAGGTTGGCGTTTTGAAGATAGTGGTAATACAGTAGTTTATCATTGCTCCTGTAATGGGAACCACTCCTCAGTTGCTTTAAATAAATGATGCAAACTCTTATCTGTGGAGCAAAACTTCATGGTGACTTCACTGCACAAAATTCAGGGCGCTTCCAGACCTGTTCTCCTGTCTTAAAGGCCTACAGAACTGGCCACCTTCTTAATATTTTATAGCTTTAGAGGCCATTAGCTCATGGTTCCCTCCCTTCCTTTTCAAAGGCAGGAGTACAGCATCTTTAATCTCCACCCCTTTCTCCCCCCCCACCCAATACATTTGAATCTTTCTATCTCTTTCATTCATAAAGACCAGATAAATCTCCCTCATTGCATCTGCAGAGGTCCTTTGCTATAATATAATTCCCAGGGTCCAGAAAGTTGGGATCTGGGAAACAACTTAGGAAACAATTAATTCTCCTTCCCACACATGGGCAGAAGAAACAGATTCAAAAGCAGTTGGTGGCTTCTTCACGTAAGAAGGTGAAAAAACAGATATCCTGGAATCCTGTTTCAAACAAATGAAGCCCAGAAGGGCCGGAGTTGTATGACTTGACCAGGAAGAGGCCAAGGCTATTCTTTCTTGACAGGTATAACCCAAAGATGGCGGTAGGATGAGTGGGGTTGGGCCTGTTCAAAGCTACAATGTTCAGATAAAGCCAAAGGACTAATTCTTGAGTTTTTCTTTTTTTTTTTTTAAATATTTTATTTATTTATTATATATTATGATTACACTGTCGCTATCTTCAGACACACCAGAAGAGGGCATCAGATCTCATTTCAGATGGTTGTGAGCCACCATGTGGTTGCTGGGATTTGAATTCAGGACCTCAGGAAGAGAAGTCGGTGTTCTTAACCACTGAGCCATCTCTCCAGCCCTAATTCTTGAGTTTTTCTTAATGACAACCCCACATCTCCCAGCACAGAGTAGGCAGTTGCTCTTTGCAATCTATTATGGATCTTAATTCTTATGATCAGAAACTTGGTCCATGGAAGAAAATGACAAAGCTAAACGGTTTTCCGGGGGGCTAGTATTATTAGAAAGAAGGAGGTCCACAATTAGCCCACATGTTAAAAAAATAAAATTTTAATTTTGGAGAATTTGACCTTAGTTGTATAAGCCCATCAAGAGACCTAGACCGTTCTATAAGTTAATGTTGTACTAGAATCCTATTGGGAATATTCTCCAGAGAAACAGGGTAGAGGAGGCTTGCATTTTCGAGCAAGCAGTTTGGGCAAAGTCTAGAGAAGCCTGGGTGGAAGTGTGGAGGCTGGGAATCAGGAGTGGTGATTTAAAGAATGCTAAGGACGTAGTAAATCAGCTTCTGCAGGGGCTGTGAGCATTGGTCAGGGCTTTGTCCCTGGCGCTGAATACTGGCTGATTTGTGTAGCAGGAATCTGTAACCATCACTTACCTGTTTTCTTGCTGAGAACGGGTTGCTTGTGATTGAACCACATGTAAGACAAAATGCAGATGAGAGAAGCTAAGTGTGAAGACCTGAATGCCTGTTCTGAGATGAGACACTCCCCTATCTTAGGCCTTCTGAGTCCAGCAGTCTGGGGCAGAAAGAAAGAAATGAGCTGCCTCTGTTCAGTAGTCTAGCTACATTTGTTTAGACCCCAGAAAGATTAGACACTGAGAAACAACTGCCGTGCTCCCTGTGTTGGCGATGTTCTCCTCTCTAAGTGAGATCCTGTCAGGTCTCAGCTCAGGACTTCCAAGCTGGCAGGACTACCTACTTACACCTACAAACAGAGGACCAAAGAGTGGATGGTGGGAATTCTGTACAAAGTGATCAGAAGGGATTTCTTTTTAGTTGCTCTCCAGTCCTTACTTGTAATTCTATAGAGTGATACAGAACTATAATAGAAAATAGGAAAGGGGCAGGGACAATCAATCAGCAGTTACAGTGCTTAGTGATTTTCTAGGGAAGTCCTAGTTCCTAGAGTTCAGCTCCCAGCAGTGAAGCCAGAAGGCTCACCTGCCAGTAACAACAGTTCCAGGGGGCCTAATGCCCTGTTCTAGCCTCTAAGGATACCAGCATACTCATGGCAGACTCTCACGCAAGCACACAGGCATGTGTAAATAAAAAGTAAATCTTTTTTAAAAAGAAAAATTTTTAAATGACAGGAAGAATGTAATGCTATTTTAAAAGCATGTTTGAGGAATTAATAGCATAAAATTAGGAAGGATATTTGATTAGATTTCTATGTTAATTTGGCAATTTCAAGAACAAAACTTGATGGGTGCCCAATAACACTTGCTGGCTAGACCTGCTGTTCATATGTTGAAATGTGTCCAGGGTATACATAGGGGTTGTTTTGTTGTGTTATTTTAACCGAGATTTCTTATTGGTTGTCAACTCTAAAAATATAATATAAGAAACAGTTATCCAGGAGTACAATGAGATGGTAGGAGTGGGTTAAATAACAACAAAAGAAAAAGAAAAACAGAAAGGAGGGAGGGAGGGAAAGAAGAAAGGAAGGAAGGAACATAAAGGAAACATACTCATGACCTCAGAAGCTCTAGCATTCTGTCCCCTTTGCTCTGGCCAGTTTGTCTGCACCTCAACCCCTCCCTACCTGTTCAGCTTCCTTTCCCAGGCTTGTCCTGAGGGAAGACTCAGGTCAAAGGCCTTCCCACACAGCCTTGCAGACTCTTACTCAACTGTTCCTTCCCGTTGTTCTTCAGCTCCCAGGTTCGTCTCCATAGTTCTTTCTGTCAAGTAATTGCTTCGTAAATAAGTAAGGTGTCTGTAGTGGTGTACTACTTACAGAAGGCCTGCAGTGAGCTAGTTTACAGGTTTGAACACAGGGTCATCCTTGTTCTGGTGCTTCAGAGGCAAGCATCGAGAAATATGAGTCTCTGAGCCCAACCCCTGGGTTGCATGAGGTGGTTTATTTGTTTTCTCTCCTTGATCATTGTTTATAAAGATGAATGGTTGGTGAAAAACCACCAGGTACCAGTGAAAATTTCCAGTGTGAAGGGTAAAGGCCATAATGAAAACACAGAAATAAATAATTTTAAAGAAAAAGGTGATGCAAAGAGTATCTCCCAAGCCCCCAAATTAAGTGTGCTGTCCCAGTGAGGTGCAAGGCCTGGGAGATGTGATACTGCAGAAATTTCATAGCCCGTGACACTGGACCTGAAGCAAAGGAATGAACTATTAGAATGAGTAAGAAATTAAATAGGAAGTATAGGATATAAAGTATGGAAGTTAGCAGGAAAATGGGACATAAACTTGGAAAAATATGTAAGATCAAGAGAGTCGTACTGTCTTAATTAAGGTTGTATTGCTGTGAAGAGACATCACAATCAAGGCAACTCTTATACTGGAAAACATTTAATTGGGGCTGGCTTACTGGTTCAGAGGTTCAGTCCATTATCATCGTGGTGGGACCATAGCAGCATCCAGGCAGATGTGGTACTGCAGGAGCTGAGAGTTCTACATCTTGATCTGCAGGCAGCAGAAGGATACTGTGTGCCATGCTTGGCATAGCTTGAGCATACATGACCTCAAAACCGGCCTCCACAAGGCCACTTCCTAATAGTGTCACTCCCTATGGCTACGAATTCAAACACATGGTCTATGAGAGCCATTCCTATTCAAAACACAACATACTGTGTGAATTTAAATTCTCAGATAGAAGCAAATCAGGATAACTTCCTCTAAGTAAAGGATACTTTACGGCAGTGGTTTCCAACCTACCCTATGCTGTTACCCTCTAATATAGTTCTCCATGTTGTGGTGACCCCCAACCATAACATTATTGTCATAACTACTTCATACCTATAATTTTGCTACTGTTATGAATCACAATGTAAATATTTATGTTTTCCGATGGTCTTAGGCAACCCCTGTGAAAGGGTCATGCAGCCTCCACAGGGGTTGCAAGCCACAGATTGAGAACCACTGCTGTACAGGTTGAAAGGGCCAAACCAAGGTCCTTAGGATTACATATACGAATACCATGAATACCAATGATTCCTCAATAACTCTGACAGCTAAGAGAGAAAATCAAAGCAATGCAAGAACTATGGTCGTGTGGCCATGACTTGAAATCACATAGTAGAGTGAGAGCGTAATCATAACATTAATCAGAAACTGTGCTGTAAGTCTCCAGAAACCAAGGAGCAAGGCAGGAGATCAGAAAGCTACGTGCCCATCTTCCATAGTAGACATCATAGCTGGTCTACCTTAGAGAGAACACAGAAAACACAAGAGAGGCATTTGGTTTACAAATTGATTTACAGCCTTTGATTTGACGGTGGAGGTAAAACACCCCCAGGGCTGGGGGAAAGATAGGAAAGAGACTAGCTGTTGCTAAGAGAGGCCTCTTGCCCGTAGCACTGATGCATTGGGGGAAATTGCTTCATCTTTACTATACAACTCATAGAGAGCTAGGACCCCTGTAATCCCATGTGCTGTTATGTGGGCTCAGCAGCTGTGACACTAATGGTGTTCTCTCTCTCTCTCTCTCTCTCTCTCTCTCTCTCTCTCTCTCTCTCTCTCTCTCTCTCAGACTCAAGGTACATTCTCCTGCCTGTCGTACTGCATCACCTCCACATTCACTTGCAAGAACAGAAGGACTTGATCATGTGTGCACGTATCCTTAGCAACGTATTCTGTCTCATCAAGAAAAATAGCTCAGTAAGTACACGCAGGCCATAGTGTGTGGTTCTCATCAAATGGCTGCTGCAAATAAAATCTTAAAGGTCCCCAGTGGAGTCACACGACTTGGGTTTCCTCAGAAGGAATTAAGAAAAAAAAACATTTTTTAAATAAATAATTCATTAAAAAAAATACCACAGGATTTGTGTAACCTTGAATAACCTAGCTTCCTAAAGTTGTGTTTCAAGGAAGATCTGAATACCAAGTAAAAAAAATTAGAAATCTCAAAGCTTCCCACATGTGTCTTTAATCTTGATGAAACACTCTGTGAAATTGCTGCTTGCAGGGTATGGCGGTTTGGGCCTGTTCTGGGAAAGGCCACATGATGGTGCTTAGAACTTGGCCGAGGCCCTTGGGTCTAGTCCTGTGGAAATTATGGAAGCAAAGGACAGCCCCCAGGAGACGAGAGGTGCCTCGCGGTACAGCTATCACACAACCTCAACAGTAGTCTTTTTGTCATGGCTTTGAGGATTCCTGTTTTGCTTGACTCTTGACACAGTATAATTACTGTGTGTTAAGAGCACAGCACAAAGTGAGAAAAGTGGCATGTTTCCATATCAAGGGAACAATGTCTGGGATTGACGTTCAGCAGCACAGGAGTCTGATATGAAGTCTGAATAGGAAGGAAGTCCTGTTCTCTTCCTGTCAGTCTGTGACTGTTAATGAAACTTTGGGCTCATCCACAGCAGGTTACAGAGAAGTTTGTGAGTGAGTGCCGAGCCTCCGGCTTCCCCAGTCCCACATTACTTGGTGCTGCATTCCCCATTCTTTCTGCGTTTATGATCATTTATGATTGGCTTCTGAAGAGCAGGGGTAGGAATGAATGATGCCAGGGGAGGGGATTGAGAGAGTGCCCTGCTGGTATGGAAAGGGGTGGTATTCAGAGAACCCCTGAGTTCTGCGTCTGAAGTGTGATGAGCATCCTTGGTGGAGCGCACGTCACTGTTCCCCCACCCCACAGTCCACCAGTGACAAAAAGCAAATAGCTGTAGGAGAGATGCGTTCTTTGTTCTTCTCTACTTCAGTTTCAAAATTGCCGTCAGGTTTTAGCTAAGCCAGGGCTCAGCTCGTAAGGAATTTAGAGCTGAAAGCAGGTCACTGGGGAAACTTTGGGAGTTTTCTCATGAATGTTATGATATTTATCATTACATATGTGTGTATGTAATATATATATATGCATATATGTGTATATGTACATATTTAGATAATATATAAACTTCTGTGCAGCATATAAAGTTGCACAGAAGTTTCCCCCCATGTAATTATGTTAAGAACCCATTATTCTTTGCAGCAGGCAGTGCAGAGAGATTCTCTCTGGAGTCCTGAAGTGTGGATGCTTTTAAGCACTTCAGGAAAGCCAATCCTTCTCGTGGCTACTAACCAGGGCTCTCTGTGACCAAGGACTAGACTGCTCTCCAGTTTCTTAGGTTTACATGTGGGCTTTTTTAAAAAGCCACTTCTACGGGAATAGTCATTTGCATATAAACCAGTCTTGGAAAACGATCTGTGTGCCTACCCGTGTTGAGAAGCCTCCATGTAAGCACATAAGGAAATCATTCTGTAAGAGAAGACTACAGCCCAGAGAGGCTCCCTGCCTTGCTCAAGGCCACGAGTTCCTTAGGAGTAGGGCTGGCTTTGGAATTTGTGGTTTTTACACTGCACCTTTTTTGTTTATATCTTAGCCTTACACTGCACAGCCAGATTGTGTGCTTTAGGGCAAGCCGTTGACTCTCTGAAGTTATGTTTCTCTCTCTGCAAGGCCATATTTTTTCCCATTGAGGTTTACCTCTCTTATTGTCTTAATTCCCCGAGTCTTTGACTCTGGATTTCGGGATAGACCCCCATTGTCCTTACAGAGAGATTTGGCGCATGCAGAGGCAGTCTCCTGAGCACAGTTTGTTCTCGATTTTTCTCTCCTAAGGAAAAGTCTGTGCTGGAGGAAATAGACGTGATCGTGGCCAGCTTGCTGGATATCCTGCTCAGGACCATACTGGAGATCACCAGTCGGCCTCAAGCATCCAGCTCCGCCATGAGGCTGCAGTTCCAGGATGTCACTGTAAGATCATGAGCACGTGGCATGTGGCATGTGGCATGTATATATACGCAGGGCCTGGTGGTGCTCCTCAAAGCTCCATTCCCTTTGGTGGTGGGTTGTAATATGACTATGGGAAATCTGGACCCCGGGATGAACTGTGAGCATTGCTAGAACACA
The DNA here is from genome assembly GCF_021556685.1 of Rattus norvegicus. Lineage (NCBI taxonomy): Eukaryota > Metazoa > Chordata > Mammalia > Rodentia > Muridae > Rattus > Rattus norvegicus. Next base: position 64,044,288 of record NC_141539.1, read on the forward strand.
GGAGGTTGTATTCACTATACACAAAGTGAGATAGGAAACCTGTAGGTTAAGATGCCATTGTAAGCAAGTCTGAGTTTCAGAAAGACAACTTTCATATTCTTACTCTACTAAATTTAAATTAATCTATGATTTCTATATCCTCAGTCAACTTGGTAACTTTTAATTCCCCAAATTTTCTAAAGAACAAAGAATAGGGGAACAGCAACTGGAATCAGAGACCCTGTGTGCTAATTCTGGACTTTTCTCCTCCACCCATTAGGACCTTAACTTTTTTAGTCTTCAGTTTGGTTGTATTAAATGAGAAGAATTTACCTGGGTAAATTCTAAGGGACTTTCGAGCTCAACTGTCTTAGGATGCTAGCATAGCATGATCCAGGCAAAGTATTAAGAAATGAAGTCTGATATTTGGCACATATGCATGTGTATATGATCTACGTGTAAACACATGCTGTTTTTATTTATGGCAGTGTTAAGGATCAAATCCAGGGCTTCATGAGTGGTAGAAAAATACTTTACCATTGAGTTGTCCATATACATAAGAATTTCTGTTTAAAAAAAATCACACGAGGTTTGACATTTAAGTGTTTATATATTAAACAATATTCTTTTAAGCCATAGCTATCGTTTGTAGCTGTAGCGGTAGATACTGTAATTCACGTGTAAATTATGTGCACAAGTGTTAATTAAGCACTTGTTGTCAGCCTCACTAATCGTACCATGGTGCTTGGGAATGTTCAGCTCCAGATATAAATCATTTTCATCTCTATTTAAAAACTAGGAAGTCTGGGATCCTTAGGGAACGTTGTAGAAGCGAAGCAGAAAGAGTGTGAGAGCCAGAGGGGATGGAGGACACCAAGGAAGCCAGTTCTTCTAGACACAACAGAGCTGACGCATATGAGCTCACAGAGACTGAGGCAGTAGGCACAGGGCCTGCATGGTCTGCACCTGATGGGATCTTAGGGCTAAAAGGACAAATAGACACGTGCCCCAATCCCTAAGACAGAAGCTATCTTCAACTGATAGACACTTGCAAATGAAAAATTCATTTTCTTCAAGGAAGTCTGTCTCAGTAGGGAAACAGTGTTCTTAAGGGTAGGCCCCAGGCCCAGGTACAGAAGACCAACAGAAAACAAACTCAGTGGAATCTTTGGAGGTTCTTTGTCTCATAATGTTAAATCAGGGCATTCTTTTTAACATTACAGGCCTTTTTGTGTAAATATTATGGCTTCTCTCTGTTTCCCTGAATGAAAGAAAATAACTAGAAGTGAGGTGAGGCTATAAACTCAGTCAAAGGCTACTCTCAGTGATATACCTCCTCCACTCAGGCTCCACTTCCTAAAAGTCTCATAGCTTCCCCAAACAAGGCCAACAGCTCAGGACCAAGCATTCAACTACATGAGCCTATGGGAGACATTTTTCATCCAAATCACCACTACAAGTAAAGTTAAAGTATCTTAACAAACTAGGAATTTTACATGTTTTATTTAAATATATATTTAAAATCTATATAGTATGTGATATGTATATATACATATATATAGGAGGGAAGGGGAAGGGAGAAGTCGCCAGTGCTAGTAAGATGGCTCCGTGGTTAAGAGCACTGGCTATTCCTCCAGAGGACTCAAGTTCTATACACCCACATGGCAGCTCACAGCCACCACCAGTAACTCAAGTTCCAGAGGATATAGTGCGCTCTCCTAGCCTCTGTGGACTCCAGGCACACATGAGTGCACACACACATGATGCAAGCAGAACACTCGTACACATGAAATAAAAGAATAAAATAAAACCCCAATGTATGTACTAGCTGAACTGTCTTATTTAGAATAAAGAAGCTTGAATTATAGCTTCTCACGGTCTAAGGAGCCTGATGTGTGAAATGGCACCCCCCACCCCACCATGGGCTTGCTGTTGTCTGATGGGTGTTGGGTGGGTGCCACTGGCGTTTGTTACAGGTTTGAAGGCTTAAGTGATTGGTTTTTTTTGTTTTGTTTTGTTTTAATTATCTTTTTTTTTAACTTTTTTTAAGTTAGACTTTTTATTTTGTGTTACTATAAAATGACATACAGATATAAGAAGCAATATAAAAACATTTCATGCTTCTTTTATCCAGTTCCGTAAATGATAGCTGCTCGCAGAATTCCAGAGCAGAACATGGATGTTGATATGATCCAGATACTCGAGGTTCTCATCACCACAGTCATTTCTCATGGGCTGCTTTAGCGCTAAATCGACTTTCCTTCATCTGGTCTACCTCCTTAGTTCCAGGCAACCACCACTCTCCTCTCTACTTACGTAGTTCTGACATTTGTGGATGTTATGTGTATAGAATCTCAGCGCATGGGACGTTTTACCATTGACTTTAACAAAAATTGAGCAGAGTTTTCTGAAGATTCGTGCAGGTTGCTATATATATATATTTGGTTTCCCTTTTCATTAGTGAGTATTATTGCATGGTATAGATACACCGCATATCTTTAACAATTCCCCTATGAAGGTCTATAGGGTTCTTTCCAGGGTTTGTGTAGTATTAGGAAAGTTAGTATAAACATCATTTACATTGAGCTTTTATGCGGACATGTTTCTCAACTTTTTTTTTTCTGCAAGAAATTCAAGGGGTTTGGTTGCTGAATCATAAGGTAGCTACATGGTCAGTTTTTAAGAAACGGCCAGACCCCCTTCCCCAGTGGCAGTGGCATTTAAACATTCCGAGTGTGCACAGCCTGCATGATCTGATTCCTCAGCATGTGATGCTGTCGCCTTTTCCTTTGCGTCTGTATGAGTGTCAGGGTTGGGAGGATTCTGACGGCTGTACGGCCTCCTCTCACTCAGGCTTTACTTTCTGTTTCCCCAACAGCTGACCTTACCCTGCAAGGATTTTCACCTACATTCTTGCCATCCATATTGTTCCTAAAAGAAATGTCTCTTCATGTCTTGTCCCATTTTCTAGCTGAATGATTCCCTCACTGCCACATTGTGAGCATTGTTTTGGTATTTTCTCCCACTGTAGCTTGTTCTCCATCCCCTTCATGGTGTTTGCAAAAGCAAAATTTTTTTCATCTTTAATGAACTTCAGATTATTAATTTTTCCCTTGGTGAATCATTTCATGTTTAAGAACCCTTTAATCTAGTCATAACAATGCAACCTATTTTTCCTCAGAGTATTACAATTGTATAATTAACGTCCAGACCCATGAATCACTTTGTCTTGACGTATATGAGTCACATCCTTTCAGTCCCTTTCTGGTCTTGATGTTGACATTTGTCATTAGTCTTGTTCATTCTATTCGAAATCTTGATTCTTGGTATAATGAATGATTTTCACCTGAAATCCAAATGTTTCTGTATTCTGTGGTCCTGGGTCATAGGTGAGCCTTTTGTTTTAGCTGTCCTTATGTGATGCCACTCAGCTAGGGAGAATGAAAGCAGATGACAGTTTATGTGGACATAGAGTGGAAGGCCAGTTCCCCAAGTCTCCTTGGCACCTAAGCATGAAAGTCTCTCTCTGTGTTACTCCGAGTGGACCTAAATTATTCAACCCCAAACCCAAGTTTGATCTGCAGAACCCAAATTGTGAAAGAAGAAAACCATCTCACAGAAATTTTCCTCTGGTTTCAACATGCACACCATGGCATTGCATGCATGACAGAGAGAGATCTGTTTGTCTGCCCGAGGTCTCTACAGTGTATAAATGTTTCTTTGCACACAACTGTGTTAAGTAGCATGGTAGTGGGTGACCCGGCTCAGCCTTGGCACTGTCTAAGATCCTCTGGCATTGCCTGTCTAAACTCGTTAGGTACTGCTTTGTGATTAGAGAAAGGAAAGAGTAGTATAGTCTAGGAAACACCAGGGTGTGAAGGGGTGCAGACAGGCATATGCTTAAGAGAAGCTTCCTGAAGGCTTTTGATGTAGATACAAAATATTTTTGGCAGTTACTGATAAGCAATGTATTGTGTACATAAAATGGATACAAGCCACTGAAGGCTATTGAATTTTAAAGTCAGTTTGCCAAGTAAACAAATCTCGACCAATGCTTTTTTATTATGCTCCTTTCATAAATTAGGAGAATTCATATGAACATTATTAAAGTATCTTAAAAGTAAAAAAATTCACATTTCAGTATAAAAAGATAAAAGTAAAATATTAGACATCTAATATTCTGGATAAGAACTTGAAGTTAGAAATTAGATTATATGAGCAAATGAAAGTAGATTATTAAAGTGTTAAGATTGGCAGTATATCATAAATGTGCCAGAGATTATATGTCATAATGATAAGTTATTTGTAGTGGGTCTAGCCCAGACACAACAGACATAGTTAATAAGTTAGATTCAAAGAGTTCATCTATGTACATGGATTATAACAAGCTATTGAAGGTCTATTTGCTGTTGGCGTTTTTTTTCTTGTTACTAAAATTATGATCTAGGATATGTAATTTTTCAAACTTAAAAGTATTTTAGAATTTATAGGATATATTGAAACAAGTATTTAAGTATGTTAATAATGTGATAAATGAGTTAGAATAATTAACATACAATATAACTATTGGGTTCATGACTGAAAATTGATTGAAACTCTACCAACTAATTTGTGTTTTAAGACAAGACCTGATACATCTAGCAGTATTAACAATAGATAGGTTCTTATGTATTTATATATAAGTTTGAACCATGCCACCTCAATTCAGGCATGTTTCCTACATGAAGTCAGTCTCAAAGTAGGAAAGAGAACCATAGAGATAGTCTTCTACAACATAGGCCACTGACCTTCACATCCAAGCTTTGCCTTTTGCTAGCTGTGAAACCAGATTATTACCTTCTGTTTGACAGTGTCCACCTAACAAGACTCTAATAAACAAAGAACTTGTCAACACAAAGTATATTAACTTACACAATGTCAACATAAATCATAGTATTGGCAATACCTTTTAAAACGTTTTTATTGATATACAAAACAATAGAATAATTTGTTTTTTAAAAATATATAACTTGATATATTATATTTACTTAGGAAACATTAAAATAAATAAGGTAATGAACATGTCCACCACTCAAAACTCAGTGTTTCATCTCCCTCCCCTGTTACTATCCAGCTGGTTGAGATCATTCTGTGCTATCTAAATAAGAACCATGGTCATCCAGGGAGAAGCTCTACAAATGCTGGTCCTTGGCAGCATTTTATCCTCAGCATTTGATGGAGAGGGGCAGCAATAGTCGGAAACAGTAGCAGGGGCACCCTCAAGCTATGATTCTCATGCAGGTCCCACATAGCAGCACTCTTAGCCCCGTGTGTCTCTTATGCATGACTAGGATGTCAGGATTTCACAACCCTTGACTGTATCCAGTATTGTAGCTTCTGGGCGTAGAGTATGACCCTCTGCTATAAAGACTTGACAACTCTCTGGAACTTTTTTTTACTAACCAGAGATTATAGTTTCTCTTCCTTGGCTCTCCGTAACCTTCTGTTCTCTGTCAGCCTCAGCTGTCCACTCTTTCCTTTTCTCTACTTCCACTACTCTTGCTTGTGCCTCCCTTGGCTGCATTTGTGACTGCTTTGGTGGTCTCTTATAGCTATAGCCACTGTCACAGCTATCATTGCTCAAGACGCAGCTTTGGCCAGCCCTTTGCTGGTAGGCAGCGGCAGCTGCTGCGGAGACCGCCGCCCTGGAGGCTCCTGAGGCTGCGCAAAAGCTTCGGGTGTGAGGCTCTCCCTCCTTTCAGCTGTCACTGTAGCAGGCCATTCTGCAGCTTTTGCGGTTATAGGAGAAAAGATGGCTTTTGTGTTGCCAGCTGCCCCTCCATTCTGCCTCTTCTTCCGCTCTCAGGCAGCCAGCTGTTTTGCTGTTTCTGGAGCTCAGAGTACTGCCTGGTGCTCTGTCTCTGCTTCACTAACACTCTACGACCTGTGGTTTCTTTCTTCGTGTAAATAGTTACACATGCTCAACTAAAAGGAGGTGAGAGTAGGCAGGATATACCTTTTATTTCACCTAATATTGTAACACCAGAGGAGGCAGAATGAGAAGTTGTTTTCTGTCTACCTCATAAGATGGACTAAACAGTCTGCTCATCTAGCCCGAGACAACTATTTGCCAACCACAGCAAACCTCTCATGCAAACGAAGGCTGTGTTTGTACCTATCACCATGTTGTTGTTGTTGTTGTTGTTTGGTTTTTTTACACAACAGATCCCTGAGGTCACTGTGCTACGCAACAAGGAAAGTGCTCTTCTCTCTGGCTTAGGTAAAAATGGCTGCAATGTCACCTAAAGTTCTCTGAAGCTTGTGATATCAAAATCACGTTTGCACTAAAACATCAATAACCTTTTCTTTATATTTTCTATCTCCCGTGTGACCTTTACAGAATTCTTTTGCTCCTTGACAGGCTAGTGCGTTGAGCCTGGGAGATAATTCTACTTGTCTGCGTTCGTTACTATTCGTTATTATGTATCACTGCCACAGGATACTTAACCAACAGGTTATAGGGGAAAAGATGGCTTTGAGTTCAGGATTTCAGAGTCACACAGGTTGTCATAATGGGAAAGGGGTCACAAGGGTCCATAGCAGTGAGAGCTTGCATTGGTGGTTGTCCACACCATGCTGAAATAGGAAACAGAGAGCAGAACTGGAACCAGGGTTCCAGCTCTTTGTAGGTCAGAGCTTACAAAGGCTTGCGTTTAGTGACCTGTTTCTAAAAGTTCCAGAGCCCTGGTACAAGTACAGAAGCCTGGAGGAAGGGGCGTTTAAATTCAAACCACATCATAACCCATATGAATTGTTTAGTTATATAATTATTAAATATGAACCCATATGAAATATTAATTATATGATGAGTGAATGTTTACCTTAATGTACGGGGCAACTGTTTGAAATGTCTTTGTGTCACAAGTTACTGCCAGCATGTGAAGAACCAATATGAATCTCAGATTTCTTGGACATAACCATTTAGTTGTATTTTGGGGATTCTTGTAGAAACTGGCAGAAAGCATTTGACTGAGCTAACCCAACTGCCTGAGATGCAAAATCTACGTCTTGGTCTTTTAGTCTCCAGTTTTAATGTGATACTGTAGTCTTTCCCACATACGTTCAAAGCAGTCTCCCAATTAAAGTGGACTTTTACGTGCATTCAGTTAGCCAGCAACTACTTCTCCTGTTGTGTTTCCATTGCTTTATATCATTTCTCCGTTTAAAAGAAGGTAAGTTCTTTGTTGAACAAATACAGTTGCATTAAAAATGATAGTTTCAAGCTAAAAGTGCATTAGAAAAGGCAAATTATAGCAATTTTATTACTCTTAAAATCTAAGGATGATGTGTGCACTTTCCTTTTTCATTTTTAAGCATTGGACTTCATAGGAGTCAGGTGCATAGAGCTCAAGCACAAAGAGTAGCTATGAACTTATCACCATTTTCTAAAAGGAGACCGAAGCCAACATTATGCATTGCATGGTTCCTTTTACCTGCTGAGTCAAAAGACCAATGTGCTGGTGAGCTGAAGGGGATCTTGTAAATTCAGGAAAGGAATATGGAATTCGCAGAGATTAGGAAGCAGCCCAGGGTAAATTTGGGATCATAGAAACTTCATGAAGTGTTCCCTGTGAGGGCAGTTCGTCTTAAGTTATCGATGTTTTCTTATGTCCCTCCTTTAAAGTAATGGCTTTTTTTTCCTTAGGGGGAATTTGTTGCCTGTCTCCTTTCCCTATTACGACAAATGACAGATAGACATTATCAGCAACTTCTGAATAGTTTCAATACTAAAGAGGAGCTGAGGGTAAGTGATGCTTACATGTTCTTTCTCCTTTACTTTCTCTTGTCCTGCACTGCTGTTCTGAACGGTTCTTGGCAATTGCTTCACCTCTTCCCATTAAGTTCTGGTTTGTTTTGGTTTTTTTCTCAGTTGTCTTAACTGATTTTCTTTTCTCTATTGGCTCTTGAGAATTCTTTTACTTAAACAAAGCTATTAGCTGTTATTTTGGAGAAAGGCATCAGATTTTAATCACATCTCATCAAAGTATGTAAACTAGAAACAGAAAACTTTCCAAGGGAGCTCTTGGCTGAGAGTAGATGTGGAACTACTCATAATTAACCTGCTGCTCAGGCCTCAGATAGAGCTTAGTGGAAGAGCTCTTGTCTACCGTTCAGATGGGACTAGGTTCATTCCCCCAGGAATGAAGTGAATGAATGAATGAATGAACAAATTAAGGAAATATTATTTTAGTGCCCTGAAATAGCATATACCTCATTAGTGTCTATTTTTAACATTTATTTGTTTATTTGACTTTCTTAGCCTCCAGCCACTTAGCTTGATGGAAAGACGGGTCAGTGGTTAAAAGCACTGACTGCTCTTCTGGAGGTCCTGAGTTCAATTCCAGGATCCCATGGTAGCTCACAATCATCTATAATGGGATCCAATTTCCTCTTCTTCTGTGTTTAAATAAATAAATCTTTCAAAATTATTTTTTAAAAATTCCTTGATATTTAAAGCTTTGGTTGGTTCAGTACTCTGAGGTCACATCCCAAGGTATTTAAGCAATATAGGTTCACTGTGTGATAGAACATAAAGCCACGAGAAACAGCTTCATAAACCATAAAGGTCTGTGAATGGATATCGGCATTATTTGAAAAGCATGAATAGTTTTAAAAGGGGAGAGATCCTACTGGGTTGCCTCATTCAGCCTTGATATGGAGGTTTATGGCTAGTCTTAGTATATCTTGTTATGCCATGATTGGTTGACAGCCCTAGGAGGCCTGCCCTTTTCTGAAGGGAAACAGAGGAGAAGTGGATCGGGGAGAGAGGAGGTGAGGGTGGGGACTGAGAGGGGCGTGGGGGAAACTGCAGAAGGGATGTATGGTATGAGAGTATAATGATTTTTAAAAAGTCAAATACAAATGACACATAAATGAACAATTCTTAATTATGAGCCAAGTAGATTTTGTAAAGGTTACAATGTAAATTAACCAACAAAGTCGAAATACAGCAAAAGAAAGAAAAGAAGGGAGAGATGTGATCACATTTGTCTGGTGGCACAACTGAAAATGTATTAGTCAAGGTCCAAATAGGAGAGAGAACCATGGAAAGACTTTGATGTAGTAATCTAAGCTACTGTGACTCATGTCAGAGTTAGTTTCAACTGTCAACTGCATACATCCCAGAGTTACCTAGGAAGAGGTAGCCTCAGTTGAGGAAGTGGCTAGATCAGATTGGCCAGTGGGCACTGTCTATGACGCACTTTTTAGTTGTCTTTCCCACATGGCCCAGGTCCATCTGCTTAGGGATAGCACTACTCAACTGTGGGCTGGGCCCTCCTACAACAATTAATTTTTCCTACCTCGAGTTCTTGCTTTCATTTCCCTCAATGATAAACTACAACATGTAAACTAAAATAGCCCTTATAGAAGCCATACTGGGACAGCCTGAAATAATTACCTTTAAAGGTAATTATTGAAGCAGAGTCCTAGTAAATTTGGGAATTAAAATTGACGGGACTTGATGACTCATCAAAAAAAAATTTTAATGACCTTTTTTAAAAGGTGGGGACTAGGGAAATAGCTGAGTTGCTAAAGGCACCTACAGCTCTTCCGAAGGATATGAGTTCAATTCCCAACAGTTACATAGGATAGCACACAACTGATACACACACAATAGTAACTCCACTTCAAAGGAATCTGACGAATTTTTTTTTTTAGTTAAAAGACGGTGGTGGGGGGTGGGGTAGGGGGATTGTTACTCTTTCCAGGGTTTCTAACCAGTGGGTAGTTGTTGGTACCATTTCACTGAATGGAGATAAAGAAGTAGTAAATGTGCAGGTTTGGGAGCAAAATAAATCAGATTTTAGCCTGAGTTTAGTCACTTAAGGGATTTTGAAAATGGGATGTTTGGTAGACAGTGTCTAACATTCAAGAAAGAGGGCGGAGCTGCAGGTGTAGACCTGAGTACTATGAGCCCTGTCAGTAAGTGACAGTCCAGAAGTAACTGTGAGCGCCAGGGAGAGTGTAGAGTTAGACCCGTCTGCCCAGAGTCAAAAGTATGAAGAACCAAGAAATAGTGAATCATGAAAAGGCCCACTGATGCTGGGGAACCAGATGAGCAACTCCACTGTATGGATGCAATGGAAGCCAGTGTCATGGATTGAAGAATGACCAAAGAGTGTAACCGGTGAGATCTTTGCAAAGTTCAAGAATAAGGCAAGAGGCTATAGAGAGAGTGACGTCAGAAGAACATTTATAGATGAGGTAGGCAGGGAGATGTTTAATAATTAGAACTTGTAGAGATAGATGCTAAAGACAAAATAGCGAGGTACTAGCCCACAGGATGTCCTGAGAAGTTGGCAGATGAGAAAAGAATGAGGGAAACTCGCCTAAAATAGAGACAACTGGAGAAAACGCAAATTAGAGGCCATTTATCAAAGGCTAATTATCTGATTTTAATCTGAATATTAAGCACCCAGGTATCACCATTTAGTAGATTATCTGATCAATGCTCAATTTTATGCCAAGCTGAAGTAGCCTTAGTTAAGTCCCTCAAAACTATCTTGCAATATTTTCCAAAGGTTATAACATTGATCCATGATCCCTTATCTAAATCCCTTAGTATCAGATGTCTTTTGAAAGTCAGAATTTTATAGCTTCAGAAAGCTGATGTGGATAATACTGTATGTTATCCTGTAGCCCTCCAGTAAGATCTGCAGTAGAATGCAACATTTTCTCCAGATAAATAATTCAGGTAAGATTTCTGGTGCCAAATGGCTTAGAAGACTAAAGCATTTTAGAGCCCTTTTAGATTTTTGGTACCACAGTAAGGACATGAAAACCTCTAACAATAAACACTGTATATAGACTTAAATATGAAGCGAGCACAATTCGTGTAAGTGATTAATATTAATTCATTTACAGAAGTCAGCTTCCTGACTTAATCCATCTTCTGTTGCCGTAGCAGAATGCGGAGACTGGTTTATGGAGAAAGACGTTTCTCTTGGTTCATCGGTCTGGATGTCATAGTGCTGAGTCTTAGGACATATGAATTTGAAATTGAGAATGACAGATTCTGTGCTTGAGTTTCAAATGGGTAGTTTTGCTGTTCTTTATTGCTGGTGTTCCTTCTACACCATCTCTTCATGCCAGTTCAGAGGAAGGTTTACTTTTAGCTTTTCTCAAACAGTTCTCCAAATCAAACTGAATTTCAGAAGCATGCAGTTCTGAAGTAACAGCTGAGATTAATAGTGCTTTAGCTCCATTTGCCCCTAAGGAAGCTGGATGCCTGGAGGGTTATTGTTGAGGTGGCTTCCAGCTTTTTCATCAGATGCCGTTTCTTCCTGGTTCTCAGGTACTTGTGTGTGAGTGGCGTGAGTCACAGTGTCAGAGCACGAGTGTGTGGGAGGGAGCAAAAACCTAAAGGCCAAAGCCTATATTGTTTGATTTTTTTTCTTTTGAGTGCAGTATTACATTTTTAAAAAAATGAACAAAAGTAGTCACTGGGTAGTGATTAAGTTTTTCTTTCTTTCTGTAGTTGGGAGTGTTTTATTGTACACCCACATTGTACTGGGGGTTAAAGTTTTGTCCTATCCTTGGCATTTCACATACAGCACTGAAACTCCTCTTGGTTGATTATGTCCTTTCATACAAAGCCACGGGATGTTGGTGTAGGCATAAGATTATCCATATTTTGGAACTTTCCATTGTCTACATGCTAGCTTTCAGAGTAGATCAGATATAACCTCTATCCAGTCTCTTTTGTGTCTTGTGGCAGAATCCTGTCATATAGCCAAAGCTGGCTTAGAACTTGTCACTTTCCTTAGCTTGGCCTGAACTTGCTATATATCGCTGGCTGGTACTGTTCTCATGGTCCTCTTTCCAAAGTACGTTCCTCTAAGTATTGAGATTAGAGGTGACCCTACGGCCACAACTGCCCTTAATCCGAGTGTAAGCCCCTAGCAAGTCTGGTATCTTTATTGCTGTGTCTCTGTGCTCTGTCTTCCTTCAAGCCCTTCCCTCTACCCTTTCAAATCACATTCCAGAATTTGAATCGCTCATTCCTAGCAAACCGCGAGTATCATCTGTGATTCCTCTGCATAGTTTGCGGGTTTCTGGCTGTGGGTTTCTTTCTATCTGAAATGTCTACTCTATGAGGAAGTCTTCACAGGAGATAGTTCATCCTGTTGTTGTTAATATTTAATATCATTCAGGGATTTCTACCCCACCTAATTAGATCATTCAGTTCCAAGTTAAAAGACACAAAATTTTTATATTCATAATAAACCTTAATTAGCACTAGAGCTGGTTAGATATCTACCCTCTATGCTATTAGTTTCCACTTCCCTATCAATAGCCCTGAGTTATAACTTGCTATGTTGTATCGGATAGATCTAAACTCCACTTGTCAAAGCCTCGTGGCCATGTTTTCATGACTTCCCTACCCCATGATGTCTTCTGTTCTCTCCACCTTCTTCTTCCCCTCATGGTCCTCCCTCAGATACTAAGCCCTGGAACCAAAGCCCCACTTATCTCTCTTCTGCCCAACTATAGGCTGTCAGCATCTTTATTTAACCAATAGTTTTAAATTAAGGAGCAAGGTCACCTAGCATCACTTGATGTACAGGAGGATTCTCTTGATCCTGAGGCAACTAGGGGTAGTTTAGCATTACAATACATAGCAACAGACCTCAGCACCGTCCTGTCTAATGTGCTGTTCACGGGATTTTGTATTCTCAGTGTCTGTTGGCCACTTGGATCGAAACCGTGTCATTGTGTCATACGTACAGTAAATCTATGGAAAGAAAATCTATGCTTAGTCTTCTACCCAATGAGTCTTCTTACCCAATTTCTGCCTGCATTAGCAAGCCATCGTCTCGACACAATTATTTTGACTTCTTAATTTACATATATTGATTACACTACATTAATCCTACCACTTTCAAAGACTGAAGAATTCGTGGCAGGTATTTTGGATGACACACTTTAAGATTCCATTTTGAAAGTGCAAATTTTAATGTGATAAATGTTACTAATACCCTTCATTGAATTCAAACTCTGTATCAGGGCTGTTATACCTTTAAAAGCTGTAGCAAATTTGTAAAGTAACATCTGATTGCTGATATTCTAAGTGGTAGAAACGTGTTCTTAGCTGCCTCTGCTCTGTCCCTTGTTCTCAATCATCTACCTGCCCTGTGACACTTGGCAGGGTATCTCTGTGTTCGTGTTCTCAGGATTCCTTTTCTTGTTTGGCTTTATAGGCCGATTTCTATTTTGTGCCATCTTAATTCACTATCATCTTTAAACGCAAAGCATTCTGTATAAAACATAGAAAAATTCAACACAAATTTAATTCTCTACATTGTGCATAGAGCCAGTCAAGGCTTCCATTAGAGTAAATTCCAAACTCCTTACCATGGAAAAGGAAGGAGATTATTGTTTCTCTTAATAAAACAAACCCTCCCTGATTACTTAGTTTTTATGTATTCTTTATCCTAATTTATGTATCTTTAACTTATTCTATTTCCATTTTATACACATATTTTGCCCCATTACATCACCGACTCCCAACTGACTCCAACTGACCTTATCACAAACAAAACACTATCAAGAAATATCCATATGTCACATTCAACATTTATGGTGGGTATTTCTTTTGTAACATCTCTTTCACTCTATTTGCTGTCTTCATCAAGTGATGAAAACATACATACACACATGCATTGCTCATGTGTCAGAAGCATAAGAGAGCATGTAATTTGAGATTATAGCTATGTGTTAGCTTATATTGTAAAAGTAGATTACTGTAAATCCAAGGCAAGTAAGGTTATTGTTATACCTTTCTCTTAAAGACACATTAAACACTCCAAATACACAATAGGATAGCAGTCTTAAGTCTTAAGTGACCTCAGGGTATATTATTAATCTTGTTTGTGAGACCAGCAAAAGCTCCAGTTTCTTAAAATATAGTTATTTTTACAAAGCATTGCCACAAGAAAGTATTGCACCTAAGCGTCTGGTTAGGACAGTCACAAGGACTTCTTAAATCCTTCTACTTCATTAACTAATGTGTCGTAGCCGACCAGGGACATTGGAACCTCACAGTCCTGGGCATACAGGAAAGAACCCAATGTTCACAAGTGAGCAAACGAAGAGAACTTTCCAAATCATAGCAAGCTTCCCTGCCTTCCTTTCTGTTTGAACATGGACCTTTTCTTATTTTGGAAGATTTTTCTTAAGTACTTTCTTACCTGAACCTCTTATGCTCCCGGGAAAGAATTTTCCCAAACAGAACCTCCCAATTCCTTTTGTGTCTTGAGCAATCTGAAGAATCACAGTGGTCCAGTCACCATGTTGTGTGTGTTACATAACCAAACATACACAGAAGCTCTCTGCCAGGATGCCAGTTTTCAAATGGTGCCGTGTGAAACCCTTGTCCTGGGCTCTATCCTAATAAGGGGTATTAGACACAGAAATGCTCCTTTTAGTGGTATAGAAAGGATAGGAGGAATCTGTAAGTTACATGTGCAGAATGCTGGTGTCTACCTCCACAAAAGCTTGACCGTAGGGAAAGAGCCCGAGCTGAGAAGTACAGAATGGGCAGGAAGCAGCAGTGTCCTGGGGCAGGAAGGAGGAAGATGCAGGAAAGCCGCCTGTGAGTCCTGTACTTTACAGCACTGGAGCTGATTATGAAGCGCAGTCTTTCAAAAGGCAGGAGGCAAAGAACTTGCTGCCACATTGTGTCTCGGTACCACAGCGGACTGTCACCCTGTGGTCACAGGAAGCATTAGACAATTAGCAGGCTACTCTATGAGTAATAAGTAGCCGTATTTAATGTCTTTTCAAATCATCATGAGAGCCTCATGATTGAACTCCTCAAAGATTGAATACATTTGTAAGGTCATTGGGCTATTTATTCAATTGCTGAGCCAGAATTAAATTCTAGATTTTTCTGATTCTCTTTTACTTTTTTAAAAGAAATGTGTCTTGTCCCGCAAATGTAAATGTCAGTTAGCTAGGCACCTTACAAAGCTACTTGCAGACCTAAGAAGTTTCCACATGGGGAAAACAGATTTATATCAGCATAGGCTTGAGTGAGATGATGCCTGCCGCTATTGCTTTTCATGTTGGGAGATGCACAGGTAAATGGGAAGGCACCAAGCCAGTGTATACAACCCTAGCTCCTGTATCTGGAATGACCTTCTTTTTGACCCCAGAACTAAAAAGGAAAACTTGAGTCAACTAGCTGCTAAGATAGAAACTTGCCCTCTTTGGCCAACTTCTCTGACAGTTTAGCAGACAGCAGCCTTTGTTCGCCTCACCCCGCTGCACACACCTGATACCCTGTTGCCTCCCATTTTCAATGCTGACAAAAGTTGTATGGTTAGACGATGGAAGTTCAGAACTTCAGAACTTTCCTTAACTCTTAATTGTGGACTATGAAACTCAAATGACAACACACACACACACACACACACACACACACACACACACACACACACACACACGATTTACTTTATAAAGTAGGAAAGCTTTGAAAGGTAAATGCAAACTCATCTTTTCAAGGATAAGATACATTTGTGTCTCAGGAACCCAGAAGAATTAGCTGGAAAACCATTAGTATAATATTTAGAAACTTCAAAAAAAAAACACAATACAATTTTTCTATGCTAATGGCATAGTAATGCTGTGTAAAAACAGGGCTGGAATGAAGTGCCCAGTATTAACGCTGAGCCTCGTGTCAGTTCAGTCTTCACTCTGCCACTAAGCTCTCTGCCACATTCCCAGTTCTCCAAATAATCTGACCTGCAGTAAAATACCTCAGGGAAAATGTGTGCTTCTAGTGACTCTACAGGCATGCACAGGCTCTGCTTACCCATTCAAGGGCAGGTAGCCTAGTGGGAATGTTTCTACATGCTACATGCTATATCTCAGCATATGTGTTGATGTCAAAGAAGCTGAAATAAATTCTTGTCAAAATATTTGTGGACTTGATTGAAGCTGTTAGAATATATAAAAAGAAACCACACACACACACACACACACACACACACACACACACACACACACACACACAGAGGAAAAAGCTACCACATGGTTCTCAGTTTTTAAAAGTCTTCTGTTGATAAGAGTGACAGTCGTAATCTTTTATTCAGGCAGCTGGCATGTTTAACATGATGTGTTGTTAGATTTGTAAATATAAAATGTATTTTGTGTTTTGAGCTGCTCTTTATTTCTGAATACCACACTTTTGACTTCTATCAGATTGTTAGAGAAATTTATTTTCCTAGAATCACTTAAAGTTACACAAAATAAAGCTTTTGAGTTTGCTAGTTGATAAATTTAAGCTAGACTTGGTTGAGCTAGCCAGCCTTTTTAGTAGAAAGCTCCAGTTCCTTTATGACAAGTGGTCTATTCCCTCCTTTCCTTTCTTTAAGTACCATGTGCTGTATAGTTTTTTGGGGTCCTATTTCTTATAATGCATAAAGAAGTGCTAATTACATGTCTGAAAATTGGTATTTCAATGTCTGACAACAACTTGTTGTCAAAAGTATAAATGTTCTCACCAAAAAAATTGTAACTATATAAGGCAAAGTATTTGCTAATAAACCGGACTTAGCTATTCCAAAATGTCTATGTACTGCAAACAGCATATACATGATAAAAACGTGAAATTCTGTCAATTTCAAGTGAAATTTTGTGTGTGTGTGTGTGTGTGTGTGTGTGTGTGTGTGTGTGTGTGTGTGTGTGTTGCCAGAGGTGGCTACCAGATCCCCTGGAGTTGGTGTTATAGGCAACTATGAGCTACATAATGCGGGTGCTGGGAACTGAGCTCAAATTCACTTCAACAGCAGTGATTAATTACCAAGCCATTTCTCCAGCCCGAAACAAATCCTTTTAAGTTAAAATAAATAAAAGAGAGCAAAAAAGAAAAATATAGGAGTGTCTCTAGGCTGTCAGATATTAAATGTTGCTGCCCTCTGGTCTGTTGTGCTGCAGGGAGTGTGGTGCTGCGATTGTAGCCGGTCAGCACGAGTGACTAGTCCGTCTCAGCACACAGTATCCTTGGATGTCTGGGTGATGCATGAAAGAAGGAAGGCTTAAACCAACACCCATCCTCTTGTTTCAGTACCTCAGCAATACCCTCTAAGAAACACCGCTTTTTGTGTAAGATCCTTCAATGAAAATAACCTTCCAAATTTCAGCAACCATTTAGCTGACCTGAAACAATTTATTATGCTCCTGGGTTGAGAAGTTCTAACATTTAGCACACTGTACAGGAAGAAAGGGAAAAGGTTGTCTGCTTGTTTTCTGGAAAGCAAGTTCTCCATATTGTCTCCAGGACCTACATTTGTAGCGCTGTGAAGATGCATGAAAAATGATTTCCCCTGTTCCTAAGAGTGGGAAGGATGGGGGCACCTAGGCTGGACAGTCATGTAGGAATTGCAAGGCTGCAAGCTCCCTCTGCTAGCTGTCTGCAGTCAGACTCCCTTCTCTGCAGGTGCTTTCACAATGGCAACAGCAGTGCTCTCTGGCATGTTGACAATTACGATAAATCTATAAAACTATCTCTTTCTTCTTTATCCAAGGATTTCTTGCTGCAGATTTTTACCGTGTTCCGAATATTGATACGCCCAGAGATGTTTCCCAAGGACTGGACTGTCATGCGCCTGGTTGCTAACAAGTAAGACTTCTCAGTTGATAATGGCACCTCAGCCTGCGAGGGAAAAGAATGTTCTCTGTGGTTGTATCACGAGCTGAAACCTCCAGGTCCTTGGGTTCTTTTTCTGTACCAAATTAACCATTTCTGTCTTTTTAAAAACAATATTCCTGTCTTCAATTGTTATTTAATATGACTACATTAATGTCCTTTAAGAATCAAACAATATAGCTGGGCATGTTGGTGCACACCTCTAATCCCAGCACTTTGGGAGGCTGAGGCAGTAGGAATTCTATAAGTTCAAGGCCAGTTTGGTCAGCACAGCAAGTTCCAGGACATTCAGAGCTACACAGAGAAACACTATCTCAAACAAACAAACAAAACAAAATCATTAACAATGTGGTTGCTCACACCTGTAACCTTAAGCACTTGAGAAGGACAAGAGCCAAGAGAGGAGATTTGGGGACAGTCAGAGTAACTGGCATAATTTTGTTCCTATAGCTTATGGTCTCCAAAGGCCCAGAAGAGAATGAAGGGTCTTGGTCACCAGTTTAAAAATTATTATTTAACTCATTTCATTAACCTCTTTTTGCCATCTGCCACTCTCCAAATACCAACACCCACATGCTTAGGGTGAAGGTAAGATCTGTACATACACCCTAGGCCAGGGTCACCATCTGTCCCCCCAGGCATGCAGATATGATGATGGTGAGTGCCTCAGGAATGCAGGATTCAATTTCGATGAGACATGCTTCATGTGGCTTCTGCTTTGGGGTGCATTTTTAGACCTAGAGGTGTTAAAATGATGTGTTAAAAACTTATGAAGTAACAAATAGTGTCGTGTGGCATATTATATTTTACATAAGCACTGAGCGGCTTCTCCACTTGGAAGACTAATTGAGACTAGTGAAATCACTCTCTTTAGAATTCAGCATATGTATTCTGATGTCTGTGAAAGAATCGAGTGTCTGCTTCCCTGGTGTCTGTATGCTTCAGATTTAAGTTGGAGCTGCTGCTGGTATCTTTGCCCTAAATTAGCAAAGATTCAAGATACCTGGAAAGGTAGATGAGGCGAACTGGGGAGTCAAACAAGGAGTACAGGCCATCAGCAGCCACAGCTGCAGAATCACAGAGCACCTCACTTTACTCATTCTGCTTGCCCCAAGTGCAGAGAAATTTGGCTTCAATTAAGTTTCAGGGGCAGACCATCAAAGGAAAATAAACTTAACGTTTTCTTTCTCAGGTACCTAGGCTCTGCGTTCGAGCTTGCTGGAAACCATGACAGCAGTATGGCTTTTGATATTAAATACTGTCTCTGTCCATCCCACAACAAGGCCCCTACATAAAGCTCTCATGGCCACATTATTGGCTGTCAGACTAAGAAGTACATGTTCTACTTTTCTGTAAACACAGTGTCCAAGATTTTCATGGGCAGTGTTAACCATGTAAGAACAGTTTTGGTTAGAGGTGAGATATATGTAATATTTAATATAAAATTTAATATTTAAAATGAAGATTTCTCCCATGGTAAACCCAAGGCCCTGCTAAGCACAGCGATGTCATATTGTCACCAGGCTAGTACTGCTAGCAGCGTGGACCTGCTTTTCCATGGCAATGGCTGACAGCTACATGCCCAGCCTCACTAATGGACCAGACTCCAGTTGGAACAGACTGCTTCCGCTCCCTTCTGTCTCATCCTCTACGCTGTGTTCCTCTCGCTCGCCATAGCCACTTCCTATTCAAATTAGGAAACCATATGTGATGTGTCTTGGTTTATAAATAGAAACCAGTTCATCAAAATACCATAGATTATTTTTACTTAATCTTCACCTAAATAATATCGATAGAAAAGTGTGTTTCTGAGCTGGACATGATGGTACAAACCCATCATCCTAGCACTCAGGAAGCTAAAGGCGAAAAGATTATGAATTTGTGGTCAACCTGGGCTACACAGCCAAACTCTGCAGGGAAGGAGGGATGGAAGGAAGGGAAGAAGGGAAGATGGTCTCTGAAAGATGTTCAAGTTATTTAAAATATTTGAAAGTATGCACATTGTAAGTATTGCACTTCACTAAATTGTTACGTTGGGTTATAAGCGTGCCTGTGTCTTCAAAGCTCACCAACCTGCTTTCTCTTCTGTTATCTTACATTTCTTAGACAGACACTTGAGCAAGGCCTCTCAAAGAGTCATTTTAACCCATGATCCTGCCTTCATTAGCCCTCGCTGAGAAGTCACTATTGCCTGTCCCTTGAACACAACCAAATAACCTGTCCCTCAATACTAAGACTTTATATGTCCGTCCTTTACTGGTGTCTTTATCACGTGACTCAAACACCTGTAACTGCTCCCTTAGCTAGGCTGTCTCTTCTGCTCTCACAGCATTCCCCAAAAGCTGGGTCTGGGTGCCAGGTTTCTTGTATGGGCTTTTTGGTCTTGTTTTGTTTTGTCTGCACTCATATGTACAGTTTGAAATACGGCAGATATACCAGGCCTTATTTCCTCTAGGTCAGGAAATTTCCCCTCTGTTTTGCACAGCTACTCTGTGTTCATTGTAGGTCCCTGGTAGATGTTTCTGGAGAGGATAACTACTCCTCAATCCAAGAAAGAAAGAACAGAAGGATGCTGAAAACTAAGTACCAAAAATACAGGACACATTGAGAGAAGTTTCTCTCCACCCCCTTCCCATACACATTGTGAAATAAAGTATAAAAATAAAGCCAGAGCTTTATGCATTGTTTCTGGGAGATAAATCTTACATCACACTTATATCTGTTGGGGAAAGCTGGGATCTTCACTGGAAATTTCAGGTCCTTGTTTTGTTTGTCTTGTGTGTATTTTGGCTTCAGACACAACATATAATAACCAACTTAAATTTTAGATGAAAGATACAGATATTCTCTCTGTGTCTATATCTCTGTCTGTCTCTGTTTCTCCGTGTGTGTGTGTGTGTGTGTGTGTGTGTGTGTGTGTGTGTGTGTGAGAGAGAGAGAGAGAGAGAGAGAGAGAGAGAGAGAGAGAGAGAGATTGTCTGTATGTCTGGCTCGCTAGTTCATTCTGTGAGGGAGCACAAAGAACTTATTTAAACCAAGATCTGTAGAACCCTCCATTCAATAACCCATTTATATTATAGCACTCTTTTCCCATGATAAAAATATAAAGAACTCAGGTATGTATGTAGGAATAATTTTGAAGGGACTTACTTTTGTTGCTAAAAAGGGACTTTTATGAAAGTATGAAACTCTAGCTAAAACTAATGTAGATGATAATGGGCAAACTACAAAGAGAAGTTATTCCTATCAGTAGAGGAAACGTACACAGAAGTCCCTGTGATCAGAGGGACTGTCAAGGAGAACCAAGGAACTTGTTAATTAGAAGAGCAACACGGGGCCCAACTATTGGTGAATAGAGAGACAAAAGAGAAATGGGGAAGAATGAGTCGGAAGTTTGCTGCAGTCGTCCAAATGAGAGGTGTGGCTTGGACAGGTGGGGAGCAAAGAGGGTTGAGTTTAAAGATGAGGATGATGAGGCCTACGGATGACTGGATGTGAGTGGAAGAGAGGAGAGATGAGTGATGATGGTCCTTAGGTGTGGGGCCTGAGCAAAAGGACCAGGCAGTTAAGTGGAGAATGCAGAGAGAGGAGGTACTCATGGAGTAAGAGGAGAGGGGAAGTCTGTGACAAAGGTGACTTTAAGGTGATGTTAGCGTTCAGATGTGGTGCTTGTCCTTCTAGTATACTCAGGATGCTGAAATAGAAAAATAGCTTCAAGTGCAAGATGAAGCCGTGCTACATAGTGAGTTCCTGGGCAGCCTGAGGGGCACAGAGAAACCCTGTAGGAAACAAACAAGCAAGGTGCTCTTAGATATCCCAGTGGAGGTGGGAAAGAAGTAGTGGTTGGACCAAATGTCAGGGAAACCATGGCAGAAATCTGAAGCCAGGGAATGGAATGAGAGCTCTTAGGAAGAGATTTATACACTGAAAACACAAAAACGCCTCAGGACTGAGGCTGGAGCATGCCATAATTCAGAAGTCAGGCAGTGAGCCAATGCAGAGAAGCCACTGAAGCAAGATGACAACCAGGGGCCTGACACCCTAGGAAGAAAATACTTCAAGGAAGAGAATCTAGAACTGTGGATCAGCAATTAACTATGGGAGCTCGCACTGCTGTCACTACCAGTGACCTTGACAAGTGCTGTTTCCCTGTAGTGGGGGAGATAAAAGCCCAAGCCCAGGGAGGTCCCGGTGAAGGAATGAAAACAGTAATTACCGGCGGATCTTTGGAATGCTTTTGCTATAAACAGGAATCAAAAAATATCCCTATCTCTGAAAGGAGTTGGTAGGATGAGGACTGGTTTTAAAATGCGGAGTAGCCTCGTGGGTATGTAGACTTAATAGGAATGTTCACAGTACATACTTAAGTGTTGATGTATTAAGGAAAAGAGCTAATTAAAGAACCAGTGTGCATGGGTTAGAAAGTGGATGCGGATGCATTATTGCTGAGTGTAACAGTTCCTGACCCCTCAGTGTCTACAGCGACCTTACACCCAACAATTCCACTATGGAAGTGTACCATTGAATTCAATGCACACTGTTATATGAAGACTTCCCTACGATGAAGGAAGCTGGCCACCCTTAGAACAGTGCTGACCGAATCCACGTAGAGCACTGGCAGCAGTGCAAGTCCTGTGACTTGTCCACAGTCACAGGAAGGATGGCAGAGTTAAGCAACGCCTGGAAAGTTTAGAGTCTGCCGAGCATCCACTGGAACAAGTTGTATTGCCCTGCTTTTATTTAGTGTGGTTATCCTTAAAGTATAGTAGGTGAGAGAGAAAACTAAGGTACCGTTTTTTTAACCAAAACTATATATGTTAGTTGGTGTGACAGACTTAAATGATCACTGCAGATGTTTGTGCAGATCTAGTTGCACACTGCTTATCTCGGTGAGTTGTGAACTGTTGGTAAGGAAACTAAGTACTTGAAGGAAATAGTTTCTTAAGGTTTGGGCCAAGAAGGTTAAAGTAGAAACACAACCTCAATATTGATGCTGTAGCTCCTTGAGGGGAGAGGTCAAGAGAGCTTCTTGTGTCAGAGCACATCTCCTAGGTCGGGCTAGTTTGTCATATCAGCATGGGATTCTTTCTTTGACCTCTGAAACATGATTGTGAAATAATGTTCCTCTTGTTATGAAGGAAATAAGAGTATACTTGAGAGAGAGAGAGAGAGAGAGAGAGAGAGAGAGAGAGAGAGAGAGAGAGAGAGAGCTTCTTTTGCCTCTCTTCTTGCTGCATTGGTGAAGGCAAGGCACTCCTTGTTCTGGTCCCCTGATATGTTGTGACTCCTCCACTTGTATCAACTCTACTGAACTAATTTCAGTCTGATCTACAATTATTACACAGCATGAGTTCAAGCACAGTGACAAGGCAGGACCAAATTTCCTACACATCACTGAACTACTCACATTCTCTGTCTTCTGTGTGTAACACCAACCCTTGAGGCAAGAGAGGACTGTTATGAGAAACAAAATCACTTATCAGCCATAGTACATACCTACCAGGCCATATATAGGTGGTGATGTGGGCTGGTGTCTGCCTATGCTTCATGCACTCTGGAATTTCAGAACTGCTGTCTTAGACCAATTAATTTTAATTCCCCAATGACTGTTCATGATTTTCATCTGCCCTAAGCATCTTACTGTTGATTTATGCTGTCCCCAAGTAACACACTCCAGGTTAGAAGGAAGTTATATTCCAGGTTTGTTTTGTTAGTTTTTTAACATATAAGCATCAACATTAGCTGGGCATGGTGATGCATACCTTTGATTCCAGCATTTGGGAGGCAGAGGTATTCAGATGTCTATGACGTCAAGGCTAGTCTACATAGTGAGTTCTAGACCACCCAGGAGTACTCAGTGATATCCTGCCTTTAAGAAAGAAAAAAAGAAAAAAGGAAAAAGGAAAAGAGACTAACGTTGCTGATAGTTAAGTTTCTCTACAGCATAGTGTCTGTAGGATTTCTCATGGTCTGTATGCAGTTGCTAGACATGGGCTTATACTTGAGCAGGTCCTAGTTGCAGGCAGTTCTAAAAAAAACAAATTCCAGAAGATAGGTTTCCTCTGGAGTGAGGAAGCAAGAAACTAGGGAATACTGTTGATTCTTGATCACAGAATGAGGGGACATCTGGAACACCCAAAGCAGTACATTTTATTCCCTGCGCCCAGTTCTGTTCCTCAATCTGTGCCCATGGAGATCGTCATTGTCGCAGCAATCCTCATGCCCACGTTGTCTGTGGCAGAGTCAATAATCTGGCCATTTTGGTAGCAACTTGCAAACTTTTCTCGGCTATTGGGTTTTGGAGCATTTGAGATCAGAACTAAAAACAAAAGAATGAAGCCAGAGTAGCCACACAGCTTTAAATAACAGTGAACAAGTGAAGACATTTCTTCAGCTCCACAGTATTCTGCACAATGGACCAATGAAATATGAATTCCTTTGGCTGGTGTGGGGACCTTTGTGCTAAGGCACCATGGCTCAGTGATGAGACCAAGCCTCTGTGACGAGCTAGAAAGCATACA
This sequence comes from Rattus norvegicus, assembly GCF_021556685.1. NCBI lineage: Eukaryota > Metazoa > Chordata > Mammalia > Rodentia > Muridae > Rattus > Rattus norvegicus. The sequence goes on from NC_141539.1 coordinate 64,068,480, forward strand.
GGAAAGCATGTGAAGTGGCCTTTCTAAGGGCTTTCTAGCCTTGAGAAGAAGACCCTGCTTTGGGGTCCTCTCTCTGTCATATTAAACACACTAAACAGATCCATATGCCATATTAGATACCTTCCCTGAGTATGAAAACAATTATTTATCCACATTTGAACTTATTTGGGAATTCTTACAAAGGTTTAAGAGATAACCTATCATTTTTTGTTAATGTTTCCCTGGATGGCAAGAAAGATGCATGGTAAATGTTCCAGCAAGTGAATACAGTAATGAGCTGTTATATCCTTCAGAGACTCGCAACGGTACTCTAATTAATAATAATAATAATAATAATAATAATAATAATAATAATAATAATAATAAGTATTCTGCTACTCTGTATTTTTTCAAGGAGTCAAATTGGCAGGGTATTTTATTTTACTCTTCCCTTTTATCTCTTCAAGTCTCACTTTCATGATGAGTGATGAGACCTCATCAAACCTAATACAGCATTACATCTTTACCTAAGAAAAGACCAAAACAATTATAGAAGCCAACCATTTGTACCCTGATGCTTACTTTATAACGAATGGTTAAAGTGCTGGTTTGTCTCACCATTAAGTTAATCAATCACAGACATCTTCAAATTTGAATGTATGCTCTTCTAGCTATCAAAATGAATAGATTTTTGAACAAACTACAGTACTCTGTTCAGATCTAGGCAAGAATGTTCACCAAATCCTTCTTTCTTTTATATATATATCTGTATTTGGAGTACCATGCTTAGCCAAGAAGAGAGCTATCCCCATGTTCTTCTGCCCTAGGGAGATGTCTCTTTCTTGGAGTGGCTGTGCCCCTCTGTTTTATGGGGTTATAGATACTTAAAGAAATGGTCTCTTTAGTGTTAGTCTGGCCTCCTGTATAGAGAGGAATTTTAATCCAGCAACATGGCTGCTCTGGGAAGGGACCACATCCAAAAAGACCTTCTACATCTATGTGATCTGACTGGAAAGCAGACATGCTGCATACCTTTAATCCCTCTGGCTGGAATACAGACTTGCCCTTACTACACACACCTTTAATCCCTAACATTGAAGGTAAAGTTAGCTTTTTGAAAGAAGCAGCCATATTTGAATGTGATGTCTAATTGAGTGGCAGACAAAGTGACAAAGCAGAGAAAGATTTGACAGAATGAGTCAAAGATAGGAGGATATGCTCAACTTTCCTGTGGACAGGAAAGATAGGCTATGTGTGGTGGGGGTGCAGTTTTACCAGGACAGTTTTACAGAGATGGTTTGCAGAGAGAACAGGCTAGACACAAGTGAAGACAGAAGCCAGAAGATTAGAACATATTGCCAAAGTTAATATGAGACCAGGCAGAGCAATTCAGTCAGAAGCTAAGAGAAGTCAGATTAAATCAGTGATCTTGGACAGGAGTTTGGGTTAGAAAGCTGAGTAACCAGCCAGCCAGAGTTCATAAAGAACTAGAAAGAGTGATCTTATTCAGCAGTAAGTGTCTGAGATGACAATTATCTCTGACAAATAAAAGTTACTTTTACACTGCTGTGACTCTGCCTTCCATGGTCCTTCTGTGTCATCTAACACCTTTCAAGGAGAACAGTGACAGTGGCTAACAAGGCACAATACTGTCTATCATGTTATCTATCCATTGCATCTGTAGGCTCTCTCTCATTCATGATAATCAAATACAGTTATGTTCACATTAAGTAAGCTTGCCTGGTTTGGAAATTAATTTTAAATGGTTGCAAAATATTTTATGTGAGTGTATATATATGTATGAATTATTTGAATTTACAAATCTTCCTATGTATCATTTTATGAAGAAACTGGTTCTCTAATGGATTTTTTTCCTCTGTTTTAGTTTGTTTCCTTTTTATTCTTATCTGCTAATTTTCGCTAATGTGCAATTTCAGCTCTAATTGTGTGTGTGTTTTTAAATCTCTAGTGTTATCATTACAACCGTTCTGTACCTCTCCGATGCTCTCCGTAAGAACTTCTTAAATGAAAACTTTGATTATAAGGTCAGTATCTGATCCATGACTGTCTGGCTTGGGCTGAAAGATCTGTGCTGTGTTTTAGAGAGGCACGCCACTTTTGTCCCTGGAAGAAACGAACACTTCCCTGGCTTTGAGTTTTTGGAGTGGAATGTCAAAAACTATGAAGCCTTAGCCCGATCCTTTCAGGCAGGATTTTCAGTCCATCAGTAATATGACTGGCAGTCTTTCTGCATGCTCATCTATCCTAGACGACTTTATCTTCTTAAAAAGTCAAAAGCAAGCGACAGTGTTTAGACAAAGTGCCTTCCTTCCTCAATAATGTTTCTAACGTGGTGCCTTTGTTTCCTGGGTTTTTTTTTTTAATAGCATGTTTAACATTAAACATTTTAGTAAGGTTTGACAACCAAAAAATAAAGGAAACATAAATGCAATAAAAATTTTAAGTACTATTGCCTGGCGTGCATGAACTTAACCCTGAGTTCAGTTAAACAAATAAACAAACAAAAACCTAAAACACCTAAATAACAGTAGAAATGACTGAAAATTCAGTATAGTGTAACCGTGGCCCAGGGTCAGATGTCATCATAGCTTAGCGAGCCCCTTCATCTACCTGCTACTTGCCCAGCCCCCTGCTTTTTGACATTTATTTTCTTCCACTACCTCCTCTGTGTAAATTGCCCTTTAAATGTCCATCCTTGCAGAATTAAAATGGCCATTTGCCAAGATTCCCTTGAATGAATATCATTAGCGGAGTGGCTGGAGAGATTACAACAGTGAAGGGTGCTTGCTGCTCTTAAACAAGTTCAATCCCCAGTATCCATGTTGGGTGGCCTTTAACTCCCGCCAGGGGAATCCAACACTTAACGCCTTTAAGACACATTTTCAGTAGAGTCATTTTAGTTTGGGGATTCCATCCTGTCCCTGTCTTGTTTGTGAGAGCTCTATAAACACGGCAGACAGTTCTTGTTCCATTTCTTCTAGTTACTTAGCTGTCCTTTGACATGGCTTCAGTGGAGACATAGTTTTAGTCCATATGTCCTACGTGGATTCTGCTGTTTATTTCTGAGCATTTTATTCTGATGTCTTTCTTGTTCTCTCTTTGGCATAAGAAAATTTATGACTCAAAAAAAATGTCTGGATAGGGAGTTTTAAGACACAATGAGAATTTAAAGCAATTAGCGCTTCCCGAGATACAGGTGCATTTCTTTCTTAAGTTGTCCATCAAAAGTAGCTCCAAAATTTAATCCACACAGGCATGGAATACCTCAGGCTGCCTGAGAGGCTCAGAGTAAGGTCACCGAAAGAAAGCATCGTTCTTTAGCTGTGCCAGAGAGCCCATGCTTCTGTATTTCTTTCATTTTGTTGCAGAAGAGTTCGAGTGTGTGTCACCCCATGCATTTATAGCCGTAGCTGCTACCTCATCTACCCCAACCCCACTCTCTTCTCTTCACTGCTTATGAAGCCAATGCCAGATATTGCATCGACCCGTGTGATGTTTCTCTGGCACAATACGATTTAAACTATCTCCTTCTCGTTTTTAGATCTGGGATTCCTACTTTTACCTCGCTGTCATTTTTATAAACCAGTTGTGTCTGCAGCTGGAGATGTTCACACCTTCCAAAAAGAAAAAGGTGCTAGAAAAGTAAGTACCGGACGATGGAGGTGCACTCTTTAGTTCCAGCCATTCACAAATCACCATGCTCGCAGATAGAAATGACAAGTAGGGAAGCAATTGTGAGCCTGGGGTTTTCAGGAAAATTTCAATATTTTTGAGCTTATTGATACATTTTCTTCTGGTGTTTTCAGGGTTCAACATTATTATAGAAACAAAAGTTATGAGTTTATGGGGCTATTTTATTTAAGGTCACTGAGACATGTTCACCAGCTATCTATACTTCAAATCTCTTGCCTTTAATTCAGAATGACACGCTGTATCCTACAGAACATAAGTACTTTGTTCTGGAAATTACATTAGTTTTGATTTTTTTTTTTTCTGTTTCAGGTATGGTGATATGCGGGTCACCATGGGTTGTGAAATTTTCAGCATGTGGCAAAACCTAGGTAAGTGATGAGAAGTGAAAACCCAACCCCCCATGGCCCAGCTCATCTCCTGACCTTTCCGTATATAGGAAGAGCTCTTCATGAGTGGCAGCATTTGTCTCTGTCACACACAAAAGATCTCTCCAGTGGCGCTGAGCTTCTTTCCTTATCAACGATAAGTTTTGAGATCTCGTATCCCTTGAACATTGTCTAACAGTGTTCCATCCCTTGAACCTTCTCTAGCAATGAACTAACCTTCCAGAATTTGAGACTATAACACCACAAAACTTTTACAACCCTGAGAGGAAGCCACGAATCATTGTAAATTTGGATTAAACTTGGCGAAACATTGCCTTAAGCATCATCCTTCTAGCACACCTTTCAAGCCATTGATCTGCATCGTAAAGAATACCACCAAAGACCTTTAAAAGCGTTTGCAGTTGCTAAGAGACACTTAGATCCAATTGTGTTAATCTGCCACAGTGCAGAAAGCATATTAGCCCAGCAAATGGATGGCACAGATCTGCCTGCACAGAAAGAATAATATTTGGCAAATAAACTGTTCTAAATTTCATTGGCATTATATCTCCTTCTAGAGATTCATAACATTTAATTTAGCATATTAATTTTACACTTTTTTAACATCATTAACTGTGACTACATTTGAATCCCTTGCACCGTATTCAAGGGTGGGGGGGGCACTCATTGAATTACAACTTAGAAATAGGAAGATTTGTTTTCTTGTTACAGAATGATTTTTGTCCAAAATTTATAGGTCCCTCAAATATGCACAACAATATGGGGAGCTTTGTTATTCATAAATACTTGCTGGTGATCCCAAAAAAGTAAAAGGAGTTCACATCTGAAAAATTAGGTCCTGTGACTGTCTCTAGATTTTGCTAAAACACAGAATGAAATGTCTACCCTGGAGAGTCTCGTCAAGTTTTCAATCTTAACTATTCCTCCATGTTTGAATAATACTGTGTTCATATTGCCAGTCGATCTGACCACCATCATCTCCAGAACTCCTGTATTGGAAAACTGAGTTACTGTAGGAAAGGTGGCTCTGGGGAGGGGAGGGCACACGGGAAGGAAGAGGGTGAAGGAAGTGGAGGTGGGCAGCAAGAACAAATTTTGTTTGAAAACTCCATTAAGAAAACCTAAGTCTTTCTAGGCTAATACCAAGCATGACCATTCAATGAGGATTCCCATCACCCTCCAGCTAGGTGCTCACCTTCTATCTGAGTCTTTTACACTTGCTCCTTCATGCATGGGAGACAGTCCAGCCTTTGTCTTCCTGCCGGGGACTTGCTTCTTTTAGAACAATGACCTGAGTTTCATGCTCGGCACATGGAGGCCTCAGAGCTTCCCTCCCTTCGAGGGTCTGTGATTTTCCACTGTGGAGGCTGTGCTTCTCCCCACCTCTGCCCATGGATGTCTGGATTGCTCCCACCTTGGACTGTTAAGAGTTACGCTGTTATGAATGTGGCATCCAGGAGACTCTTCAGGTCCTGCTTTCTTTCTCATGGGCAGAAGCTCAGAAGGATCTTATCCTAAGTGTATTTTAATTTTTTTGAGGAACTGGCATACTTGTTACATAGCTTTGTCCTGTTTTCATATCCCCATCGCTAGAGCACCATGGTTCTAATTTCTCATAACTAGGGATGTGCAGTGATATCAGGGCAACCAAAAAGTCAAAGTTGACTCCATAGTGTCTCAGTCTTTTTCTACTAACTCTCCATGAGGAAGCCATAAAGGCAGACTGATTTGAGTTTGTGTTGTATCCCTCTCTGGGCCACTCCCCTTTGCCCACATTCTCAGAAGCTGTTCAGAGATTTGGTGTCTATAACAATGTGAAGTAGCACAGGGCTTATCAGAATTACTCAGACTGTAAGGCAGCTTTTGTGCGATGGCTTTGAGTAGCTGGCCCTATAGCCGGCCCTGGGACAAGATCTTGGTCAGGCATCACACGTATAACCTCAGGGATCCCCAGCCTAGACATATGCACACCCTGGAGACACCTCTGTTTCTTCCATTTTCTCCCTTGCCAGGGCAGCTGGAATAAACAGTGAATGTAGACTTGTACAAATGACAGAAAGAGGGCTTGCATCCAGGTTCTGTTTTCTACCTTGACGAAAATAACCGAGAGAAGGAGTAGCAAACTAGCTGCCAGCTACTTGCCTGAAATGTGGGTGTCAGAAGGGTAGAGGGGGAAAAGGGATAATAGGGCCTGCATTTCCATCGTAGAGGATTCATTTTTGGAAGGAAATATACAAATTTACATTAATGAGGAAGTTTCTCCTTAGATATTCTTGCTGCGTTAAGGAAAACAAAGCAGTCTTTTGGGAAGACAAAGGATTATCTGGGTCAGAAATATAGGTAGAAATACATGAGAAGTTACCAGTTCTTTCCAAATGCATTATGGGTATGGATAAGATACCTACGGAGATGGCTCAGTGGGTAAAGGCACCTGCCATCAAGTCCGAGAGCCTGAGCACAATGACCTGGAATTTAAATGGTAAAAGGTGGGAACAGACACTTGAGAGCTGACCTTTGACCTCCACGTGTGAACATCCATGTCAGTTGATTTAATAATGATAATAAAGATGGTAAAAAAGTTACCATTGATGAAATCTCAATGACACGTGATGGGCTGTATTATGACTGATATTAAAAGGGACTCTTTATATGGACAGGGCCTAAGGATTCTATCCAGGAGTGGGTTTCTACTCTCTAAAAGCCCCTTTTAAAGCATTTATCATTTTTGGTTTTATATTTATTTGTTTCATTTTGTATATGAATATTTTGCCTGCACTTATGTATGTGGACCACGTGTACCTGGTGCCTGAGTTCAGAAAGCGGCATTAGCCACCCAGGAACTGGAGTTACGGATGCTTGTGAGCCACCATGTGAGCTGGGAACTGAGCATACATCTTCTATAGGATCTGGTCTCCTAACTACTGCGCCATCTCTCCAGCCCCTGGTTAAGCACTTTAATTCACACTGAAACTAAAGACAAGGCAAAGCCAATTATGATGAACTGGTAACTCCCTGACCATGTGAGTCCCATGTGGGACTCCTGTTCCCAAGGAAAGGACCTGACGAATCCCCAGGATTCTTTGTTGATGGTAGAGATCATGAGGACCTCTGTCCTATAGGGCATTCCAGACACACAAAAGGGGAAGGACACTTAGCCGCAGCTGAGGCTATTGGAGAAGTTTCAAACACATTATTACCAGGGTTAGAAACGTTCTTGATATGAAGCCCTCTAGGTATCTCCAAGAAAGAGAGTACTTCAAACTAGTGGCCTCTGTGTAGAGGACCATTCAGGTATGTGGAAATCCTGACAGAATTCAAGATGCTGCTGCCTCCTTTTCTCGGCCTGTTTTGATTCTGGTCTCTAGTGGACAGGCAAGATACTGTTCATGAGGCCTTTGAGGGAACAGACATCTACACTCTAGCTGGTGCATCAGCTACATACAGGTTACATTTGACAAAGTAAAGCCCAGAACTCCCAAATTAATCTTGTATTAAGAAATACATGGTTAGCTGGATGGTGGTGGTGTATGCTTTTTAATCCCAGAACTTAGGAGGCAGAGGCAGGCAGTTAACTGTGAATTTGAGGCAAGCCTGGTCTACAGAGCAAGTTCCAGGACAACCAGGGCTACACAGAGAAATCCTGTCTTGGAGGGAGGGAGAGAGGAAGAAAGGAAGGGAGGAAGGGAGGGAGAGAGGGAGGGAGGGAGGGAGGGAGGGAGGGAGGGAGAGAAACAGAGACAGAGAGAGGGGTGGAGGGAGATGGGGAGAGAGACAGAGAGAGAGACAAAGACAGAGACAGGCTAAGAGGCCTGTTGATAGACCTGGCTTCCAGCATGACTTTTAGAGAGAACATCCAGGCTCACCATTTCTTAGCTGTACATTGCTCTGTGCTAACCTTGGTCTCTATTCATTAGTCTCTATTCATTAGGTCTCTATTCTGAAGATTTCAAACATATTTGTTCCTTAAAGACCGTTCTAGAAAAGTCTTTTATGGCTTATCTTGGTCCCAGACATGAAGCTAGTATTCGGACATGATTATCCATGCTTGTTCCTGAGGCCAGAATAGGAGGTTGTAAGATGACAAAGAGCTTATTCTAAAAGATAGGGTTTTTTTTGTTTGTTTTGTTTTGTTATTTTCCAGATCTAAGACTGTGGGGTTTTTTTCTTTTCTTTTATTGGACATTTTCTTTATTTACATTTCAAATGTTATCCCCCTCCCAAGTTTCCCCTCCAGAAACCCCCTATCCCATCCCCCCTCCCCCTGCTTCTATTAGGGTACTCCTCCACCCAACCACCTCATTCCCTCCTACCTCCCCACCCTGGCATTCCCCTACACTGGGAATGAACCTTCATAGGACTAAGGGCCTCTCCTCCCATTGATGTCCGACAAGGCCATTGTCTGCTACATATGTGGCTGAATCCATGGGTCACTCTTTGGTTGGTGGTTTAGTCCCTGGGAACTCAGGGGGGTGGGGGAGGTCTTGTTGGTTGATACTGTTCTTCCTATGAGGTTGCAAAACCTCTTCAGCTCCTTCAGTACTTTCCATAGCTACTTCATTGGGGTCCCCATTCTCAGTCCAATGTTTGGCTGCAAGCATCCACCTCTGTATTTGTCAGACTCTGGCAGAGCCTCTCAGGAGACAGCTATATCAGGCTCCTGCTAGCATCAGCAATAGTGTCTGGGCTTGGTGACTGTATATGGGATGGATCCCCAGGTGGGACAGTCTCTGTATGGCCCTCCCTAGTGAGTCTTATCTCTGATTTTGCCTCACCCTCTAGCTTTTTCTTTCTAACATGACTGGACTTACCTTCTTATTACTCTTCTGCCAAACCCAAAAGCCAGTGTTGCTTTTATTCTTAGGAGTGTTATTTCAGACTACAGCCAACCCGCTGGATAGGTCCAGATACTAGCCACCCAAATCACTGGCTACGTGATTACTTACTACTAGTTAACTGGTTAGTTAAGCAAGTTGTTTAAGAGCCCATGACCTTTCTTTCCTCTCTGCTTATGGAAGTAATTCCAACTGCCTAGAGTTGCCATGGGAAATTAGTGGAATTATGCATAGAAAGCAGTCAGAGCCCACCTGCCACAGAGCAAGTGCTTGCAGGTGGTGGCTGACATTACTAGTGAGTCATCAAATTTGGTACTCTTGTCCCTCCCTAATTGCAAAAGCCTTCTCTTCTCTATTAGTCCATATGTCTACCATCTCTTTAGCTGGTGCCTTCTAGTGTGTGTGTGTGTGTGTGTGTGTGTGTGTGTGTGTGTGTGTGTGTGTGTGTGTGTGTGTGTCTGTCTGTCTGTCTGTCTGTCTGTCTGTGTCTGTCTGTGAGTGTGTGTTTTTCCAAAGCTATTTTATTCACTTGATGATACCAAACCCCATTTATCACTGACAACTCTGCAAGGTTCCTGAGCCCTAATCTGGCTTTTGGGAGTAGGTAGAGTATGCACATGAGACTGTCTCAAAGGAGCTTCAAGCAGAAGTCATTATCCTCCTCCTTCTAAACTTGTTCCTGCTCCTTCTTCAGCTTTATCTAGTAGCAGAATTTACTCTCACTAATACTTTACATCTAGAATGTCCCTCAAATTTGACCTCTTTTGCCTATTATCATTGGCTGATGCTTTGAGGCCAAAGTCTATTATAAACTATCATCAGTTTCCCCAGTATAGCACATCTTTCCCTTGTTCCCCAAAAGTTGTGTATCTGCAAAACAGAATGGTAGTAAGGACTCCCACACACAGCTGAAGAGTCCCACTGCCTTTCCATCCAACATGGTACATAACCCAGGCCACCACTGCCAATTTCCCCCTGACCTCTACTATACTTTCAGATGTGACATCCTGCCCATGCTGTTTCCAGGAGTAGCTTCTATTCATATATTGGGACAACTGCTGCTTATGCCCCAATCAAGTGAAATAACCTGTCCAAACTGCTTTCCTCAGTTTCCCTGCCAAATGAGCTGTACCATCACCAATGGTTCTCGATTCTTGATGCACATCTCTGCAGTAGCCTCAGTGTTTGTTGTGTTTGATGTTTGCATGTTATAGATTGTTCAAATCATACAAGGCATACCGATGTATTGAGCCCATGAATAAAATAGATTAATAACTGAATTAATGAAACAAATATAAAATCTATACTAGAAGACTGCCCAAATTTCCAGGCTCTCAACAAAATTCATAATTTGTCACCTGCCAAAACATGGTCTGGAAAGACGTACTCATTTCAATTTTCTGCCCTCTTTTTGTTTATAATCATGTAAAGAGTTGAAAGCTCACAGCTCTTGCTTTACTTTTCCTTTACCCAGGAAAGGAGGGACTTAAAGGGTTTCATAGACTGTATGGATCACAGGGTACAAAGGGAAGATATTGAACACCACTGTTCTCTCATGGGAGTATCATGGGAACAGTAAAGCTTACATTAACATTAGACTGAAATGTTCAGCTACCAGAAGTAGTAGTATTTCCATGCTACTGGGATAAGGAGAGTGTCATCATGATGGACGTGCTGATGGTCTGAGCTTATGAATGAATAAGAACCTTGCAATAGAACAAATCAGAAAACGTTTGCATGATTGTACCTAAGGAGGACATTGCTGTCTTCCATGAAGCCAGCTACCCTCAGCCCAACCTCTGAGCTTGTCCTTAGGTTTCCATATTGGTTCTTTGGTGTCATAGGCTTTTAGCCATAATATTGAAAAAGAATGTATCATTCTGGACATGTAGTTTTCTTCCTATTAACATAGAAACTTCTATGTTAATATGATATTTGACATAGACTAAATGACTCTAGGTCTCCATATTTAAAGTCACCTGTGTCCCCGCTGCTACCTACCCTCCATTACTCTGAATCCTGGCTACCATATCTCTCAGCATTTGCTTACATGCCAGTTGGAGTTCAATATTGTTATGTTTTAATTCTTCTGGAAAACAGTTGAAGACTTTGAGGACGTAGCATTTAGACTTTTGTTTAGGCCATGTGTTATGTATTTTTTTTTTTGTTAAAATACAAACAGAAGCCAGTTTTTCTGACATAAAATTAATTTGCAGTTTTACCACCCAGAGATAACAGCTGTGATTACCTTAGGGATATCTTTTAGCTTAGTATTTTTTCTATATATTTTGTAAGGAGGGGTGTTGCCTACTTGTATTTCTATGTACCTCATGCCCACAAAGGCCAGAAGAAGGCATCAGATCCTTTGGGACTGCTGATACAGGAGGATAGGAGCCACCATGTGGCTTCTGGGTGATATGAACTTCTGAACCATCTCTCCAGCATCTTTTATATTAACTGCATCCAATTTTTTTTACAAGAATGTACAGTTATGTAATATTTCTATTTCTGCCATTTTAATTGTCTGCTATGGGTTCTTTTCTTACCTGGGGAGATAACTGTGGTTGAATATTTTATGATACTAGTTCTAACTAAATTTTATAATAGTAATCTTTTTGAAATCTTATGGAGGCATAATATACTGAAACTTGAATATTTTGCTTAATTTAGGAGAACACAAACTTCATTTCATCCCGGCCCTGATTGGGCCCTTTCTGGAAGTGACCTTGATACCCCAGCCAGATCTCCGGAACGTCATGATTCCTATTTTTCACGATATGATGGATTGGGAGCAAAGGAGAAGTGGCAACTTTAAGCAGGTAGGCAGCATTGTTCCTCAGGACTGACAGGCAGCGTCACTTCCCCATCTGCTGTCTCCATGACTTCCCCACTCAACTCCAGGTGCAGCAATGAATGCTGGTTCAGTGGACCCAGAACCAGTTGAACCTGCTCTCCCTGTCCTACAGACTTGGATGCATCCCTCTGTCTTCTTGCCCTGAGCTTCCTGGGAAACCCTGGAAGCCCATTTTATTCCTTTCAGCTTAAAAAAAAAAAACTATCTTTGACATTCCAGGTCTGTATTTAAGAATTTACAGAGGGCTGTTCGCTCCCAGCTGGACGGGACTCAGAGGAACTGGAAGGCTAATGACTCTTTAAGCCATTGCGTTCTCAGTGGTCTGCACATTGTGTTTGGTGAATGACTTAGCACTGAGCATTTGATTCACAGTTTGTTTTATTGCTCTTAGCTTGGAGCAATGAAAATTAATTTGAAGGGGAAAGCAGTGGAAAATCTCACAAAGGAAATTCCAAGGGGATGAATCTATCGTTTCTTGCTGACTTAGGTCCTAATAGTGTGCTCCAGTTTGAGGAAGACAGACACCCTTATTGCAAAATCAGATCCGTAACGAATCAGCCACTTTTGCTGGTCCATGTCTGTTGGGGGAAGTAGGAAAAACATGCGCTCACATAGTGACTTCCCAAACCTGCTTACCCACAGGATGTGGCCCTCCTTCACACCTCTCCACATGAGTCCGTCTTCAAACCTCAGAAAAGTGCTTGTCATCTGTACAAGCAATTTGATTGCATGCATAGACCTTTCCTATTGCCAAAAGTGTGGGCATTTCACTTGCATCCGTATATACATTTATTTTTAAGAAAGCTAATGGCTGAGGGGAGAGCCATGAACAAACTGTGCTTGGTGGGGGAGCCCACTTTCCTTCTTTCTTATCTTTATCTCTTGATTGACATTTGCTTTAAAGAAATAACTGGGCTCTGTCCTTTGACAAAGTCGAATATTCATCTCAAGCCCAAATTGCTTTAACACTGGCTAACGGTTGTCATTTTCTCTCGCCTCGTTTAGAGACAGGGAAAAACAATTTCCCTTCCTGATATTCAAGTTATAAAGAATTTACATCCTTGAAAATATAAATGTTTTGACTACAGTTTTCAGGAAATATGTCCTTTCACTGTCCTGCTGCTTACTGCTGACTTCGAATATTTCTGTGGGTCTACCATCTGTACATGGGTGGGATGAATTCTCAACTTCAGCAAAGATTTAGTGCCACCTCGAACTGTTTTAGGAAAGGAAACAGATTAAAGCACATTTGAGATTGGAGTTAATGTGTTTGGGAATGCTACTTCACTGGTGTTCTCAGATATAGTGATGTAAAGGAGAGAGAAATGGGACTTGCCAGTTTGTATGGTCCCTAAAAAAAGAACCGGAACGTTTAAATCAGGCTGCTAGCATTTATGCTGGGATCCCAGATAGATAGATGCTGTCCTTGGCAGCAGAAAAAGCTAGCCAGCCAGGAGTATGAAGTCATGTTGACTGCATCTAAATTAGTCCCCTGGAATTCCAAAGGGAGGCTTGCTATTAACCATGGCTGACAATGTCACTTTGACAAAGTATTCCACAGCTTTCCCCTGGCATAAAGAAACGCATACCAATTTGCCTAAAAAAAAAAAAAAAAAAAAAAAAAACTTACATGTGATGTGAGAGGAAGGAGAGTAATTTTTGGGTGTGTTTCAGGTGGAGGCCAAGCTAATTGACAAATTGGATAGCCTGATGTCAGAGGGCAAAGGTGATGAAACATACCGTGAGCTCTTCAACAGTATGTGAGTAGCGTGTTTCTCTCCGGTTGGTTCTATCCAGGACATCTGGTGTCAGTCCTGAGCCATTCTGCACCATGGTAAATGAGAGCTGCAGAGACAGCTTGAGTCTCACAGGAGAGCTTTGTCTTTGTGGAGTGTGAAATAAAGGATAATTGCTTAACTCTAGCAAGTGGATCTTATTATGTTGATGATTAGCTATGTCTCCTTTTTTTAAATCTCAGATTAGGACAGGTTGCCTATGTTCCGTAACAGAGCTCACTCATTTCCACGCTTGGTAATTTCAAGGGGAAATAAGTCCATTGTTATAGTGATTTTAAAGAGAGTCATGAGTGGGAGAGGAAGAAAAGTGTGTGATTATAACATTCGTATATGGTGTTTTCCAAAGTATGACTCTGGCTGATTTGCTGTCTGAAAATTAACTTACTTTGTGCCTGACACTCAGGAGTGGCTTCAATCCTTACACACTGTCCACGTTTTTGCTCGGGACTATTAAATGCTTCCCAAGTGCTTCTTATTAGTATGGCACCAAAGCAAGTCATTTCTAGTAAGTTTGGTGTTTGGAATTTGCAAGGAGAATAAAGGAAAAAGAAAGGAGTTTTATGAAGGGACTTTTAGATTGTCCCTGCTGTTCGAATATGATCACGGTCGCAGGAGGCATTGCTTGTGTCAAGTATCGACTAACTGTCAGAACAGCTGGAGTTGAGACATGATGATGTCTCAGCGCTTCGGGACGTCCCACCTGGCATGTGTTTTCTTTATGATCTTATAGATCTTACCTAGTAAGATTGGACCTAGTATGTTTATAAGGTATTTTTTTAACCGAGAAAATTAGCATACTAAGCTTGGGAAATGTTCTAATTTCTTTCAAGAGTGCAAAGCTAACACATTTCTCTCTTTGAAAATACACCTGTGTTTGTATTAATGCCCAACCATCACCTAAGTGGTACTGAAAACCACTTAGGTTTCAAGGTTCAAGTTCATTTTAAGTTCATTAATTAGCAACTGTGGAAATATGGATACATAGGTTTTAAGAGTGCTATCTTAAAACTGAAAGGTTTGACTGATAGGTTGGGTAGTCTTCAGCTTGCTCTGTTCAGAGTGAGCTCTGTTTGTAACATAGGCAACCTGTCCTAATCTAAGATTAAAATAAAGAGACATAGCTAATCGTTCTTGAAGCTTTCAGGAAAACTATATAGGAAGGAAAAAGAAAGGCTTTAGAGATTTCTTGTGGTAGCATTGAGTGATAAATTATATTGTGAACCCCGAGTACCACTTTCCTTTGATACTGTAATTCAGCCAAAACTTTTGCTAATAATTCGCAAGCCCTTGTTCATTCTTATGTACAAAGTGTCTGTCTTTCAGGACAGCTGGAGTACAGCAGGAATTCAGATTAAAACCTCATCCAACATAATAAATTGCCTTTGAAAAATGCTTTCATTTCAATTTCTAGTCCTTGGTTAGAACAAAGAGCCAAAATACAAAAGCATTCAGTGGAATGAACCCCTTGAGATTTGTGATTAATTATTTATAATTAATTCATAAGATTAATAAATGCATGCTCTGTTTCTTTAATGCCTCTTATCCACTTTAGTAAGGGGCTCATAATTTGAAATCTGGATTGCTTTTTATATAAATATGACTGTGGAATATAAGATGTACTTTGACTTTAGAATCAAAGTAATAATTAAAATAATAAGCCTCTAAAATTATTTTATTTTGAGGGACCCAATTCATTCAATGGAAGTTTTTATTCTTTTGTTGATTTTTAACATATTACTAGTTAAATAAATAAATAAATGATACATAAATAAATCACAACAATAAAATAAAATCTTAAAATATTAATATTTTTCTTTAATGCTTTTATAGACAGCATATCAGGAATAAAGCAGATTTAAAGTGACAGTTAAGTAGCATTACTACCTGGTCTCAGAAAAGTAAGTGAAAATTTAAGTGGATTTCAAGGAAGCAAAAAAGTCCTTTTATTTGGGGTGTGTGGCTGACAGTCAGGAGTTAGTGTTATCAGAATGAGTTGTCGCACATGTTAGGAATTAGGGAGGCACGCTGTTATAGTGCAGATTCTCATTTACTCTGAAATTCATGTCTAAAACCTCATAAAATCAGTAGAGAAGATGGAAGCCTGGGCCTCTCATTGCTTGTAAGTGTTGTACTTGGCAAGTCAGCCCTTAGACTAAGACTTTCAGTTTCTGTGTAGCGTGCTTGCCAAGAATCCCTCTCACTTTTACCAACTCCCAATGACATCTTCATTTGTGCACGTTATCTCTGCTTTTTACATCAACGGGATGTCCCATTTTTGAAAACACAGGAACTGTGGCTGATAGACCACACTGAGATACCCAGAGTCAGGCATCAGAGCTGTGCGCTGCGCTACTGGGTCCTCCTAACTTATGATCTGGCTTTTGTGCTGACTTTCCAGGCAGGCTTGGGTTGAGCTCGGATGCCACAGAGCTTCTATCCTGGGGAGACACAGCAGAGCTGTCCACTGCCCTGAGGCACCTAATTAGCTTCATAAAGGAAGTGACATCCATCTCAGTTCTCCCTTCACTCTGGCCAATCCTCCACAACACCAAATTATTCCAGCGTCCTTAACCAAGGATCGCCTGTTTCATTGCTGCTTGGATTCGGGAGACTAGTTCTATAACATCACGTCTCAAGTATCCAAATCTGCTGCTTGGGTTGTTGAGGGAGAGTGCGAATGCCAGACTGTGTTCTCAGCATTATCCTGGCATGATACAGAAAGACAGATTGAAAATTAAAGCACCTCTGTCCAGCCCCATTTCCTTCATGGTAAGCAAGGCTGCTGAGCTAGACTGTAGTGTCTGTCCTGCTGTCCATCTGATGGAAGAATACCATTGGAAAATCCAGATAAAACTTGTGAGAAACTGTCTCTGACTTGATGAGATGAGGTCTCTGAATACTCCATACCAACACTAGAACACAGGTACAGACAAGGAGAAAACATCCAGTTTCACCCAAGATATCTCGAAAGACTATTTCTCTGAGCTGATAGCTACCTCAGGTTGTGTCAGGTGAAGTGTAAAGTGGGAGGATCCCCAAAGGAAGGAATAAACCTGGCCAAGGATGCAGATGTGCATGGGTCTAGACTTGGTTCTAACATTTGGTCTGGAGTCGCCAAGGAGAGCAGGGTATGCACAGCTCTGCCTTTCTTGAGAGGACGATGCAGCTCTGATTTTTGACTACATCAGGAAGCTGTGAATTAATGAAAGTCATAAATGAAGCCTCTGTCTATTTTTAGAATTATTACTTAACTTGAGTTACTTGGTTTTAGCCTCTGCGTATGTGGGGTGTGGGCTGTCACTTGGAGAAGTTTCTGTCACATCCTGCATGATTTGGCAGGATGCGAGAACTTGGTTCAGTAACAGTTTGCCACTCATACTCTAAACAGGCGCTATTCAGGGGTTTTAAGTTAAAACACATTTAGACAAAGTAAGATGGCTGTTCCTAGAGGATCAGTAGGGCAAGCCCCATACCTCCCATAAGTCATCTCTCTCTGACCAACCCACGTTCAAGCTAGATGAGCGCTTAAAATCAGTCAAGAAAACATTCGATGTGACAGACAACAGACATGGAGAACAGACAGAACACTGGGTACTGGGATGGCAATAGCAAGAAAAAGTGGTGAAAATGAAAAGAAATTGGAAAAAAAATATAGCCACAGACAAAGTAAACCTTTGCCAAGGCAGTTTTCTTTTTACTGTTTCTTTTTCACTTAAGTACAGATTTGACATATTTACATTATATTTATCACACACACTACACACATACACACACATGCATACACACACACATACACATACACACACATACATATACACACATACACACATATACACAGACACACACACATACACATACACACACATACATACACACATACATATACACATACACACACATACACACACATATATATACACATATACACACATACACACATATACACAGACACACACACATACACATACACACATATACACACATACACATACATACACACATACATACACACATACATACACACATACACACACATACACACACATACATATACACACATATACACACATACACACACATACACACACATACATACATACACACATACACACACATACACACACATACATACACACATACATATACACACAGACACACATACACACACATACATATACACATACACACACATACACACACATACATACATACACACATACACACACATACACACACACACATACACACATACATATACACACAGACACACATACACACACATACATATACACATACACACACATACACACACATACATATACACACATATACACACATACATATACACACAGACACACATACATATACACATACACACATACACACACACACATACATACACACAGACACACACACACACACACACACACACGAACACATTGTTTCCTCCCTCCCTTTTTAATCAAGATGCAAAAGAAAAAAGATTTTGAACAGAAACGATAATCACTGAAGTAAGAGGGCCAAGGAAGTAAGCCGATACCACCACACTTTCGTTCCTGTATCTTTGGGGGAAGTTCAGTCAGGAAGCCTTTCCCAAGTACAGTGTTAATTTGCAGAGGGAATGAAAGCAAATCGGGTTCTCATTGTGATGACTGTTAATGTTTTCTGTTGACATAGTGCCTGTGCTCCAAGGTGTTTAGGATTAGGAGAAATGTAGGAGGAGAGATGTGGCCCCGGGCACTCGTCATCAATCTGCTGTAACAACCACTTAGAAAATCGTCTGATTAATGACAGAGTGAATGAAAGCGTTGAGTGAGCTCACAGATAGTACAATATGTATTGAGTGGGCAAATGTTAAGTGAAGGGGAGAACGCAAACGTCATCCCGTCTGTACAAGGATTTTCCCGTAGCAGTGGCATTGCAGCAAAATCTCTTGGGTGAAGATGCGTTCCAGTGAGAGGTAGGAAAACATGTTTATGGGACTAAAGCAAGCTCTTTACTTGGAAGTAAACTTGGAGGGACTCCTGTGTTTCTTTTCCACGCTGTTATTTAATGTGGCAAGGCACCCAGTCTCCGTCAGCTAGGACGAGAGCTAGGGGGAAAATGTCTTTGAGCTGTGAGGTGCTTGTGTGTGTTTGAAAGCATGATTATGTGCATGAGTTCATTATTTTATGACTTGGATAATCTGAAAATCGATTTGCTTTGTCAATGCTTCCTGGATTAGAATTCCACTATTTGGTCCCTACCCTAGGTAAGACATTGTTTGCAAATTGTCCTACTTGTGAGATGTTGCAGTGGTTGCTAAGGCATTTAAGGTACTGATGAAAGTAAAATGGTTGTCATGGCGACTGATAAAAATAAATGTTGAAAATGCCCTGGGTTCTTTCTTTTCCAGTCTACTAAAGAAAATTGAGCGGGAAACATGGAGGGAAAGTGGCGTTTCATTAATTGCCACTGTCACTCGGCTGATGGAGAGGTTGTTAGACTACAGGTGAGCTGCCTCCCAAGATTCCAGATAGGGAGCTCTGGTCCAGTTAAAAGCTCAAATAGCTGAACTGTAATTAGCATTCCACTTAAATTAATCATTCAAAGAATGCTAATCAGCACCTGGACTTCAGACCGACTTGTTCAGAATTTTGCATGTGGCTTTAGTGTTTGCTTCCTTGTTTGTTTATTTTCTGTTTTTGATAATTCTTTCAAAGTCTCCAGTCGAAAGAGTTCTCAGAGTCCTTGACAGTTCTCAAAAACAGAAAGAAGGGAAAGAAAAGAAAAATCCCTGGGTATTTAGACTCACCCACTCAAAAATTGCTGGTGGTCCAAATACTTTAGAGTGAAGATCTAGGTACCAGTGTGCTGCACCTTTAAAGGAAGACAATTTATTTTCATTTTCGTTTACTTGCCTTTAGAGCAGGCTGTCCCAATTCTATGCATGGTGATTCTCTTTTATTTTAAGAACAAGACTCTTCTCTGTCCATTGTCCCCCACATCTTGCACCTCTGATGTGGGAGGGATAGGACCCTCTCTCCCCTGCTCCCTGAGTCCCTGTCCATTGAGAGGCATCCTGCTTGCCATGCAAACTCCTACTACAGCTGGGAGTCAGTCTCTGCCTCCAGTCCCATCAGAGATCTTCAGCCCAGTCCCCTTTCCATGAACCCACGCAGTCATCTCTGATCTCTGCGGACACCTCACCCACCCCCACACCAGACACCAAAGAACAGCTATGTTTTCCCCATGAAAGGACATTCCCAGTGTGACCCTTGCTTTCTGTTTCTAGGGACTGCATGAAAATAGGAGAAGTGGATGGCAAGAAGATTGGCTGCACAGTGAGCCTGCTGGTTAGTACCTGACTCCGTTTCCCTCTTCTTTCTAACCTCCGCTGCTCTTCACTGAAGTACTAACTTTTGTTTGGTTCTAATCTCTTTAACGTGCCTTTTTCCATGTTATTTCCTACAAAAATGTAAAATAATAATACTAATAAAATGTTCTTAAAAGAAAGATAATAAGCTATAGGTTGAATGAAGCCCAGAAAATCTTCAGCTCAGAACATTGCAGAGTGCTCCTGCCGTGTGCTGGGTTGGTAGCAGCGGGCAGACCTCAGCGGCATCACAGGGCTGAGGGCTGCTGTCTTTCCCTGTTGAATTTCTTACTCCACTCAGTCTAGATGCTATTCTAGGAGAAGCACAATGTCTGAATTGAGGCCCCTCTCTCTGTCGACTGCCCCTCTCTGCCTATCTTCTTAGTCTTTCTCACAATTATTTCATTACTTCATATTTTAATAACAATTACTGAACTCTTATTTTCTGACTTGTGAATTTTTTCTGCTCAATATGTTTGTTTCACTCACTATTCTCTGCAGATTGAATTCATAATAGGACTGTTGCAAAGACTTGCATTACAATTGCATAAATATAGATGTGTGGACAGCAGTCTAAATCACAATTACTCTGGACCAACCAAAATTTATAAAATGTATCACCCCCTTTTTATTATATAGAATGGAATTTCATCACAAAAGAATAATCCCACACTGGACATTAATTCTTTTTTATTTTGCTGTGTGGTGAATTAATGCTTTTACTAACTTTCCTTCATCTCATTTGGAATTGAAGAATGACCTCTTCCAGTTCTGAACCTGTGAATGTCCCGGCTTCTTTTTCTTGTATTTCTGAGAATACAAGAAACTCCCTGTCTGTTGTAAACACTTGTACTGTCGTTGGCATTCTTGCCCTATACTGAAACCTTCGCAGCTGTACTTTGCCTGCACCTTGAACTTTGGTTCTGCCCTGCATTCAGCCCATCAGTGTTTCCCTTTGCTTGCTCCCCCCTGTCCCTTTTCAAATGTCTGAACTTTCACGCAACTGTTTTTCCGTTGCCCTAATTTTTCACTGTACTGCTTTTCAACTTCTGAGCTCATGGCACTGTCTTTCCTTACCACACCCACTTCTTCTCATTTTTAATGAATTGTTACACCTCTACCTTGATTACCAGCCCCTAAAAATATCGTGACCTAAGCGTGCCCCGTGAGGGTGCATCTTATTCGCACCGATGTACTTACATAATTTTCTTGCTTAGAAGCAACAGTGGGCTGACCACCAGCCCACCCACTGTGCTAGCCATTAGCTCTCCTCTAGCAGTCCTCTCTCTGCTTGGCACAGTCCTTCCCTCCTTCCCTCTGTCCAGCCTTCCATCTTCTCAATGTTTTTGGTCTATCTACCATCTCAATCAGGAACCTCAGCCCTTTCCACATCCTCGATTGTATGCCATGTGCTCTATACGCTTCAGTTTGAATCCTCAGCCCAGGCACAAAGACTCATAAACAACCTCAAAGCAAAACCTTTGCCTGTTTCCTAAAGAACCCTGTCGTCTCCACCTTCTTTCTCAAGTACCTTCTCTTTGGAGATGAACACATTACTTCAGCCCCTCGTCTCATCTCCTCATGGTCCAGCAGAAGACTCTTGGTAAAAGAATTCCTCCTTTGCCCCCTGTTCCTTCTTGCTTTCTACAAGGAAGACGAAGGAAACCTCATAAATCAGTGACCCTGTTGTAATTGCTTGAGGCTGACACCAGTAGCTTTGGAGTATGACAAAGAGCCGAGAAGGTGGTGAGCATTTTGAAAGCTGCTCCGCTTGCAAACCAGCCCAAGGATCCTTATTAAAAATCCCAACTTTATCACTTTGAAACCAGTCTCTTCAGCTCCTACTCCAAATGGAAAGTTTTGCATGTTTGCTAGTGGCAATATGGTTCCCGTCACCACCTTCCTGTGAGGTCAGCAGCAAATCCTGTGCAGGGGGCCTCTGACTGCTGGTGTGCAGTCTGAGCTTAACTCGCAGTAAGTGACAGTGCACACTATTTGACATGACTAACAGGAGGAATTATAATTACTGTTTTGTTCTCTGTGTTACAGTTTTTAGCAGACATATGTGAGAGATTGTCATCTGCCAGCTGGGGAGATGTTGGGTTTTGGTTTTGGGTTTTTTTTTTTTTCTTAAGGAGGAATATTCATTTACAGAGTGATCGCTTATTTTTGTTCTGAAAGAATGCAGCTTCTTAATAGAAAGCTATTAGAACAAATCATCCTTTAATAATGTAAGACCTGCTGTGGGGCTGTTAGATTGTGTTTATGGTACAGTTCTTGCTAATTAAAATGATTTTGGTGATAATGAGGGAGGGTTTGAGTAGCATTGTTTACTTGGCTTTTTAAAGACTGCCAGGATCTACAGGAAATGAAAGGCAAGGAGAGAGCTGGTGCTATGGGTTAGAAATAATAATGCATTCAAGTCAACGTCAGTGCCCACAGTCAGTGAAAGGGTCCTTGGGTTCAGGAATGAACACCAGTCAGATAATGGGCAGACCATGATCATTAGGTTCCAGACTGGTTCATCAGCTATAGAAACCTATAGGATTCCTGGCATTTTCTATTTCAAAAACCCATCACTCTTTCAAGTACATAGTTTTTCCTGCCCCCCATCACTAGCCAGTGTCCTTTATATCCTAAGTAGCATCAGACCCAACCACAATAAGTCATCAGCCCATGTGTCTGAAGCAGGCATTTCATAATGTACCTGCCACTGATATATCCAGGTAGTAATCACTGGATTTTTATAAAGCTTGGTAAAATATTGTAGGGAATTTTAGTAAAATTCAGATTTGTAAAAAAAAAAAAAGTAAGCACATTCCATAATAATAAGCTGACATAAAATTTTCTGTTTTATGTTTTAAACATAAGCAAGAAACATTAAAACTTAGTTACAGCTGCCAGACATGCTTTACTCCCAGCACAGGGGAGGCAGAAGCAGGGGGATCTGTGGGAGTTTGAGGCCAGCCTGGTGTATATAATGAATTCCAAGCCTGCCAGCCAGGACTGCATACTAAGACTGTGTCTCAAAAGACAAACAAAACAAAACAAAACAGAAACCCATAGGAAAGAAAAATGATTTTTGGTTTGTTTGTTTGTTTGTTTTTGAAACAGGGTCTCTCTGTTTAGCCCTGGCTGACCAGGGCTCATTTTGTAGACCAGGCTGGCTTTAGACTCAGAGATTTGCCTGCCCCTGCCTTCTACTGGAACTAAAGGCATGTGCAGACACACCTTGCAAGAAAACCTCCATAACTTTTTTACACATCCTTCCTTTATGTCCTAGAGAGTTCTTTCTTTAGAATAAAGGTATACATAAAATTAAAGAAAATGTTCTTGCTGCCAATCAGCATATTGAATTATAGATAATTTGTTACATATTTTTAATACTTTAGTTAATATTGCCCAGTTGACAGCTACACTGAGAACAATGATGGAAACTAACAAGAAAACAACTGGGCACAGTGGTAATTCCAGCTCGGGGAACCTGAGGCAGCGGGATCAGGCTGTGAGTTCAAGGCCAGTATGGGCTACATACAAAACCCTGTCTTAGAAGAAAAAGAAAATCAACATAAAAGAGAACAAAAGAAGAAATTTGAATCGTTGATGATGACCCAAGAGTGTCCAGCTTGTGCACCGGTTGCCAGATATTTAACACAGTGTCAGGTTGAAAATCTGTCATTTAGTCTCATTATATTATTCAAACTGATACATACTTAGGAGGAAAAATGTGTCTGTTCCCTTGACTTCGAAGGCGTGGAAGTTAACAAGGTAAAAGGACACATGGGTAATGCTGGATGCTGAGGACACACCCGGCTCTGTGCTCTTTTTCACAGAACTTCTATAAGACGGAGCTGAACAAGGAGGAGATGTACATCCGCTACATCCACAAACTCTACGATCTGCATCTCAAGGCGCAGAACTTCACAGGTACTAATGGGGCTCAGGCGGGGGGAGTGAGCCGGCTACTGATGCGTTGGCTATGGTAGCTCCTCCTCCTTTCACAATCAGGGATGATGACTCGGGTACTTCTCTTCTAAAACTGAAATGCATTTTAATTAAATGTTTGCTTCTTAGGGGTATATTTTCTCCTCTATCTTTGCATGGTTTTTCTAAGATTGCCCTTGGCAGTATCTATCCTCACTGGAAAGTCCTTCAAGTACTGCCATTCATCTTTGCTCTTCATGGTCCTACAGATTTTAAAGGGTTTGTAAAAAGAGTATTTACTACGTTTACTAAGATACCGGCTTTGATGACTCTCCACCCGTGAAGTTCTCGGTGACCCTGCATTTTTATTTAGCCTGAAGCATCGTGCTGCTTTTAAGAGATCAGATTGTGAAGTCCTCTCCGTGTAAGGATATCTTTAGTGCCCTTTGTGCTAGTCAGCTTTCTGCTATTGAAACATAGCATCTATGTTAATCAACTCAGGAAGAAGGAAGGTTTGTCTTGGTTCAGGGATTTGTAGGTTTGGGTCCATTGTTGGCTCTGTTGCTTCTGGACTTGTAGCAAAGTAGCTTATAATGGCGGGGAGGGTACATGGCCAAGCATAGCTGCTCATGGTGTGGCTATGACACAAGAGAAAGAAAAAAAGGAGCCTCATAATCACTTCATGCATGACACTGATAACATAAACCATCCCACCAAGCCCCACCTCTTCCAGTTTCCGGCCATCTCTCCATAACGCTGACGTAAGGACCAAGCTGCTTCTCTTAAGATTTTTTTTATGCATATGTTTATGTGTAAGTGAAAGCCATACTCATTCATTGCCCCCTATGTCCTGGGACTCTGTCATTTCTCCCCCAACTTTATTTACTTCTGTCCACAGTTTAGGGCTTTGCTTTATGTCACGCCCCCTGATGCTTTCCGTCGTCTTCACTCAGCTGGCTTGAACTGGGTCTTTCCAGTGAAAGGTTTATTTTGTTACTATTCCATTCTAAAAATTTCGTGTTGTTTTCTTCTCATAGCTTCAGTTTCTATACAAAGAACTCATCTTTTCAGTTGTCCAGGAGTCTTCACATTCACTACGTGTAGCATTGTTTCAATAGCTGCTTCATAGTCTAAGATTCCAAACTGTGAGTCAGCTTGTGGCTGGCATCTGTTAATTGCTTTTTCCCTTGGAGAGTTATTTAGTTCTGTGGTTTCTTGAATGCCAAGTTATTTTAGATTACATCCTGGACCTTTTGAACATTATGTTACGAGATTCAGCATTCTGTCAAAATTGTTATTTTTAATTTTGGCAATCAGTCCAATTAGGTTTAAACCTCAGGCCCTGTGCCACCATCTAGAGATTGTGATTCTAATGTCTGATTTTTAAGGCCTCGGCACTCCACTCCAGTTGTCTGCATGTGTACCACCCTACGTGGGCCTCCAGTCTTTGGTTATGGTCTGCACTGTTGTGTTACTTATGTCAGCGATGGCCTGTTCTACAGACATACCCCTTGGAGTCCCCCCCAAAGCCACGTACAAAATAAACAAGTCTTTCTTTCTTTTTTTTTTTTTTTTTTTTTATTAACTTGAGTATTTCTTATATACATTTCAAGTGTTATTCCCTTTCCCGGTATCCGGGCAAACATCCCCCTCCCCCCTCCCCTTCCTTATGGGTGTTCCCCTCCCAACCCTCCCCCCATTGCCGCCCTCCCCCCATAGTCTAGTTCACTGGGGGTTCGGTCTTAGCAGGACCCAGGGCTTCCCCTTCCACTGGTGCTCTTACTAGGATATTCATTGCTACCTATGGGGTCAGAGTCCAGGGTCAGTCCATGTATAGTCTTTAGGTAGTGGCTTAGTCCCTGGAAGCTCTGGTTGCTTGGCATTGTTGTACTTTTGGGGTCTCGAGCCCCTTCAAGCTCTTCCAGTTCTTTCTCTGATTCCTTCAACGGGGGACTTATTCTCAGTTCAGTGGTTTGCTGCTGGCATTCGCCTCTGTATTTGCTGTATTCTGGCTGTGTCTCTCAGGAGCGATCTACATCCGGCTCCTGTCGGTCTGCACTTCTTTGCTTCATCCATCTTGTCTAATTGGGTGGCTGTATATGTATGGGCCACATGTGGGGCAGGCTCTGAATGGGTGTTCCTTCAGTCTCTGTTTTAATCTTTGCCTCTCCCTTCCCTGCCAAGGGTATTCTTTTTCCTCATTTAAAGAAGGAGTGAAGCATTCACATTTTGATCATCCGTCTTGAGTTTCGTTATAAACAAGTCTTTCTTGAGCTCCTTTTTCTCTTTGATTCCCCGTTCCGGTTCCAGTTCTTAGTGTTCTGGCTGTGGAGCTCAGGTTGGAAGATGAGGAGGAAGCCAGAGAGTGTAAGAGGTCTGTGTCACTGCAAGCCCTTTCCCAGCTCTGTAGGAGAAAAGGTCTTCAGAGAGCTGCGTTTGTCTGATCCCATTTGCAGACAGTCTGAGAAAGGAGACATAAAAAGAAGAAAATAAAATTAAAAAACCAAACACATTGTGATCATCTTCAGAGGTGGCTTTTCCTAGTTGCTCTGTTTATTACTAATTACTTTTCAAGATCTTCTAAGCACCTCATGTATTCTGTTGAAGTGCTTCCTTCCTTCCTCCCTACCTCCCTCCCTCCCTACCTACCTCCCTCCCTCCCTTCCTCCCTACCTCCCTCCCTCCCTCCCTTCCTCCCTTCCTTCCTTCCTTCCTTCCTCCCTCCCTTCCTCCCTTCCTTCCTCCCTACCTCCCTCCCTCCCTCCCTTCCTCCCTACCTACCTCCCTCCCTCCCTTCCTCCCTTCCTTCCTCCCTTCCTCCCTCCCTTCCTCCCTTCCTCCCTCCCTCCCTCCCTCCCTTCCTCCCTCCCTCCCTCCCTTCCTCCCTTCCTCCCTCCCTCCCTCCCTTCCTCCCTTCCTCCCTCCCTCCCTCCCTCCCTTCCTCCCTCCCTTCTTTCCTCCCTCCCTTCCTCCCTTCTTTCCTTCCTTCCTTCCCTCCCTCCCTCCCTCCCTTCCTTCCTTCCCTCCCTCCCTCCCTCCCTTCCTCCCTTCCTCCCTCCCTCCCTCCCTCCCTTCCTCCCTCCCTTCTTTCCTCCCTCCCTTCCTCCCTTCCTTCCTTCCTTCCTTCCCTCCCTCCCTCCCTCCCTTCCTTCCTCCCTCCCTTCCTCCCTCCCTTCCTTCCTTCCTTGGGAGAGTAGAGTGGAAGGTGCTTGCTCCACCTTAAGCAGAATCCTTTCCACAAGTTTGAGAATGACAGGTTGAGAGCTTTGCCCCACTGTTCTTTCAGGGAATTCTTTAACTGTGTGTGGCCTTTACACAAGTCTCTAAGTGAATAAAGAAATCCTTTCAATATCGTTTCTGGAATTTTAACATGCCTCTAAGGCCTCTAGCTGGTCCCACTATCTCTGTAGCATTTATTTATAGTCTGGAGACCTGCATGCTATCTGGGACGCTTTAACCTCCCTCAACTTGAATCCTGAGGTCTATGGATTCTTTCTCCTTGAGGTAGTTCCTGTCCTGGGATTCTTTTCCTTCACGCTCCCTTACCAACTCCATACCTACCATCCCTTACTGAAATGATTTTGCTCTCTCTTTTCAAAAAAGAGTGTGTGTGTTGAGGGGGTGAGTGTTTGAGGAAGCCAGAAGAGGTATTGGATTCTCTGAAGAATTGTCACAGGCAATTGTGAACTGCCTTATATTTGTGTTGGAACCTAATTAGGGAGCAGCTTTGGAAGAGCACAAGCTTAACCACCAAGCCAGCCATCTTTCCTACCCCATATTCTCTATTTTAACGCACTTATCATGTTGTTTTTTATTAGTTATATTTTACATATTACTATATAACAGACATACATGCATACACATACACAAATGATTTTGTGCATGTGTGGAGACAGACAAGTAATTCCCAGTTAAGGGTGAGTTCTTTGTTTCTCCTTCTTAGTCTTCTCAGCTCCTACAAGAGAGCCTAGGAATATGAGACCTAAATAAATACATCCCTACTCAATTAAATTTTAACACCTGGTACGAAGATTTCCCTTCAGTGCTGATGATGCCTGAATCATGAGGGAACAGTGCAGTGCAGTAGACTGTTTTACTTTTAAAATTGATAAAAATAAGAATTAAGAAAAGAAGCTGACGGCAGGTAGTCCACATCTGCACAGTTGTGTTTCGCTTTTTCCAGAAAGTCCAGATTTGTCTGAGATATCAGAGAACGGTGCTTTTTCTTTATTTACTCAAAGTTCCATGTTCCCCAGATCACAATTAATGTGTGCTTCTCCCATATAGCCTCTTACTTTATTTGTTTATTGCACCTGTGCATGGTGTATTTATATGAGCAAGCACGCTATGCAGGTATGGAGGTCACCAGAACATTCTAGAAATCAACTCTCTCCTCCACCTTTCCGAGGTTGCAAGAATCAAACCCAGGTCAACAGGTCTGCCCCTCAAGCATCTTTACCTCCGAGTCATCTCATTGATCCTCACAGTTTTTTCTCTCTTCTGTCCTCATTTTTGTATGTGTCCTTGAAGACAGTGAGACTGCAGGGAGAGCCTTCCCTTCTGTTTAAATGATTGAACCTCCCTGCAGCCTTCTGTGTGGTTGCCTTGTGCTCCCAATTCATCTCCATTCTTCTGTGCGATTTCTCTTTGTATATTGCTTTCCTCTCTGTATGCTTGTTGAAATAATGGAATGGCCTGGAGTCAGCCGTGCTGTGGTACTTTGTTTAGGATTTTCAACTCTTTGTCCCTTGGAATCCACCCCTCTTCCGTCCATTATCAGTTCCCAAAGAGCGGAAAGGCGAGCCTGGAACAGCACGCTGAAACACTTACTGAAAAGAAAAATGTTATTGCAAGCCAGCTTTGTAGGGTATCGTGTGGGTGCGACACCTGCAAGGCGTGCATGCTTTTCCTTCCCCAGCACAGCCCACAGTGCCCTCCGCATGCACTCATCCCTCAGCTGTGTATCGGCACCTTCCCGGGAAGGCAGACTGTAAGCAGCTGTGATTTGTCCTGCCACTTCTCTCTGACACCAGCAGTCATTTCTCAGCTTCCTCTGGCCACCTGCCGGCATCTCGGCTTTCTCAGACTCACCCATCCCTGCCCTTCTAAGGATGATCGTGCCTGGGAAAGTAGTAGAGAAGTTAGAAATGTTTTATCTTATTTTGGGAATTATGTCATGTGTCCTTTTCTGTCATAATCATTGATAAGTGTGCAGTTTATGCCATCACCATTGACCCTAGAACTTTTCTCAGCGTGACCAACTGAAACACTTTCCTATTAAACACTAATCCTCCTTCCTTCCTTCTCTCTTTCTATGAACTGATGGGTTGGGGCCCTTTGCGTCCTTTCATGAGCACACACACCTCTGGTTTTTTTTTTTTTTTTTGTTTGTTTGTTTGTTTGTTTTGGAGCTGAGGACCGAACCCAGGGCCTTGAGCTTGCTAGGCAAGCGCTCTACCACTGAGCTAAATCCCCAACCCCACCTCTGTTCTCTTAATCCTGAGACTAGCTCAGTTATTCTCTGAGGAACTTTCAAGCGCTGCAGTGCTGGGAGGGGAACAAGAGATAGGAGAAACAAGGGAAGTGACCCCACAAGTGGGAAGTAGAACGGTAGGATTGAAGGAACAGACCGTACAAGCAGTTGGTATATTCCCACCTGGTCTGAGATGGGAACACAGTTGGCTAGACAGTTCTTCCAAGTACAGCACAGTCCCCAAAATGTGCGCACCCAGCCTCCTGCACTGCAGACTCCAGATGGCAGCCTCTATGATTTCAACGATTTCCATTTCCACCCATTTTCACCCTTAGTGAAAACTGCCCATATTTAATCCCCACAAAAAGGTGGCTAACAGGTACCCAGGCAAGTACCCCGAGGACAGTTTTCACAGCTGGATCTTTCTGGACCACAATACATCTCACTCCGTGTTTTAGAAGCTGAGGTTGGAGTTCCTGGGGTTCAATTCTGAAGGCTGGAAGCTGTGTCGCTACTGAGGCTTCTTAAATTCACAAATGACTGGGTCCTTTTTCACCCCTTTCTAAATCCCAGCTACATTTTGAATCACCCTCCTGTGCTCCATATTCAAATTCCCAGCCCTTTATCATTCAAGGAAGGAAAATTAAATTCCTTAGTTTCTCTTGCTGTAATGACCAAAAGGAAGTTGATGAAGAAAGAATTTCTCTCTTATGTGATAGTCCATCATCAACGGAAGCTGGGGCAGAGACTGAAGTAGGCTGAAACTGAAGCGGAAGCCATGGAGAGGTGTGGCTCACTGGCTTGATCCTGTGGCTTGCTCAGGCTGCTTATTTATACTAACCCGACCACCACCCAGGGGTAGCACTGCCCACAGTGAATTGGGCCCTCTGGTATTAAACTATCAATCAAGAAAATAACCACAAAGACTTCCCCACACGCCAGTCTAATGGGAGCATTTTCTGAGTTGGGGTTTCCTCTTCCAAAATAAGTGGAGCTAGTATCAAGCTGACATAAAACTGACCAGCACAACCAGTCAGCCAGTCAGTCAGTCAGTCAGTCAGTCAGTCAGTCAGTTAAATAGTTAGCTAGCTCGCTTTCATTGGAAAGTCTCCTGGTTTCTAAGAGACATACTTATGGATTGTCCCTGTAAATGATGTCATGTCTGTCCTATATCTTTAAACTGGCTATATAACAAGACTTTTTTAAAATTTTTTTCTTTTATTGGATTTTTTTTATTTACATTTTAAATGTTATCCCCTTTCCCGGTTTCCCCTCTAGAAACCAGCTATCCCATCCCCCCTTTCCCTGCTTCTATGAGGGTACTCCCTCACCTACCCATCCACCCCCTCCCACGACATTCCCCTACACTGGGGCGTCAAGGGCCTCTCCTCCCATCGATGCCCAACAAGGTCATCCTCTGCTACATATGTGGCTGGAGCCATATGTCTATCCCTGTGTAATCTTAGGATGGTGGTTTTGTCCCTGGGAACTCTGGGGGGTCTGGTTGACTAATATTGTTGTTCTTCTTATGGGGTTGCAAACCCCTGCAGCTCCTTCAGTCCTTTCTCTAACTCCTCCATTGGGGACCCCATGCTCAATCCAATGGTTGGCTACGAGCATCTGCCTCTGTACTTGTCATGCTCTGGCAAAGCCTCTCAGGGTACAACTATATCAGGCTCCTGTAACCATGCACTTCTTGGTATCTGCAATATTGTCTGGGTTTGGTGACTGTATATGGGATGGATTCCCCCAGGTAGGGCAGTCTCTGGATGGCCTTTCCTTCAGTCTCTGTTCCATACTTTGTCTCCATATTTTCTCCTACGAGTATTTTAGTCCCGCCTTCTAAGAAGGTCTGAAGCATCCACACTTTGGTTTTCCTTCTTCTTGAACTTCATGTTTGAGAATTGTATCTTGGGTATTCCAAACTTTTGGGCTAATATCCCCTTATCAGTGAGTGCATACCATGTGTGCTTTTTGTGATTGGGTTTCCTAACTTGACTTTCTTGAACAGGTTAATTGTGCCCCAAGCATGTGAATGCTGATGCAAGGACAACTAAAAACAGAAGAGAGATACAGAAAATAATAGAAACACAAGGATTCCATCCAGTTCTCTAATGACTCTGTCACTGAGAAGTCACCATTAACAGTCTCATTCCTTGTGTACCTGATATTAAGTTCAGACATAAGTATTGAGTTTGGGGAACTAGTAATTGCAAGGAAATGGTTTTGAGTCCTGACCGACTTCCTGTCCTCTTCCTTGATGTGCAGAGGCTGCCTACACCCTCCTGTTGTATGACGAGCTGCTGGAGTGGTCTGATCGGCCCCTCAGGGAGTTCCTGACCTACCCCATGCAGACTGAGTGGCAGCGCAAGGAGCACCTGCACCTCACCATCATCCAGAACTTTGACCGAGGCAAAGTAAGTCTCACCCCTGGGCTTCCCTTTCCTTTCTTCTCCAGCAGGGCCTTTACTCTGTAGAGTGTGTTAGAAGCACCCAGAGCTTGTTCAGGTGTCTAAATGCAGCTCCTAGATATAGATTAAGTAGCTCTGTCATGGGTCTGGGGAGTCTGTTGTTTTACTGAGGCCCAAGTTCTTTCTCACCTTTGACTAATCTTGAGCTACTGACATTGTCTTAGTCCACGATAGCTACTACACCAGATTATGTAGACTAGGAGCTCACTTGGTAAGGGCACCTGCTAATAAGCCTGATGACCTGAGACTAGCGCCCATGACTCATGGTAGAAAACAGGACTCCTGCATGGTGTCCTCTGACGCCCACACATGCTATAATACATATGTGCATGCTCATGTGCACACACACACACACACACACACACACCACTGAATGGATTATAAACAACTGAAATGTATTTACTTATTTGTCACTCCTTAGGAGGCTGAGAAGGCTAAGTCAAGACCTCAAATGATTTAGTGTGGTAAAGCCCTACTTCCTCATGGATGGTTTCTTCTC
Source organism: Rattus norvegicus (assembly GCF_021556685.1). Taxonomy (NCBI): domain Eukaryota; kingdom Metazoa; phylum Chordata; class Mammalia; order Rodentia; family Muridae; genus Rattus; species Rattus norvegicus. The sequence continues at coordinate 64,100,763 of NC_141539.1, forward strand.
CATGTGCTCTCATGATGGAAAAGTAGTTGACTCTGGGAAGCCTATTTTTAAAGGGCACTGGGTCTTTTATGACCCAACCATCTGTCAGGGGTCCTGTGTCCATACACCTGAGGAGTTAGGATTTGGACATACAAATTTTGGGGAAACACAAGACTCAGACCATAGCACTCTGCCATTGTTCTCTGAAAAACTATCTTCCTTCCCCTGCTCCCCAAATTGGAATGCATTCTTTCTAGTTCTGCCTTTATTTTTAAGGTGAAATGAAAGAAACTGGATGTGTTAAAGAAGCCGTAGTCCTTGGTGTAGCTAAAATACTCAGGATGATGAAGTAATGTCACCCACTTACTGCAACTTAGTGTGTCACCCAACTCTCTTTCCTGCTCTCCTTCAAGGGCTGTGAGCTCCCTTTTAAATGACCAGGAATCTGAACACCAGTGTTTATTTGATTTGAACCATTGGTTACTTTACATATCTTGTCCCAATCACAAAGGTTAAGGAGAGAGTTAAATACAGCAAGTGGCTGTCATTTATCTTTAGAACACAGGTGTCCCTAACATTTTGGTGCAAGTAAATTGCTTATCTCATATCTTGCCCTATTATTCATCTAACTACAATGATAGGCCTTTACACTAATACCAGCATAATGTCTTTGTTCCCACCTGTATAGCTATTTTTTTACTTTTATTAAAATGTCTGTGTGTGTGTGTGTGTGTGTGTGTGTGTGTGTGTGTGTGTGTGTGTACATACATAATCTGATTATGGTTTCCCTTCCCTCTACTCTTTGTTCCTCCCCACATCCCCAAGCATCCAGATCCACCTCCCGTCTGTCTCTCATTAGAAAAAAAACAGGATTCTAAGGAATTATAATATAATTCATATGCTAAACAAACACATGAAAATAGGGCAAAACAGATAAAAATAAGAAACAGAGCCCAAGAAAAGGCACAAGACATATATAGACATTGAGACCCATTTGTTTGCACCTTCAGGAGTCCCATAAAATACACAAAACTAGATGTCAATACATAAAGGACTTGCAGCCTAAAAGGTGAGGAGGACAGAGGAGGGGGAGGAAGAGTAGGAGAAAAAGTAGAGGAGGAAAAGAAAATAAAAAGTAAAAGCCTTGATAACATGAGACAAAGAACTTCCAAAGATATCATTGAGTTTGTTTTCTGTTGTCATCTACTTCTGAGCATGTGACCTAGTTTGTTTCCTCAGTAAGACTCCCCTATGGAAAACTAAAGTTTCATTTACAAGTGGTTATCAACTGGAGATAGCTTCTGAATTAGGCTTATAGTTATTTCTTCCACCTCTAGGACTCTGTCTGGTACAGACCCATGCAAGTCCTGTTCATGCTGCCTCAGTCTCTATGCGCTCATACTGTGTCTCTCCTGTTATGATTAGAAGGCCTTGTTCCCTTGGTGTCCTCCATTCCCTCTAGCTCTTTCACTTTTTCTGCCTTCTCTTCTGCAGGGTTCCCTTAGCCTTGAGGGGAGTTATGTCATGGAGACATCTATTTAGGACTGAGTATTGCAAGATCTCTTATTCTCTGCATATTTTCTAGCTGTGGGTCTCTGTGGGTGATCTGGCTATGACATCGGTCACCACATTGATCTCCAGGGTAGATTCAGCAATAAGCTATTTCAGAGTCTCATATATTTATCCATCCCTAGGAATGGGTGCTATAGGTCAGGGTTGGTAAAACACTACCCACAGTCCTACAGCCTATAAGCTACAAATAGCTTTTGCATGTTAAATGGTTGGAAGAGATTAAAAGATTATTAATACTATGAGGCATGTGAAAACTATTTGACATTTGCCTATGTGCCCATAGATTCTTATTAGAATTCATTATTCTAATTCTCAGTTATGACTATGCTGACTTCATACAATAACAGATGAATTTAATACCTGACAGAGGTTGAGTGGCCCTAAAGTTGCAAATACTGACTATCTGGGCTTTTGAAGAAATAGCTCGGTTGATAACATGCTAGATGACAAAATTTAAACATTTCTTTTGAAAGTAACATTCTGATCCAACAAGACTCTAATGGTCCTCATGCTCATGTAAGCATGTTAACCAAGGGAGGAGACCAGGCTTGACTTACTGGACCTTAGAGACCAATGATAATTCCCTCCTGAGCACCAAGAGTCTGTTTGCATCCATGTATGTGGTCATCATGAAACTACAGTTGTTTCCAAGTGTGGCAGAACACAAGAAAATATTGGTTTTGCAGTATGTGTTAGTGAATGTTCCGAGGAGCTGACATAACCAACTTTCTGAATATTTTTAATGAGTTACATGTTAATAGAATGTTTTTTTCATGCTTTAAATGGCATCGTTATTACTTTAGACTGTTGTAAAGACTGAGAACGTAAGGCTTTATGATCCCAAAGCGTCCACATCCTAACCTTTGGATAAAGTTGCATAAGTATGATGAATGCTAACTTTCATGCTACTGTCTGTCTGCAGTGTTGGGAGAATGGCATTATCCTGTGCCGGAAGATTGCAGAGCAATATGAGAGTTACTATGACTACAGGAACCTGAGCAAGATGAGGGTAAAGTACTTGGGTATCTGTGACTCAGGTGTGGTACCCCTGTGTGACTAGCTTCCCAGCAGGGCTGTAGGAAATCAGCACTGTGACTCTCTTGATACAGCTTCCAGAAACTTTCTCTAAGATACGTATTTTCCCAGAAGCATGCTTAGCCATTTATACAGAGAAACAACAGCTCGATCTGTGTGTGTTCTTTTGATTAATATACAGAGGGGGAACCCTCGATCCGTTTCTAATACACCGAAGTGCTCAGTCTGGTCCAAGAGTTTAAGTTTATTGTGGAAAATCTCTGCACTGAAGAGCTTCCCAGTTACACAAAAACTTCCTGAGAGTATACAGCTCTTAGTATCTGTGATCTACAAAGCAAACGAGTAGAAAATGGTTAGCTGGCTTGTGTGAAAATAAATCCGGGACAAATCCTGTGTAACCTATCTGTGCACCTTCAGAAATGTTCTCACTAAACCAAGTACCATGTACTCAAGGCTCTTAATATTCTCTTTGCCTGAGTTATGCTTTTGTATCTCCTTGCTTTTAGATTCATACAAATCCTTATTCTTGGGAGTTACAAGCATTTATCGTGATGAATGTAGAGGTGCCACTATGTTTTTCTGCTCTTCATATTTAAATGATAATGATATTCTCCTCCACTCTTGAGGCTGGCATTGGATACATAACAGCATAAACCTTCAACAGCTTGCACAGTCCCCACCACAAATACCTTATTCCCCTGCTGGCAACTGACATTATACTTTTGCCCAAGTGTTTCGTGTCAGCAGGCTGATGATATTTCTCCTGGCTTGAAAACTCAAGGAGAAAAAGCTTAACTCCAGTTCATCATGCTGATGCTATATATATATATATATATATATATATATATATATATATATATATATATATATAAACATTGCTATTTAACTTCTCTTGGCATCCTGTCCCTGCAACAGAAGCGAGGTTACAGTGTTTACCAGTGAGAGCCCTTGGGTGCCATAGTCACTAAGATTTTTATAAACCCAACACATTACACTTCATATCAACTGCTCTTTGGGGTCCTGTTACTTGGGGAGGAGGAAGCCTTCAAGTACAATATTAGTCTTTCCTGGAAACCCCAGGGATAACAATACCACAAAAGGGAAACCATAAGCTTTGTTTGCTACCTAGTTTGAACATTGTCAAAGACATACTTAAAAGCTTTTAGCACAGACAGCACTTTGTGCTGCACACCTCCCTTGGCTCAGGTTGGTGATTTACCCCTATCTCGCCAGTACAAAGTTGAATGTTCTACATGTCCTGAATTACTATGTATGGGGGGAAAAGCAAGTACACCTAGCATAAGAATTCTCCAGAAAGGTTTGGCTTCTAACTATCTGTGTTAACTGGGACTTGTCTATATCTATGATGAAGTTTAAACATTTCCTTAATAGACTTTTAAAATCATCACCTCTGATAGGAACACATAGTAAAACCCTTGATCCTTTCAAGGGTCAGTAAACTCTAGCCTGAGTCCTGGCAAGTTGAAAAGTACCAGGGAAACAAGGAAGCCTACAAAGGTTGAAGTACTCAGTATGTATTTACAATGTTGACTTGCTGGTCCTCTCTCCTGAAAGCATTAAAAAGGAATCAAGTCCTGTTCTGAATGAATTAAAATGTTTCACCTATGTACATTCTTGTATCAGTATGGCTGACATGTGGGATGGAATTCATAGACATTCCCCTATACTTTCCCAGATGATGGAAGCCTCTTTGTATGACAAAATCATGGACCAACAGCGTCTGGAACCTGAATTCTTCAGAGTTGGATTTTATGGGAAGAAGTTTCCATTTTTCTTAAGAGTAAGTTATACACTACTTGATTTGCTTTATCCTTCTAGCTCAGATCCTACAGTCAAGAAAACTAAGATATTAGTGACATTGTATGACAAGTGACGAGAAGGAGATGGCACAGTTTCTTAAACAGTTTGTCTTGAACAGTTTCTTAAAACCAAAGAGTTTACCCCTTCCTGTATTTATGTAAAGAAGTCTTCAGTGGCTATGTCTTTCCTTCGGTGGTGTTCACTGTTGTATTCAGTGTGCAGTGTCCATAGTTAGCATCCAAGAATATGGAGCAAAGCAATAGAGGGCTTGCAGTTCCAGACTGTAGGAATTAACACATCAAGTCAAAATCCAACTCCAGAGCCATGGACAAAGTGTTGTCCTTTTTGATGACTTTATAAAAACGTAAATATCACTTGGCAGAGACATCTGATTTATTGCTTCTATAAACTGTTTCTGCCAAAGGGTAGTTTCAAGACATTGTGAGGTAGTATAAAATACTTAGTATCGCCCCTCTCGTTTACACTGCCACACAGGATTTTATATGTGTGAGTGTTATTGGACACAGCCATCCAAAACATCCTCCGCATATTAAAATGCTGGTTAAGAGAGTTCCTTTACTCACCAAGGGTGTGGAGAAGTGCTATGCTTCCTGATAAAATCCACTTATTTATGAGTCTATTTATGAGCCAAGCGTGGCACCTCAGTCATGTAATACCAGCACGTGGGAAGCTGAGACAGGAGAATTGTCACAACTTTACTTTGGCCAGTGGTGAATTTCAGACCAGCCTGGCCTTCAGAGTAAGATCTGTCTTGATTAAATTAAAAAAAAAAAAAAAAAGACCACTCATACATAGTATCATAGTACCTATAATCCCAGCTCTTGAGACCCTGTCTGTCTGTCTGCCTGTCTGTCTGTCTCACACACACACACACACACATACACACAGAGCAAATTGAGTCATTACAACTTTAAATCTCAATATAAAATATTTGCATTGTGGTAAATCTTGTAAACATATATGAGAAAAGGCAAGGTGAGTCTACTCAGACATGGGAGAAGAGAAAGATGTCATTTATTGCTTAATCTTTAGCTTATGTGCCTTTTTGATAAGTTGAGAGACAGTCCGAATGGACCTCAAAATATCCAAAGACGTAAGTAAATATTTAGATCACATGGAGCACTTAAATGATGGCTCTAGTATGGCGGTTAGCACTAATCGTTAAATTGACAGGATCTGGACCCAACTGGGAGACAAGCATCCAGACGTTCCTGTGAGCGATCATGTCAAATGGATTACCCTCAGGAATGCCCTGCATACAAAAGAGGAAACTACCTTAGCTGGAACATTCATCTCTCTCTATTTCCTGACTGCCTGTGACTGACTAGCTGCTGACACCTTCACTTCCCCACTATGAGGGACTGTGCCCTAGAACTATGAGCTCAAGTAAACCCTCCCGCCCTGATGCTTGTCAAATAGCCTTTGTCAGGGTACTTTATCACACCATCAGGGAAAGGAACTCAGCAAGTTGAGATTGTCTTTTATCGATTGAAGTGACCGTGTACTTGAGTGACACATGGACATTATATAAAATCTGTGTTGTACCCAGCATTGGCAGGTAGGCCTGTCCGAAGATGAAAGATCACTTTTAGATGAAAACAATAATGGCAAATGCAGAGGATTTGCTAAATTTAAGACTACAGCCAATCCTGGCCCGTAGTCAGCATCCCTAGAAGAGCACAGGGGCCTGGGGCCTGGCTCTCAGTGGAGTGGTGTTCCAATACATGAAACTAGAAACTCCAACAGGGCAAAGTGTGACTTTGATGTAGGTGAGTCTCTTTGCTTGATACAAAGTTTTACAGTATGAAAAATGACATTTCCTTCCATATCATGTCAAGAATTGGCTAGTCCATTGTGAACTGAAGGTTTGGAGAACATAAAAGTTTTAGGAAACCAAAAAGCTTCTGGTTTCTTTAAACTGTAAGAAGAAAACAAAATAGTGTTTAGGTTGAAGGAATAATATTGAATAATATTTAGGTTGACTGTAATAGTATTTTATAAATTATATCATATGTTGATAAATATCAGTGTTGATGTGTTTATCTCTGTACCAAACTGGTCATCTGATACCCTTTTTTATTATTTATGGAGGAAGAGGCCCATGACAGTAATGTGCTGAAGGCACACTAGGCAGTCATGCCCTGACTAAAATCTGAGTTTAGTTACAAGCATACAGTGAGGCATCCCCCTATCTACTCTGCGTAATCACTGTTAAGCGAAGGGGTATATAGGACTAGAAAGATGGCTCAGCTTAACAGCACTTGCTGCTCTTCTAGAAGGACCCTAGTTGGGTTCCCAGCACCCATGTGAAGCAGCAGGTCATAACTGCCCTTAGCACTGGCTCCAACACCCTCTTCTGATTTCTGTGGGCCCCAATATAACATGTGGCATACATTCACAGATACACACATATACACATAACATTTCTTTAAAAATCAATCTTTAAAGGTAATATATTTATTAAAATCAGAAGCTTAGAAGCACAAACTATAAAAGAAGTTTAGCAAACACCAAAACCACATTGATCAAACCGACCAAATTTCGTTTAATAAAGAATTTTAATAAATTGATGTGTCTACCATTGGTCTTGGAAAATAGCCTCTTTCTATGTAATTGTCATTTATTTCAAGATGAAAGAGAAGGGTTGCCCTCTCTTGGTTTCTAAGGAACACTGCAGGCTTCAGAATCACAAGGAGTGCCTCTCCTTATCTTTTTTTTAACACCGAATTTAAAACAAATACCAAGATTTAATATGTCCACACAGGCATTTGTTATTTGATTAATCAGGATGCATTTAAAAAGTCTAATACATTGAAACAATTATATAATTAGATTATAAGTAGTTATTTTTCCCATAAATGGAAAGTGTTCACCCTCATAACTGGGCAGGTCTACATCTACATCATTAAAACAGAACTCCGCAAGCACTTATATGAACGTCCGTATCTAAATGTTCATAGCAATACTGTTTATATCATCCAAAAAGTAGAAAAAAACTCAAGGATCATCAGGTGATGGATGGACAGGCCAAATGTAATTTATCCACACAATGGATTGTTACCCAGCAACAAAAACAAAAGAAGTAGACATCCCTGCAACAAGCTCAAGAACTCACTGAGGCCAGGTGCCCAGGATATAGCTTTACTTGGTAAAAGATTTTCCCAGCTGACAGGAAGTCCTTGGTTCGATCCTCAGCACTGCTTAAACCAGGCATGATTGATGCATACCTGTAATCTCAGCTCGCAGGAGGTGGAGAGGAGGAAAGCCAGGAGTTGGTGATAGAGCTGTGGGTGGGTGAACAGATCTCATTACTGTGCAGTCTCAGCTGTAACTGGGCTCAACAGTTGTAAGTTATGGTCGTTTAGCTACCAAGGACTCTTGCTCATAGCTAACCAGCTATTGCGATACATTTTGAAAACGTTTGCAGCTCTCTGTTCTAGCTCAAATAGTTCTTGGCATTCTTTTTCCTTGTAAGATTTATTTATTCTATGTATGTAAGTATGCTGTCCCTCTCTTTAGATACACCTAAAAAGGGCATCAGACCGCATTACAGATGGTTGTGAGCCACCATGTGGTTGCTGGAAATTGAACTCAGGACTTCTAGAAGAGCAGTCGGTGCTCTTAACCAACCACTGAGCTCTCTCCAGCCCCACTCTTGGCATTTTAAAAAATATTTTATTCTATTTATGTGTTGGGATGAGGGGTGCCATGCTGCATGTATGGAGATCAGAGAACAATCTGCAGAAGTCAGCTCTCTCTTTCCATCATCTGTGTCTCAGATACTGAACTCAAGTCATAAGGTTTGGCAAGCACTTTTACCTGCAGAGCCAATTTTCTGGCCCTAACCTTCAGCATTCTTACCTGAATGAGAGAGTCTTGACCTCTAGAATAAGTCAATAGAATATAGTATAATATAGCAAAACAAAACAAGCCAACAATTAGCAAGGCTTTCAAACCCACTAAGAGGATTTCTAGGCCCAGCAAGCTGAGCTAAGCCCGTTATGGTTTGGAAGATTCTGTGCCTTTGGCCCTTCTATCCTTCTGAAGGCTAGACTAGAGATGGATGGCCGTCTGCCTGTCCTCTCTCAGTGGAAGAATAAAGCTGCTCTCAGAGCCTTTTAGAATAAAATACAGTAAGGTGGATTTTTAGTTACTGCAAATCTTTGTTTCCTTAGAAATTGGGAATTCATGTGTGTGAGTATGACAATGCATCTTAGAAAAGTCATCCCCAACGCCTGTCCATCAACGTTTTAAGACTCTGCTTGGATCTTGTCCTTGGTGCTCACCATCAGTCCCTGTGCAGCTGAATCTGGCATTCAGAGCATGCTATTGGGTCTGGTGGGGATCAATAACAAATGAGGCCTTTGCCCTTCGCCCAGCATGTTTAATTCATGTGCTTATTTTATCATTGTGACAGTGCATGACATGGGGCCGATGGTCAGTTATCACCACAGTCATGGGTTTTTATTCTCTTTGTTATATAATCCTAACTTCTTTCTTTGGTCGCACCCCCAGAATAAGGAGTTTGTATGTCGAGGGCATGACTACGAAAGACTGGAGGCTTTCCAACAGCGAATGCTGAACGAGTTCCCCCATGCCATCGCCATGCAGCACGCCAACCAGCCTGACGAGACCATCTTCCAGGCGGAAGCTCAGTGTATCCATTCCTGATGGGCCCCGGTTGGGTGGTACCTGCTGTTAGCTGCAGGACATTGTCCTGGGAAGTGTTGCGGCCACTGCTCCCTTTTCAGTGGCCCCCCTCTTAGACTTCCTGGACCTGGCTGTCCTGGTTTTAGCTTGGTGCCTTCTGAACAGAATGTAACTGTTATAATTGTTATCGCAGAGTCAGTTGGAAGGAAATCCCATAAACATCTGGTAAGGAACTTTCTCCCTTCTGATTGCCACTCCTGCAAATCGACACTTCTGAAGCTCTCTCTTACTGGATTTCCTATAGGACACGTTTTCTCTGACTTCCTACGGAAACTGCTTCAGTTCAAGGAAGTGGTAGCATTGCGTTCGTGACGGCACATCCTCCATCCCCACCCCCCTACTTTAATTATGGAGTAAGGGAAGGAAGAAAAAGAGGTGTTTCCAGTATTCTGGGAGGGAGGTGGTCTCAGCTATGACATTCTGGACTGACTTACTAATGGAAACACATCTCAACACAAAACAAACAATTAAAATGGAAATCAGTAGGCTTTAGACACAAAGGTAGTTCACCCATCAGTTCTTCCTAAATCTATCTGAAACCAGTGGTTTTAAAGAAAAACAGGTAAACTCCCAGTAGCTATTATGGATATATTTTCAAAGCAGAGCCTAAATGTAAGAGAAATAAATTAAAACTATTTGCTCTATTTCTCTGGGGAGGAAGTAACTATATAAAGAAAATAGTATTTAAAGTGGGAAGTACAACTAACCACTCGGCTTCTCCATACCTGACTTTGGAGAATGGGTACCACGCTTTAGAAGACTGAGGTCACAGCAACACTTGGCAGGTGCAGCTCCTTGTCAGTGTTCTGGTGCCTGCTTTTGGCCCCATATTACTCTAAATGAATTTTAGGAGCCATGAAGAGACAGATGAAAGTGTCTCATGTACAAGAGGAAATCATTCTGATTCTGAAAACCCAAGCCCAGCTGTCCCAACCCATCCCACTAATGCAAGCTGTCAATTCACAGGTTACAGAAACCCAGGCATATGTCCTGTCAGAGTCAAACCCCTAGGACTAGGTCAAGGCCTGAAATTGAAGGCATGCTTAGACGTGTGTTATTCATAGCTTCTGGGAAGTTTGTAAATGACTTCAGCTGGAATTGAACCACCAGACTGCCTTGCCATTTGACAAGCCATGTTCCCTCCTTGACTCTTTAATCTTAGATTTACAGATATATGCTGTGACTCCCATTCCAGAGAGCCAGGAGGTACTGCAGAGAGAAGGGGTTCCGGACAACATCAAAAGCTTCTATAAAGTGAATCACATCTGGAAGTTCCGCTATGACAGACCGTTCCACAAAGGCACAAAAGACAAGGAGAACGAGTTCAAGGTACCCTACAGTTTCTGACACATGCTGCCTCCTAAAATGCTTTCTACCTTAGTAAATAGTAACTGAGAATAATGCCATGTGACTGGAACAAAGAGTCTAGAATTCTTTTATCCTAGTAGCTTCCCAACTCTGCAGTATTTCCAAGTGATGGGGAACATTTTCTAAGCAAGAAGATCTTTGGTTCCCCAGGTCAGAAAGTCTGAGTAGATCTGCAAGGAGTTCCTGAATTTCCCTGTGGCAGATCCAATACCAGTGGTGCTTAGACCAACCCTTAAACTCAGGTTTGAACTCAGTCCTGGTGTCCAGTCCTGGTGAGCCATTGTGAGAATAGCCAGTGTATTCTAACATCAAGGATGTACAGAGTAAAGAGAAACCAAGGAACAGGCCAGGGAGAGCTGAGAAGAGGCCATGTGGGCACGCTGTTGCTACAGTGGAGATGCTCTGTTCTGTCCTTTGCTCTGGTCTTCATTATAAAAGTGTGATTAGGATTCTGAGATGAGGACCAGAGTGTATGCTAACCCTGGCATCTGCATGTACCAGGCTGTCTGCCCTCACCAGCTCCAATGTGCCTTGCTAGTTTAGCATGTTCCCAGTCAGAGTTCTCACAGCCCCACTGGGGAAAGGATATCTGAATCTCTATTCAGAAATCACTTCTGACCATCCCTTTCCTTGAAAACCATGATATGGGAAGACTAAACCCCAGTCACTTGGCATTCAAACCTGAACAAAATTGCAAAATGAGCTTATTCCCCTGGGAATGTTGCTTAGTATCTCTTCGAACAAATACTCAAGCCATGAGTCTCCTACACTATCAGTCTTACGTAATGCTGACCCACCCATGCTTGCCCAGTGGTTTCCCAGTGCTGCCAGGGGTTACTGCAGACAAGGAGCAGAGGGGGTAGCTTTGCAGAGTTCCAAGAGGACTGAATTTTAAAAATTGGCCTTTGTGGTAGATTTGATGTGCATTTACTGTGGCTCTCTTCAGAAATCTAATCACAAACTGCTCTAATGATACATATATATATATATATATATATATATATATATATATATATATATATATATATATATGTGTGTGTGTGTGTGTGTGTATCAGAGAGAGACTAGACAGCTATACCAGCAGCCTGTCCCTCTGGCCTCTTCTCTGGGCCTTCCTCCTCCCTGTGTATTGAACACTAAAGAAACCATTGGAAAACAACACTGAGATATTACTGAAAAGATCCACAATCATTTTCTAGTCCTTTCCGCATATTTCTGATTCTTGTTTCCTATTGCCAGGCCAACTAAAGCTCTGATTGGTTACGAGATAGTCCTTTCTACTTGCAGTGGCTCCCAGTCCTCAGACCTGGATGCACGAGAGCCATGCAGTTGACGTGCTCAGTCTCACATGCCCATGACCTTAGTTCCAGCCTTAGTGCTGGAACCCATGTCTTCCAGTGCCCCTCCTATTGCTTTTTCTACTGTACCGTATTTCTTCCTGGCCAACAAGTTAATGATCAGTGATACAGCTACCTAACCAGGGTGGGTAAGGTTAAATTAGGCTCCCCTTCCCTAGTCTCTGACTCCAAACTGTGCCCCATCATCCCCTCTCCACTTCTTGGTCCGCCTACCCATCCCCCACGTTGGCTCGAGCAGCACCCGCCCTCTCTCTATTGGTTGCCATACCCTCTCACAAGCAGCTCCAAGTCTGTGTAGGCAGCCTCCTGCCTGACAGCGGCCCCCACTCTCCTCCCGGTGAACTCTTCACCCTGTAAAATCCATCTGACTTGTCCACTGGTCCCCCACGGTGTCATGAGTACCTGCATCCGATGCACACCGTGAGCATCTCTTTCACCCTTCTGAGCTCTCGTCAGCCTGCCTCCCTGGCGTCATCAGAACCTCTCGAGCTCTTACCACATGGATTCTTCTGCAGTCATCTCCACAGCTCTTCCCTGGTCGCCTTCTCTTTAACCCCTCTGTAGTTTGAATAAATGGCGGGATTGCAGGAATCTTGTCAAGTTCCTGCTACTGTTAGCACACTAAATAACAGTGCTGAAATACAAATTCCGAAATGGGTTAATAAAGGAAAAGTCTGGCCATGAGCAGAGGCATGTGTTTCATGTGTTTCCTGAAGGAGCTGGTTCCTGGTCAGACAGAGTACGACGCAAAGCACACAGATGCCCCTGAGTTACAGCAGTTTAGCTCATCACCACAAGGGTGGCTCTGTACATAGGACGATGGAGAGGAAATGAGGCTCTGGGTGTGGGGTCAAGTGCCAGCCCTTCTGGTAATGAGAATGTGGCTTTGAGGGGGTCAAGAGTCCTTCTAAAACTTAAAGATTCACCTCAAAATAGAAGGTTCAAGCCTTGCGTTCCTAAAGTCCTCTCTCCCTTTAGGTTACTGTTACTCTAATCTTACCTTGGTAGCTCATACAGTTGCCCCTTCTAGGCTTAATCTCAGAGAGTGAAGGGGTTAAAGTCGCATTTTGGAGACACCGTGGGGAAGCTTGCTGCTGTGTCTGGCCCTTGCTTTCTGAAGCCGGTGCTCATTTGCTCTGCACAGATGAAAGGGTTAGGCAGTGTGCAGAATTACTAACTGGATTGTTTCTCAAGTGTTCCAGGAGGACCGAAGAAAGGCTACAGGAAATAAGCGACACCTGCTCAGACTCGTCACCACTCAGGGCCTAGAGAGGACAGCGTAGAAACTGACTCTGTGTTGTTTTGCAGAGTCTCTGGGTGGAAAGAACATCGCTGTACTTGGTGCAGAGCTTGCCTGGCATCTCCCGCTGGTTCGAAGTGGAAAAGCGTGAAGTGGTAAGGAGTGTAGCACCTTTCCAACAGTCACCCATGCCCGGGCTCACTGAGCTCCAGGTCACCGAGCCCACCTCTATTTGCTTGTACTCTTTCACTTCCTGGGTTCTTACCGCATTATCTAAGGTATTGAATGAAGGTAAGTGTTGATGTCCTGCTTGAACCAACCAGAAAAATTCTTTAAAGCAATTATGGTTACAGCATGTAAAAACAGCATATTGGAGTTCTGGAGTGACAACCAGCATGCCACCTCTCCTAACTGTGCTGGGTCTGTGGTCTTCATTGCTTACCATGGGCCAAGAAGGCAGCCTGCTTTCTTGTGCAGTCATCGTGCCAGAGTTATGACATGGGTATTCCAAACCCAGCTCTGGCGCTCTTTGAACCTTCGTTTTCTCAGTGGCAAAATGAAGCCCTTTCATATAAGGCTTATGTAAAATCTGTCCCTGTGGAACCTGGGCTGTTTTGGTCTGTGGTGAGAGGAACAGTGAGAGAAGCTGAGCCGGCCTAGATGGAGTTTCAGGCGAAGAGGCCGTTATAGAATCTGATAAACTCAGCTCCCAGGGTTCTCTGGTTGCCAGGCACAACCACAGCCTCCATTCCAAATGAAGAGAAATGGGATGGAGTAGCTGACTGTAACAAGGCTGGTGCTACACCCTGGTGTCTGTCTCTACTGCATTTCAGATGACAGCCATAGTATCCCAGCCTCCCAGGGTCTTTTCCTCCTCCTTTTGCACATCCATATGGCTCTGAGCCTGGCCATTGGACTCTGTTTGAAATGAAATGCATCAATTGTCAATCTATGATGCAAGCAATACCTTAGTTAAGCAGCAGCTTACTTTGTTGATAAGAAAAGTAGCTCTCCCCAAAAATGTTTTTCCAGAATGGCTTCTCCTACAGAAATCTCTCGGCATTTAAGACAAGATTATCATGTTCAAAGCTAAGGGTTAATGCGTTTTTCATTTTACAATGCCAAAATATTAATGTGGCTCCCTAAGGAAGCTAAACCAATTCGTGAAATTATGTTAGTCCAGTTATATCTGTGTGCAATCTAAGTCACGGATCCCCCAATGCCGGTTGCTGGTATAGCATACCTTTCATGGATGAGGGGAGGCGGCCAAACACCGTGCTCAGAGAAGTCTTCTTATTATGCTTCCTACAGAATGGCAAAAGCTCAACCCACAGCAGCGTTCTTAGTCACCCACACCGCATTAATGATTCAGAGAGTCTTTTCAGATCCATACAGCCCAGAACGTTAAATCCTATAAAGATTCACCAATGGTCCTCACCCAGGAAACCACACACACACACACACACACACACACACACACACACACACACACACACACCACTCATGAAAAATATCGTGCTGATAATGATAAAGGGAGAAATACTAAACACAGCCTTTCAAACATCAGCTGCCTACTTTCTTGGAATATGTAATCTTATGTTCTAACAGAACAAGTCAAACTGGGCTACTGCATTCCCTGAGTGCAGCCCACTCTTAGCAGCCTCCGTGTGGTTCTCTTGTCCCTGCTACCTGGACCGATCCATGATCTGTTAGAGTTGTTGGCTTGCTGGCTTGGTTCTTGGTTTTTGGTATATAGTGACTTCAAGAACGTAGTAGGTGCTCAATAAATATAGAAAAAAGAATTGAAATTTCTTATCTGTGATGCTAGAATCTGCAGGTGAATGGATGGCTTCAAAGTTCACTTGATCAGAGAATTCATGGTCAAGGAAGCCCATTGACACCTTCTCCCCAGGGCATGTAGAGCACAAGGAACAGTAACCAACAGGGAGGAAGCAGGCAGCTTAGGTCTAACTTGGACTTCTCTGCGCCTTGCAGGGTGTGTGGTGTCTTTAGCAGTAGGATCTAATCAGCTAGTTCTGGTGGGCAACCTAGAAGAATGGCGAAAACCTGTTATTGTCTCGCAGGTCTGCAGAGCCTCTTTGACCAACAGGAGTTGTCTCATACCTGACACTCGGGGTTTGTTGAGCGACTCTCAGCCTGGGGCAGCAGCAGTATCCAAAGATTTTGCTTAGGATCCTTTGAGCTCTTCCTTCACTTCTGTTTTACATTGGCTTAAGAAGTAGTGTAGGTCTATGAATGGCTGCATAGCTTTCCCATACATCTTAGTGCTGTCTTCCCACTCTCATCTTCTGTCACCCACACCCATCCCTGCTGAAACTTTCCACTCTCACCATCCCCCACCTGTATAGCCATATCTTTGTGTTGCTTTCCCTACTCCCTTAGGGCATTTCCCCACCCCATAGCTCTTACGTCATCGATTCTGCAGGTACTCCAGGTTAATCACACAGATCTGAAGGCTAGACAGCACTGTGAGAGAGCATGCAGCGTTTATCTCAGTGGGCTTCGGTATAATCTTCCCCTAGTTCCATCCCTTCGCCTGCAGACTTCCCAGTGGTGCATTTCCCTACAGGGGAAGGCCATGCGCTGTGTATGTGGACACATTTTCATTACCCACTGCTCGGTGGATGGCCATCAAGGCTGATCCCACTTCTTAGCTATTGTAGACAGAGCATCAGTGAGCATGGTTGAGCAAGTTTCTCTGGAGTAAGATGTAGCATCCATTGGGCATTTGGTCAGTAGTGGGTCATATGGCACCTTTGTCTCTATGTTCTTTGAGGAACCGCTACACTGATTTCCACAGTGGCTGTACAAGTTTACGCTCCCCAGCAGTGAATAAGGGTGAATAAGGCTTCCTCTTTCCACACATCCTAACCAGTGTTTGTTCCTTACGATAGCCGTTCTGATTCTGCTGAGATGGAATCTCAGGGTGGATTTGATGCCCCATCCACAGGGAGGAATTCATGTCCAGCACAGTAATGCCTGAGGAGGTTTTAGACCTTGGAGCTGAACTTATTCCTGTTTAGCTAAGCTGTCATATTGCCAGGCTGCTTTCTAAATGTCTCAGGTTATATCCATATATAAGTGCTACTTCCAGCCATAGTCAGAGAAGCCTGACTGCAATAAACTGCTGAGTGCAGAGACCCAGGGCCATGCAAGGCGCTGGCTCTAAGTAGCACCTGGACTCTCAGCCCTAACCAGGACGTTTATACTAACCCCTCTAAGGCTCAAGGACCACTGCAGGGGAACGTGAGATGGGGAGAAGGGCTGCGGAATGCTGTCTGCAGGTCCTGGCACAGCCAATGTACTTGCGAACTGTGGCTTCCTGTAATAAACCTACACAAGACTGGGTCTCTCAACATTCTGTCATAGATCAGGAATGGGTTTATGGAGCCCTACCCCTCCCTGCTGAACTAGGAATGGATTCTTGAGAAGGGATAGTCATTCTTCATTTGAGTGCCCACTGAGGAGCGCACTAGGCCCAGTGGATGACTCCAAACCCATGGTCACACAGATGATCCTGGTTAAACTCAGAGGGTCTCAAAATAATGATGATGATGATGATGATGATGATGATGATGATGATGATAAAAGAACAACAACAAAACCAACAAAAAAAGAAAAAAATGTGGGCAGGGTACTCAAAAGCAGCATGGAATGATAGGGGTGTGAGGGAGATTAGAAAGGCTTCTGCTTGTAGTCATCAAAATACACATTATATATGTATAAAATTGTCAAACAAACTCAATAGAAAATATACATATGTATTTCCCTACTCAGAATCTTGGAGTCTCTTCCAGCCCTGCCAACAGCGCCATCTAGTGCTTCACTGCTGCCCTAGCCTCCTGGTTTAGCCTGTAGTGTAAGAAGCCTCCTCCTGCTTCAACCCTTCCTTCATACACCCGGGACGTGGGAGCCAGTTACCCTTTGCAACTTAGTTTTGTATCACACAAAACAAATAGAGGAAATGTATGACAATCCTAACTTGTCATGTTCAGCAGCTTTCTCGAAAAGGAACCCAGTTTGTTTTATCTGCACTTCTCATCACTTATCACACCAGATCATTTTGTAATAAATGTGGTATCATACAGTGTCATCCATAACTGTCTCATTGTGTGTGTTTATAAGCAACCAGATCGTTATTGTCTATAAAGGAATCACAACAATGAGGTGACTGTAAAATTTCTAGTGCTCCCCTTAGGCCTCACCAAGAGCCTGGTTTCCTTTTTGCTTCCTTTGACTCTAGCCGTTCATTTCAGTTCTTTGCAGTGTCGCCTGGAGGCTTTTAGTCTGGATTTTCCCCCTTGCATTTTTTTTTGAAATATTTTTTTTGTTGTTGTTGAAAAACCACAGTGGTTTGCCCTGAAATGTTTTCTTAAGTCTTGATCCAAGTGGGGTCATATAACATATTTCTCTGTGGCCTATATTTCCTGTAAGTTGAGAGTTAAGCCTCAAGGCATAGGAAGGTTTTGCTGGTGCAAGACTACTTCGTAGGTTTTTTTATGCCTCCCTCTTACTTTCTTCTGCTCTCCCCTCCTCTTGTGATGTTAGCGAGAATAATTGACAATCAGCTATTGGTTGTCACTGCCCAGACCTATTGATCTTTTAGGGATTGAGATACTGATATTTGAGGACCCGTAAGGCAGTTCAGTAGGTAAAGGTGCTTGCCACTAAGCCTGAAAACCCGAGTTCAGTCTCGAGGGCCCACATGCTAGACGGAAAGAACCAACTCTCTCAACTTGTTCTCTGATCTCCATGTGCACAGCATGCCATGCATGTATACATGGGGACACACACACACGATAAATGAATGCATTTGATTTTTTATCATTTGTATTTACTTATTCATTGCAATATTTCTATAAAATAATATCCATTGTCAAATGTTTTATTACTATGATATATAGGAGAGGAATTGAAATGTTCTTTTCAAATGAATTAGTCCTGGCACCCCGAGGGTGTAACAGGAGGCTGCTTGGAATTTGTTTGGTTTGGATTTTATTATTATTACCAGAGCGTAGATTTAAGTGTTTGTTTTGTGTTACTCCATAGCAGCTATGGTTATGAAATTATTCCTCTTAATTTTAGTACTTATTTTCAATTGCTTCATGACTGCCTTGGGCTCCTGTTCAGGAGCCTCTTGCACCCTCCTGACTTACCTACAAAGACGTTCCTTTTGAGCCAGTCAGACATGAGCCCATGATCCTTCCTACTGTCAAGCTTTATTAATAGTTTGATGTGGTCCAGATCATCTGGCCAAGAGGAATTTCTGAGACTGAAGCACCTTCTGCCATCTTTCTGTCTCACAGCAATGGTAACAACTTAGAATCACACACGGAAGCTATAAATGGGGTTCACAGGGCTCCCCAGTTTTTTTTTTTTTTGGTTCTTTTTTTCAGAGCTGGGGACCGAACCCAGGGCCTTGCGCTTCCTAGGTAAGCGCTCTACCACTGAGCTAAATCCCCAGCCCCAGGGCTCCCCAGTTTTAAGTGTACAGTAAAAGACACTGCAGACCTGGAAACCTCTCAGGGACACTGTCTTACCTCCTTAAGAAGTCCTGCTACTGAATTCCTACTGCGGGGCTCCGTAGATTATGTCTTCCTCCGGGCACTTACTCTTAATGCATTTACATGAAGAATTGGTCAGCTGGGACAAGTGACCTGGCCCCCAGTTTTCTTTTCACTTCCCCAAAGGCACTTCTCCAGGAAGAGGAGCGGGTGGGCCCCAGGCAGCAGCTTAGTGTCCTCCTCACAGACACCCTCTTTGCTTTCTGACCTGACAAGGAGAGGTGGCAGCGTTTTGCTGCCCGGTTTTTATTTACTCATTCTTTTGCGGATAGTCCGTTCCTTCCCCATGTTCAGTTTTCGCCAACATTGTGAATTATTTATACTTTGTCTCAAATACATATTGGAAATACTCTCTGAAGCTCATATATTCCACACACGTTTTTTGTATCTTATGGGATGTTCACAAAATTATTGAATTACTAGTATTTGAGTTTGTAAAAGTGAAGATGAATTTTTTTATTTTATTATAGTACAAACAACTCATAAAAAATTTTGTAATCCCCTTTGAGTGCAGAGAAGCAGGGCTGATTGTTTGTAGCTGTTGAGTAATTGATCTCTCCAAGTCCTTCCTCCTGTGAACCGAGAGTCCGTGTCCTTTCAAACACGGCTCTTCCCGACCTACAGCCCCTAAGCAGCAATTCTCAACTTTTGGGTCACGACCCCTGTGGGAGTTGACTAAGACCATCAGAAAACACATGTATTTTCATGATGGCTCATAACAGTAGCCAAATTGCAGTTGTGAGGTAGCAGTCACCACCTCATGGTGGGAGATCACCACATCGCTAGGAGCTGCATTAAAGGGTCACAGCATTCGGAAGGGTGAAAGCCTGTGCCCTGGAGCCAGCATCTGTCCTGTGTTCTGAAGACACTAATTAACTTACAGTGATTTAGACTCGGACCCTCCTTTATGCTTTGGCTGTGCACATATAAAACCAAGGTTGAATATCTCAAATGGTTTGAAACATCCATCACTGCTAGAGCATCGTAGCGGCTTCTTACGTACCCTCCAGATTACAGGGGCGGTTCCCTGCCTTTTCTCTCCAGGTCGCCTGATTTGTGGTGTGCATTTCCTAGATTCGCTGCCATCTGTTTGTGCTTTTCTAAACCAGTCCACTTAGTTTCGCTTCACTGTGTGCACTCTGCTAGGACTGGGGCATTTTTTTCCAATTTACTAAGTATGACAAGAAAGTGTCCCATTACTATACATTATTCCACTTTATAAAGACTACGATATATTATGTATTCTCTTATTGATAAATGATGGTTTAAGGGAACAGTTACAAACACTTTTGTTCATGGTCCGAGCTGCGCGTGTACATACATGTGCAGCTCTGGTGTGCTTGTTTTTTTCAGATATACACTTACGAATAGGAGTTTTGGACCATGAGATAAAGCTTTAGATATCGTATATAGTTTGCATAGGCACGTAGGTGACAGATACTGCCACTGTTTCCCAAAGCTAACGAGGCAGTTCGAGCTCCCAACAGCAGACAGGGGGCTCTGGTGCTCACAGGAACACTCTCACTTGCTATCTGTCACCATATTTATTTTTGCCACTGTAGGGGGTGTTTTACAGTATTTATAGTATGGTACTATTGTTCGTGTTTCCTCACATATAAGGCTCAGTACCTTTGCAGGTATTTACTGCTTATTTAATTGCGATTTCAGTCTTCTGCCCAGTTTTCCTTGTGTGGTTTGCCATTTTGTTTGAAAACTGGTTTCAAAGTCTTATACATTCTGCAAATGGGTTCTTTACTGATTATGCATACTGAAATTATTTTGTCACGTGTTCTGGCTTCCCCTCCCTCTATATTATCCTTGATTAATATTTATTCTTAATTTTCATACACTTGAGTTACTCTATGATTTTTCAGTGTTACTTTAAGATGGCCTGAGTGGGCTTTTATTCTAATTTGATTCTCTGACTGAAAGAACAAGTGCTTAAGTGTGCTTCCTGTAAGCACAAATTGCTTCATCTCTAAGAGTTTGGCAGACCTTCTCTTCAGAGAGAATGTCAGTGGCATTAACAGCATAATGCCATATACTGGAGAAAACACTTGGATCATAGACACGATTAGGTCCCCTGTACCAACCCAGCAAGTCATTGTGATTCTGTTTGGCTCTGCACCAAGAAATAGATCCTGGAATGTATGTGATTATCTTGTTTTCTGTAACTCCCAACTGTGTGCCATCCTGTGCCACCATATGGCGCTATTATAAATGCATATGGGGTCTGTATGGGCATATGTCCCCTCTCTCCAATGAGGCTGAAAGCTCTTTGACACCAGAAGATCTGCTAATGTATCTCTGAATCTCCCATGTTGCTTTGTATCAAATAAGAGCCTCCAGGACTGACACAGTCGTTATGAGGGTGGGGTGGGGATGTCTACCCAAAAGAGCATAAGCAAGGGATGCTTATTGCTGTGCTGTTATAGAATAGACAGTTCCTTATTACCCAAGCCACACTCCACTGATGATACAGTTATCTGCTGTATACACTATCTGAGATACTGATGAGAGCCACTAAGAACTATAGATGAGGGCTGGAGAGATGGCTCAGCCAGTTAAGAGCACTGACTGCTCTTCCAGAGGTCCTGAGTTCAATTCCCAGCAACCACGTGGTGGCTCACAACCATCTGTAATGGGATCTAATGTCCTCTTCTGGTGTGCATGAAGACAGCTACAGTGTACTCATATATAATAAATAAAACATTAAAAAAAAAGAACCGTAGATGATTCAGAAGGTGGATAATCTGCTTTGTCTGTCTTGTTCCCCTGCAACCCGCCCCCCATCTCTCTGCATCTTTGGTTTTGAATGCCATGAAAGTCAGTAGATATATATACTAATTTGCTTTTCAGGTGGAAATGAGTCCTCTGGAAAATGCCATCGAAGTTTTAGAAAATAAGAACCAGCAGCTGAAGACCCTGATCAGCCAGTGTCAGAGCAGGCAAATGCAGAATATCAACCCCTTGACCATGTGCCTCAACGGAGTCATAGATGCAGCGGTGAATGGAGGGGTTTCCAGGTACCAAGAGGTGAGGGCCGCGGAGCCCGCGGACGTGCCCTTGGGGATTACGAGTCTTCCTGTGCAAATGTGGGCCCATTATCAGTGACAGTCATTTATAAAACAGGACAAATGTGTAGCCAGCCATTGGTGCAGCCCATATATTTCGTCTTCATGGTGAGATACTTTGAGTGTGTTTGTGTTGGGGTCAGGAGATCAGGACTATTTAACGTTTACCTGAAGTAATTTGACTGGTCAAAGAAGTTTGTGGGAGTGGTCTTGTGTTGGTTGGTTGGTTGGTTGGTGATCCTTAAGTCTTTTCATCTGTTTTTTTATAATATGCCAGAAGACAATTTTAGAAACATTGACTCTTAAGACAATTTATTTTAGAATATAATGCCTATAGTTTATTGACTGGGTCTGCTCTTTATTTTATAAGAGATGCTCTGACTTTCCGAATGTTGCCTGTGACCAGCTGCCCAGAGTTAGGAATCACTCCATCTGTCCCTAAACATGTTTCATAATCATGCCATTTCTCTAAATATGCCAAGCCTTAAAAATAAATAGTAATAAGTGTGCCGTTCACTTCCATGGTACTCTCCCAGGGTAGTTTGAGACTTCCATGGCAACTCTCCCAGAATAGTCTGACACTTCATGGTAACTCTTCCAGGGTAGTCTGACTGTCCTTTCTCTTCCTAGGCGTTCTTTGTCAAAGACTATATTTTAAGTCATCCTGAAGACGGGGAGAAGATTGCACGGTTAAGAGAGCTGATGCTTGAGCAGGTAGGACAGGGGAAACAACCATCTTATCGTGCCTAACTATGCATCCTTGCCAAATACCCACTTACAGGTGTTGTTTGCATGAACAGCCTAACTGAAGTGGGAGTCAAGCTGACAGATTCACCTGTCATGTAGCCCAACTGGCTAATTGCTTCCCACTTGGACCCAAGAGCAAACCTAGCAAGTTGTTCCCTAGAAGTAGCAATTCACAGTTTCTTTGAATATCCCTCCCTAAGACTTGCTCTGTAGACCTGTTGCTGACCTGTCACTCAATAAATATGATTGTTACATAAGTATCATAGTAAAGAGTAGACATCAGTAGAATATTCTCTGTGGCAGTATTTTGTTTTTCAGATAAAGCCTAGAGGGTGTATTATGTGGACAAACTAGGTACACTCCTCACTTTCTACTTCAAAGAAGCAGTTTATTTTTATTTGGTGCCATCAAGAACTGAGAACAAGAATCCTAAGAGTTCCATTGCTGGCCGTGCTCCTGTTGATGGTTGCCTGAAAAGGGTTTGCAGACCTTTGATATAGAAGAAGCAGTTGGCAATCTGGGTTAAACAGGAAATAATTTTGTTCTCATGAAAAGCAGAGTATGTATGACAGACTGGGGCAGAAGCATCTCTTCTGACTTGATAATATGAAATTAAACAGAAAGCACGGTTTTTTTAGACTGGGAGGTAATGAATGGGGTAATGATGAGTTTTAGTCCATTTATAATCTGTACATACTGTCTACAAAATAATGGCACAGGGTGAGAAACAGGGCTATATAACAAGGGCAAATGGACTAGTGGGGGAAAAGAACTTTGACCTACAAGAAAAATAGAGTTAGATAAGTTCCTGGTGTGATTATGGGTAGGACACAGATGCAGGATTGCATAAAGACCTTAACCTTGGTTGATTTCATAACGACTCTTTGAGCATCAATCACCTCTCACAAGCGGTCTCCTTCCAAGTATGCCTTTTGGGGGTTGGCCTGAGTAAGTTCTTTCCCCAGAATAAACAGCAGCTCAGAGTTAAGATACTTTTCAAGAAAATAAAATTAGAAAGACTTTACTATGTCATACCTAGAATTGTTCATGGGACCCTATGGGAAGAGCTGTCTGTGGCCCAGGAAATGTGTGGTCTCTTACAGAACAGTTGAAACAAATGCCTGTCATGTTACCTTGGGCATGACATACCATTTCTGTGGGACCATTAGGAGTTAGACTGGAAGGACCACCAGACTTCCTGGACCTCTGTCTGGTTGACATAGATGCCTTCGGTGGATATATCTAGCTGCGCAATCCTACGGAGTTGCCTCAATTGTAGAGAGCCACTTGGCCCATCGTCACTATCTTCTCAGTGGCCCACTTCTAAGACTGGGGGAAAGTATAAATCCTGACCATTTGGGTCCAACACAAGACAACCTTGAAAGCATAATAAAGTTCCAAAAAGGTGCTAGCCTTGATAGTGTTGGCCAGCTTGCTATATATCACCTCTCTCTCTCTGTAGAACCCTGCTTCTGCTCGACCCACAGGCCGCGCTCCTTGCAATGACCTTCCTAATCTCCACGCTGGAGTCTGTTCCCTAATGACCCAAGTTAAATTACCCTGAGCAAATCAGAGGTGACCCAACAGCTATTTAAAATGAAGAAGGCCAGCAATTGCTATAGTTAGTCACAACTCTTGGGTCCCTCCCATCTCTTCATCTCACAGGCCGTCTTTCCCTTTGTGTGTGAGATACACTCCACTGCTCCCTTCCTGTTCATTTCAGGGGGCTTTTCTCTCTGGAAAGATGCTGGCAGGGGTAGGCGTCCAGAGGAGAAGATGCTGCAGTCTCGCCTCAGTTTACTGAGATGCGGAAGATAGCTGTCATGCAAACCCAAGAAATGACACACTATCGATAGCTGAGCAGAGCAAAGTCTAATGTTTCCCTTCCCTTCCTTTGCTTTGAGACAGGACCCCTTGCATATAATAGGAAGTGAGCAAGAATAATTGTTTTAAAGAAAAACACAAAGCACAGCAACTGCTACAGAGTTCCTGCTCTTTTTTTTTTTCTTTCCTTTCTCCCCTAAAAAATATTGTGACGCTCGAGATTGGGAGGCTGTTGCAGGAGAGAGGGTGTCATCCTGAAAAAGATTTGCTTGACCTTCCAAACAGGAAACAGCTTTTGCCCCAATCCCTGCCTCACCTTGGGAAGGGGATGGGGGTGGGGGGCAGGGACCCATAGCCACCAAAGAGGGTTATCATTAAAGATGTTGAGATACTTGGGGAAGGTGAAGTAGGAAAGTCAAGTTTGGGGAGTCCAGACAGACCCAAATTCAAATCCCCGTGTAAGATTTATTTGATCCTGTGACCCCCATATAAAGTGACTGTTGTCCCCACTCATCAGTGTAGCAGGTCAGCGATGGTGGTCCACAGGCGAGCATCCATGAGACGTAGTCACTAAAGCAGTCTTTTCCTTCTGTTGTTATCAAGGCACAGATTCTGGAATTTGGGCTGGCCGTGCATGAGAAGTTCGTACCTCAAGACATGAGGCCCCTTCACAAAAAACTGGTGGACCAGTTCTTTGTGATGAAATCGAGCTTCGGGATACAGGTGTGTGCTGAAGGGCCGGGGTAGGGCAGTCTAACCACAGCCATTGTGTTCCTGGGTCTGTGGATGAAGTATCCAATAGTGACATCTTTTGGCTCCTCTGCCACACTGCAGCACTTGCCAGGGAGCTTCTAATATTACGGTGGCGTTCCTGCTGTTTTCCACCCTTTATGGAAACAAATGTTCGCGTCCGAAGGCTTGATGACACTAGCGCTATAATTGGTCCCTAGGTAGACTCCTTGGTGTTGAGGGCGGATGTGTAGTAGGTCGAAGCACCTCATCGATCAGATGCTCTAATCAATCGTGATCTTTTCCTCTTCTTCAGGAGTTCCCTGCCTGTATCCAGGCCAGCCCTGTCCATTTTCCTAACGGAAGCCCCCGTGTGTGTAGAAACTCAGCCCCTGCTTCCATGAGTCCAGATGGTACCAGGGTAATCCCTAGACGCAGGTAAGTCATATTCTGAATTACCTTACAATTTGCCAGCCCCCGCAAGATGATCTGGAATGGTTCTCTCGTTCTTTATGGTACAATTTGTCAAATTCTCTATTTCTTAGTGAAATAATTAAGCCACGGAGGCAGCTGCAGACATCTGCCCCTGGTAAAACAGCGACAGCATGAGAAATAAACAAACTCAAACATTCCATTATATTGAGGCAAACAGGAGAAAACAAAACAGGATGCGTCTTATTCCCTTCGGTTTCATGCCATTGCCAGCATGTGATAAAATACAGTTCCAAGACTGAGTTAACAGCCTTTTTTTTTCTCCCCTGAAACAGCCCATTAAGTTACCCAGCTGTCAACCGGTACTCCTCGTCCTCGCTGTCCTCCCAGGCCTCTGCTGAAGTAAGCAATATTACAGGGCAATCAGAAAGCTCTGATGAAGTCTTTAACATGCAGGTACTCATTAGCTTTTTGTCTGCTTATGTTTATTCCGTTTCTGTCTGCATCATGAGAGTGTCTGTTCATTCTGCTGGGCTCTTGAACAGACCTTCAAGCAAGAACTTGACCTAAGGACCAACCTTTTAAAAGCTCTCAGTGTTGCTTTCTTGGCCTTTGGAATCCACAAAGACGTTTCTCTCCAAAATGCCTATCACTTTAAGAAAATATAAGCGACCAATAAAAAAGCCCAGGCAAGCTGCTTAGCTTTCAGATTGACCTTGGTAGTTCTTGGCTCCCTGGGTCCTGGATTCTTGGAGCATGTCGACATACACTAGCTGCCTCCTAGTGTTCTCCCGTAACTCCTTATGAGTTCCCTTGTGGCTTGAGGCCCCGGGATAAAATTTGCATACTTATATAAGAAAATTTTCTGTAATAAAAAGATGGAAGAAAAGGCATGGTTTTAAAGCACATGGGAGTCTTAAAGCATTTTTATTTTATGATAGCAAAATAAACCTGGGTTTCCTAGAACTGTCTTTGGAAACAGCCACTATGTGGCTCCCATTGTATGCTTTGAACAGAGTTTTGAAGGTAAGGAGAAGGCAGATTGTGTACCTTTTAGAAACACTCATCTCCCTGGGCCAGCTAGATGGCTTAGTGGGTAAGCACTTGCCACCAAGCATGCTGACACACACAGCAACAGAAGAGAACTACGTTCTCCACAGGCTGCCCTCTGACCTCCACATGCACGCCACGCACACATGCGCTCACACTGGGGAGAGTCGCGCATGCCCAATCAATCAATAAATGTAAAATTAGAAGCACTTCTCTATTTATGCCCCCAAGATTAGAAGTATTTCTCTTTATACCACAGGGAAGGAGAGCTGCTGAAAGGTTCAAGGTCAGGGACTAGAGCGGAGACTCATATGTGTGTGTTCCTTCAGCCGTAGTGGAAATTCAGGCCTGATGAATCCAGGCAAGCTTCACTGTTGGTCTGAGTCAACAAGATTGCTCTGTTTCTAAATGGCCTTTGGGGGTTTTGTTTTTCTTTTTGCTAATTTGAAAAACAAATGTGAATGTTGGTGTCTTGTTTCAAATGTCACTGTGAACTGAAGCTTCTAACCATGTATGACGGTAGCTCCTTATGTTTGCAGCCCAGCCCATCTACCTCAAGCCTGAGTTCCACTCACTCTGCTTCACCTAATGTGACGAGTTCTGCTCCGTCGAGCGCCAGAGGTTAGTGCAGAGTTGGGGATGCCCTGAGAATTTTCCAGGCCCTAAGAACTGTGGCTTCCGTGGCCTGTCCTGTGGTCAGCTGCCTCAGCACTCTGGTTTTCTCTAAGGCCCCACTGGCTTGCTCACTGATAATTTCTGCTTCTCTTCCCAGCTTCACCTCTGTTGTCTGACAAACACAAACATTCCAGAGAAAACTCTTGCCTGTCCCCGAGAGATAGACCGTGCAGTGCCATTTACCCAACGCCTGTGGAGCCTTCCCAGGTATTCCTGTGGGTGAAGCAGAAGCTAGGGAATGGGAGAGTGTGGGACTGTGTGTGAATCTCTTCAGAGTTGCAAGGTACCTGCCAAAAGCAACCAGTGCCAAGGCCAGTTGGAAGACGACTCAGTCAGTCCCCCTCCAGTCTCTGCCCACTGTTTGGAATACCATCTGACTCATCGTTCTAGAGCAGTGGTTCTCAGCCTTCCTAATGCCATGAGCCTTGAATACAGTTCCTCATGCTGTGGTGACCCCCGACCATAAAGTTGTTTTGTTGCTATTTCCCCAACTGTAATTTCGCCACTGTTATGAATCCTTCATAACTGTAATTTTGCTAATTTTATGAATCGTAATGTAAATATCTGATATGCATGATATCTGATGGTACCCACAGGTTGAGCAGGATATCAGATGCGACCCACAATAAGGGCCAGGACCCACAGGTTAAGAACCACTGTTCTAGAGGGATATCGGGGTTACAACCCTAACAGTGAAACTGACATGGATGGCCTGGTCCTTGATCTCAACCTATTTCATTGCTGCTACACCATTTCAAGGAAAAGCCCCGCGAGTGAACCATCTGTGTGTGTGTTTGCACGTGTATGGAACAGAAGTCTGGAGAGAGAAGAACAACTTAATGTAGCAGAACGTTCCTGCTTCTGCCCAGAACTTCCCGTTTGCACATAGCTGTTGTGAATAGCTACGGCTGACTCCTTTCCACAGGAATGTAGGGGCCATCTGTTCGCCTTTGCCACTGATCTTCCATGAGTCACCGGGAGAGGGGCTGTGTCCTGGAGGTGTCACAGGAGCTAGGGAATGTGGTTCTGCCTGTCACTCAACCCTCACTTAAAAAATCCTGAGTGAGCACAGGGCCATGGGCTCAATCCAGGGATAATGTATGTGCACTGGAGGGCGGGCATGAAGTTGAAGATTCGTGTTGTATCCCTGAGTTTTCACAGTTTATTTGGGACTAATTTTAAGAGCAGAGAAAACTACTTGTTTCTGCTCCAGCTAATTTCTCTGTTTTTCTACACCATCCTGGCAGAAGTCTGTAGCTGCATCTGGAATTGGATGAGAGCGAGTGGGATTTGGCTTGATTGGTTTATCTTTGCTGATTGTGTGATCTTCCCGAAAGGCCCAGGATACCTCCTCTGCGCAGCACTGATGTCTTGCAGAAATGATTTCTGAGTGCGTTTGGCTGAACCAGCTAACCAATTTTATTTCCCGTTGTCACTGGCATTGCAAGGGGATTTCAGTTTGTTTCATCTGCTCTAAGAGATCATGTGCCAGCATGGGAAACTCTGAAAGGCTTCCTTGATTAGTCCCAAGTGATCTGCCTTGGGTAAAATTTGAAGCAGTATATATACATATTACCAAAATTACAATAATGTATAATGCTGTAGGTTTCCACTTTTTCTTTTCATAAGTTACGTAGGGCTATGTAAGATTGGTGTTTTCATAGGTTAAAAATTATAGAATATTCATTAGCTCATTTTTTGCCTCTTGTAGGATTTAAACCACGATAAAGTTTATCTATATAGTAGATTTTTAAATTAATATTTCTCCTCTCATCCTTATGTCATACTGCCAGTCTAGCAGTATACACTTGTAAAGAGTGCCATATCTAGCTATTACGTACTATTAGTTTTCCCTATGTTCATTATGAGTAATTATTTACCATTTACATTTAAGGCGAAACACCATTTTTTATTATGTTTCTCTCAGAAAACTTAGGACTCTGTCCCCCCCTTCCCCCTTAAATATAGTTTAATTATCTGTTCCTATGCTCATCATACCATATAGGAAATGTTTTGAGCAAAGAGTTTCATAAGGAGATAACCATCTCATTTTCCAAAAGGCATCATATCTCAACATATTATATCATAAAAACCAACTCTTCTCCCTTTCCAGAGGATGCTGTTTAATCATATTGGAGATGGGGCCTTGCCTCGCAGTGACCCCAACCTTTCTGCACCTGAGAAAGGTGGGTACCGATGAGATCATCCAACCCCTGTAGGGTCTGTCGTGGTCTCATTTCCTCCAGTGTTCTGTGTATCATGTAGCAGGTAGGGCTCTAGACCGTTAATGAGCAGGATGAGTGTGATCTTTTGGCAATTCGTTGAAAGATAGTTTACCCCAACCCATCATCCTCCATAAACTATTACGATCTGAGCCAACGAGGAGCTCCTTTGTGTCCTGTTGTTCATCGCGCTCAGGCAAAGCCTGCCCTTCCTGAAGCAAAGTTGCCAATTAAGCCACTCGTTGGCACCATGGAAGTAGCTATTCCTCAGATTGATTCCACAGTCCCCACCCGTTGTCTCCTTCACAAGGTGTGTGTTCAGCCAGCTGTCGTGGTGACTCAGGTGGGCTCTTGTACCATTAACTACCCGGTAAGCATTGCGATGCGCTGCCTAGTGGAGTGCGGCCTACCTCAAGGTCGTGCACACACAAATAAGATGCACACACCTAACGCATGCATAGTGGTAAGAAGCCAATTAGCAACACTCACACCAGGAAGAGCAGATTAAATGTCACTTCCTCCGCTGTGGGTGTTGGGGACCAGGGACTTGCAAAGTCACCCGTTTGCCTCTCAGGGTCAGGCCTCAAAAATAGCAGTCTCCCAGGCTAATGAATCAAGACTCACTAATGAAATGTCCCAGTAAAGTGCACTTTAATTGCCCCCATTAAGAACTAGGCTGTATTACCATTTTGGTACACTGATACATTAACATTAAAACTTCCCAAAGGGAGATGAAAATTAGCGAGGAGCTAGCCAAAATTATTTTAAAGCATGGAATTAGCTTTAATGTTGTCAGTCGAGCTTTGATCTTTACCAAGACAAACTAGGGCTGTGCTGTTATTCTCTGTTTTGGTTTTTTTTTTAACCAACTTTACTAAAGAAAACCACCCAGAAAATATAAAAGAAACAGAGGGGGAAAAAATGTTTAAAATAATTCCACCCCATTAAATCAAAGCAGTCATTTGGAGGAATAAAACGTGGCAATTCCCACTGTGTCCATCAGATGGCAGTATCTGCACAGGAAGCAAGCGGGAACTCTGGTTCCCTCGTAGTCTCATAACCTTTGTGTCCTGCCCTGCTTCCTAGTAGGGCTGCCCATAGTCCTACATCTTGATGCATGGAGCAGATGGATCGCGAAATAATAATGATGCTATTAGCAGTCCAAGTTGTGTTTTCTCAGGACTTATTTAGTGTAATCCCTCCATTTGGAACTCGTCCTTTCTGGAAAGGATTGGTCAGTGAGCTCGAGATTGTGTGGCACCCTTGTCCCTGACTTTGGTATTTCTGCCACACGGTCGAAATATGAGAGTGCCGTTTGCCTCTCTACCTCCTTTAGATGCCACTTGTCCAGAGATTTCTATAAATTGGCTGATGACTATATTTTCAATCTATTTTTCAGCATCTAAACCCATTTGGAATTCTCAGCAGGTTGCTACTCCCTGGCATAGAGATTGGTACTCCTGTTTGACAGCTTGAGGGAAATAAAGAGACCCGCTGTTACTCAATTAAATGTCAACTCTGTTAGGCAACCAATTAGAGAGAGGTTTAGTACTGGGGAAGTTGCTTACTTGTTTACAGCTTAAGGTTTTGTGGTCCCTTTGAGGTCCAGTTGATTTTTTCATTCATTCTAGATAATTCTGACGTTCTCCTCAGATCTCAAGCATTTGAAAGGCAAAGCTGGATCTTGTGTTTTTTAGCTGTGTTATTCCCTTCCAGCTGTGAATCCCACCCCTAGCAGTTGGAGCCTGGACAGTGGGAAAGAAGCCAAGAACATGTCGGACAGTGGGAAACTTATCTCTCCCCCTGTCCCTCCAAGGCCCACACAGACTGGTGGGTATTCGAAGCATTTGAATAATCGCTTTCATAAAATAAGTATATTTCAGTTTGCCTTGAATTTCTCAGAGAAAGGTAGGCATCTGGTTTCCAAGGTAAAAACTTGCTAGCAACATAATTTGCCTCTAGTTCTCTCCTCCTCTCCCTTCACTTCTTTCATACAGTCAGACAGCCCCTTGGAAGACTGAGCGTGCCATCTTCTTCCTGACTCCGTGCTTAACCCTTCTTGCTTGGTGGGCCCCTCACTCTGGCCTCTCCCCTTCTCGTGCACTGATCTCTGCTAACTCAGTGGATTTCTAGAACCTTCCACCATGACATCAGTGTTTCAGCTGATTCAAATAAGAGCCAGTGCTCAGTGGCTTTGAGGTGCCTCTGGTACCCTGAGTTATCTGCTTCTCTGAGAGCTCTGTCTCCCAGCACTGGTATTGCTCAAAGGGCTGAAGCATGGACCTGCATCTCTTGTAACTGTGGCTCATGAAGCACAACCTCAGGTCTTCTGAGCTGGTGGATTATGTTCCTGAAATGAGGCTGGAACCAGCATTTTACCAGGCCATTTGTGGGATTTTTCTGCTCCCTAACATCTGAGTGCTGAAACGGTTGGGAAACTTCCAGCCTGGCCCTGGGTCCCGAGGGAAACACAGGCAAAGGCAGAGCTGGCTCTTTGATGAGTTTCTGTTGGGGAAAGGCCAGTTTCCCTCTGAAGAGAGTACTTGCTTGGTGACTTGCATGTGGGGCAGTTTTAAGAGAAGCCTCCTGCTTTAACTGATTGCCTTTTCCAGTAACCAGATCTTGTCAGCACTTTCCCATGTCTGCTGGAGTTTTCCAGGTACAGCTGACCTATGAACCAAAGAAAACGCAGTGCTGTTTCCCTGGCAGGTTTCCCTAGACTGAACATCCCGTTTCACTGGTTACATTGTAGCCTCTCATCGTTTGAATAGTTCCTGCAGCTACATAAGATGTTTAAGACAGAAGAGGGATAAACTTAATTCCATTGATCATCTGCATTAGTACATCAGTCTGATTATGGAAATGAGGACTCAGCAGCCAAATTGCTTGCATTTCATTGGTGATACACATTTAAAAGCTTGGTTGTGTCCCTAATTATGGGAATTTGAAAGGTATTTCGAAAGGAAAATAAGATTGATAGGTCTGACTAAGGAATAGATATTATCAATGCTGCCTGGGCATCTGAGACAAAAAGGATGCTGGTGGCCCTATTTTAGGCTTGTAGAAAGTACGTTTCCAAAATAGCTCTGAGAATGAGCATTAGGTTCGAAGCCTGTGCCATGTCTAAGACTGAGTCAAGTACAACAGGAGGCCTTGACCTGTAGTAATAGATGTGCACTCCCATTGGAACTGACTTCTCTGTACATAGGAGATTTCCTTCCTCATCAGAATTCATAACGTGTGGGAATAGAGGCAGGAGCTGACCTGTATAAATGACCCTGCAGTGTGATAATGGACCACCTTCTGTGGTCTCTTAGGGCTCAGCACAGCCGGACAACCCTTCTCCTCCCAAGTAGATTGGTAGGGCTGCTGTCCCTTCTGTACTGGTTGCTTTCATGGTCTGTCCCGATGTCATCATCTGTGTCAGTGTGGTGGGGCTGTGCAACTGTCTGTCTTTCTTCCTTTCAGCCTCTCTGTAGGTTTTTATGAGTTCTAAGCCTCAGTGTGATGGCTGGAAGAGTGGCAGGTAATCACAGAGGAACATAGCTCATGCTCGCCAAAATCACTCAGTGTGGAAATGGGAAGTATGGCTTGCCCTCGCCCTATCGACTGGGTCACAAGCTGTTTTTATGCTATGCAGTTGCACTCTAGGAACAAGATCTCATCTGTAAGCACACAAAGAGCACATGCCACACATGCTGGGTCCCTGGTATCAGACCTGAAAACCCCAGAGAGGCACTCTTGCCATGATGGTGATATCTGAAGGTCCCCACCCAGGGGACTGAGGGAAAGACTCCGGACAGGCATTGGAGAAGAAATAGGAAGCTGATCCCTCTTTGTCCTGACACAGACAAGCTTTCTGTCTACACTAAGAATGTTGGGAGGTGCGGTAAAAGGGAGGGCTTACTGAACATCTCTATGGGCCTGTTCTAGGCTGCCTGGGTGGCCTTGGTCTTCCCATCAGTGTTCACGCCAAAGACAGGAGGCACTTTACACCAGGAGCATTTTATGAGATAAAACAGTTGAGTGATGAAAGGCTTACGGTCTTTGGGGTATAGAAAGGATAACCAAGGATGGCAACACGGACATTCAACCTGAGCCCTCAGAAGGTAGTCAGGAGATGGAGGAATTCATGGTCAACCGCAGATCCGTACGGAGCTCAAGACTACATGAAGCCTTGTCAGCACAAAAAGAAAGAAAGGAAAGGAAAGGAAAGGAAAGGAAAGGCCAATGGAGCAGTTTGGGGCCATACCATTCTACTCAAAAGCATCATGTGTGTACCAATGACGTTTCACTAATTGGCCAATGTCTTGGTGACACCATCTTCTATGAGGAATCTCTTCTAAACAGCCATTATGTAGTTTCTCCTCTCCATTTTCCTCTTCCCCGGCTGAGGAGATCCTTATATACTAACACATCAGCTTGGGTTTGCACACATAGAGGGCATGTGTAGCTCTCTGGTTTTTCTTAATTAAAATGTTCTTTCTCCATCTACAGCTTCGCCAGCAAGACACACAACATCCGTGTCCCCCTCACCTGCTGGACGGTCTCCATTGAAGGTACAGGCCTGTCATTAGACTGGGTCCAAAGATTAATCCTTTTTTTAAACTTCGTCCTAAGTACATCAAAAGGTGTTTTCATTCCCACAGACAAGACTAAGAACATACCAAGAAAGGGGAGGGGACCCAGAAAACAGCCCTGCTGCTTTTCCTCTTGGAGAGCTTTAACCAAGAATTCAGAACTCCTTGTGGATTGTGATTTTTTTTTTGTTTGTTTTCAGTGTTTGTTTTGCTGTTTATTATTATTATTAGGAGGAGGAGCAGTTCAATTCTCCAAATAATGGCAGCGAGAACATGATAAACTGTAGTCAACACATTCAGAGCACATTAAACACACGTGTGTGTACTTGGATTGAAAAACACCAGTAATCAAACTCTACTAAATGCTCTTCTGGAAGTTTTTGGGCTTTATCATCAACCTTTTCCATTTTGGCAAGGCCAAACCCAACTTTCTCTCCTAATATTTCATATTAAAGACACCCCACATTATAAAGCCATCCTGGATTATAGAGGACAGGATGGCGGACAAGCTAGCCAGATGTTTGAGCTGGCATGTAAATGCAGGCTAGTTAACACCTCTAAACATACAAATCCCTCATGCAGATAAAGAATAAGATTTAACTCTATCCACATTCAGTTGGGCTGGCTACAAGGCTTTTCATCACTCTGGGGAAGGGTGGTGCCGAGAAACACAGCCCCAGGAGCAAACAGGAAGTTGGAGTGAGTGGTAAAAGGAAAGACTTGGACCAGCTTCACTTAGGTTTCCACACCCTGTGTCCTTCATGTAGATAAGACAGTGCTAGCTGAGAGGAAAGGACAAATTGGTCTCCACAAACACTTCAAGACAGGTTATGACCCACTATATCTGTCCTGCTCATGATTGTCACTGATGGAAACAGAAACACCACGGGGAGGGAGGCACCTCAAAAAAAGTGTGGCTTGGTTTTCATTGCCAAAATTCCTGATGTAAAATCTTGCTGGAAGGGCAAATGATTTTCTAGTTTTGCTGTCACTACTCCGCAGTGCAGCTGTTACCATGAAGTCCACGTGACAGTGTTTGCTCTGGAAGCCACTGCTTGTCATCATCCTGATGTAAGGAAGGCAAGCAGCATGCGCTTCCACATCTTTGTGTCTATAAACCCTCAAAAGCACTCACTCCCACACACTGTGATGGAGTTATCGCCTGTGTTCTCCAATCCCATTATGCAGAGTAGGAATAATGCAGTAGTGTTGGAGAGATTAAACTCTTAAAGAGTAAAGACAGTCTTACTGGAACATGCTCAAGTGCCTATTAAATAGCTCTGTTAGCAAGCTGCTCTGTACTGGCCTGGAAGAGACCTGCAGGCATTCATACTGGCCCAGAGGCAGTCTTGTGATATAACATAGCTTTATTAATAGGGCTCAAAGGACACACACACACACACACACACACACACACACACACAGACAGAGAGAGAGACAGAGAGAGAGAGAGACACAGAGAGAAATATGAGATCACTCCTTGTGCTATAACTCCCAGGTTACTTTAGAGGGCACAATACTCCCAAGTTTCAAGCTTCCCTATACTTGGAATGCACTTCAGCGTCTTATCTGATAGAATTTGGGGTGTGCCTAAACCCCCAATGCATTAGAATCGACAGAAGGCTGAACTTACCTGTCTTATATTGAATTTGAGATCTCTTTTCTGAAAAAGATGTCAGAGAATCTGGATCTCATAATCCATCATGCTTAATTGTACACTCCTATTAAATGAAAGGATTTGTGCTACCAGCATTATATTTTTTTAAATGAGAGGTTAAGGGCTGGAGAAGTAGCTCAGTCAGTAAAGTGCTTGCCTTGAAAGCACATGACCTAAGTCCAGCCTCCCTGAACTCATGTAAAAAAGCAGATGCTTACCCATCCAGATGTGGTGGTGTGTACTACCCATCCCAATACAGGGAATAGGGAAAGGAGGTTCCTCAGTGCTCACTGGACAGCCAGCTCCAAGCCAGGGAGAAACAAGGTGGGTAGCTTCTGAGGGATGACACCCAAGGTTAACCTCTGGCTTCCACATGTCCCTGCACACACCACACACACACACACACACACACACACACACACACACACACACACACACGTGCTGCAGGGCAAACATCAAGGTAAGTTAGCCTAGAATACCAAAGTACACACTGTAAAACATTAAAGACCTTAGGTGTTAGGCGAAAGGGAAAAGGTCTGTCATCACGTAAGTTTAGAAAGCACTGGCTAAACAAATTTGAGGTTCTTATTTTTCTATTTTTTTTTTAATTTTACCATTCTAATAGGGTTTGAATATACCCAAAGAGTGTGTCCGTAGGCAGTCTACTCATGGCTTCTCCTTATGACATGGACTAGGAAGCAGTAAGGATCAGACTCTGGCAGGGCCAGATAGCTGACACTTGGTGAAGGATGCTGGCTGAAGCACCGTGTAGAGGAGGGAGCCTATATTATGCTCAAGTATTCATACCCCATCTGAAGGAGACCACCCTGCTTGTCTTCAGATCACCTCCGTAAAGAGTTGTGGGCTCTTGCTGCAGTGTCTAGGACCTTATGAAATGCCACAAATCTGGGCTTTATGAGGAAAATTTCCTATTTTCAAAAATTATCAACTAAATTAGGCCTTTGAAAAACGCCAACAGATGAAATGGCTTACATCTCAGGCAAAAATCCAAATGCTGTCTGTCACTTTGCTGCTTTTGCTCCAGTGTCAGTAGCTCCCAGAAGACTCGGGTGTGAGGATTCTCCTCCAGTGAGAAGTTGTCCTACTGGCTTCCTCGAGCCTCCCTGCATCCTATCTAGCAATCATGACCCATGGCCAAGCCACACCCCCAAAGCTCTTTATCCTAGTTAAGACAGGACTGATGATAGCCTCCGAGTCCCCTAGCCTCTTTTAGTCTAGTAGGTAGTGAGGTGAACTGGGTAAATGGGGTTGGGGGTCTTGCAGAGAAGCATCTGGAGGTGTATTTTCAGTACTGCAGATGGCAACGCTTACATTTGAATCAGATGTCTGTTTAGCTTGGACTAACGTAAACTACCACAGGCTGGGTGCTGTAGATGATATACTTTCCCTCCTTCCTGGAGGTTAGAGGTGTTGACAGATTTTCCTATAAATCCAAGGTTGTGTTCATAGAGAATCAGTCAGTCAAGTACGTGTGTGGTGAAGCATTTCTAACCCCTGTCTCTTTTCTCCCATGACCCTACCTCTGGTGGGAGCAGAGCTCTGTACAGTCTTTCACCCCATCTCCAGTGGAGTACAACTCCCCAGGACTGAGCTCCAACTCCCCAGTCTTGTCCGGCAGCTACAGCAGTGGAATCTCCTCGCTTAGCCGGTGTAGCACTTCAGAAACCTCCGGCTTTGAAAACCAAGCCAACGAACAGTCGGTGCCTGTGCCGGTGCCCGTGCCCGTGCCCATGCCAGTGCCCAGCTTCAGCGGGTCGGAGGAACCTGTACGCAAGGAAAGCAAAACCCCGCCCCCCTACAGTGTCTACGAGCGGACTCTGCGACGCCCTGTCCCGCTACCTCACAGCCTCTCCATCCCTGTCACCTCTGAGCCACCTGCTCTGCCCCCCAAGCCCTTGGCAGCGCGGTCCAGCCACCTGGAGAATGGAACCCGTAGGACTGAGCCTGGCCCGAGGCCCAGGCCCCTGCCCCGCAAGGTGTCTCAGCTCTAAGTCACTTTTCTATGTACCTGCGATGAATTCTTTGCCGTTTACAAGTTAAGTCTGATGAGAAGACATTTATTTAGTGTAGGCACTTTAAATATCTTACTCAGACCTTTCTTTAAATGAATGGAATTAAATTTGCTTATTAATAATGTTGCACAATATTAAAAGTTACTGATCTAAAACGCCAGATGTTACATGAAGTATGGCTGAGTCTCATTAAAATGTTTCTCATTTGAAAGTGGTAAATTGTGAAAAAGACTCCTTTTGTACCTTTTTATGTTCACTTTTTTTACGTAGTTTAATCTTAAAGCCAATACAATATTGTCAAGCAATAGGATGTGTGATGATGTTGTATACCTTTTTTTTCTGAATACTTGATACTCTGAGAAAGCTGATCCCGTCTGTGCACATGCTAACACAATGGCCCTTTCTTAAGACTTCAGTAAAGAAGGTGACCACTTTGGCTCTCCCCTTGAGCAGAAGGTTGAGCACACATCCTCAGAATTAAAGGTTAAAGCAGGCTGTTGGTTGGACTAGATACTTAAGGGTTACAAGGATCGGGACTGGAAGTTGCTTTTTTTTTTTTCTTTCTTTCTTTCTTTAAGCAAAATACTTCTTTGAAGTCTGACAGCTGTCTACATCCTTAACTCTGCTTTGTGAATCGGTTGCTAAATCTTTAAGTGCCCTGACACCATGCCATCTACTGTATTACTTTTCAAGGTGCAATTTCCTTTCGGAGTTCCAATCAGCTAGATTAAGCAAAAGACCCCAGGAGAAGTGTTTACTTGAATTTTGTGCTTCCTTACTTGATGATTTCCTACACAAAACGTGTCGCTGATGAAGAGCAGGTGTGCAAGGTTTAAAAAGGCACAAATTACTGTGTCCCATTAACAAGGATTCAGGAATCGATACAGGACAGTATTAAATCAATAGCGTGAAGGAAGACAAAACCTTAGTGAAAATATATTAACATGATTGAATGGTAAAAGGACTTTGAAAAGGTGAGGGCATTAATTTTGAATCCTGCATAAAGTAATTCCTCAAACTCTCCCTTCTTACCAAGAGAGCTGAGCACCTCTGCTCGTCCTGTGGTCCTTTTTCTGGGCGAGGAGGATTGTGGACCATTCTAGCATGGATACAGCAACATAGCATCTTAAATGGAGATCGACTAGACGTGCTGATGCGCCAGCTGTAGGAGTGTGAAAAAAGCACCTTGTATGTAGTAATGTATTATTTATCTCTGTCTTTTCTTTTTACTGACTGTTTATAACACTCAATTGACAATAGCTATGAACTGTATTTTAAACCATGCTGTTAAATATTTTCCCTCTTTTGTTGGGAAGCTCATTTTAGTTTAGTTGTGTTTGGTTTTTCTGTTGCTAGCTTACCTGGAAGGCAGTGGCCACATTTTTATATTCTCTTAATGAAACCATTCAGCAGGTATACGCTGTTGAGGCTGGTTATAGAGGTTTTCTATAATAAATGTTCAAGTATTTTTGTACATAACTGGTTAATTTTAATAAGAGATACCATTATGTGTAAAAAAAAAAAAGTAAAAAGCAAACAGTTGTGGATGCAGTATGATTGTTATAATTATGCCAAATACTTTATGTATGGAAACTATTTGTACATATGTGCTTTTAACAATAATTCTGCCATATTGACTTTACAATTTTGAATGTCAAAAGATTAATATATGTAAAAATATTTATGTTTAGTGAAAGTATTCATATTGAGGAAAGGAACCTATGAATTTTAGCTTTGTATCTTGCAGGTTTTGCAGTTAGAAATTTCTCAAACTAGCGTTTGCATTTGATAATAACACTTTGTGTTTGTAATCACATCCTAAAAAGAAAAAAATATATATATATATATACATACATATACTTATACATGTATGTAGGAAGCTCCATGTTTCTTTTGCTTTAAAGAAGTAAAATCTTTCCCTTAAGTAAGATGATATGCATAAGATAACAAAACCCCTTTGATTTCCGTTTCCTGTGTAATTTAGTAGATTCCTTGACTAGTGCTTGGGCACACAATAAATCAGTGTTATTTGCTCTTGAAGCCTTTTCTTTTTTTCCTTCTTTTTTTCTTTTTTCGGCAGTGAATAGTTGACTTTATCATGTAAGTGTATTTCTCAAGCAGCTATCTAGCAGAACATTTTGAGAGATTCTGTTAGCTCAGATGTTCATGTTGATTGCTGCTGAATGGTAAATATTGAATAAAGTTATCAGATTAATCTTAATGTTTCTGCCTTGATTCCCATCATCAGTGTGGCTTTGCTTCGAAGAGAGGCTGCACAAATCTCTGGGTCGTATAATCATGAGATCTGTAAACGTCTTTGCTGATCAATCCTGTTTCTGTTGCTGTTGGACTCTGAACACAGGTCATTTATACCACAGAGAACAAAGGTTGGCAAGTTAATGGTATAAGTTACCATCCTGTGGAGATGATAACATTTACCTGGGCAGCTGATCACTAAGTAGTTTAACCAGAGCCAATTTAGCAAATCAAGCCATCAAAGTCCATCTATCTGCATTAGAAAGCTTTACACAGTGACTAGAAAGATGACTCAGCAGTTAAGAGTACTGACTGCTCTTCCAGCAACCACAGGGTGGTTCACAAAACCAACTGTAATTTGGGATCTGATGCCCTCTTCTGGTGTGTCTGAAGAGAGCAACAGTGTACTCACATAAAATTAATTAATTAACTAATTAAAGTAGAAAATGAAAAAAGAAAAAGAAAGCTCAACACAAAACAGATAGCTGTCAGGTGGACAAGGTGGTAGTTGAACGCTGCCCTTGCCAGCTGCGACATGTTCTGTCTGCATGCCAGCTCTTTGTCCCGCCATTTTACACATATAGGACATATATTTCATAATCACTGAAAAAAAAATCCATTGACCGAAAAAAAGTCTCTTAACTAAAGTCTGTCCTTTAATTTCATGAGACAGGTTTACATTTGTGTGAATCAGTGACAAACTGCTGTCCTATTAAACACCAAAACCCATTAACTACAACTCCTGTTGTGAACGTTTTCATTATAATGAAGCCAGCAAGTATCTCTACTTGGTGCATAATTACAACACAACGAGCTCAGATTACTACCTAAACTGGTTTGTCTGGTTTGCTGTTGGTTGCTATACAGAAGACAAGCTAATAGAAGGAAAAACTAGGGCAGCATCTTGAACACATGGGCACTGGAAAAAATTTCCTGAACAAAACACCAATGGCTTATGCTCTAAGATCAAGAATCGACAAATGGGATCTCATAAAACTGCAAAGCTTCTGTAAGGCAAAGGATACTGTGGTTAGGACAAAACGGCAACCAACAGATTGGGAAAAGATCTTTACCAATCCTACAACAGATAGAGGCCTTATATCCAAAATATACAAAGAACTCAAGAAGTTAGACCGCAGAGAGACAAATAACCCTATTAAAAAATGGGGTTCAGAGCTAAACAAAGAATTCACAGCTGAGGAATGCCGAATGGCTGAGAAACACCTAAAGAAATGTTCAACATCTTTAGTCATAAGGGAAATGCAAATCAAAACAACCCTGAGATTTCACCTCACACCAGTGAGAATGGCTAAGATCAAAAACTCAGGTGACAGCAAATGCTGGCGAGGATGCGGAGAAAGAGGAACACTCCTCCATAGTTGGTGGGATTGCAGACTGGTACAACCATTCTGGAAACCAGTCTGGAGGTTCCTCAGAAAATTGGACATTGAACTGCCTGAGGATCCAGCTATACCTCTCTTGGGCATATACCCACAAGATACCCCAACATATAAA
Source organism: Rattus norvegicus (assembly GCF_021556685.1). Taxonomy (NCBI): domain Eukaryota; kingdom Metazoa; phylum Chordata; class Mammalia; order Rodentia; family Muridae; genus Rattus; species Rattus norvegicus. The sequence continues at coordinate 64,142,246 of NC_141539.1, forward strand.
AAAGACACGTGCTCCACTATGTTCATCGCAGCCTTATTTATAATAGCCAGAAACTGGAAAGAACCCAGATGCCCTTCAACAGAGGAATGGATACAGAAAATGTGGTATATCTACACAATGGAATATTACTCAGCTATCAAAAACAATGACTTTATGAAATTCGTAGGCAAATGGTCAGAAAATATTATCCTGAGTGAGGTAACCCAATCACAGAAAAACACACATGGTATGCTTTCAACTGTCACCCTTTTTTTTTTTTTGAAGAGTTTATAGGTTTGTGTGAGTGTTTCTTTTATTAATAATAATTATGTTGCTGGACAAGAACTACCTGCGAGAATAGACTAATGCCAGTGAGCTGAAGAATATGAAGTCATGTTCATTGGGCATAAGCTATAGGATTGATATGTTCAACATAGTCTTAGAATCACAGGCCTTGAAATACACCCTTATATACATATATGTATGTATGTTATGTATGTATAACATCACTGAGACTATTATACAGAGCATGTCCCATGTTTTGCACTAGTTTCTTGTAAATCTCACATACAAACACACACACAAAATGGCTTTCTGACTGAAACTGCAAAGGCAAAGGAATCCTGGATTTTACATGTAATTTTTTGTGTAAGAGACAAGAACACGATGTTTGATGTTTCTGCACAGGGACCATTAAATGATACTATTCATCAGAGTCATGAACAAATGTCTACTCCTGATAGAGAACCAATGAGAGACCACCAAAATCTAACCTGGTGAACCTATCAGTTTGTGGGGTTAATTACAGGAATATGAGTGAGGGGTTAGAGGAGCAGAAATAACACAAAGACCGCTGCACTAACGAAGTCTACCCAGCATGGGTCAGACATAGCTCATGAGAGTTATAAACCTAGACTTCACTGCATGACTTATAGGCAGCCTGACATCTTGGCTATTGTGTGCTTCCTCAGAAGACCTTATTGTTTACATAACCTTAGGGAAGGAGGGACCTTGTGCATCTGGTAAGTTTCAGAAACTTCCTGAGTTTGGAGTTTTTACTTTGGAACCTAAGGAGCGTCCCTTTAGTGTTTTCTATATTAAGGAGCAAGTCCTTTTTTAAAGATTATTTAGTCATAACAATCTTTGGGGAAAACTTTCTCATACAACAGGAACTGTCACAAGAAAAGATAGTTCAGCAAGCAACAAACTGAAGACTACTAACATAAATGAGCACCTCAGAGAAAGTGGTTTGGACTTCAAGCTTAAGTAGCTTCAACTGAAGATAGCAAAAATAATAAATAGATAGGAAAGCCAGTGATGGCTGATGACCAAGAAACCACACTCAGCAAGAACAAGGGGCTAGGGAACAAACATAACTCGGTGGCATATGTTGCTTCCTGGAATAGACATGGAAACATGCTTACAACTCGGTATAACATAGGTGTCAAACATAGTACGCCAAATATGTCACCCTAAAATACAACTTTGGGAGTGGTAAGAGTCCTTCCTGAAACAGACAGGGAGACATGCTTACAACTGGGAATTGTCTTTAGTGCGTTGATTCTCAACCTTCCTAATGCTGTGACCCTTTAATACAGTTAGTCCTCATGTAGTAGTAATTTTGCTACTGTTATGAATCATAGTTTAAATATCTGTGTTTTCTGATGGTCTTAGGTGACCTCTGTGAAAGAGTGGTTCAACCCCCAAAGACATCATAACCCACAGGTTAAGAACTGCTGCCTAAGATACTATAAATTTCTCTTACAAAAAGGTAATTTTGCGGTTTTCAGATCTTCTTTCAATATTTGCTGTTTCTCAAAATAATTCAAAATAAGCCATGTGCCAACCAAGATATCATGTTCTCTAAAAGTTATACTTTAGGGTGACCTATTCTGGTATCCTATATTTGAATGTTGATAAATTAGTCCCCCAAAGTGACATATCCCTTTTAGTACCACTGTCCTAATGTAATCCTACTGTGGTAATTCAACTCTTCAAACACATTGGTGAAACAGGAGACAGAAACTGGTCGGGTGGGACAGAAACTCCAGAATGTGCTGGCTGAGGTCAGAGATGCCAAAAGAAACTTCTAGTTCCTGTCCTTTGTTCTCTCCTAAAGGAGCACCTCAGCCTCAAGCTATGTGTATAGTGACTGAGGCTAAGAGGAGGCACCTGGACACTAGGTCAACTGGGCCTGTTCATCTCCCTTCTATCTCTCATCCCAGTTACGTCATAGAACTCGTTTTTAAAGGTTCAAGCATCTCAATAGCATTCTATTTCCTGGGATACCTCACCCATCTAGGATCTCCATGCTCACTTTCTTTTTTTTTTTTTTTTTTTTTGGTTCTTTTTTTCGGAGCTGGGGACCGAACCCAGGGCCTTGCGCTTCCTAGGTAAGCGCTCTACCACTGAGCTAAATCCCCAGCCCCCCATGCTCACTTTCTTTCTCTTCCTTTCTCCTCCCCTCTTTCTCACTCTCTTATGCTTCCACCTATGTGTCAATACTAAACTTCTTCCTAAAACTCACTTTCTATAGTCTGTGACTCGTATTCTTTGAATCTTTGAGACAAAAACCTGAAAGCCACGGCCTCTTGATGGTTTTGATGGTTATCAAGTTTTCCAGAGGTACGCTGGTTAGTTCTATATCAACTTGACACGAGCTAGAGTTGTCTGAAAGGAAGGAACCTCGGTTGAAGAAATGCCTCCATAAATTCTGACTATAGAGCATTTTCTTACTTAATGATCAGTTGAGGAAGGCCCAACCCATTGTGGTGGTGCTACCCTATGGCTGATGATCCTGGGTTCTCCAAGAAAGCAGGCTGAAAAGCCAATAAGGGGCACTTTTCCATGGTCTCTGCGTCAGCTCCTGCCTCCAGGTTTCTGCCCTCGCTGCTTTGATGATGAACTTGTTAAATAAATTGTGAGTACATTTGGTCATACTGTTCCATTACATCAATAGTATCTCCCCTAAGGCAAGAACCCTGGTACCCCAAGAAGAGAAAGGTTTCATTGTTCTCGGAGTCACTTGACTATTCCTATATCATCAACGGCCACTGGCTACCAACAGTTTCCTCAGCTTGTGAGCCCATCCTCCTACCATCAATAGATCTTCTATCTTTTTTTTTTTTAAGATTAAATATTCACATGATATACTGCTTCTAGGGATTCTTTTTCCCTGCTAACTTAATATGTGGGAAGAAAATGTTGCTGTTATTTCCTAAACTTTGAAAAATGTTAATAAATCAGTTAAGTCTTTTGCAGAATCTGTGCTGAGGAAATTGATGGCCTGATATAAGGAAGTGACAGGGAACATGAGAAGTAATAGCCTTAAAACTTAGGGTGACATTTCGAGGAGGTATTTTATTCCCCAGGAGAGATTTCTGGGAAAGCCCTGGGATCTGTCTGTTCATACTGAGTCTGCCCGACTATCCTCAGATGCTGCACTGGAGCCCACCAGACTTGGAAACAGTGCAGCTTTGGGGGCAGGGTGTTCAATGTCTTTGACTGAGTCGGTCTCCCCTGATCTTTTAACCCCACCTGGAATGTGTCCAGCACTCCAGGTTCTAAAGAAAAGTCCCTCTTAAATAGTCAACATGTCCATGGCTAATCTTTGGATCCAGGAAACCCAGAAGGTCTGCTGGCCTTTGCCCTTTCTTTCTTTAATTAAAAATGCTGCTGGAGGTAGAGAAACGTAACCCTGATCCAGACCCTAGCAAAAGAGAGGCTAGCCCTGCAAGGATCTTCCTGTATCTCCCTTTCCTCTCCATAAAAGTCCTTTCTCCTCTGAGCTAGCCACCAACCCTCTGTGATAGAATAGCTTTCTCATTGCCTTTTCTACCTTACGATTTTTCTCTCTCCATTTCACTGGCCTGGGAGTGAACACCTAAAGTGGTTAGGTGGTACTTGATGGAGCATTTCCCTGTGATTCCCAATCAGAGGGGTAGCCATGTTCTGCAAGGAAAGGAAGGGAAGGAGGGAGGGAGGGAGGGAAGGAAGGAAGGGAGGAAGGAAGGAAGGAAGGAAGGAAGGAAGGAAGGAAGGAAGGAAGGAAGAAGCTTGATGGAAAATAATTGCTGCTGAGATGACTTAGCATTAAGAATGTATACTGCGCCTGTAGAAGTTTCTATACTCACAACAGGTGGCTTACAACCACCTGTAACTCCAGCTCCAGGGACATTGATACATCTGGCCTCTGCAGACACCTGCACTCATGTGCATACACACACACACACACACACACACACACACACACACACACACACACACAATTTTAAAAACTAGACAAAAAGAAAAAAGAAAAGAATTACCTCTGGAGAGTGCAAGTTGCTGGGGTTGGGATGTGAGGGACTCCTGTTTTTCTTACTCGCTTTACAGAATTACTTACATGCATGATCAATATGTTTTAGGAAACTGCAAGGTTTTAATGATATAACTGTCATATCCCACATCCTGGTTTACAACTCTACTTACTTTCTCTTCCCCTATATAACAAATATGGATCTCAACCTTTCTGAGAAGCACAGACAGAATTTACAACCATGTGTTACTGGGGAGAATGCATATGGCAGGTAAGGGGAGAGGCCAGTCCGGGGATTTCTCCTTCCAAATGGAACCTGTGTTGGAGCCTGTGATTCAAAGTATACGCCGCCAATTTTAATCCCAGGGAGTGCTTTGTGATGGTTTAGCAAATGGGCTGTCCTTCTTTTCACAGGCAGTACTAAGCAGCCAATGAAAGGCGTGGTTTAGGAAGTTCTACAGTGCCTCTGAAGAGGTTGTAAGTTTGAGAATTCTGTTTGTGTCAAGAATGTGGATTTCCTCACTCTGATAAAAGCATACACAGGTCTTGGCATGTTTCAGACTGTGACAGTGCCAGGTCATTTGCTTCCAAGAGAGGGGAAAAAATGTACTAAGCTCATGGTAACTGACAAGATACAGGCCTGGAAGAGAGAGATGTGAAGAAGGCTGGAGGAGTACTTCATCATTAAGGGTCCTATTATTCTATTGGCAATGAGATCACAGCCCACGAGCGAGCGACCCTGCACTCGTCTGCCCTCCGTGCACATGAACATATAGACAAACAACCACATAAATTAAAAAAAAAAGGTTTTCAAAATGAACTTTCCCTTTCTCCTTGTTAAAAAGAAAGATACTTGACAGGGCTGGGGTCACTTAGGTCAGTGGGCTCACCCAGCATGAGGTTCAACCCCCAGCTTCATTGGGACCCACAGCAGCCTGAGGAATTCCCCTGATGGTTTAAGGACCTCAGCTAAAGCCTGGGATAGGTGGCCTCTAAGCAAAAGAGAGTTTCACAGTGACCCACTACCAAGCAGCATTAGGATTTGTTAAATGGAGACCTTTGGGGTCTCAGCAGTTAGAAGCACTTCAAGCTACTCTTGTAGAAACTAGGGTTCAGCATCTAGCATCCACATGGTGACTTCTGCAATTACAGCACAGGGGATCCAGCACCCTCTTCCACCTTCTTTGGCACTGGGCACGAACGCAGTATTCCTATGCATATGCAGGCAAGATAAATCATACACATTTTTAAGCATTTTGCTTTGATTTAAAGATCTCTCGAAGCTACGGCGATGGCTTAGGAGGTAATGTGCTTGCTGCAAAGCGTGCACGCATGAAGGGTCAGATCCTTAGCATACATTTTAAAATGCCGGGTGTGGCAGCATGTGCCCATACCCTAAGCACTGGGTGGGTGCCATGGGGTAGGTGCTTGGGTAGGTGCAAGGACAGGTGGATCCCCAGAGATCGCTAGCCAGTCAACCCAGTAAAAAGTGGCAAGCTTCCATTTCAGTGAGAGACCCCATCTCAAAAACCATGAAGTTGAGTGTGATAAAGGAAGATAGTCACACTCTGTCTCTGGACTCCTCGTGGGCACACAGGCAAGCATACACAGAGGAAAGGGAGAAAGGAAATAGGGACTGAGGGGTAATGAGAGAGGTGCAGAGAAAGAAGGTTACACCCAAGAGCACATTTGATTATCTCTACAACCATCCTATACAGGATTGTGGCTAAGTTTGAAGCTATTATTATCAAACAGTTGCCGAGAAACCTAAATGAGAAGACAGGCTGGCTCCTGAGGACACCGGGCAGGCTCACAGTGAGGTTAAAGCGTAGATCACAGAGTGAAAGGAAACTAGGCTATCCTTACTGTAAATAAAGTTAACAGTCCTGATTGGAATTCTCAGGGATAAAATTCTCCCCAAGGTTGTTTATCTGTGTTCAGGCCAGAAACCTGGGTCTTCGTTATTATACCATAGGCTACCTATCCGTGTAAGCAGATTGACTATTGTGAGAACCTTTAGAGCAATTGTGCTTGAATTCTTCACCTGAACTCCAGAGTGAGTGCCCCTCTCCCTTCCTGTATCCCCATAAATTTCTATGTCCTCTATCCTGCCTCAATTTGATCATGTCAATGTCTTTATTTATAAAGCATGTACCCAAGCTGATCTGAAAATAACCAGGACGCAGAGTGTCCTAGGGGACGTCAATAGGTAAATAAGTGGATAGTTTAAAAATGATGGCTCATAAACATATGCAGAGAAATAATGATTACACTCAGAGAAAAATAAAATACCGATGAAGCAACATTCTGTATTAGGCTTCTCCAGAGGAACAGAACAAATAAAAAGAATATATATTAAAAGGAGACTTAATAGGTTGGCATGCGGGATACAGCCTAGGTACCCAGCAGTGGCTGCCTTTGCCTTGGAAAAGCTACTGGTAGCTGCTCAAGACACCAGGCCAATACCTCGGAGTCCCAGCCTAGGCTATAGAAGATCTCTGGAGAACCACCCTTCCTCCATTCACACCTAAAGACCAAAGAAGCTGAATTCTAGAATCAGTGGAGGATGTTGGCTGCGGCAGCAAGAGCAGCAAGATGCCCCCAAAGCAGAGAACCATGCCAGCACAGTGTGGAAGCCAACAGGCAAAAGGCTTACTTTCTCAGTCTGAGCTGCCACAGGAAGGCGTGGCCCACACTTGGAGGGGTGAGGACGTCTTTCCTACTTCAAGTAAACCGATCAAGAAAACCTCTGGCAGATAAGCCCAACTGTCAGTTGATTCCAAACCCAAGCACATTGACAACTAACATTTACACATTTGTTGCTTATTACAGTAGCTAAATGTGTAAGCTGACAGCGGAGAATTGTAGATAGAACACAGTGAAAGCCGCGGTGTTTGATGGCGCTCTTGGCACTAAAACAGGATAATCATTTTGAAACAGTTTGCCAACATGCATCAAGCTTCATGTTCTTTGAGCATATAATCTCACCCTGGCATTTCTTCTATTATATCTCTTAAAGTTGTAACAGGAATGCAAAGACAAAAAGGCCAAGGGACAGACAAGTCAAACAAGTGTTTTCTAGAAGCAGGAAATCCTTTTTGAGGAATAAGAGGGGTGGATTTGGCAGATGCTGGCAACAGCCACTCCTGGGGACAATTCGATAACCTACTGGGGTGTTTGCATAAGTGATGAGGTGGCCAGATCTTCCAGCTTCCCTTCCCTCTCACTGGGGCACTGAGAATCTCTGTAATCAGGACATCTGGACTGATGTTTACAAGAAAAGAATGTGGTATAGAGATAAGTGGTCAGAAAAAGAGCTATTGGGCCATACTGTCTCTCAGGGTCCAGTGAAAAAGAAGGGGGTGGAGTGGGGAGGCTAAGCATACAGGGAGGGAAGTAGGAGAAGCTTGTGGCAGGACAAGAGAGCAGAAACAGAAAGAGAGTGCTTCCAGCTGTGGGGAAAGTGGTTCATGATTGAGCACATCAGTCTTTCCCATCAGGAGCTGTTAACACATTTTTTTTTCCTGAAATGAGAAAAATAAGACTGTAATTTGGACAAATCTATTGTCTTCAATTCATGATGATCCTCAACTGGGAGACACTCTCTTTATTCTCTTGCTCTGATGCCCTCTGCTTTTCAACTCCTGGTAAGATACATCCTGCCATCTTTACTGGTGCAAATGAGACCTACTTGCCACTTCCTCTAGGCCTTTCCATTGTAGGCCTCAGGAAATCTCAAAGGTTGGGAACAAGCAGGTAGAAATCTAACTCTGAATGAAGCCTAGTATAGGTGAGAGCAAGGCTCCCTCTTGTTATTATTGGTGATATAAGGTCGACATTGGGAGCACAGCTTTCAAATACTTTCTCTAAAGAGGAAAGCATTTTACAGCTGTCGTTTTCCATAATGGTCTCTGTTGCAAAGAGGAGTTTCTTTGATGAGAGGCAAGAGCTACACTTATCTGTGAGCAAAAGAATGATTATTTAGATGCAGTTAGAAAGTACGCTGGTCTAGTGAAGTGCAATTTGTAGATTCTCCTCCCAGGTCTATGACTTCACAAGCCCTGGGTAGCTGACTAGGCCTGCAGTATCAGGCATGAGGCATGGTGCCTCCCACACCTAAAGCTCAGGGATCTTTGTAAAAGAGAGAGCAGGAAAACTGTAAGGACCAGAGGACCAGGGAATTTGCTGAGAAATCGTGTTTTCTAGGAGTGTCAGAAGCTACATCCACATCAGTAAACTTTATCAACATGGTTGTCTAATCATGATAAGAGGAAGACAGTGAACATGGTAGAGAGGCCAGGCCTCCACCCTGCACAAAGACCTACAGGCAACTACAGAATGAAGAGTATACCAGCCAGTTATCCAGTATCAAATAGTCCTGAAAGGTCCATACTTGTGACCTGATACAGATGGGACAGCTTGTTCTTACATATGTTATCATTAATATATAATACGTAATTGATGAAAACAGGGGTCCATGAATTTGAAAGAGGACAAGGATGGGTATTTGGGAAGAATTGGAGAAGGAAAGGCAAGTGGAATGATGTAATTATACCATCATCTCAAAAGCTGAAAGAAATATTTTTTTTAAAAAAGAAAAGTACTTTCACAGAAATGATTCTTTATAACTGTGGCCTACTCTGTACTGTGGGATGCAGTTTCTGACTCTTGGTAACTTCCCATCATTTAGTAACCTTTAATTCATTTTTATGCCTCTCCACCCTTCCTTGTTCAACTGTGATTTTAGACTTTTTAGGCTGAAAGCCTGGAGTTCATCTTGAACTTTGAGCCTTGAGTGCTTGATTGCTGCAGAATTCAAGTCAAAAACACTCAAGCAACCCTGGTGAGTTGATAATGTCTGCTAGACGCCACTTTCCTTTTCTCCAATATTCCTATCATTGGCTTTTAAATAAAATCCCAACATTCTTTAAGGTTATCACTTTAAAGGCACTACATGTCATTCAAAAAATATTGTTCAAGTCAGGTACCTCAAGTATGAGGAGCATATAGTGCCAAAGGAAATGGTAGCTTGAGAAGTGGGGGCTGGGTGCTAGCTGAAATGACCTTTGGCTTTCTACATGACCTCTAAATGCCACTGGCTGCCTCAGCAAAATTGGTGCCCAGAGAGCAATGCGGAACAGAGAAACACAGTCCACTAAAGTATACTACGCTGAGGGCTCAAGCGAAAGCAGCTAATTCTCCAATCTGTTCTTTCAAAGACCGAAAGCATCAGTGCAGGGAAGCCTTGGGCAAAATATCTACCAGGAACTCTCTGGCATTCTCCTCAACCCAGCAATTGCATGGCTAAGAATTTATCCTAAGAAAGGATCTTTATTAAAAAGTGGGCACAGATATTTATGCATAATCATGGCAACACTGATTGTAATAGAAGTTGAAACATCCTAACTGATTTACCAGTCAGGAATAGTTCTAATAAGATGTTCATACATTGTGACAATCAATAGTTATTAAAATTGTTATGTATTTGTATATTTATAAATATGGGACACCTTGAGATCTTTTATTTATAATTTTTATTTATAATTTCATAATTTATGCATATGCTGTTCTATGGTTATATTAAATGGCTTTCTTTTACCCCCTCTAGATCTGGCATCACAGTGCCCCAAGATATCTGCTAGACATCTTGCCTGAAACACACATCCCAACTCCGTAGCGGCCCAGTGTCTCTGCTGCCACACACTCTCCGAAATTCTCCACAAGAAAGAACATACAACATGATAACCTCTGATCCAATTGATAAGATTTAATTGCCCACCTAAACATACAGAGCCTGTGCACATCCATCCCTTAAGAATATTCATAACAACCTGTAAATACACAGAGTGGAATCTTAACATCAGCCTCCATGTTCTTTCCACAGCTTCTCCTGCAGTCTCCAGTCTCCAGTCTCCAGTCTCCTCCTTTTCCTCAAACTTTACTCCCTCTCATCCTTCCTTCTCGACTAATGACAGGCCTCATTCTACCTTGTACCTGCCTCACCTGTATGACATTATCCTACATACATATACTAATTAAAATTAATTAACTTACTTAAAACTAAAATTTTAAATAAGTTATTTAAAATAAAGTAAAAGGTAAGTAAAATATTTATAACTACTTGTAAAATAGCACATATAAACACATCATTAAAATTATACATAGTCTTAGATATATATAATACAATGTATCAAAAGATAGTATTGATTAAATCAGAGTATATTATTTACAGGTTGGCTTTCTCTCTGATGTTTTAGTTTCCCTAAGTTAATTTGTATAAAGATATAAAGAATAAGTAGGTGGATAGATGATAAGAATTGAAAAATCTTACAGAGGATGCGATGGTAATGTTGAGACAAACACTGAACCTAAAGTGAGGTGTAATGGGGTGATGTGGGCCAGAAATGGCATTATGGAGGTGACAACTTTTTATCAAAGACTTGAGGAACAATCAGAAATGACAAAACAGGGAGGAGACACCTTGTTCCACTGCCTGTACAAACAGAGGCCTGGGAATGAGAATTCAGAGGATGACGTGCAGATTCTGGAGTAATAAGATGTGTCTGAGAGACACGAGTTGGCTTGGGAAGGAGGTGAGAAGGCTCCTGGAGATGAGAACAGGTTCGGGGGATGGAATCAAAATTGTTCTTAAAAAGCAAGACGGATGTGCTTCTTCCTCTGGAGGACTCAGTGTGGAGCGGAGACAAGCATCTCTTAGGGATATGGAGGAAGCTTGAACAAGCCACTCCTGTTAGGAGGAGAATTGTTTCCTGCGAGAGATGACAGTGACTTAGGAAAGGTCTTAGGAGAACTGTGAGGCCTGTGTCAAATCTATCAGAGCTCATAATTCCTAAGCCCCAGACTTCCTAAACAGCTCAGAGAGATTGAAGACTATGAATTTGTAATGGCTTCAATTAGTCCAGTGGTATGACCTTCTCCAGCATCCTTCAGTAGCCATGGAGGCAGATGAAGGCAGTCATCATCTTGGTTAAAGACTGACAGTCCAAAAGTTGGAAGAATGGGTAAGGGCTGAAGACTAAGTTAAGACCAGACGGATGAAGGAGGAGTAAGCGTTGGAAAGGAGGATCAAGGACAAGGATGGGCTGTCGGTCAGTATCATATGAGAGCAATTCCAGGTGAGCACCACTTGGCTATGCCATGGAAGTGAACACTGAGCTTGAAGGAGGTGAAAGTCAGAAATCAAAGCCCAGCCCAGCAAGTAACCACGATCTTTGCTCTCCTGTCAGTTCCCAGGGCAGCCTTTCATGCCTTCCACTTGGCAATAACATTTTAGCTCTATTATTATCATTTGAAAAAATATACTTTTCATCAATATAATACCCTATTGTCATATTTATCCTGCTCTGTAAAGTTAGAATGTAGAGAAAAATCAGAAAAAGAAAAAGGCTAGGAACAGTCTCCCAACTTGCTCTCTGCACCCACTCCCAGGAGCTTTCTGCAACCCCAAGTGTACTATAGCAGGCTTCCTTCTGATTCCTCAGTAGACTTCACCCTAGCAACCTTGGTTTGCAAAGCACTTGCATAGAGCTCCAAACTCTTGTACAATAGAAAATAACAAAATATTCTAATATTTCTATCACCAGAGAACAACAGTCACTAATTCAAGCCACAGAGAGACAACCTCAGGTGCCTTTCCTGCTCCATTGTCTCTCTGTTATTTATCTCGTTGTGTATTCCTTGGCTTTAGATAGCGGCCCATACTTATTTTTTTTTATTTTTTTTTATTAACTTGAGTATTTCTTATATACATTTCGAGTGTTATTCCCTTTCCCGGTTTCCAGGCAAACATCCCCCTCCCCCCTCCTCTTCCTTATGGGTGTTCCCCTCCCAACCCTCCCCCCATTGCCGCCCTCCCCCCATAGACTAGTTCACTGGGGGTTCAGTCTTAGCAGGACCCAGGGCTTCCCCTTCCACTGGTGCTCTTACTAGGATATTCATTGCTACCTATGGGGTCAGAGTCCAGGGTCAGTCCATGTATAGTCTTTAGGTAGTGGCTTAGTCCCTGGAAGCTCTGGTTGCTTGGCATTGTTGTACTTTTGGGGTCTCGAGCCCCTTCAAGCTCTTCCAGTTCTTTCTCTGATTCCTTCAATAGGGGACCTATTCTCAGTTCAGTGGTTTGCTGCTGGCATTCGCCTCTATATTTGCTGTATTCTGGCTGTGTCTCTCAGGAGCGATCTACATCCGGCTCCTGTCGGTCTGCACTTCTTTGCTTCATCCATCTTGTCTAATTGGGTGGCTGTATATGTATGGGCCACATGTGGGGCAGGCTCTGAATGGGTGTTCCTTCAGTCTCTGTTTTAATCTTTGCCTCTCCCTTCCCTGCCAAGGGTATTCTTTTTCCTCATTTAAAGAAGGAGTGAAGCATTCACATTTTGATCATCCGTCTTGAGTTTCATTTGTTCTAGGCATCTAGGGTAATTCAAGCATTTGGGCTAATAGCCACTTATCAATGAGTGCATACCATGTATGTCTTTCTGTGATTGGGTTAGCTCACTCAGGATGATATTTTCCAGTTCCAACCATTTGCCTACGAATTTCATAAACTCGTTGTTTTTGATAGCTGAGTAATATTCCATTGTGTAGATGTACCACATTTTCTGTATCCATTCCTCTGTTGAAGGGCATCTGGGTTCTTTCCAGTTTCTGGCTATTATAAATAAGGCTGCGATGAACATAGTGGAGCACGTGTCTCTTTTATATGTTGAGGCATCTTTTGGGTATATGCCCAAGAGAGGTATAGCTGGATCCTCAGGCAGTTCAATGTCCAATTTTCTGAGGAACCTCCAGACTGATTTCCAGAATGGTTTTACCAGTCTGCAATCCCACCAACAATGGAGGAGTGTTCCTCTTTCTCCACATCCTCGCCAGCATCTGCTGTCACCTGAGTTTTTGATCTTAGCCAATCGCACTGGTGTGAGGTGAAATCTCAGGGTTGTTTTGATTTGCATTTCCCTTATGACTAAAGATGTTGAACATTTCTTTAGGTGTTTCTCAGCCATTCGGCATTCCTCAGCTGTGAATTCTTTGTTTAGCTCTGAACCCCATTTTTTAATAGGGTTATTTGTTTCCTTGCGGTCTAACTTCTTGAGTTCTTTGTATATTTTGGATATAAGGCCTCTATCTGTTGTAGGATTGGTAAAGATCTTTTCCCAATCTGTTGGTTGCCGTTTTGTCCTAACCACAGTGTCCTTTGCCTTACAGAAGCTTTGCAGTTTTATGAGATCCCATTTGTCGATTCTTGATCTTAGAGCATAAGCCATTGGTGTTTTGTTCAGAAAATTTTTTCCAGTGTTCCAGATGCTTCCCTAGTTTTTCTTCTATTAGTTTGAGTGTGTCTGGTTTGATGTGGAGGTCCTTGATCCACTTGGACTTAAGCTTTGTACAGGGTGATAGGCATGGATCGATCTGCATCCTTCTACATGTTGCCCTCCAGTTGAACCAGCACCATTTGCTGAAAATGCTATCTTTTTTCCATTGGATGGTTTTGGCTCCTTTGTCAAAAATCAAGTGACCATAGGTGTGTGGGTTCATTTCTGGGTCTTCAATTCTATTCCATTGGTCTATCTGTCTGTCTCTGTACCAATACCATGCAGTTTTTATCACTATTGCTCTGTAATACTGCTTGAGTTCAGGGATAGTGATTCCCCCTGAAGTCCTTTTATTGTTGAGGATAGCTTTAGCTATCCTGGGTTTTTTGTTATTCCAGATGAATTTGCAAATTGTTCTATCTAACTCTTTGAAGAATTGGATTGGTATTTTGATGGGGATTGCATTGAATCTGTAGATTGCTTTTGGTAAAATGGCCATTTTTACTATATTAATCCTGCCAATCCATGAGCATGGGAGATCTTTCCATCTTCTGAGGTCTTCTTCAATTTCTTTCCTCAGTGTCTTGAAGTTCTTATTGTACAGATCTTTTACTTGCTTGGTTAAAGTCACACCGAGGTACTTTATATTATTTGGGTCTATTATGAAGGGTGTCGTTTCCCTAATTTCTTTCTCGGCTTGTTTCTCTTTTGTATAGAGGAAGGCAACTGATTTATTTGAGTTAATTTTATACCCAGCCACTTTGCTGAAGTTGTTTATCAGCTTTAGTAGTTCTCTGGTGGAACTTTTAGGATCCCTTAAATATACTATCATGTCATCTGCAAATAGTGATATTTTGACCTCTTCTTTTCCGATCTGTATCCCTTTGATCTCCTTTTGTTGTCTGATTGCTCTGGCTAGAACTTCAAGAACTATATTGAATAAGTAGGGAGAGAGTGGGCAGCCTTGTCTAGTCCCTGATTTTAGTGGGATTGCTTCAAGTTTCTCTCCATTTAGTTTAATGTTAGCAACTGGTTTGCTGTATATGGCTTTTACTATGTTTAGGTATGGGCCTTGAATTCCTATTCTTTCCAGGACTTTTATCATGAAGGGGTGTTGAATTTTGTCAAATGCTTTCTCAGCATCTAATGAAATGATCATGTGGTTCTGTTCTTTCAGTTTGTTTATATAATGGATCACGTTGATGGTTTTCCATATATTAAACCATCCCTGCATGCCTGGGATGAAGCCTACTTGATCATGGTGGATGATTGTTTTGATGTGCTCTTGAATTCGGTTTGCCAGAATTTTATTGAGTATTTTTGCGTCGATATTCATAAGGGAAATTGGTCTGAAGTTCTCTTTCTTTGTTGTGTCTTTGTGTGGTTTAGGTATAAGAGTAATTGTGGCTTCGTAGAAGGAATTCGGTAGTGCTCCATCTGTTTCAATTTTGTGGAATAGTTTGGATAATATTGGTATGAGGTCTTCTATGAAGGTTTGATAGAATTCTGCACTAAACCCGTCTGGACCTGGGCTCTTTTTGGTTGGGAGACCTTTAATGACTGCTTCTATTTCCTTAGGAGTTATGGGGTTGTTTAACTGGTTTATCTGTTCCTGATTTAACTTCGATACCTGGTATCTGTCTAGGAAATTGTCCATTTCCTGAAGATTTTCAAATTTTGTTGAATATAGGTTTTTATAGTAAGATCTGATGATTTTTTGAATTTCCTCCGAATCTGTAGTTATGTCTCCCTTTTCATTTCTGATTTTGTTAATTTGGACACACTCTCTGTGTCCTTTGGTTACTCTGGCTAAGGGTTTATCTATCTTGTGGATTTTCTCAAAGAATCAACTTTTGGTTCTGTTGATTCTTTCTATGGTCCTTTTTGTTTCTACTTGGTTGATTTCAGCTCTGAGTTTGATTATTTCCTGCCTTCTACTCCTCCTGGGTGTATTTGCTTCTTTTTGTTCTAGAGCTTTTAGGTGTGCTGTCAAGCTGCTGACATATGCTCTTTCCTGTTTCTTTCTGCAGGCACTCAGCGCTATGAGTTTTCCTCTTAGCACAGCTTTCATTGTGTCCCATAAGTTTGAGTATGTTGTACCTTCATTTTCATTAAATTCTAAAAAGTTTTTAATTTCTTTCTTTATTTCTTCCTTGACCAGGTTATCATTGAGTAGAGCATTGTTCAATTTCCACGTATATGTGGGCATTCTTCCCTTATTGTTATTGAAGACCAGTTTTAGGCCGTGGTGGTCCGATAGCACGCATGGGATTATTTCTATCTTTCTGTACCTGTTGAGGCCCGTTTTTTGACCAATTATATGGTCAATTTTGGAGAAAGTACCATGAGGAGCTGAGAAGAAGGTATATCCTTTTGCTTTAGGATAGAATGTTCTATAAATATCCGTTAAGTCCATTTGGCTCATGACTTCTCTTAGTCTGTCTACATCACTGTTTAATTTCTGTTTCCATGATCTGTCCA
This sequence comes from Rattus norvegicus, assembly GCF_021556685.1. Lineage (NCBI taxonomy): Eukaryota > Metazoa > Chordata > Mammalia > Rodentia > Muridae > Rattus > Rattus norvegicus. The sequence continues at coordinate 64,158,332 of NC_141539.1, forward strand.
TTGATGAGAGTGGGGTGTTGAAATCTCCCACTATTATTGTGTGAGGTGCAATGTGTGTTTTGAGCTTTAGTAAGGTTTCTTTTACGTATGTAGGTGCTCTTGTATTTGGGGCATAGATATTTAGGATTGAGAGTTCATCTTGGTGGATTTTTCCTTTGATGAATATGAAGTGTCCTTCCTTATCTTTTTTGATGACTTTTAGTTGGAAATTGATTTTATTTGATATTAGAATGGCTACTCCAGCTTGCTTCTTCTGACCATTTGCTTGGAAAGTTGTTTTCCAGCCTTTCACTCTGAGGTAGTGTCTGTCTTTGTCTCTGAGGTGTGTTTCCTGTAGGCAGCAGAATGCAGGGTCCTCGTTGCGTATCCAGTTTGTTAATCTATGTCTTTTTATTGGGGAGTTGAGGCCATTGATATTGAGAGGTATTAAGGAATAGTGATTATTGCTTCCCGTTATATTCATATTTGGATGTGAGGTTATGTTTGTGTGCTTTCATTCTCTTTGTTTTGTTGCCAAGACGATTAGTTTCTTGCTTCTTCTAGGGTATAGCTTGCCTCCTTATGTTGGGCTTTACCATTTATTATCCTTTGTAGTGCTGGATTTGTAGAAAGATATTGTGTAAATTTGGTTTTGTCATGGAATATCTTGGTTTCTCCATCAATGTTAATTGAGAGTTTTGCTGGATACAGTAACCTGGGCTGGCATTTGTGTTCTCTTAGGGTCTGTATAACATCAGTCCAGGATCTTCTGGCCTTCATAGTTTCTGGCGAGAAGTCTGGTGTGATTCTGATAGGTCTCCCTTTATATGTTACTTGACCTTTTTCCCTTACTGCTTTTAATATTCTTTCTTTATTTTGTGCGTTTGGTGTTTTGACAATTATGTGACGGGAGGTGTTTCTTTTCTGGTCCAATCTATTTGGAGTTCTGTAGGCTTCTTGTATGTCTATGGGTATCTCTTTTTTTAGGTTAGGGAAGTTTTCTTCTATGATTTTGTTGAAGATATTTACTGGTCCTTTGAGCTGGGAGTCTTCACTCTCTTCTATACCTATTATCCTTAGGTTTGATCTTCTCATTGAGTCCTGGATTTCCTGTATGTTTTGGACCAGTAGCTTTTTCCGCTTTACATTATCTTTGACAGTTGAGTCAATGATTTCTATGGAATCTTCTGCTCCTGAGATTCTCTCTTCCATCTCTTGTATTCTGTTGGTGAAGCTTGTATCTACAGCTCCTTGTCTCTTCTTTTGGTTTTCTATATCCAGGGTTGTTTCCATGTGTTCTTTCTTGATTGCTTCTATTTCCATTTTTAATTCCTTCAACTGTTTGATTGTGTTTTCCTGGAATTCTTTCAGGGATTTTTGCGATTCCTCTCTGTAGGCTTTTACTTGTTTATTAATGTTTTCCTGTGCTTCCCTAAGTGTGTTCATGTCTTTCTTGAAGTCCTCCAGCATCATGATCAAATATGATTTTGAAACTAGATCTTGCTTTTCTGGTGTGTTTGGATATTCCATGTTTGTTTTGGTGGGAGAATTGGGCTCCGATGATGGCATGTAGTCTTGGTTTCTGTTGCTTGGGTTCCTGCGCTTGCCTCTCGCCATCAGATTATCTCTAGTGTTACTTTGTTCTGCTATTTCTGACAGTGGCTAGACTGTCCTATAAGCCTGTGTGTCAGGAGTGCTGTAGACCTGTTTTCCTCTCTTTCAGTCAGTTATGGGGACAGAGTGTTCTGCTTTCGGGTGTGTAGTTTTTCCTCTCTACAGGTCTTGAGCTGTTCCTGTGGGCCTGTGTCTTGAGTTCACCAGGCAGCTTTCTTGCAGCAGAAAATTTGGTCTTACCTGTGGTCCCGAGGCTGAGGTTTGCTCGTGGGGTGCTGCCCAGGGGCTCTCTGCAGCGGCAGCAACCAGGAAGACCTGTGCCGCCCCTTCCGGGAGCTTCAGTGCACCAAGGTTCCAGATGGTCTTTGGCTTTTTCCTCTGGTGTCCGAGATGTGTGTGCAGGGAGCAGTCTCTTCTGGTTTCCCAGGCTTGTCTGCCTCTCTGAAGGTTTAGCTCTCCCTCCCACGGGATTTGGGTGCAGAGAACTGTTTATCCGGTCTGTTTCCTTCAGGGTCCGGCGGTGTCTCTGGCAGGGGTCCTGCCGCTCCTGGGCCCTCCCCCACGGGAGCCCAGAGGCCTTATACAGTTTCCTCTTGGGCCAGGGATGTGGGCAGGGGTGAGCAGTGTTGGTGGTCTCTTCTGCTCTGCAGCCTCAGGAGTGCCCACCTGACCAGGCGGTTGGGTCTCTCTCTCACCGGGTCTCGTGGCCCATACTTTTTCCACATCTATTTTGTTCTTTCTACACACTCCATCACTTTCCACAGACTAACCAGCACTTCATTTATAACAAGGGAAAAACTATTGATGTCCCATTAAAAACTGCTAGGAGAAGATGAAAATGTATCTTTTCTAGATCTAGAAAGGAAGGAAGGAAGGAGGAAGGCAGGCAGGCAGACTAGAGAAGCTTACTTAGTCTTAAACCCTTGAGGATACCATCCAATGTACTGATCTAAGAAACAGCTGGTGAGCCAGCCCTGTGGGATGAAGGCAGGGCACGGGGCACATCAGACCTGTGCGGAGCAGCAGACGTAGCCACAGACGCCTCAAAGGCTTCGGCTTTACATTAATAAATGGGATGCATTTATACTTCTCCCGTGAGTGGTGCCCAGGTCCTTGATGTCACATTTGGAGGTAGCTTCAGTGCTAAGACATTTTCCCCCCTGTAACTCACGACTATCTGTTGGGAAAACATACTACTTAAGGTCAAAGTCTACCATGTCCAGGAAGCTCCCCTGAGCTCTGCGCAAAGTGGAAGACTCTGTTTCCCCGCAGGGCTTCCTCTTCTCTACCCTATGTGGGGAGCCCAACCTCCTGAAGAATGTCACGTAATCCTTGGCAAAATCATAGGTTCAACTTCCTGGAAACCCTCTCCCGGCAAATAAAGTATCCCCAGAACCTTAAGCCAATGAGGGGTTCACCCTAAGAAGGTTTAGGTCCCACTTTCGAAGGTTTATATAAAGTCCTTGTTCTCCCGGGATAAAGAGCACATGCTGTTTCATTGACTATTGTCTAAGAGAACTGTCTTCTAAAAGAGCTGCAACACTGAAGTCTTCCAAGGAGACCTCCTCTTCCGGCATTCACCCCTGGACCAGGATCCTACTGACCCACCCGTTCTGGACTTAAATTCATCCTGTCCTGCGCTGTATACATCTGGATCTAGATATCCCAAGGGAAGACTGGGAACTCCACTCTGCTCTCTTTTCCTGCTTGGTGTGCAGCAGGTCCTGGACACCCACGGTAAGAAGCAAAAAAAAAAAAAAAAAAAAAAAAAATGGACAGACAACTATCAGTCCTAGTGCTAATTAATAAGACTACAGAGGTACAGAGGGAGGAACTAGCCTCCCATTTTCCTTGTCAATTACAGCCAGACCACACTCCTCCAAGCTGCTCACAAGACAATGCTATGAAAAGGAAGCATTGTTGTTACTCTGACCTAAGGGTTTCCTGGTTTCTGAGACTCATTATCCTTTCCTTCAAATATTATCACAAGCCTATTATACATTCATAAATACCCTTGCAGAGTTCATTTTTAAAAATGTAAGAAAGAGAACCCACTAGCCCTCAAGGATTCCGTGGTCCTGTTAAAAGGACACATCTCAAAGTCCAAGTAACTAGAATTATCATTAAGGCATCAAAGGATTTGTGGCTAAGAAGTGACAGTTTTCTCATAATGAGACTAGATGAGTAGAACTGGAACCTCCCATCAAGTTAATCCTGCCGTGGAACCATTGGTAACTGTAAGAGAACTGTAAGAGTGTCTGTCATCTGCATGAGGAACTGCAGAAATTCAAATCTTACAGGTATCTCTATGCTAACATCTGGTTTATCTATGTTTCGAGCTCAGGATGAGAAGGTTGTAAATGACAGCCTGTTACCTTTGACAAAAGCATCTCATTTCTGATGAACTCATCAAGCCTGTAGTAGATGGAAGTTCCCACACTGTTCTGTCTTACGCCTCACTTCCCACTACTCTTATCTTTTAGAGTATTCTGGCTTGTACATTCCACCACAACCCCACCACTACCTGTGCTCTTAAAACTGGTAAGGCTTTTCCTGAGTTTTTGCTGTTTGCTTTTCACCCTCCTCCAACCAACAGTCCCAGGAGTTTGATTCCCAATAAACCTTTCTACCCACAGACATTCTACTTCGGTGGTGTCACTGTGCCTTCACTGGCAGGATCCACAAGTGGGGACAGGAAGCCAAGGGGACCAATGGAGACTCAAATGGCTGTCAGGCTCCTGGTCCAGCTGAATCTGTGAAATCTTTTCAAGGAAAGCAGAGTGCCAGCATCCCAGCTGGGACCAAAAGTAAGCTCGCAGCAGGTTTTCTCAGTGAGTCGGGACAGAAACACAATGAAGACCAGTTTGAACACCTACCACTTACATAGAAGACTTTGTCTGAGACAAAGATGCAGAAGCTTATGCATATAAAAGAATCATGAGGAGGAGCAGGAGGGCAAGAAGGAGAAAGTGGGGCAGGAGGGAGAGGAGGGGGAGGAGGAAGAGGAAGGGAGATAGCCCATGTTACCCACTGAAGGCCAGAAGCCATGTTTCCCCAGGCTTCCACATCCAAGGTACATTGAACACACAATGACTGATCACTTGACTTGTCTTCTGCAAGAATCCTCTTATTTAGCTAGAAAATGCCCTCTGTCTTCATGTCTCTGTTGGGTTTCAGGAATACACACACACACACACACACACACACACACACACACACACACACACACTGTATGAACACTGATCTCAGTTAAGCACACACTAATACTGGTCAGACCAGGAAGATAGCTCAGAATTATCTGAACTATGACAATAGATATATTTTTTGGTCAGCTTATAATAGGAAAAAAAATTAGCAGGTACAGGAAGTACTGTCCAGTGGTCAGCTCTGACATAAGTTATTTTAGACATTAACAGTTTATATTGGCCTTTGATTTGATGGCCTTTGATTATGTAAAGCCTTGTGGAATTTTTTAAAATTAGCAAATCTCATACAGAACATTCCAAACAAAACAAGATATGTGGTTAGCATGCCATTGCTCAGAGCCAAGTCACTTCTCTGTGTTAATGACTGGCAGGCATGTTACAATAGCAATCTGAAATACCTGGTAGGCATGGAACAAAATGGCTACAGTAATTCTGGGGGCAGAGGGTGTCAGACCATAACAGTCTCCTCTTCATGACTTCCTATCTACTTCTCAGCTTACTATTCAGTTTGGCTGTGCATCCCTGGTAGACTTTGATCTATTCAGATCTGATCTTTCTCCCCTAGGGTGTAGAGGAATTTTAGTCTGGCAAAAGATTATACTCAAAGACCTATATCTATGATCTGGCTGGACACACCTTTAATCCCAAATAATGACATCTAATTGAGGGGCAGAAAAGTGATGAATCAGAGAAAGATTTGATAGAATGAGTCAAAGATTGGATGTGCCCAACTCTTAGAGGAACAGACAGGAAAGAGGCTTCTTAAGAGCAGCGCCGAGAGTTTAATTTAGTTCAGTTGAGTTCCGTGCAGTCCAGTTGAATGCAGCTGAGTTCGGTTAAGTATGTAGAGTTCAAAGGCAGATTTTCTAAGAACAATTCAGTCAGAAGCCTACTGGAATCAGTCAGCTTGGAGAAGAGTTTGAGCCAGGACAGCTGAGTTGAGCCAGCCAGCAAGAGTTCAGAAAGAGCTAGAAAGAGTGACTTTATTCAGCAGGAAGTCTTAGAAGCTGAATCATTCAGGGTTTTGATTAGCAGATGGAGGCTGGAAACTGAGACCTTCAAGGTCCAGACTTGCAGAAGATTAGATTGTACAGAAGCTAGAAACTTCCAGGCCTAGGCCTAGGGGGAGTTAGATAGAAATGCTCTGGAATCAGCCTAAACCATGCATTTATAAAGCTTGGGTATGGCTCTCATCTCTGCCCTCCATCAGAGGAAATATAGTGACATTTACACTTAGCTCCCAAGTGCTGGGATTGTAAATGTCCTTACCCACAACCTGAAGGATATTTTAATAATTAAAATTATCTAAAAGGCAATGAATTTACCCTTAGTGGTTCTACACATATCCATTCATACACAAAGTAATCATTTTAAATTATACACTATTCCTATCACTTTCATCCCAATCAACTTAATGAACAAAGTTAAGTCATTTATTCTGGCACAGACTCAGGAAATACAAAAATCAAGATGATAAACCCTGGTAATTCTTATACTCTTGGATGTTTGATGCTTGTCTTATATGTAAGGAATGGACATAGAGATTCCTTGCTCAACAAACATCATTTGTATATTACTGAAATGATGACTTAAAAACGGTGGAAAAGTGATGTTTTCCATATCAGCTAACAGTGACTTAGAAAACTATTGGCCTCCATTCTTATCTTTCTTTCATGGGATTTTTTGGATTTCATTGCAAAGACTAGCCTCTTGTTTTAGCTAGAAATGGCTATGTGACTAGACACAGGAGAATGGCATGTGGTCATGCACAACGTCTGACAATTTCTGGGCCCTGAATTACAGTCTTTTCCCCCCTTACTACAGAAGTGACCTTAGGGCCCGAGATGAGTGTTACACGTGTCAACTACTCACTGTAAAACCTCATCCTGCGTGTACAAAGAAGGCTGCTGTCAGATTCAGCCCACAGTATCTACATGGTTTAGAATGACCCCTAGTCTAAGCCACACACGTGCACTTTCAATTAGAGAAGCAGAGTTAATTCTGCCAGTACAATTAAATCCTGCTTGCAGAGACTTCCTGATAGTCTATGTGCTGCAAAAAACATAAGCAATTGTAGGCAAGATGGAATAAATCAAAGCAGACACTTGTCATAGTCTTATATTTATATGACAGACTATTTTCAAGTGTGTGTGTGTGTGTGTGTGTGTGTGTGTGTGTACATTTATGGATAAAAAATACTTCTCAAGATTAGTCCTCCCATCAAACTCAGATTAACCTAATTCATATCTTCCACCATCCAGACCATACATGTTTAAGAGTGACAGCAAATCAGATATGAAGATTTGACTTGAAATAGAATCTTTGTCACCTAATCCAAAAAGATTTTACCTGAAATACTATTAAATTTTATGTACTTTATGTGCTGCAGATATTTTTGAGTTTATATTACTCGGCAGCTAGTTTTCATTGTTGTAGGAGGTATGAAGGTCCTTGTGCTCACAGATAAACATGAGGAGAAGGGATCTTAAAGACACAGAGTTATCCCTTCAAAGGGAGGGATGCATAACCTGTTTCTACCCAGAAGCCTGGGAGAGGACATGGTTAACAGCACTGTGACCTTTATGCTGTGTGGTCAAGGCAGACACTCCCTGAGACCCTTATCATTTGCTGGTCAATCTATAGAACCTAATTTAATAAAAAAGAGGTTATATGTGCTTTGAAAAAATTTCGAGGTAGTCGCACTGTGAGCTTTATAGTACACGTGGGGTTGAGTTAATTAGCATGGGCTGTCCTTCAGATGCCTACAATAAAGAGGTCAGGGTCAGATTCACAAAGTTTGAACCAACACCAGCTACTGGGTTGTGCTGAACCAAACTATCTTCTTTCCTATCATGAATCATTGCTATGCTGGCACAGTGATCAGAGAGACTCCCCTCACATTGTCCTCTTGGAAAGCCTCCATTGTGGATAACATGGTTGAGGACTGCCTTAGTTAGGGTTTCTACTGCTGCAACAAAACACCATGACCAAAAAGCAAGTTGGGGAGGAAAGGGTTTATTTGGTTTACACTTCCACATCACTGTTCATCATCAAAGGAAGTCAGGACAGGAACTCAAACAGGGCAGAAAGCTAGAGGCAGGAGCTGATGCAAAGACAATCAAAGGGTGCTGGTAACTGGCTAGATCCCCATGGCTTGCTTAACCTGCTTTCTTATAGAGCCCAGGACCATCAGCCTATGGATGGCACCACAATGTGCTGGGCCATTCCCAATCAATCACTAACTAAGAAAGTGTCTTGCAGCTGGATCTCATGGAGGCATTTTCTCAATTGGGGCTCCCTCTGTTTAGGTAACTCTAGCTTGCGCCAAGGTGACATTAGACTGGCCAGCACAGGAGGTTTACTCATCTCCCCTCCCCTCTTCATATATCACATGTGCTAGATTCTGCTTCTTTCTGCTTCCAGGTGGCTGGAAGTGTCCAGCAAGATGTGGATAGGATGCATCCCATGGTCAATTAGTACATGCAATCCTTGACTGACTACATAAGTGTTTCGAGAATATATGATAGGATAAATTCAGGTACTTAGGGAATGACAACTGCAGACTAGATGTAGTCCATACTCTACCATCATGAAGGACATAATAAGGCCATTTGTATCTCTTACACACAGAAATGTAAAGCCAACATTAAGATACAAAAATCAGTCAGGGTTAGGTCCCCATATTTGATTGTAGTTAAACAATTGTGACAGGACTGACTATCACAGCTCTCGGGTGCAGAAAATCATTTTGAGAAAGAGGTTTATGTGCAGTTTATTTACTGAGGCATCTGGAACAGGCTGTGAGGGCTGAAGGATGGAAAGGGAGGGAAAAGCTGGACTGGAGAAGCCCCAGTTAATCCCACATAACGCATTGAGTGGATGGTTTCTTCCCAATGGTTTTACTTTGGATGAGGGGGTAGGTCTCTTTACCCTGCAAAGAACAATGGCTGGTTGGCAGCTGTTGGTAGAAAATGAGGGAGGTGGTCATGTAACCCACATGAGGAGGCTTTGTTTGGTTAAGAATCAAAAATACAGTAACATAGCTGTGAGCCGATTCTGCCTACGCTCCTGATAGCTTACCCGCTAATCCCAGAGGGACCTGAGTCAGGTACAGCAGCTCCACTACTCTTCCTGTGTTGACTTGTATCACTGCCATTATCATGCAACAGTAGTATAGTAATATAGTAATAGGTAATATAGTAATAGCTGTCAACCATTGCAGCTAAGGAAGCATTTTTGACCTTAGAATTCCTCAAGGAAGAACAAAATTATTAGGTCCTCACAAACTGGTTTTGAAAAATGTTTCGGGGTCATGAGCTACAGCATGCTATCACTGGAGCCCCACCATTGGCTGTCCTGACAGGGTATATATATTCTCTGCAGGACCAACTGCAGGAGAGCTGCCAAGGTGGGGGTGCTGGAATCTCATATGCAGTGGATGAATCTTTCTCCCAGAAAGAGGAAAGACAACAGATGTGGGCTCAGCCTGATGGCTCTATTAATCTAAATAAAGCCTCTACATATATTGTCAGGTAAAAATCAGCTGTTAGAAAGTCCACCTGGTCCTAATTGATCATCATTATTAAGTTTATTTTAGCTACTGCTTCCAAAATCCTGGTTCTGATTCCATAATCTCAATGAATTTTGAAACTACAACTCAAAATAACTGAACCTAGCATTATTTTCCCTAGAACGAACTGGTGACTGACAGCTAGAAAGGCATGGGATATATCCCAACTGTAGAGGCAGACATGACCTAGAATAGGGAAGTTTTTGGTTTTGTTTTATGGCTGGTTTATTGTTTGGTTGGTATCTTGGGGTTTCTATCGATGTGAAGAGACTCCATGAGCATGGCAACTCTTATAAAGGAAACATTCAATTGAGGCTGATTTACAGTTCAGAGGTTTAGTACATAATCATCGTGGTGAGAAGCATGGTGAGACATAGGCAGATATGGTGCTGGAGACGTAGCTGAGAGTTCAGGCAGCAGGAACGATAGGCCAGGCTTCAGCTTCTGAGTCCTCCAAGTGCACCCTAGTGATGCACTTTCTCCAACAAGGCCATAGCTCCCAGTAGGGCCAGTCCTTATGTTAACTTCCCATATCAGACAGGAAGGAGCTGCAATTAAGAAAATGCCTCCATAAGATCGAGCTGCAAGACTTTTTCTTAATTAGTGATCAGAAGGAGTGGGTCTGATCCATTGTGGATGGTTCTATCCCTAGGATTACCATTAAGAAAGCAGGCTGAACAAGCCATTGGGGAGCAAGACAATAAGCAGCACTCCTCCATAACCTCTGTATCAGCTCCTGTCTCCAGGTTCCTGCCCTGCTTGAGTTCCTGTCCTGACTTCCTTAGGTTATGCACAGCAATGCAGAAGTGTAAGCTGAATAAACCCTTTCCTCCCCAACTTGCCTTTTGGTCACGATGTTTTGTTTCAGCAATAGAAACCATAACTTAAATTTTAATGTGTTTGAATTTGTAAGGACCGTGGGGACTTTTACATTTCTGTATGTTTTAAATGTGAGATCTTGGAGAGGAATAAGAAAGGAAGGGTTGTGGCTTAATAGTGATGTGTTTGTGTTTCAAGTTGACAAGGGGTCAGTTGTACTGCCTGGTTTATGTCAACTTGACACAAACTAGCATCATCAGACAGTTCCTGTCCTGACTTCCTGCCTCTATAAAATGAATATTGGGGGCTTTTGTTTGTTTGTTCGGTTGGTTGGTTTTTTCATTGTTGTTGTTTCGTTTTTTGATTAATGACTGGTATAGGAAGGGTCAGCCCATTATGGGTAATGTGACCTCTGGTTAAGTGATCCAGTGTGTTTAAGAAAACAAACTGAGCAAGCCAGAAGAAAGCCAGGAAAGCTTCTCCATGGCCTCTGCTCCTGTTCCTGCCTCTAGGTTCTTGCCCTGACTTCCCTGGACAATTACCTGGAAGTGCAAGATGAAACAAACCTTTCTGCCCCAGGTTGCTTTTGGTCCTGGGGTTTTATTGCATCAATAGAAACGCACACCAAGACAGGAGATAGGGTCAGGTATCTCTGGGCAAGCAGAACCTGAGTAGGACATGTATATTTTCAGTATAGCGAAAGACTGATGAAAACAAATGAGCCTGGAGTTCAAATTTGCTGGCTGAGACCAAATTTGGTTTGGGGCATCCTCCTGACCTTTACCTGAGGGATCTTCTTCTTAAATATCTGTTTGCCTGCATCCACTGAATGAAATTAGTTTTGACTTGCCAGGAGACAAGCCTGGTTCCTGCTCACTGTTTGGAAGAATAGAGGAGGCTGATCCAGCATTTTCATTTGGAACAGGTTAGAAGCACCAGCAGGCTACAGGTCCCTTTTTAAAGACACCATATAATTGCTGAAACCCATTGACTTAGCTTCTCTACCTTTCCACATGACCCATATATGCCTTTAAAAATAGAGGAAGACCAGAGTACATGTGTTGATCCTGGCAATGCTATGGGCTAGAGATTATTGTGTAACACATCTCTGGGTGTTTTGTTTTTAATGCATATCAATACATTGTAACATAATTGCATATGACAATGTGAGGTTTCCCAGAAGCATGTGGGTCAACTTTATTTAAATGTCAATTAAGCAGTGAGGCAAAGAGAAGAGATGAACCAGTTCTAGCATTGAAGTTATTTTTTTACACCTATCCAGAATTTTTAGATATGAAGGAATTAAGAAGAATACAGAAAGGGAGATGATACAAGGGGGAAACGTTTAGAAACCTGCACCCATTTCTAAGGTAGTCAGAATTCCCTTTGAAGTCAAGAAAGCCTTTTACTTACGTAAGAAGCAAAGGGTTTAGTTCTGAAGAAAGATGATATGAAATTGTGTTAGTTTAAATCAGCACTCAGAAGCAGAGAGCAGCTAGGCCTGTAATTGGCTTTGTCATATGAAATCAACTTAGACCTGGGAGCTCTTAAGATTATATTTTCTCATGAACCCAATTTCTCAGCCTTGGGACCACTTTGAACCCTATTGGGATGGTCTAGATATTCCCAGGGAAGGCTTGCCTGAGAAGAGGCAGATGTTTAAGTAAAGCATCAAAGTTTACCGAAGAAAAGAATTCAAAGATGTAACATCTTAAACAATTCTTGTTGGTTTAAAACTTTTTTTGTCACTATGTAGGAGCAAATTTAAAATGCTTCAGTAAGTTCTTGGTTAAGTAATCACACATTAATATTGTAACTCAAGAACTGAATATTGAATCTTTAGGCTCTTTTCATTTTTCTTCCTTTCTCTTTTTTCTTTCTTTATTTCTTACAATGAGAATGATTAGAAGTATAATTCCCATGGATCTGACATTACTCAATTTTAAAAATCATAATATCAACTTACTAACAGTGACCTTAGAAATCTGAGACACAAACTAGAACCTCGTCAAGCCACAAACTTAAATTCCACAAGCTTCAGGTTGCTGCACTAAGAGCCTGCAATGAGAAATGCCTATAGCAGTTCAACCTTTTTATTCTTTATAATTGTAATTAATTTAAATCTATTTGACAGTTACTCTGTGACAAGTACCAGGATAAAACTTTTGGCCACTTAGTCTTCTCAGTATGGCCTCCAGTTAAGATTTGCTATGATTCCTGATTTAGCTTTTTATCACAAAATACCAAGGCAATTAACTTACAACTAGAAAAAGATTATTTTGGCACACAGTGCTGGATCTTTCAGGCCAACATCAGGTCACCTTATTTCTTCAGTCCTCCATCACAGCATGAACTCAGACAACAGGAAGCACTTTGATCACCATCCAGAAGCAAAGGGAGACTGACTCGGGGACTATGAGACTGGATTCCCCTTAATGGTGCATCCCCAGTGATCATAGGATTTTCTACCATCTTCACCCACACTCTTCCCCAGTCCTCACACCCTAGGGCAAGGCTATAATGCATAGACTTTTGAGGGCGATTATTTTCAAACCATATCTGTCCTGTTTTACAAAGGAAGTAAGTAGGGTGTGAACAAGTCAAGTGCTTAAATTATCCCTCAGGATTTGGTCCTGGCAGCCCAGCTCCAGGGCTCTCCTCTCTGTAACACTGAGCTCACAACACACTCAAAACTCATAGTGCTACGAGCATGCTTCTGCATTAACCACAACAGTAAAAGCAAAACTTTAATGACAGTTAAACTGTGTGGGAAATGTGACCCATGAGGAAGGCAAGCATCTGTGCAAACATTCCCCTGGCTTCAATTCTGTGAGCAGACAGAGCCCTCAGGAAGAGTCTTTACAAATGCTGAGGGGGCACTGTGTTTACTTTAGTTTAGCTTTAAAGTTTTTATTACCTTAGTGTTTTGTGTTATTCTTGGAGATGCTGCCATTCTGAAAGTGTCCCCAAACTACCCCTCCCCCTTTTTCATGGCAGTAAAAAGAAGAAGAAATTATAAGGTATTTCTAACAATGGTGATACAAAAATAGTTGTAACTGTGTGCTTATAGATGGAGAACAGCATTTGAGATGACAAAGCCCTGGAGACAGACAGTAGTGGTGGCTGCATAGCAATGTGAATGTGCCACTTAACTTGGCTAATATGAGTATAGAACATATTGATACAATTAATGCGTATATAATAGTATATGCTTAATGTGCCTAGGAAAATGTCACTTATTTTATCACATTAAAAATTACACATAAAAGCAAAGAATTACAAAAATCTCTTGTGCCCCACAGTTATGTCTATCATCTATATTTTAACTTACTCAAATTTTAACTGAGAAAGAGAGAGAGGGAGAGAGACCTCATAATTCTGGGTGACTTGGAACTCACTGTGTAGACCACAGTGGCATTGAACTCAGAGATCTGCCTGGTTGTGCCTCTTAAGGGATGGGATTTAAGATGTGGGCCACCTGCCTGGCTTTTTCTTGTTTTAGTATTTCCAATGGGGTGAAGGCCTAGCGGCCACCTCATGGGCTTCCATTTTCAATTACGAGTTAGTGTACTTTGTGTACACAGAGCTGTACCTCCTAAGGAGCTGAGCAAAGACTGTGTCAGCTGAGTTAACATTTCCTAGGCCCTCACTGTTTATCTATAGCATGATGAGTAAATAAGATGTGACTTATAAGTACACCGTTGGCCATCTTGTCATTGCAGGAGCTGAAAAAGCAAAACAACTGTGCAGATGCGATCAATGGCTCGCCAGCGGTGGCTGATGTCATGAGAATCTGGAAGGACAGCCTACGTGCATTTGGCCATACTGAAGACACAGCTGATCTTTCATTGTGTCCAATGATTTCACTCTATACAAAAAGGCAAAAAGCCAACTTTTTAATGTAGATTCATTCAGAACTGAAAATAAGTCATTTTGTTGTATTAAGGCTTGGTTACTGACCAAGGAAGGTGGCACGCTACATATTACCCAATGTGCTGGCTAGTTGGTTGAGAAATGAGAAACTGAGAAAATGCCTTCTTAAGATAAGGTTGTAGGCAATCCTGAGGGCCATTTGAATTAGTGGTTGATGTGGAAGGGTCCAGCCCTGTGGGTGGTGCCATCACTGGGCTGGTGGCCCTGGGTCCTATTAAGGAAGTAGGCTGAGTAAGGCAGGGGAAGCACCACCTTCATGACCTCTGCACCTTCTTCTGCCTCTAGGTCTCTGCTCTGTTTGAGTTCTTGTCCTGACTGTTTTCAGGGAGGAACAGTGATGTGGAATCATAAAACAAACAAGCCCTCTCTTCCCCAACTTGCTTTTGGTCATGGTGCTTTCTCGCAGCAATAGTAACCCTCACCAAGACTCCCAGAAACCAGACAAACCTACAAAGGTAAGGCATGTTCATAGAGTAGACAAAAGCAATTGTAGTGGGAGACAGAAGCCAGGAGTCCCAAGAAACTCTAGCAATAGGTGCCTGCGATTGCTGACCCACTCAACTATAGCTACCCTGTATACCCCTACAATGTATATTTCCCCCCCACCCCCCCCACCCCCCCACCCCCGGGAGCTGAGGACCAAACCCAGGGCCTTGTCTTGCTAGGCAAGTGCTCTACCACTGAGCTAAATCCCCAACCCCACAACATATATTTTTCAATGTCTTCAGAGTTCTTTAAAATATTATCTTTTACAATAACAAGGGAGTAAAATAATTTTCAGTTCACATAAGGAACCAAACAAAACAAAACTACTGAGATTTAGAAAGGAAAGAAACAAATTTTCAGCTAACATTACGGTATCTGTATGACAGAAGAAGAGAACTGACTCTTAAAACCCATTCTCTGGGGCTG
The DNA here is from genome assembly GCF_021556685.1 of Rattus norvegicus. Lineage (NCBI taxonomy): Eukaryota > Metazoa > Chordata > Mammalia > Rodentia > Muridae > Rattus > Rattus norvegicus. The sequence continues at coordinate 64,173,365 of NC_141539.1, forward strand.
GAGAGATGGCTCAGTGGTTAAGAGCACTGACTGCTCTTCCAGAGGTCATGAGTTCAATTCCCAGCAACCACATGGTGGCTCACAACCATCTGTAATGAGATCTGGTGCCCTCTTCTGGCCTGCAATCACATATGCAGGCAGAATGCTGTACATAAAATAAATCTTAAAAAAAAAAAAAAAAGAATCTTTAAAAAAAAAAAAACCCATTCTCTGACTTCCACATGCTCACTGTGACAAGTGCACACAGTGCCCTCACCCCAATCAATGAATAATTAAAAAACAAAAAGATCATAGCAGCCTTATTTATAATAGCCAGAAGCTGGAAAGAACCCAGATGCCCTTCAACAGAGGAATGAATTCAGAAAATGTGGTACCTCTACACAATGGAATATTACTCAGCTATCAAAAACAATGACTTTATGAAATTCATAGACAAATGGTTGGAACTGGAAAATATCATCCTGAGTGAGGTAACCCAATCACAGAAAAACACACATGGCATGCACTCATTGATAAGTGGCTATTAGCCCAAATGCTTGAATTACCCTAGATGCATAGAACACATGAAACTCAAGACGGATGATCAAAATGTGAATGCTTCACTCCTTCTTTAAAAGGGGAACAAGAGTAACCTTGGCAGGGAATAGAGAGGCAAAGATTAAAACAGACACAGAAGGAACACCCATTCAGAGCCTGCCCCACATGTGGCCCATACATATACAGCCACCCAATTAGACAAGATGGATGAAGCAAAGAAGTGCAGACCGACAGGAGCCGGATGTAGATCGCTCCTGAGAGACACAGCCAGAATACAGCAAATACAGAGGCGAATGCCAGCAGCAAACCACTGAACTGAGAACAGGACCCCCGTTGAAGGAATCAGAGAAAGAACTGGAAGAGCTTGAAGGGGCTAGAGACCCCGTATGTACAACAATGCCAAGCAACCAGAGCTTCCAGGGACTAAGCCAATACCTAAAGACTATACATGGACTGACCCTGGACTCTGACCTCATAGGTAGCAATGAATATCCTAGTAAGATCACCAGTGGAAGGGGAAGCCCTTGGTCCTGCTAAGACTGAACCCCCAGTGAACATGATTGTTGCGGGGAGGGCGGCAATGTGGGGAGGATGGGGAGGGGAACACCCATAAAGAAGGGGAGAGGGAGGGGTTAGGGGGATGTTTGCCCGGAAACCGGGAAAGGGAATAACACTCGAAATGTAAATAAGAAATACTCAAGTTAATAAAAAAAAAAGATGAAGAGCCATTAGGAAGAAACCTGAGGTTCTCCAGCATCCTCATGTTCGCGTACACATACACATGAGGGACATAAGATCTTGGGGCCACAGGTACAAAAAGGTTCAGAAACGAAGAAGTGGAAAGCAGTTGCTGATCCTGGCTGATCCTTTTCTCAGTATTGACTCTGCTTTTAGCCCTTAATTTTGTGAAATAGCTGGGTAAAATGATAAGATAAATTTCATTCTGGTACAGATATGTGGTAGTTTGAATGTAACTGGCCCCCGTAGGGACCATTAGGAGGTGTGGCCTTGTTGGAGTAGGTGTGGCATTCTTGCTACCTTAGCCCCCCATTCTAGAGACAGCTCTTCCCTGTTTAAGGAGCCTTACCTGATTGTACCTTAGACTAAACACTTCTTTTAACATCCCACAAGAGGACTCACTCCGGACGCCATTCTCTGTCACAATGTGCTCACCCCCAGGTACAACAGCATACTAAAGAAAGAGTACCATTTGCAGTGATCTGAAGTCTAGACTTACTTACCAGACCCTAACCATTTTCCATTTAAAGCTATTGTTCAAATTGCATTTACACAATTTGGGTACACAAATGGATACACAAGTGGGTACACATGCCAGACATACATGGAGAGGTCAAAGGACAGCTTTCAGGAATGTGTCTTCTTCCACAACAAGGGACTCAGAGACTGATCTAACCTGGGCAGCAAGTGCTATGGAGGCATCTCACTGGCCTCTCTTACTCTTTCTTCAAAAACTGATTTTATTGACTCTGTTCTTATTATGCTAAAACAACAGGACATCTACCCTCTCAGAAAACTTCAACATGTACAATGTGTAATGCTATACTTAGCCTTAACAAAAAGCACAACACACAGAAAGCAGCTATGACTCGACAGAAGTAATTCCTTCCTGTGCCCCGGAACCCATGGGGGAAACTACTGAAGTTCCACTGGGAGCAAGTACAAGAACATAATAGCCAGAGAGAAAACCTACGGTGGCTGTGAAGGCCCTGATGCCCATGTATGTCAAATTAATATATTCTGATGGTCATAAATTTACAAAGAACATGCAATATCATCAGTTACAATAAATGTTGAGTGGTCAAGGTCAGTTTGCTGAGAATGAAACCAATGAGGTCAATTTCAGAGAGATCCCTTCACATGTGCATGCATTTTACCTACAAGGTCCGCTACACTAACAGCTCCACCCAGATTCCTGAATTCCAAAACTGAATTGAAATTGCACTGGCATTGCTAATGGCCTCAAACTTCCTGAATTGTTAAATAAAATAAGTTATAATAAACTGGTTTTTTTCAATATTTTTAAAAAAGCAATAAGCACAATGCTGTTTCACACATACCTAGAAATTCTTCATCTTCATGGCTGAACTTCTCTGCAACACCCCTTTCCAGCTGCTCTATTTTCTGTTAAGTTTACTTCAGTTACCTCATATAAATAGAATCATGTGCCATCATATGTATATATGGTGAAACATTGCTCAGCTATAGGAAGGAAGGAACTTCTGTCATATATTACAAAATAAGTGAAACTTGAAGAGATTATGGTTAACTAATAATCCAGCCACTCAAAAGACAAATAACACAAATTCTGACTTTTTAAAATTATGGGCTATATCCTGTATGTATAAGTGTCTTTGTCAGGATTTCTTTCCTGCACAAAGCACCATGACCAAGAAGCATGCTGGGAAGGAAAGGTTATTCAGCTTACACTTCCACATTACTGCTCATCATCAAAGGAAGTCAGGACTGGAACTCACACAGGGTAGGAACCTGGAGGCAGGAACTGATACAGAAGTCATTGGAGGAGTACTGCTTCACCTGGCTTGCTCAGCTTGCTTTCTTATAGAACCCAGAACTACCAGCCCAGGATGGCACCACCCACAATGGGCTCTCCCACCCTTGATCACTAATTGAGAAAATGCCTTATAGCTGGGTCTCATGGGGGCATTTCCTCCAGGGAGGGTCCTTTCTCTGTGATAACTCCAGTTTGTGTCAAGTTGACACACACACAAAAAAAAAACAGGCAGTACAACAAGGATACTTTTTATTTACTTCAATTTTATGATCTGAAACACAGCTACTGAAATGTCTATGGCATGTACACTTATACAGTTACGCAATAATCAAAATAAACAATTACATACTATTAACCAGTTACAATTATAACAATTAACCAGTCACCTCCTCCTCCTCCCCCTTCTCCTCCTCTTCTTCCTCCTCCCCTCATCCTCTTCTTCTTCCTCCTCCTCCTCCTTCTTTTTCTTTTCTGGTATGTTTATTTTTCCTATCTTTTTCCCATTTATTTATTTATTTTCATTCATTCATTCATTCATTCATTCATTTTACATCCTGATTGAAGCCCCTGTCTCCCTCCTCCCAGTTCCCCCCCCACACACACATTACCCCTCCTCACATCCCCCTTCCCCATCTCCTCTCAGAGGGTGGAAACTCCCACTGGGGATCCACCCACCCTGGCACATCAAGTCTCTGTTAGGCTAGGCACATCCTTTTCCTTTGAGGTCAGACAAGATAGCCCAGTTAGGAAAACGGGATCCATAGGCGGGCATCAGGCTCAGGGCCAGCTGCCGCTCCAGTTGTTAGGGGACCTGCATGAAGACCAAGCTGGCCTAAGCCCAGCCTGAGTTCGCTCTTTGATTGGTGGTTCGGTGTCTGGGAGTTCCCGAGGGTCCAGGTGATTTGACTCTGTGGTCTTCCTGTGGAGTCGCTGTCCTCTTCAGGGAAACAGAACATTTCTTTTCTTTTTCTTTTCTTTTTTTTTTTTTTTTTTGGTTCTTTTTTTCGGAGCTGGGGACCGAACCCAGGGCCTTGCGCTTCCTAGGTAAGCGCTCTACCACTGAGCTAAATCCCCAGCCCGAAACAGAACATTTCTAATACTCTTGTTTCCAGTTGTGTGTCACTTGCTGACAGCACCAACTCTCTCTGCTATTTGCAGCTTTGTTTTCATCACGGCCTAACATATATGTGACGTACATATGACATGTATTATTGTATTCAAAACCCGTATAAACGGGATCATGCTTCTTATCATCTTCTCAAGGTTATCTTTTTCATTCCACATTGTTTTAAATATTGATCCACGACCCCAAATATTGCTATAGTTTGTTCCTTGCCGGGGCATCATTTATTCACATCTTTGACAGCATGTATCTTGTGTTGTCTCTAGTGGTGTGCCCTTAAAATTTGTCAGGAAGATTCTTGCACCTGCCTCTTTGCATACAAGTCTAAAAATTCCTGAGATTCATACTAAAGAGTCACGCAGCCTGCAGGTGTTCGACTTTACTGAAAAATATCGATTTGTTTTCCGCTGTCATTTTGCCGCTATGTGCTTTCGCCAGCAATGGCTAAGAAGCCTGTAGTCCCACATTCTCACTGTGCTTAATATTGTAAAACTAATTGGTTTTTTCAATCTAATGGGAATAAAATGGTACCTTACTGTGATATTAATTTGTTTTTGTTTCATTACTAATGAGGCTAAGCGTCATTTTGTTTGGTTATTGGTTGTTCTTATATCTTCCCTGTGAGATGCCTCTAAGCCTTTTCCTATTGAGCTGAGAATCCTTTTTCTTATTGATTATGAGATTAATTTACATATTTTACATATTAACTTGTCATGTTAATGTATTACATATTTCTTGTAGTTTGTAACTTGTGTTTTCCAGTCTCTTTAGGATGCTTTTTGGTAATTATGGTTTTCATTTTAGTGTGGTCAAATCTATAAGACTTTTTCATAGTAGTTCACAAGGTGAATTTATTTTATTTTGTTTGTTTAAGGAAATCTTCCTTTATCTTGAGGGAATTCCCCTTTCCTCTATAGTGTTCAAAACAATTTGTTCCCTCTTCATGGTATAATATTTGATTCATTTGGATTTTTGTGTATGGAGGAGATAAGAAATAATTTCATGTTCTATTTGATAGCTATCTGTTTCATTCACTGAACACTCTTTTCTTCTTTTCATCTTTTATTTTTGTTTTGTGCATGTGTATGATATGCATGCATACATGTGTGTTTGCCTCTGTGTGTGTGCACACGTGTGCACATGCCAAGGAAACCAGAAGTTACCATCTTCCCTGATTACTCTCAACCTCACTCGTTGGGACAGGATCTCTCATTTGAACCTGAGCTCTTCCACTCAGCTAGTCTAGCAGTCAGTTTGTCACTTTCCTCTGTTCCCACCTCTGTGTGTTGGGATTGCAAGTGACTGTCATGTCCCCCTGCCATTTGTATGGCTCCTTGAGATCCAAACTTGAGTCTTCACACTTTCCCAACTGAGCAATTCCCCCAACCCCTGAACCCCTAAAGACTCCATTCATGACACTTATACATTGTTCCTGTGCAGTGCCAGTTCAGGTAGAGGCAACAGTTCTGCTGACCCACAGCCTTGTTCTTCAGAGCTCCATTTACCCAGTCAACTGCTGTGAAAAATATTACATGAAAAGCATCCAGAAGAAACAGTTTTACATTACGTGTGATTCTAAGTAGTGTCCTGTCCTAATCCACCTACTCAGAAAGTGACACTTCCCTTGGTCTAGGATACCTACCCTAGATAATTGGCCAAATACTCACTCAGAAGTCATACAGTGGTGTTGTGGTGCTGGTATTCAAGTAGCCCTTACAAAGTAGTCAAATGCTGTCACAGGCTCACTCCAGTCACCTCCCTTCCTTTCACCACACGGACATTACATTAGTACACCAAGAGGAGAGATGAGTGCTACACTGCTCTGTTCTGCTGCCAGAGAAAACAGCCGTACATCTTCTGTTATAGAGGATTATAACCATTCCAGCTTGTTAATAGTTTTCTTTTGTTTGCAACAGGGTCACATGTGGCCCTGAATATGTCCACTACTTGCTACATAGCTCAAACTGTTCCTGAACTCATGGCCATCCTCCTGCATGAGGATGAGAGGAGACTGGGACATCACAGTTCCATATTTGAATGGATTCATTTCCATGGTCAGTTGTAGTCCACTGGCTGCCTGCACCAACACCTTGCTCTTTTGTATTGAATAGTTTTACAATAAATGTTTGTATCAAGTACCACAAATAATCTCCTTCTGTCTCTTCCTAAACCGTGGGAGCATACACTTTGCTGGCAATGGATGAGGGACTGCAGATTCTCTCCTTTTAACATTTCTTGTGTTTATTGGGACTACTTTTTTTGGGGGGGGGACTACTTTTTTTTTAACCACAGTATATTTTTATGTCATAATTGTACCATCTTTTATATTCCCAAACTTGTAACTTTTAATGTCTCCATCTCACTTGGTGATAAAGATTTGGAACAAGACAGAGTTTATTTTTCTAAAAGTCTCTAGTGGGTCTAGTCTCTAGATCATTAAGTTATCTGATGTGAAATCATTTGTGAGAAACAGTAATGAAGAATAAGACTCCACGCCAAGGTCCAGGCCTTTTAGGAACCTTAAGTGACCACTGCCATCTGAACCTCCCTCAACTGAGATCCCCATATCTAATATAAGTAATAATAATAATAATAATAATAATAATAATAATAATAAACAGGAAGGACAGAGAAAAACAACTTGGGTAATGAATTTCAGGATCATGTCAAAATGATTTATATAGTCTTTTGTGCTTTTCATGGTTGATAATAAAAAATGTTAATCTCAAAGAACATAGTATCAAAGAATCTACCACTCACATAAAAAAGAGTATTTCTTGGAACTCTTTCAATCCATTGTTATTGATGACCTTCCATTATATATGACAAGAAATTAAAGAGCAGCAAATAAGAATGTCACTAAATGTCTGCTCCATCCTCCTAGACTTCCCACCGTTCATTCACTATTTGATCGCTGGGGAAAGAACTGTATCTCTCCTCCCATCAAAATTGGGACTCTGAACCCCTCATTTCTTTTCAGAGTTTACTACATCATTAATCCCCGTTTGTTCCATTATCATCGCAGCTCTACTGATGATCTACTCAGCATCTAAATAAGCACAGACACCCCCATTTAAGCAGCACCAAAGAGAGAAGGAAACATTTCCCTTTGCTCTTCTGTCAGCTCTCCCAGCCTGCTTCCTCCACAGGCAAGTTTCTTGGTGGAAGTCAGTCACATTTATTTTACACACTGGGTCCTCATGAGTTGTCCCCTGCATGTATGCTAGTCTACATTGACCTTAAGATCTTTCCAGCTTTGCTTGAATTTCCACATTGTCAACATTTTTAATCCATGGTTTTTTTCTTCTCTTTAAGAACAATAACTACAACAACAAAACCAGTCTTTTTATTGATTTTTTGTAAGTCTCACATCATGTACCCATCCCCCTCATATTTTTCCTTTGCCCTTGTAACCCCCCCCCAAAAAAGCCCCACAAACACCAGCTACTGCAGTTGTCGAGGTGGGGAAGAAAAGGACATCACTCTCTCACCCATGCCACCTCACTGCAGACATGAAGGCCTGCTCACCTGTACCCACTCCACCAGGGACAGTTTACTGTGCTGCCTAGGTGAGCCCAGGATCACCTCTCCTGACTGCCTCAGGTGGCAATGGGCAAGGGAGTGGAGGGCATTTCCCATGACTCTTAGGCCATCTCACTGCAGAGAAGTGACAAGACCAGCTTTCCCTCACTCACACCTTCAGGGCTGGCTCACCAGGGCTTGCTCTAAAGCACTGCTCGGGCAAGGTGCAGGGCCCACTCTCCCAAGGGCTACAGCTGGCGAGGTGCAGAGTCAGCTCTCCCACTCTTGTGACCCCGGGGCCAGCTTTCCAGACTGCTGCAGGTGGCCAGAAGCCAGACTGCTGCAGGTGGCCAGAAGCCAAGAGGGCAAGGTATACTGGCCTCACCCACACCACCTGTGTGACCTCGACCTTTGGGTTGGCTTACCTGTGCCCCTGCCAGCAGGGTCACCTTTGCTGTGCTGTCCAGGCAAGGAGCAGGGCCAACTCTCCTGAGCTCATGACCCTGTGGGCAGCTTTCTCAGCTGCTGAAGGTGGTGAGTTGGGGAATGGGGAGGGCATTACCTCTGTGCCTATGCCATGCCACAATGGTGAGTGATATGGTCAGCGCTCCCACATTCACATCCTCAAGTCAGACTCACCCATAGCCTGAGTGGTAGGGCCCACTCTCCCAAGTGCTGCTGCTGGTGAGAACGAGGGGCCAGCTCTCCAGAGTGCTATATCCAGTGAGGATGGGGCCTATTATGCACAGCCCCTGGACATCCGCATGGTCTCCACTGGTTGCCCCAAACAGTTCATCCCCATTTTCTCTAGTGGTAATATGAGGCATGGGCAATGACACTGACCCCTGCCACTATGTGTAGTCAGGGACCCAGACATGTTCCTCAGCAGCAGCACAAGCTAGGGCTGCACCAGGGCCTCAGATGGCAGGGCTGGCCACTCACAACCAGCAGCTCTCCACTGTCAAGTCTCCATTTCCATCTTTCTTCATAATGCTCGAGCTGCTCTACTTCTCATTCTCTCCCATCTGACCACCCCATACTCATACTGTAGGCTGGCCACACGGCTGGTGGGCCTCTGGGTGATATTTGTGCATCCATGTCCAGAATGGTGGCAAGCTGGTGTTTCCTATGGCCTGCCTGTGCTGTGCACTTAGGGCAGGTCTGGGGTGGCACGGCAGTCCACAGGTCTCTGAGAGTCTTCCTCCTCCAAGCTGCACTGCCTGGAATTGATTTCATTTTGATTTTCAAGAGACCAAGGCATAAGACAGCTTTGGCCACCAACCCAGGCATCAAGCGAGGATGAAGAAAGGACTACCATCTGCTCTGCCCCGGCTGTTATAAGAACACTGCCAGCAAGGTGTCTCCTTGCCCATTGCCGGGGGCGCTTAGTCCATCTGTCAACTGGAATAATACAAGTGTATGATATAACCCAAAACTGTAACCCAAAAATACTTTTGTCCTGGAACCCATCCCCACCCCTGCCCCCACGTCTCTCCTGTAGGCATTCTTCTTTTCTTTTTTAAGATTTATTTTATGTATATGAGTACACTGTAGCTGTCTTCAGACACACCAGATTCCATTACAGATGGTTGGGGATTGAACTCAGGACCTCTGGAAGAGCAGTTGGAGCTCTTAACCACTGAGCCATCTCTCCAGCCCGTAGGCATTCTTCTTAGTCTCTGGGGTTCACAGTCTTAGTTCCTCTCATGGATAGTTCCTTTTAAACCATTCAGCTGCGGCTCTTGTGTCACAGTTTATATCTCTGTTGACCTGTTTCACCCCCACATCTGTATCCCCATCGCCAAACCCACCTTAGGCAACACATAACCCAGCTTAGGTAAACACATAAACCACCATTTCTCTCCCCCTGGGGCTTCTTTCTTTTGTTTTTTGGTTGTTGTTTGCTTCTCTCTTCTTGGGCATGATAGACATAAACATGCAAGTTCTCTCAGGCTTCTCGAGCTTCATGAGTATTATGAATGAGCAATCACATTTACTCTTGACATTTCCTTCCCCAGTCCCATTAGCACCTTTATTAGTTTTCACAACTTGGGTTGAGTTGAGCCCCGCCCGTATGATGGTATGTTGAGGTCCTAACTCTAGATACTTGTGTGATCCTACTTGGAAGTAGGCTCTTTGCAGACGTAAGTCAGGTCAAATGGGCTGCATTGTATCCCTATCTTTAGCAGAGAGGAATTTGCTAGAGACACAGAGAGAAGATGAAGTGACTGTTGCTGTAAGCCAAGGGGCTCTGACAACTGCACACAGCTGGAAGAAACAAGGGCAGAGTCTTCCCAGAGTCTTCACCAGAGAAATGGCTCTGCAGGAACTGTGAGATCATATACCGTTGTCCTAAGCTGCACAGCTCGAGGTCTATGCTAGGCCAGTGATAGGAAATGACTCGATCACCCAGATTATTGCATTAATATGCTAGCCCATACCTTCCCTTCAGTCTCATGTCCTACCATAAAGCTAGCTTCTTAAAATGAAAGTGTTATCTCGCGATAGCCTCCATCTTAACCTTTCTGAAGCCTTCTTTTCATTAGCTACAGATACATGGCGATTTCATAGGCCTTTAAGAGGATTAAGTGAGAATTACACGTAATAGTAAATGTGGTAAACTAGTAGGGTATTTTCAGTCTTAGCTCAGGTTGAGGTCGAAAGGGCCAACAACAATACTAGAGGACCACATGTCACTACTAACTGAAGTGATGTCATACATCAGCCCTGTGCAACAGAATTTTCTGCAGTGATGGAAATACACCTGCTTCTCAGTGTGGAAACTCTAGGCAAACATGATTACCGAACACTTACGATGTTAATGGAACTCAGGAACTACGTTTGTATTTTATTTGGGTTTGAGAAAGTTATCTTACTGTGTAGCTCTTATTTTCAACTATGCATGTGTGTGTGTGTGTGTGTGTGCGTGTGTGTGCGTGTGTGTGTGTATCTGTGTTTGGGTGTGTGCAGGAGATGGCAGAGTCCAGAAGAGGCTCTCAGGTCCACTGGAGCTAGAGTTATAGATGGTATTGAGTCCTCTGACAAGAGTGCTGAGAACTGGGTCTCCACGAAAGCATTAAGCATTCCATCAGACCAGCCTGGTGAGGTCATATATTCCATTACCCTGCCTTTCCCTCTGCCCCTGTCGCTCCAGGTGCGACCTCCGCTAGTTCTGAAACCCTTACAATGGGCTGACTGAAGTGCGCATTTAACAGGTCAAAGTGGAAGGAGCACCAGGTTCTCCCAGCATTCCTTAGTCAGTCTCTACCAGCTACATACCCCCACCCCCAACCCTGAACACTCCAGCCAGGGGCTGGGCTGCCTGTTCCCTGCAGCTCTTCCCTACAGAATCCATCCAGTTAGGCTACTGGCCACAGTCCCCCCTAAACCCCCACACCTCTTTACCCTCCTGATCTCCTGGTCTCCTGGCTCCCCCACCTCCCCTCTTCCTTCTCCTCACATGGCCCAGCTCAGGGTCATGCACACTCTGGACTCTCCCAGATGTTCCTGCCTCTGGCTGTGCCCTCCCTCATATCTACAATAAGCCTTCCCCTCCACCATACCTAGGAGCAGTCTTGTCTTCCTCTTTTATTTCCTTCAACCACCTCACCTGGCAAAAACTACCTCTTTAATTTAATGTAACTATCAATTCACATACACACTTTGTTGCTACCATAGTGAACATTTCTGAAACAGGGGTCAGGCAACTTTCTCTAGAAAAATGCCAGATGATAAATATTTTAGGCATACAGGCCATACAGTCTCTGTTGCAACTAGCCACTGTAGCATCAAAGGAGACACAGTCTTTTCCACATTCAAATACAATTTTATTTGCCCAAATAGGTGACTGGCAAGATTTGACCCGAGGGCTATAGTTTGACAAGTTGCTCCCTTTCAGACTACTCATGTAAGTCATATTGAGAAAAATGGGAAACTAGTTTTGTCAGCATTAACCCACCATCTCCCTAGAGGATAAAGAAGAGAAGAATAAAATAGAAGCAGCCTAGGGAGGGCTCTGGGTGTGCTGTGCTGTGTTGCACTGTGCTGTGCTGTGCTGATATTTCGTAGATGAGTTTACCAGCAGCACACTGGTGTAGGGTACTTCTCACTACAGGCAGAATAAGAGAAGCTCAAGGGATTTCAAAGAGCTTGGCAAACGTTTCCTGGAATCCAGAGAATGTGGAGACGACCCAGAATGGTTCATGTCTAAAGATAAGAGGTTGTGTCTTAACCTGCATGAGGGGCAGCAAAGGGATTCCACCCTGGGCTTCCATTGTTAGTGGTTCAAGGTATTTGCTTCCAGTGGATTCAAATTAGTACTGAAGACAGATCACTTGGGCTCATCCTAAAAGAGCTCCAAGAGGACGGTGAAATGTGCAGTAGAACACAGTAGAAAATTCAGGCTGTCACTTCCTCCAAAGGGAAAAGTGAACAAGCAACTCAAAGGCACTATGTGTGGTGAGAGAAGAGTGGACTTCGGGCCTCAGAGTGGGATCCTAGAAGAGTATGTAATGACGTCTGTCCGGCTTTGGACTCCTGCTGTGTTGTGGAGGGATCCAAGCTTCATACCATGCCTGCATCATTCAAGTAAAACTTCACTTCAACTACCTTCTTCGTATCCTTGCGAGGATCCAACATGGTATCTAGTGACTGAGAAAGAAGTGTCTGGAGAAAAATATCTCACCTTCTCCCCGCATAGGATGTTTTAATTGGGAGTGCTGAAGAGGGTTTTCAGATCTGGAGTCATAGTATTTAATGACAAACCAAAGTGTGACCAGGGATGCTGTAAACCCACTGAAATACTCACTCAGGGCAGAAGCAGGTTCTCACCAGATCAGGGTGACTAAGGAGAACTGGAAGCCCGTAGAGATCTCTTCTGCTGTACCTATAGACCATATACACTTTTTAGGGATTTTGGAAAATGCTCAGAAATTGATAATCTGCTCATTCCTGATAGAAGTGTGTCGCTGACCCTTCTAAAGCTCTCTGCATGGTATCCTGGTGATTACATTTGAGACCTGCACCTGAGATCTTTATTTTTAACAGTCTATAGTCTCGGAGTCTACACACACACACACACACACACACACACACACACACACACACACACACACACCAGTCTCCAAGAACTCTTAAATGTTGCTTTTTTCTTTCAGGACCATGACTCCACATACTCCTCACCCTCTTCTGTTTTTCTCTTACTTATTGCAAAGACCTCTCTCCCAGTCTTCCAGATGCTCTTTCCTCTCTTTGTGGCTGGTTTACCTGATTCTCTGTTCCCCAAGAGCCTTGTATAAGCCTCCATGAGCATTTGTCACAGGTGTGCAATCATTGTCTATACAAGCATGATGCCCATCAGTCTGGTGCCTAAAGTCACGATCATGTCTTATTTATCATGGTAGCTGTCTTAGTAGACACTCTCCAAGTGTTTGATGAATAAATGAAAACCATTTGTCCTTTGCTTTCACAAGTGGAAACAGAACATATAGGCAGGAGTCCTGGTGCTCACTCCCTTAGCTTTGTTTCAGAACCACGATATGTCCATCCATGTTTGCGCTGCTATGACAGCCTAGAGGAAAAAGTTCTAAGTATGCAATTGGTAGAGGTCAGATTATTTTTAAATAACCAAGGCAGAATGTTGCCTCAAATAATGTTTCCACAGAAAACTGTATGGGATAAAACAATAAATCATACACACTGACTATCAGATTTTCAGACCCTGATTCCTCTCCCTGGCACGTAACCTTCCGAATGTCACAACCATACTGAAGTTTGCACTTGTCATATCCTTGATATTTTTTTTTACAACATATGAGTATGTCTGCAAATAAGATATAGCATTACATTCAATTTAAAAAGTTTAAAGATAACATCTTGTAGCTACAGCTTGTTCATTTGCTCAGTCTCTTGTCTTTGATATTGATTTGATATATGATAACATGTCACTAGTTCACTTAAGTACTTTCTGATTTACAATAGATTTCCATTGAAGAAAATACCAAGTTTACCTATTTTTTTCTTGACCAACATTGGATTTATTTTCATTTACAATGGGGCAGTAGCATTCTTTCCAATCTCTCTACACAAGTGACATCAGTGAAGGACTTTTTTTTTTATCAGCTTTATTTCTTATGTTGATAAACCTTTATATATATATATATATATATATATATATATATATATATATATATGTACTTCCCTATCATTCCTGCCCTGCTTCCCAGTGGCAGCTGAGAGCAGGTACCCACATCCATGACCTTCTGGGAGCATCAACAATGCTAGGCTAGAAGACTGATGACCATGTAGCACAACCTCCTCTGCCTACCTTAGAACTATTAGATGAAGCACTCTTTCTATCATGGCATCTCCTGTCCCCAGCTCTCTCACATGGCTGAGGGGGAGAATGGAAACATCTGACCAAAATAGAAAGAGACCCAGATGATGTGCCCACAGACATCTCACCTCTCTGGCTGTGAAGTTTCCAACACCTCCAGCCCCAACTTCCCCCACACCCACCCTTGCTTTGTCCTGGTTCAGAAGCTGATAGACCAGGCTTCTCCAGCCATGATAAAGAACTTCAATGCCAAATGAGTCTCCCTGTATGTCAGGAAGAGTAACTAGGCTCCCCTGAATCTCTTTCTTTCAGATCAGTGAAGCAGAGCCCAGATACTATGCACATGGGCAAGATGCATATGCAATGAGGCAGGACTGCATGCAGATTTATGGTTCATGAACCAGCCCCTCATGCCTCCTGTCTGGAGAGCCCTGTTTATTTCCAGACACTTCCCCCATCCCATCTCCCCAACTTGGTCCTCCTGCAGTAGCTGAGGTAGAACCGGAAGCTGAGGGCAGGCACATGGTATCGACAGCCATGGAGAACAAAGCAGAGAGCAAAGGCAACACACCTTTCGGTTCAGGAGTGGTCTGTTCTGAGGAGGAGGGTCTGGCCATGAGGATGGTGGGGACAGCAAGGACTTCACCCAAGTCAGACAACAGAGAGCACAGATGTCAAAGACAGCTAAGGAGTCTCTGACTCTGCCCTTACAGAGCCTGCCCTACCTTGTAACCTTGAGGAGTGTGTGTGTGTGTGTGTGTGTGTGTGTGTGTGTGTGTGTGTGTGTGTGTGTATGGGGGCTTAGTTTGAAGCTTAAGTGGAAACTGTTACTACGTGGCTTCTTCAGGCACGTCTATGAAACTTCAGAGTGAATGGCTATACCAGCATTCTTTGTTTTTCACAGCTTTAAAGGTGAGAGCCCATGATATTCAGGTTCCAGGGAGTAGGTGCCATCTGAGGCTTCTTCTCTTGGCTTGTAGGTTCCTGCTCTTCCCTGTAGTGTGGTCATATAATCTCTGTGTTCAGGGAGTTGTGCTCTCTGCTCTTTTTTATATAAGGGCAGCAATCACCTTCAGGGCATCACTCCGAATGCCATCACACTGGATGGTTTTGGTAAAAATAAAAAAGGGTGGAAAGGTTCCCCTGTACATACCCTTGTGACAATGCCCTCACTAGTTCCATTGGAACTAGGGCTATTGGAACTAGTACTAATTTATCTCAGCAGCTCCACACTGCCCCCAAGTACTCTCTGATTTAGGCGGGTGGCTGCCAGGACAGTTTTATACAAAGACTGCCTATCTCTTGGCTCTCTTACTGTGGACTCTGTTCATTTTTCTAATTGTTATGGTATAAACTCCCAAAAACTCGTTAAAATCAGGACTCAACAAACTGTAACCCAACGATCAATTCATATGTGAAATTCTCAATCTACAATACATTCACCCAACCAATTACAACCAATTGATAAGGATATAAACTGCCCACCTAGATAAATTTGCCTACAGAAATCCATCTCAACTACCATGGCAGTTCAAGACCACCCAGATGTGGGTCATCTTTCTCCGTCTCCATCTTGATTCTCCTTCCCTCTCCTTCTCTCCTGCCTTACAAAAGCTTTGTTCCTGCCTTATTTATTTTTTTACTGTCCAATCATGGAGTTAACCTAACTGGTGCCATCCCTCACCTGCGTATTGACATCAACCTACACTGGAGATTAAGTTTGGAATCTGAAGTATCTGGGGTGGGAAAATGCAAACATTCCATGTACATTCTACCTTAATGAGAAAACAGTCAAGGACTCTGTGGCCAGATTTCAGACTACCAGTTGTCTGGCATTGTAATGGGCATTTATGGCCCTCCCCTGTGGGCAACAGCAGGGCACCTACAAAAGAGCCTACAAAGAGCCTACAAAAGCCCTCCCCCCCCCCCACATCTGCTCATTGAGTCACTACAGGACTAGGAGCATCCTCTCCCACTGAAGCCATACAAGGTGGCCCAGTTAGGGAATGGACCCATAAGCAGGCAATAGATTCAGGGTCAGTTGTTGGGGGATTTATATGAAGACCAAGGCATACTTCTGCTACATATACACAAGGGGCCTGGGTCCAATCTGTGGTCTCTTTGGTTGGTGGTACAGTCTCTGGGAGCCACCAAGGGTCCAGGTTAATTGATTCTCTTGGCCTTACTGTGGAATCTCTGTCGTCCTCAGGTCCCTCAGTCCTTCCCCCAACACTTCAACAAGACTCCCTAAGCTCCATCTAATTAGCTGTGAGTCTCTGCGTCTTTCTCCACTTGTTGGGTGGAACCTCTCAGAGGACTGTTATGCTAGGTTCCTGTCTGCAAACATAACAGAGTATCATCAAAAGTCTTAGGGACTGGTTCTTGCCCATGGGCTGGGCAAATCTAGGCCAGTCATTGGTTGGCCATTGCCTCTATCTTTGTTCTATCATTGTCCCTGCACATCTCGTAGGTAGGCAGAACACATTTTGGGTCAAAGGCATAGGCTACTTTATGTCACTTCTGTTGAGCTCTAGTGTCAAAACTTTCAAAAGCTGCCCACACTCCAGGAGAAAGAGTTCAACTCGCAATGAGAACAGTACCAGAGAGTGTGAGGTCATCAATCACTCATCATCAAGTTTGCCATGTTGAGAGATGGAAGCCTTCTGAAGTTTCTTTACTTAAATAGCACATACTTGCATCTTGAATCAGTATTTAAAGTATATTCAACTCTAATGAGTAGAGTAAGACACTGGTTTGGAATTTCAAGTGAACAATAAGTATCAGCCTGTGGCTGGGGAAACAGATCAAACACCTTTAAGAAGCTGCTGAAATTACATCTTG
Organism: Rattus norvegicus; assembly: GCF_021556685.1. NCBI lineage: Eukaryota > Metazoa > Chordata > Mammalia > Rodentia > Muridae > Rattus > Rattus norvegicus. The sequence goes on from NC_141539.1 coordinate 64,190,255, forward strand.
ACTCAACATTAACCTCAATAAAAATGATATATTACTTGGGGAACAATTGTATTTAACCTCATGAAGTAAGATCAATGCAATTAAAATGACGATTCTCTTGAGGCCGCCATGACTTGTGCTCTCTCTCTTCATGTGCTTGTAGTTGGGGTACTTGAGCAGGGCAAAACTCTCAAAGCACTGTCTGTAATTTGGACCAGATAAATTGGATTGCCAGAATCTACTTTTTTTTAAACCAAGAGTCAGTATGCAAATGTTAAGCATAGAATATTCTAGGTCTGTGTTGCTCCTGTGGATGTAAAAAGTCACAGAACTTTCTTCTCTTAAATTATGTTTAAGAGTTTGGGGCTGGGGAAAAGAAAACTGCTGTGAAGAATTTTAATTATAATATTACTATGTACATGTTTTCACTTTTTGAAGAAAATATATCTAGTACTTACCTTTTTAAAATTTTCTTTGAGGGAAAATTTCCAACGTTTTTCCTTTGTAGAGCATTAGAAGGCATGGCCTTCTTGTAGCAGTTTATGTGTTAAACTATTACCTGGATCCTGCTAAATTCTCTATAAAGGAAGAAGTTCAGTGAGAAAAATTTAAAAGCCACAGGTATGTTTAAAAATCACTCTCATTGAATTCTAACCAATGAGCTCAACAATGAGATTCTTAAGACAAATAACCCAAGTTGGTTTTTGTCATTGTTGTTATTTTCACTTTTTGTTTTTAATCCTTCAATGAGTCTTCAAACTTGGGAGTTATATCAGTGAAACTGAAAATGGATTGTGTAGCCAATAGGAGCTGTTTAGTAAGAGGCAAACAATTTTAAAATTAGCAAGTAAAAGCACAAAAGTTGATGAAATGCTATTATACTTGTTTTTTTAATGAGTTATAAAAGCTAGTTTTTCCTGATTTCACTTCAGATATATAGTAATTCTGGATTTCATAAAGAAGGAAAATCATGTTTTCAGCATCTTCACATAATTGTATTCAAAATTTAAAACTTGGCTAGGCAAAAAATAATGCCCCCCTACACACACACACGCACAAACAAAAACAAAACCCAAACCAAAGCCCTGAATAGAGAGGAAATCCAGGGCATGCCTATGCTAGCTGGAAAATGGCAGAACACATGAGTGGTTCCAGAAAGCTCGCTTCAGGCGAGGCAAAGACTTCCCGCTCTATGGCCCAGGGGAGCCATTTCTAATTAATCACCTTCTCCTGCCAAGTCCCGGAGCATCCTCCAGGGCTGAGCACCATGCGGCTTTTGCTTACTGTTTGGCATTGGCATGCAGATGAAATCTATCTGCCATCTCCAGTGAAATGGCCCTCATGAGCCAACACTGAAGATGAAGCCTTGGCACAGCCAATGTGAGTTTTTTTTAAAACAAGGTGTGCAGCAAATAGGATTTTTGAAGCAAAGCTGCCCCGAGAACTGAGCCATGATGCAAACTCCGGAGAACATTCCAGCAGGCTTCCAGAGGCCGTGCTGAGTAGCGGTGAGCAACCGGGCTATTGAGTCTCCACTTGGTCTAACATCTGAGATCTACAGGGAGTGTGGTAACTGTTTCTCAAGGTTGTTGTGAAGATTAATGGAGATGGAGCATACTTGAAATCAGGTGACTGACTGCTCACTGTCAGGCCAGATCCCCGTCATGTGACTTTTAGGGTCACATGAGGGAAGATCCTTGAGCAGAACTTGTGGGTGACTAGAAAGGCTGAAAAGTTTTTTTAAAATGTTGATCAAAGTCACTTGTTGCAGGTAAGTGAAAAATTGTGGACTCCTATTTGACAGTGACCAACAACCAGTCAGCCTAGAGGAATGTAGGCCAAAACAACACAAAAGAGGCCCGGCATGGTGCCACATACACCTGTAATCCAAGCACTTAAGAGACAGAGGCAGGAGAATCGCTGAAAGTTCAAAGCCACCGTGATCTGCACAATGAGCACCAGGTGAGCCTGGGCTACAATAAAAAGTCTGTCTCAAAAAATAAATAATTTTAAAAGGGTAACACGAGGTGCAGTCCCAGTCAGTGATGATTCCTAGTGTTCACGCTGGTACTTATTAGCTGCCTCCTTCAATTAAACAGAGCCTCTAAACTCTCAGATTTAGTCCAGTCAGATTGGTTCAGGAAAGGAGCAGAGACTTAAACAGCCTTCAGAAATTAGCTTTACCAGAAAAAAGTGCCTTGAGGTGGGAGGGCATTAAAAAGGAAACTACATTGTAAAAACGACGCAAGATCTTAAAAGAAAGGCTTCCGTGGGGTGGTGGTTTGGCCTTAAAAATGGCCCTCATAGGCTCATATATTTGAATGTTTAGTCATCAGGGAGTGGAACTGTTTGAGAGGATTACAAAGGAGATGTGAGGAAGGAAGGGTGTCACTGGGGGTAAGCTTTGAGGCTTTAAACCTGTGCCAGGCTCACTCCCACTCTCCCTCCCCTTCCCCCTCCCTCCCGCACCCTTTCTGCCTACAGAGCAGAAGGTAGCTCTCAGCTATGCTCTAGCCATGTCTGCCTGCTTGCTGTCATGCTCCCCACCATGACAGTCATGGAGTCACCCTTTGAAACTGTAAGAAAGCTCTAAATGCTTTCTTTCATAAGTTACCTTGGTTGTGGTGCCTCTTCAGAGCAGTAGAACAGTAAATAATACACCATGTGATTTAGTCTGAGATAGTCTAGTGGCAAGGAGAATGGAGGAGCCAGGTACCAGGTAATATCATAAATTAGGATCTGTAAATAAAACTGTAGCACAGAACAGCTTTTTAAGTCTCTATCCCAAGGAAAGAGCTATAAGAAAATGGGGGGATCAGGGGAGAGAGGTAGGAATATGGCTTGATTTCTTTAGGCTGTGAGATTTGGCCTTTTAGAGTGACCAGTTCCTTTTTTTTTTTTTTTTTTTTTTATTAACTTGAGTATTTCTTATATACATTTCGAGTGTTATTCCCTTTCCCGGTTTCCGGGCAAACATCCCCCTCCCCCCTCCCCTTCCTTATGGGTGTTCCCCTCCCAACCCTCCCCCCATTGCCGCCCTCCCCCCATAGACTAGTGAGTGACCAGTTCCTTAAAGGGCCAGATTTGTGATCTCACAAAGAGGAGGGATTGTTCGAGGCAGTCAGAGACCAAGCTTTGCACAGGTAAAGTTGCTTTCCTAGCAGTATAGAGGTCAGTAACATTTTTATATTTTAGATGAACTTTGAATCAGGACAGATATTGAATATTGGTTTAGGTAGTTAAAGGGTTAATGACCTAAGAGCCTCAGACAGGAAAGTTGACTTGACTGATAAGGCCTGTGGTGTGGACTGTTAGGATCCAGGAAGCTTCTGATGGTAACAATCCAACAGAGGTTGCCATCTACCACTTTGAGACTGCTGGAGGAAGACCTGCAGATGGGATCCTCCATCCCAGCCTTCTTCTGCCCTCCCAAGTTCTCTGTACCATGTTCACACAGTCTCTGTTCTCTCAAAGAGACCACTCTCCTTCATTGTTCTGATTAAAGGCCTATTTTATTTCTGGAGAGGCTGGTTTATTTTTTTCTTTTATTTCCACATGGGCTCAATCAATCCCAACATAAGCATATTAAAATAAAATTTGTGTTTTATATACATTAATGAAATAAAATATAATGCATATGGGACATTAGTGTTGCATACATAATGTCAGAAGTATAAAAAAAGTATTGTGTGTGGTGAAGACTGAGAGCTGGAAAAGAACTAACGTGTAAAGTAAGATCAGGAAGGAGAATGGTAAATAACAGAGGGCAAGAATAAAGCTAGGTGTCTTCTCATTCCAAAGCCCTGTCAGGAACAAGAAGAGTAAACAGGGTGTAAGAATTCAGAGGGCTCCTCTCGGTCATTGTCAACAATTACCAGACCACTTAAATCAATTGCTCGATCCCTTTAATTAAGAAAAAATTCACTCTTCACAATTTAGTCCCTTTGACATTCAATTAGGGCTTCCAATCTGTAAAGGGTGAGTGCTATCAATCAAACTGGAATAGCAGTAATGCTCATTTTCGTGGAAGCAGCACGTCTCCTGTAGATGTCCACTCTAACTCTATCACCAGTAATCAAGCTAGAGTTTCTTTTCAACTAATATTTGCTAATTACTTGCCCACCAAGCATCATGCTGCTCAGAGTCTAGCATGGCTTCCCTGTGTTAAGGTAAGTACCTGGGGATGGGAGGAGGCTATAAAACACAGTTGGGGGAGAATCATATATTCTCCTTCACCCATTTCAATGGTCCAACTGGAATTCTCCTAAGATAGATTAGTATAGAAAAGAATAGCGTATTCGCTATCAAAGTTTTATGTAAAATGGAAACCTTTAGACTCGGGAAAAACTTCATAGTCTTGACCCACTAACACCATTGGCCAACGATGTGGCAACAGATGAGACTTAACAGAATGGAAGGTGGAGTAACTGCTACCGTCTGTGGCACTGTGAGTCATTGTCTTGGTTACAGTTTCTATTGCTGTGAAGAAGACACCATGAGCACAGCAATTCTCATAAAGGAAGACATTTATTCGGGCTGGCTTACAGGCTTACAAGTTTAGTGGTTTTGCCCATTATCGTCATGGTAGAAACAAGAGATCTACATCTGCATTAGAAGGCAACAGCAAGGTACTGACTGGGCATGGCTTGAGCATTTGAAAGCTCTCCCTCAGTGACACACTTTCTCTAGAAAAGCCACAACTACTCCAACAAGGCTACATGTCCTAATCCTTTCAAATACACCACTCCCTATGAGCCTATGGGGGCTATTTATTTTTTCAAATTACTAAAGGAATTATCCACTGTGTCTTTGTGATGTTGGCAGGCCTATACAAGTGTAGAACATGCATATACTATAGCACATGACCCGTCATAAAAAAAAAAAAACCTGTGCCCATGATTTATATATGTAACACACAGTACTCGCCTAAAGTATGTTATGAAACTAGAATTTAGCTTCTTTCAGGCATGTGATAGAAGCTAGAACTGCTTTCTGTAAAACAAGCCATAAAACTGAGAGAGGTCTGTCTTTCCTTTCTCTCTTTATCTGACCCATAGCTCCCTAGAGAGGGCAAAAATACATACATGTGTACACATGAGAGTGTGTGTGTGTGTCGGGGGGTGTTTTTACATGTTCTATATGTGTGTGCGTGTTTGTAGGTCATGTCCAGTATCTTCTTCAATAATGTCCCACATAATTTCCCCTAGTTATTGTTTCTTTGTTAGTGGTAGAAAGGCTGTGCCGTGGCTCCCATATAGAGGTCAGAGAACAACTTTTGGACGTTAGTTCTCTTCTACCCGTGGGCTTTGGGAATCAAACTCAAGTTGTTAGGCCTACGGCAAGTGCCTTGACTTATTGAACCATCTCACCTCCCCTCCACACTAATTTTCTGAGACCAGGTCACTCACTGAACCTAGATCTCACTACCTGGCTCGGCTGGCCAGCCAGTGCACTCCAAGTATCTGCTTCCTCATTCCCTGGTACTAGGATTACAGACCTCCATGGCCATCTTTCACACGGGGGTGGGGGGGCTAAGGATTTGAACTCAGGTACTCAGACACCTTATGGGCTAAGTCACCTGCCAGCTCTAGATCATATACTTTTGTTGGACCACATTTCTACAAAGCTGCCCATTCTTCACCAAACTTCATTAAGAAAAGTTTTCTCTGGACCTCTAGGTCCTCATTCCTAAAGGCTCTCATGGGTCAAAACTTTCACTAAATACATTTTGTATGCTTTCTCTTGTTAACCCTCTATTATAGCAATGTTGGCTATATATGTTGAAGTTTTGGTTTGTGGAGAAAGATATCACCTCTTTCTGCCCTTGGTATCTGTGGTAAATTGCAGGCAGATCCTGAGACTGGAATGCAGCCTTTGCTGGGGTGGGAATCAAAGTGAGGCCCTGGCAGTTTGAATATGCAGAGCCTTTGTGAAATATTGAGGAGTTTGGACCTGTGGAAGACAGAATGCATGAAGCAATTTAACAGATGGTTTTTATTGTGGTTATTGCAATAGAGAGAGCATTTCCCAAAAGAGAGTGTCTCGTAGAGTCAAAATGTTTCATTAAACAAATGAATGACTAAGAAATAGTCAAGGTGGTCCTGACTGGAAACGTCCTGGAAGATGGCATGGTTCCTCTACCATGATGTGTGCCATAATGCTCCAAGTTTAGCATTTGAGACTTAGTGATGATATTTAAGCCACTCAAGCGTTATAAAGAGGGATGAGACCAAATCAGATAAGCACTGAAGATCTGTGATACCATTTGCTCTCATCCTAAGGTCTTGACTTGGCTTCTCACAAGCTCTTTCTCTTGCTTTTTGTCTTTCCTTCTACCAGATTCTCTGGATTCCAGTCTAATCACCCTGACCTAGTTGGATGACTAGGGCTCTCTAGATCTTACCTTTTGCTGAAACTTTACTCCAAACAAGGTCAGCACAAGGATTTTACCCACGTTATTGAAAAACATTACCCAAGTTATGTCCTTGGTCCCCTCCAGCCAACACCTTATCTTGCATCTGGCCACAAGCCCTACACCATACAGGGGTAGTCTGGAATGAACAACCTTTCCTGGCTAAGGGATGTCAATAACCTCTGTACCAACTTAGCTATCCTCCACCACAGATTGTTGCCCTATTACATGGGCAAGGGGTTGTGACTTTGATCAAGACTCAGACCCCTGTAGGTTAGGCCTGTAAGAGAAGTGGGATGTAACCTGGTGATTTTCCACTCATACCCCAGTTCCAAAATAACAACTTGGAGGTTTATTCATGAATAAACATGTAGGCCATAAACTTTGGCTTGTTCCCTGACTAGCTCATAACTTATATAACCCATTTAAACTATTCTAAATCTGTCACAAGGCTAGTTACCTCTCCTCAGTTTCATGCCTCTGACTCCTCAGAGTCCAGGGCAAGTCTCCCCCATCCTCCTAACTAACTCCCGGAGTTCCTGTCTCTCTTCCAGATGTCTAGCCTTCTAAGCCTGCCATGCAGCTCATTGGCCAGGAGCTCTTTATTGGCAGGTGACGCTTCCACACAGTACACAAGAGATTTTCACTACAGCGACAAGGCCAGTTCGGAGTTGAACTATTCAACTCCTGGGCATTGAAGCCTTGAACCCCATAATAAATGCTAAGGTAAACTGTAGTCAGAATTCACAAGCAATGCCTTCAATGAATTACTTAGAATAATAACTTGGATCCATTATCCCTGAAATGAGATGAATAAATTTAACATTGTCCCAGAAGATGTACTTGGGAGAAATATGACGACAAATTACATGGTTATGAAATTACGCTTTCCGATGAATAAGCTCAGCTCAGGGTTCTGCTTCAGAAAAACATAAAAACTAATAAAATGCAAAACATAACCTGTATTGCTGAAGTTTCCCGAGCAGTCATCTAACAAAGGAAATATCTGTCTCCACCAAGGCACTGAAAAGCTCTGTAGAGAGAGAAAGATTTCAAGGAAATTCAATTATGATCCTACGGCTTGGATGTGTTCTGGCTGAACCTCACAGAAAAGCAAGGCTGCCTATACACTAAGGCTCCTTTTAGAAACAGGTATCAAATAATAGATTTTAGTTTCTGTAACAAATGACTTTAGTGCACTTGGCCAAGTTGGTACCATTAATATGAATTTAAAGAAAGTTAAACTGAACCATGAAACTTAATAATACCTTAACTAATGGATCATTCTCCTTAAGGAAACTCCTTTTTTCCCTCCACACTGTGAAAGCCTGATATTTAAAGTAAATCATAAGGTTTACCAACTGCATTCCACCTTTTCTCCCGCTTTCATTCATAGTAATCTTTTGAAATTTCATAGTGATTTCCATATAAGATCCTCAAGAGTTTTTGCAAACATTAATTAAGCTTTTCAATACCCCAACAAGGGAAAAGGCCAACTTTAGAGCCAGGAGTCATCTGCGTGGTGTGATGGTGGTTGCAATGACATTTGTCTTGTCACTCAGAGTCAGCACATAGAGCTCTAACCTGTGGGAAGAGAGGATATGTGCTGATTCTGCCAGAATTACAAATGACAGCACAATGCCTCTGCTCGCTTTAAAGAAGATGGGGTGACTTTTCCTGTGAATTAATTGCCCTCTTACAGAGGATGCAAAGATACTTTTAAGTTTAGCTCCGAATAACTGATGCAAGTTTTACATTATAATGATGTTTTGAAATCCATTTGAATCCAATGCTCTGTCTAGCCTCTACATGAATACTGTTTTGGTAAGAGCTTTAGCTCTACATAGCTAAGGCAGTTGAAAATGAGAAATTATCATATGGGGCAAAATTCGAAAGCAGGCACACACATGGACCATATCCTACATTTTACATGTAGAAACAACAATGTCAGCTTTAAGACCACAGGGACACAGAGAAGACAGGAACCAGACACTCCTTCCCAATCCTGTAGATATGAGCTGGAGAGATCAAGATGATCAACAAACACTTGCTCTGTTAAGCCTGCTAAAAATCTGTAAGGAAAATTTTAAGTGATCTTCTTTCATGAATTAGCTTATGAACGACTGCATTATGGTCCAGCAGCAGGGGCTGACTATACAACATTCTGACAGGAAGGGTGGTGTTCCCAAGCCACCAGAATGGTTTTGGCAGTTGATACTGGCAATTAATAAATATTATATCCAGATCTCTAGCACTGCCCATAAAGCTGCAGTGGGACACTCCCTACTATTTCTTGGTTCTTCACTCTGACTAAACCCCATAACAACACGAGGTATATATACTGATGCAGTTGGGCATAGAACTTAGGTGAAAATTCTTTAAAGGGGTCGCAGGAAGGGATCACTTGAACTCATGAGTTCAAAGCCATCCTAGGAAACAGAGAGACACTGGCACCTTGAAGCAAGTAAGGAACAAACATCTTTGAGGATGAGGTGCTTGTGGGAATTTTCAGGGTCCTGGGGTGATTTTCACCCATAACCTTAGAGGACAACTTTGGCCAAGTAATGTCTATAAGGCCACTGATCCAAAGACAAGGCCTCAGCCCAAACCCAGAAAGCGCTTGCGCTGTCCCTATTCCTGCCTGGGACCTTTCATCTTTATCCTGTAGTAAAACTGTAGTTGGTAAACCTGTAGCTGACGGCTGGCTTGAAACATTAGCCAGAGATGGGAGGGATCAGCTAAGCTTGTTCTCATACTCAAAACCAATGGGTTTTTTGCAGGAATATTGTCCTTGGCACAAGTACCCATCTCTCTCTAGATGCCACAGTCTATGATGACACTGCAGGCTACGGCCTGAGAGCCAGGTTGAGTTAAAGAAATATTCCAGAGGGGAATCGATGCATCTGGCTTCAAGGAGCAGAAGCCCAATACTGTGCAGATATATAGGCCGGTGGATCAACAAATCCACCCTGTGAAAAATAGCTTGCAGAAATATTATAAACCAGGACAGTTGGGAGTCCCCCAAAGATGCAACCTAGGTTAGCATTTAGCAGAGGAAGATATTTCATTTTTCGTTCCTATCCCCAGGCCAAACCTCACGAAGAGGCAAATTCTCAGCATAGATTTATGAGAGGTACACATTCATTGTGTGGGAAGGGGTAAGGCTGTGACTCAGCCAGCTTTAATATCCTGATATCTTTAGGTAATGCCATGGAAACTACATTAAGGACATATTGAATCACATGGGGAAAAAAAAAACCACTTCTTTTTCCTGTTCCTTTTGAATCCTTCTGATTAGACCAAGACCGATATCTTACTTAGTTGTAGGTCTTGGGCACCTTTCGGGAACTCGACAGCATCTCTTTTTAATAAAGAATGAGGAGAACAGCTGTCGAGAGAGCTTAGTTTTCATCTGTACCTATTTATGCAGAATCTCTTATTCATGGCAAATGTTCTTCAATTCGTATTAGTGATTTAAGGCTTCCTTACAAACTATGTTTGCTTATGAAAATATGATGTGATGTTAGAAGATAATACACCAGGAAGTACACATATATTACAAATATTCTGAGGAGGTACTGCTTTACCTCAAAATGTATCCATCTTTTTAAAAAGTGAGCATGTTTCCTAGAAAGACCTCACAGCCCACTACTCTTAGGGCATATAGCAGAGAAACCATGCCTAATTTTTAGAATTGTTAAGTAGTGAACAATTAGTTTTGAGAAACAAAAACTGGCCTTCAAACCCTAGGCTCCGAGCAATCTTCTAACCTCAGCCTCATAAGTAACAAGCATGAGAGGTATGTTTTAACGTTGTGGTAATTACCTGTAAGTAATTCATTTCAGTGCTGGGACCAAACCCATAAGTTCATGCTTGGTAGCTAAGCTTTCTGCCCAAAGGCCACACCCACAGCTAACGTGTGTTTCAACTATAAATGATCTTTGATTTATTGTCCACATGTGTCCCTAATTTTGTTTTCAGATGGGAGCCCTCAACAAATTTCCGTTTGGGTTATCTAGAAAAACATCCACTTGCTTTTATTATTCACACCGGAATGAGGGGTTTTTAAAAGCCAACTTCAAAATAGGCTTTCTAAAGATAAATTATCCAGTCAGCTAGCTAAGTTGGATGACCTTTATCTGCTTAGTTCCTCTGTGGCCAATTCATAGGTTGAGTCATTTCGGGGTGGGAGTGGTGGTGGGGAGAAACAGGGTAGTTAAGAAGACATGAGGAGGACTACGCTTGTCTTAGTGAGGTTTCTGCTGCTGCAATAAACACCTTGGCCAGAAGAAACTTGTGAGGAAAGGGTTTATTTCAGCTTATTTCTTCTAGTCCATCTTCCAGAGAAGTCAGGGAAGGAGCTCAAAGCAGGAATCTGGAGGTAGGAGCTGATGCAGAGGCCATTACAAGAGGGCTGCTTACTGGCTCCCTCCTCCTGGCTTGTTTAGCCTTCTTTCTTATTGTACCTAGGACCACCATCCTAGGGGTAGCCTGGGACCTCCCACATCGATCACCAATTAAGGAAACTCACTGTAGACTTGCTTGCAGGCCAGTTTATGAAAGCATTGTCTCAACTGAGGCTCCCTCTTCACAAATGGCTCTAGCTTATGTCAAGATAACAGCAAAGAGAAACTAGCCAGCACAATGCTCACCATGCAATACATACATGTACGAAAACTTTAAAAATTAAAATGAAATACTTTAGACAATAGTACCCTGCATAGGCAATAAAGCTGCCCGCAGAAGCCATAAGGTTATTAAATGAAAATCCCAGTGCCTGAGATCAGCTATGTTCCTGTGAATTGGTGTTCAAGGAGGCCCCTAAGGCCCCTGAGACAAGATGGGAAAGTGTCATTACTGGCTGCCCACCAGAACTGCATGTTAAGACCCTATTGCTGAAGATATTATATAGTTTGGTTGAAAGAAATATAGAGAAATCAAACTTGGACTGGGCTGGAAGCTTCCTTCCTATTGGCTAGCTTTCATAGTGCCAGGACATGCTATGCAAGATGACAAAGGACAATTGTCACCAGCAGCTTCATTCAGCATGGTGAGCCCACTAGTGCAGTAGTGGCAGCACTGTTCGGGAGTCGCCATCTGCTCTATGATTGCATTTGAGGCCTGTCACACAACAGGGAATTTATATCAGGCTTGATGAGGTCTCGGGAAGTTACTACTGCTGCTCTGTGGAGTGTCCTTGATTTCTTAGTGCTTGTACAGACCCATAACTGGTCAGAGTGCTGATTTCCCCCATGATTAGTGGATCTTTACATGGCTGCAAATATTGTAGGCATCATAAATATTTCCTTATGATATTTAGAAGTCTTAGTTTTCAGTTAATTTATTTCATAATATAATATAAATATGCTTCTGGTTTCCACCTGTGCCTGGAGCTGACTTGATCCCACAGCTCTCTGTACCTAAATCCCATGGGGGAGGGAGCAGGACTCTCAGAAGTGCAGACAATTCACAGGGGAGACCACCACTTCTACTCACATTCCTGGCCCAAGAGGAACCCTCCTAGAGCCCTCTGGACACAGGAACCTAGGAGTAGTCAGGGAAAGGATCTTTCTGGTTTCCACCTGTGTCTGGAGCTAAAAGCCAGTCTCCAGGAGCACTGATACACCTGAGAACAGAGGTAAGACCACCACTTCTGCTCTGAGGGACCCGCCTGGAGCACTCAGGACACAGGAACTCAGGAACAATGTAGGACCAGATCCTTCTGGTTTGTGCTTGTGCCAAGAGATGACTCGGTCCCACAGCTCTCTGTACCCAGATCCCACTAGGAGAAAGCCGGTCTCCAGGAGTGCTGACACACAGGCTTACAGAAGGTCAAGCCACTGTCAGAGAGAGCAAGACCAGCTAACACCAGAGATAAGCAGACAGCAAGAGGCAAGCATGGGAACCTAAGCAACCAAGGCTATTTGGCGTCTTCAGAACCCAGTTCTCCCACCAAAGCAAATACTGGATATCCAAACACACCGGAAAAGCAATATTCAGGTTTAAAAGCATATCTCATGATGATGGTAGAGGACTTTAAGAAGGACATAAATAACTCCCTTAAAGAAATACAGGACAACACAGGTAAACAAGTAAAAGCCCTTAAAGTGGAAACATAAAAAAAAAAATCCCTTAAAGAGTTACAGGAAAACACAAGCAAACAGGTGAAGGAGTTGAACAAAACCACCCAGAATCTAAAAATGGAAATAGAAACAATAAAGAAAGCACAAAGGGAGACAACCCTGGAGATAGAAAACCTAGGAGATTAGGAGTCATAGACACAAGCATCACCAACAGAATACAAGAGACAGAAGAGAGAATCTCAGGAGCAGAAGATACCATAGAAAATATTGACACAACTGTCAAAGAAAATGCAAAATGCAAAAGGCTCCTAACCCAAACATCCAGGAAATCCAGGACACAATGAGAAGATCAAACCTAAGGATAATAAGTATAGAAGAGAGTGAAGACTCCCAACTTAAAGGGCCAGTAAATATCTTCAACAAAATTATAGAAAACTTCCCTAACCTAAAGAAAGAGATGCCCATAAACATACAAGAAGCCTACAGAACTCCAAATAGATTGGACCAGAAAAGAAATTCCTCCTGTCACATAACAGTCAAAACATCAAATGCACAAAACAAAGAAAGAATATTAAAAGCAGTAAGGGAAAAAGGTCAAGTAATGTATAAAGGTAGACCCATCAGAATGACACCAGACTTCTCACCAGAGACTATGAAAGCCAGAAGATCCAGTGACAGCTGACTATCAGGTACCAGGACTCATGGTTACATTTCTCTCTATTCATTTAATGAGCACTTAAAATATTCCACTTGGAGAGAATTTTAATTTGTCTGTATAGTATTTTCAGGTAAGAGTAAAAGTTTCCCCTTGGAATTTTCCAGCAGTGGCTGCTGTTTTGATTTCACACTGTTTTGGTTTCTGTCTGCTGAAATGGACTATGTTCTGATGTGCTGTCTCAGAGTACGTCTGGCCTGGGGAAGACACCTGGGTCTGTTATCTGACAGGTGCTTTCTGTCCAGGTTGATCCTCAACCCTGTTTTCCCTTGTACCTTATTTTCTATCTACACTATTTGTATTCCACTGTCAACAACATGTTCTTGCCTTTGGGACTTTGGTACTTCTGGGAAGGGAAAACAATTTTATCTATTCTTCATATGTATATCTAGGAAAGATCCCTATGACAAAGACAGATTAATAGAAGAGAAACAAGCACAGGTATATGGTCATGTGCTGATCCCCATATACAGAAGGAAATGCTCAGGCTATGTAACTCTGAAAGGAGTCGCTTTAGATCCAGGCTTATACTGAATCTCAACAGAGGACAGTGCAGTTTTAGAAAACCGATAAGAGAAAGAAAAGAATTTCACATCTTTAGGGGTGGCAACTTGTGGAAAGACAGCTGGTCAGGACTTTGCTATAGTTGTTCCTTGGGTACACTTTCTGTGTACATAAGGGCTTGAAGCTGTCTTTAGTGACAAACTTTCATACATCCTGCCAAAAAAGAGAGGGGAGAGATCTCTGGTTTTGGAAAGGTATATTTTGTTTTTAGGAAAATGAGGGAGCAGGAAACCTTTTTGGTACTTGTTTCTTGGTGGCCTAATTTAGTAACCTGCTCAAATAAGATGCTTTCAAGTGACAATCTCAAATCCTCTTAACACAACCTTGTCCTCTCTCCCCCATCTCTTCCTCAATATCTCTTGCACCCAGACTTTGAGGTGCCAGTTTAGATGTCATTCATTGTTCTGTGACACTCCTCCTGTTCAAAAGATTAAGTCTCACCTTCTCACTGCCTTATTACAAGGATCAGTTTATGCCTCTCTGTGTTCCTCCACTTGGCACACGACTCAGTAGATTTGCTGTCTTAATATGCACAGAACATCTTGAGTCAGTGGGGAACCAATCAAGGAGGCCTCTTGCTTTTCAGTGCCCCCCTTTGTTTTCTCTTGCAGACAAAATTCATATGGAGAATATAGACTCTTACTCTCTATCTCTGTCTCTGCACTGTTTCTCTCTGTGTGTCTGTGTCTTCTCTGTGTCTGTGTTTGTCTCTGTCTGGGTCTGTCTGGGTCTGTCTGGGTCTGTCTGTCTGTCTCCCCCTTCTCTCTCTCTCTCTCTCTCTCTCTCTCTCTCTCTCTCTCTTTCTCTCTCTCTCTCTCTGTCTCTCTGTCTGTCTGTCTCTCTCTCTCTGTCTCTCTCTGTGTTTGTGTGTGTGTGTATGTGTGTGTGTGTGTGTGTGTGTATGTGTGTGTGTGTGTGTGTGTGTGTGTGTGCTCACTGTCTATAAAAAAGGCTACTTTTTCGTTACTGAACCAGTAAAGATTTGGAGCCAGGAGCTACCCAGTTCACTGACTAGGATAATAGTGAAAGGAGGAAATTGGAGTTAAAAGAATAAGAGATAACATCTGAATTCCACTTCTACTAATTATTCTGTAGGTACAGTTTCCAGTAGTTCTGGCTAACCTTAACAACCACATTTTATTTTCAAAGTCATACTTCGAATTAGCAAGCTATCAATGGGAAAGATTATTTTGTTATACAGTGGCTTTTAGTTTGTCCTGGTCACATTGACTCTGATTTCAACACATCAAACTATTTGGTAAAAGCAATCACATTTTGATATATTTCATTATAATTAATTTAGAGGTATACAAAAGTTAAAAAATATCTACAAGGACAAATGTCTTACTTAGAAATCTCAAAAACACACACTGTAAGTGAAGGGTCCAGGGTGTACCTAGAAGAGAATGGGGGACAAGAGACACGAAGAAGGACGCCAAGAGTCTAATCAAGGCGACAATTTTATTTTTCCCTAAGGCTGAATTTATACCATAATAGGGGTAACAGAGGAAGGAGAGAAGTAAGAAACATGTATGCAGGCCAAGGACACAATATTTGTGTGGTCAGGGAGTAGGCTGATGTTGACAGGTTGTCAGAAAGGTCACAGGTTTGTCATATCTATTAGTCAGCAGGATATCTTTATCATATTATTATTTTTCTTGACCACCAGATTTGTATTAGTCTTCTGCAGCTGGCTGGGGATTTTCCATGAACCCAGTCATACTTAATTCTAACCATAATAATAACATCAACAATGGAGGGCTTCAAGGGCATCGCTCCCAACAACACGCCCTTCAAATGTAGGGCTGAAGCTGTAACACAGTGGGAAAGTGTTTGCCTAGCATTTATGAAGCCTGGATTCAATTAACAATATACAACAACAACAACAACACACACACACACACACACCCCATAATGATGATTATTTTTTTCAACTGCATTCAATTTAGAATCACCTAAGAAAAGGAACCCTCATTTGAGGAACTCCTCCATCAGAGTGCCCTGTGACCAAGTCTGTGGTAGCATTTTCTGGATTGCTGATTGATGCGAAAGGTTCTAGCCCACTGTGGGTAGTGCCATCCCTAGGCACTTGGGCTATATAAGAAAACATTCATCCGTGGTCTTTGTCTCTATTCCTGCATTGAGCTCCTACCCTGACTTCCCTCAAGAAAGGATTGTGTCCTGGGAGTTAAAATATTATATAAACCCCTTCCTCCTCTAAGTTGGTTTTGGTCAATGTATTATCTTAGATCAGAGAAGCAAACGAGGATACAAACATGATGCGTTTTCACCTTACAATACTGGTTTGAAATGTAGCTTAGTGGTACATTATGTTTTTAGCATATACAAACACCCAGATCTCACCGTCAGCAACACACACACACACACACACACACACACATTTCATCTCTCGATCCTAGTAAACTACTAATTTAAATAAAGAAGTGTTCCCAAAAGTAGACACCAGGCAATAGCATCTTGATTCATGGAGCTCTTGCTCTTTGAGGAAGACTGAGAAGACATCATCACTTCACATACTTTCTCTCTTGGTATCAACACTTTAAACAGAGACCCAGGTATGGAACAGGACACAGTCATGCAAAGATCTGATGTTGAAGGGGTAAAAAGATCATCTGTCTTCATCTGCCTGTGCCCTGGTTATTATATGCTAGGAGGTCAGTCCAGGGGCAGCGATAAGCTAAGGATGTCCTATGCCTCATTTCATTCCCTTCTATCCCGATTGTCTTATTTTCTATATTGTACCTAGTGAGACATGTCTACTAAATGAGCGATACTGGATCCCAGCTTAGAGAGAAAGTCTAAAGCCAGAGGAGGGACCCCAGAACACCCCTGCCTGGCCTTTGTAAGGAATTATAAGTGCATCTGAACATGACTCTGATGACCATATTTAGGCAGTCTTCCTGAGGTTTGCTAATAATATTAATTTACATGTGTTCATCAGCAATAATATCCACTGGGTTATAGTGATATTTTGGCTGGAGAGGTGGCTCAGTTAAGAGCTCTAGCTGCTTTTCCAAAGGACCTAAGTTCAATTCCTAGCACCTTCGGGGCAGCTCATACATAACTCTGTTAATTCCAGGTCCAAGAGATCTAATGTCCTCTTCTGCCCTCAGTGGTCACCAATCACATATGTGCTCCGCACATATACATGCAGGCAAAGCATCTATACATCTAAAACAATAAAATAATTCTTCAAATAGTGTGTGTGTGTGTGTGTGTGTGTGTGTGTGTGTGTGTGTGTGTGTGTGTGAATTAGGGATTTCACACAAGATCTTGCACATGTCCAGCAAGTACTACACTATCAAGCTCTATACTGATGATTATTAATAGTCTGCCAGACGAGCTTAACAGTTATTTTGCTTAGAAATGCTTATTGCCATTTCTCTCTTGCAGTGTCTCAATCTGAGGTCGGTAAATCAGTAAGATCGCATTTATTCTGGGAGCTGCTAAAATATACACTCGTGGGCTCAGTAGTGCAGATCTCATATAAGGCCCTGGCACTGAAAATAGAAAGAGAGATGGTGGGAAAAGAGCGGAGATGAATGGGGAAGAAAATGGAGGAAGATCATAGGCCACTGAGCCCCATGTAGAATCAGGATCATTGACCTCTGCAATCCACTCTTGTTACCACCACCCTATGTTTATCTAATGCATAAGAAATATCTAACCCTGTGAGGCAGATTATTGTTTGCTTTTACAATAGTCTGTCTTTGTGTGCTCCCTGACTCTGTGGCGTTGTGGGTAACGATGAGATGGTCCAGACAACTGGAACCAAGCTTACAGCAGTCAACCAAGCAAGGTCATCCCCGCTTCTTGCTCTGGGGTTATCTTAGGCATATGTTTCTTGGCAAAAGATTTAGAAAGCAGCATCTCTGCTGGACCATCTGGGAGGTAGTTTACTGTGCTCTAAGAAGAGGAAGTCATACAGAGGGGACTTGGTTGTGTGAGGAAGTGACAACAGAACTCTTGGAAAGCTAATGTGTAAAGGAGGTAGAGCAGAAGGTAGAGGGGAGCATGAAGGCCTGAACCAACCCCCACCAAGCAGGAGTCACCTCCCTTGAGCTGTCCTGGAAGATCGGAGCACAGAGGTGGCTTCTCCACCCACCTGGAGCACCCTGAGGCTTGTAGCCTAATTGCCATCCCTAAGTTTAAAAGAAATACAGTTCTGGTCATAACTAGAATCTTAAAATGTCAAGGTTTTGTGGCATTCAACATTGAATTAAATTAAAAGGTCTCTATGACAAGAGTGTGAGAAAATTAACAGGGGCTGACCTGCCTGTCTGTCTGGATAGATAATAACAAATGCTATTCTTAGGAGGTAGAGCTAAAACCCTTCCCTTCAGCATTAGCTTCCAGTCTTCTGTTTCCTTGCTAGGGGTACACAGTTTTCAAAAAAGAAGAATGACATATAAATCTCCCAACCTTTAGAGAAAATTAGCAGTCACCTACAGGTTTTCTTGCTCTGTTCCTCTAGCAGGATGACACACTTCCCTTCCCTCCCTGGGGAAAGTGCCTACAAATAAGAAATAAATAGGTGCCAACCAATGGTAAAACCCAAATCTCCCATCCACAGCAGCTGGCTCTCTGGTCCCCTTCCTGTGGCCTTTGTCTAATCAGCCACCCAGCATGTGAGTGCTCTGTAAGATTGGGAATAGGCATCCTCACACCTATGACCACCCCTTAACTAACACAGAAATTCTTTTCATCTAAAATCATGAAACTTCAAACTCGGAAATCATTTCTGAAGCAAAATAACAAAGGCTGCTTAATTCCGAGCCAGATTCCCATCCTCCTTCGGTGGCAGTACTTGCAAAACAGGGAAGGGTCTGGAAATGAGCTTTCTTCAGTGGAGTAAATTGTGCTTTGAAGATTCTGCAGTTGTCACAGCACCAAAAATGCCATTCTGTGGCTATTACTCTTCAACAGCCTCAAGAGTCTGAGGACTGCTTTACATACATACAATAAAAGGGAGAATTTACTCAAATACCTGGATGACTTATGTCTTCCCACATTCCCTTCATGATAACTATTTGTATTCTTCAGGTACAGGTGGCTTGGGCTTGAATAATCAACTCAGGTTACATAGTACCTGTTGCTACATGAAGCTGTATTTGGTGTTTAAGCAACATTTTATAACTTATTGGTGAACTCTAATTAACCTAAAATCATCATACATCTTAAAGTTTGCAGTGAGAACAATCATTTATACTGAAGCTGGAAATGATGGCTTATGCTTATAATCTCAGCACTCAGGACACTGAGACAGGAGGGTCATAGTGAGATCAAAGTCATCCTGGACTACAGAATGAAACCCCAAATCAAAAGAGGGAGGAAAGTAATTTGTTTGCTAGCATGCTTCCTTAGCATGCAAGAAGTCCTAGGTTCAGTCTCTAGCGCTGCCCAAATTGGAGGGTGGTGAATGCCTCTAATCATCACTCAGGAAGTGAAGGCAGAAGAAACACAAGTTCAAGATCACCCTTGGATACAAAGCAATTTCAGTAACTGTATGGACTTGGCACAGCCATATGTAATGGGAACAGCAAAAGTCATAAGGCCGGCAGAGCTGCTTGACAAAGATCCAGCTAAGCCGAGCCCAGTGATGCAAACACCTCCGTGTGGTCTTCCATTTTTGGTCTTGATCTCCGCTACTGCTACTTTTAATATTTGTACAACTTGTGATGCTAGATTGATAGAATTTTCTTTTGAATCATTTGTGACTTCTCCCAGGAGTACTGCTTCTAAGTTTCCCCCAAGAAAGTCCTGAGCATACTACCCCTCCCCCTTTTAGGGGTGTATCTTTATCTGGTCCTGCTTGAAGGTCTTCCTTATGCTCTGAAGGTTGTGACATAAAAACACCACAGATCTCCTTATGAGGCTCTGACTCAAGATAGTCTTGGAATATATATATATATATATATATATATATATATATATATATATATATGTATGTATATCCCTGTGCTTCAGAACAAAGTAAGCTTAAAAAAATAAACAAGATTTGGCAAGCTAGAGAAGTTGGCAGCAGATCAGATTAAAAGTCTCTTCTTACTATATACTCAAGCAATTATGTGGCATATGAGATTGGGGGCTGTAAATGATATTGCCCCTTGAAGAAAAGATACAGCAACAAAGTTAGGCTGACTGGAGTCGTCTCTATCCTACATATGGGCTTATACTAATGAACAAAGAATGGTGTAAACAAATGATAGAAGAAGGACATTTTAAAGGATCTCCTCTTCTTAGAAAGATTTTTCTTGGGCCTAATGATAATTAACACTCTGACCATTAAAAGTTGATAACATACTGCTTCGAACAAGATAGTCTGCCCAGACTGGCTTGGAGATTTTCTATATGTCTAATGTCTTGAAACTGCAAGAGCTATCAGCCTGAGAAAGGGCTGTCATGCTTTGGCAAAATATGCCTATAGATTCTTGGGTTGTGGGGTTGATGAGGGAAAATGATTGTAAAAGATAGCTCTGTCTGTTACTGTTTATCAATGAAAATTTAACTTATGACCAAGAGGAAGTTAATATACATGTCCAGAAACAAAGATGATATGATCTATGTTTTGGAATAACATGAATCTATTCTTACCTACTGAGTTTCATATAAAGAATCACTCTGACTGACAATCAGTCAGGCTGCAGGATCAATCACCATCACAACCACGTTGCCTGAGTCAGTCCTCCCTTGCTGACTCTTTATCTCTTCTGCAGGACCTGGTCAATCCTGGAGCTGGACCCTCAGCATGAACTTGAGACTTTGCCTTTAAGAAGGCAAGTCAGAGTTTTGGAGTTGGCTAAAGAGTGGCATCTCCGTGATTGACTTAAATACTATTCGGAGGTGGGAATAGTATGTTTGGTTTGGTTTGGGTTGGGTTTTTTGCTTTGTAATCGACTGGAAGTTAGTCTACTTGTTCTGGGACCAGGCACTAAGGGCTACTGTTTAATCACTATTACAAGGAGCCTAGCAGAGATGACCACTCAGATATAGTTAATAGCCAACTAGAAATCTATTCCAGTCAGCTGGGACTATACTCAGATATGTGGGACAAGTGTGTAACACCGAGTGTCTAGAGCACAGGATTTTGGTTTTTAAAGGAAGATACCACATCCTGGCATCTCTCTCAGCAGCTGCATAGGGCAATTTACACAGCAAGCAATTTGACAAGGTAAGATAAGCAACTAGCTGGAGGGGGAGATTTACACAAGCAGGCAGTTTAACAGAAGCTAAGTTAGCTGGGGCATCTTGACCTCACGTTCCTAGAAGATATTGAATACAGTTCCATAGAATGCTCCATAAAGGGGATCAAATTCTATTGAAGCCAGAAATGGCTTTAGTAAGAATACAAGCTGAAAGAACCCCTGTATCAGCCTGCCCTGTCACATTACTGCAAAAAGCAGAACAAAACAGCAATATGAGGCATCAACATACTCTCAAGTAGCCATAAGCAGCTTTAAATAAAAAAGCTTCTCCCTAGAATTTCAAAAGGTCTAAGACTTAGTAACAGATATTTGAGGCCTGTTAAGCACTTTAATATCAGTAATCTAGATCCAGAAATTTATAGGTGAAAATACCATTACCTTGAAGCAAAGAGATGACAACCATTGTGCTGGTTTTCTTTTTTCCCTCTTTTATTGTTGATACCACAACAGATTGCCACAACTTGAACTGTTTATAGCACCAAGATCTAGTCTATAGCTTTGTAGATCACAAACCTAACATGTGTGTCACTGGGTTAAAACTGAAGGAATAATTTTTCCCCCCGAGGAATCTATTGTGGAATGGCCTCACCTTCTAGATACTAGCTGATGATCCTTTCTCATTTCCAAAATCAATATCAGACATTTTACATCCCTTTCATGATGCTCTGTTTCTGGTTTTTGCTTTGTTTGCTTGGGAATTTGAGGGACAGGCTCTCTATAACTCAGGCTGGACTGAGATCCACAATATAACCCTTGAACTCTCAGAACTATCCTACCTCAGCCATCTGAGTGCTGGGATTACAAACATAACATAAACTACCACATCTTGGCCTGTTTTTCTGGAGTTAGTAGTTTTCTTCTTTTAAAGACTTTTCAAGTAAAGCTTGGGAGATGGCTCAGTTATAAAATACTTGCCACATAAATATAATCACCTGAGGTGGTCCCCAGAACTCACATTATAAAAAGAGGCAGGTGGATCCTGTTGAACCACCTTGCATCCAACTTGGGCCTGAGATCCATCTTATAATAATGACAAACTAGGCTCACTTTCCTTCATGTTTATGACTAAATCTGTTTCTCAAGGATTAGGCTACGCTACACCTGTAACATTAACTATAAATGGTTCTATACTACCTGTCCTAGAAAACAGCAACTATGCCTTTGTTTCAAAATGTTATTATGACTACCTGTTGTTATGACTACCTTTTGACCACCTGTCTGTCTTTGTTAGGGTCTTACTGCTGTGAACAGACACCATGACTAAACCAACTCGTATAAGACAACATTTAATTGGAACTGGCTTAGAGGTTCAGAGGTTCAGTTTATTATCATCAAGGTAGGAGCATGACAGTGTCCAGACAGGCATGGTTCGGGAGGAGCTGAGAGTTCATCATCTTCATCTGAAGGCCAGTAGGAGAAGACTGGCTCCCATGTGGTAAGGAGGAGGGTCTCCTACCAGTCAGAGTGATGCATTTCCTCCAACAAGGCCATATCTACTCCAACAAGGTCAAACCTCATAGGAGTGCCACTCCCTAGGCCAAGTATATTCAAACCATCACAATGTCTTTGTTTCAAAAGGTTGTTATGATCAACTTATTATGCTTAAGTTCTGCTTCTGTAACCACCACCACCCCCATTTGCCAGTCAGTTCCCCATTAAGAAAACCAAAGCAAATTAAAACAAACAAACAAAATCCCAAAATACAAACCAATCCCTGAGCTATAAAAACCTTATCTTTCTCACATTCTATTCTGACTTCTTGAACCCTGCCTGGGAAGCAGTCCATATACAAAAATAGAAAAGCTTACTTTAATTAATTGCTTGCTTTAATTAATTTGGCCATGATAATTTGGGTTGATAGTCTTTCTCCTCAAACTTATAGTATTGACAGATCCCTGAGGCTCATTGGCCAGTCAGTCTAGCCTTCTGGTAGGTTCTAGGTCAAAGAAAAATTGTATCTCAAAAGAAACAAACAAATAAATTAGTATGTAAATGAAATCTCAATTGTATCAGAAGTCTTTCCAACCATTCAAGGGAGTATCTCCATGGAGCCCATCAGGTAATATCTAAGTGTCTTCAGGAGTTATTAATCACCTCTCATAAGCTAGAACATTAAAAGACCGTTCATGATGCCAGACTCCACTCATACTGTAATCTCCTAGTGTCTCTGTTTTATCCAAAACAAATAATGGGTTGCTGGGTTGCTGACACTTGTCTTATCAGCTGTCATTACTCAGCTACTACCATCCTAAACACACAATCTAAGAAAAGCCCCTTTGCTTCGGGGCTGTATACTTTGATGCTACATTACAACACAGAAGGCTATGCCAGTTGTTGGGAAGCTTATGCTAGTCAACCTAAAGGGCAGGGGGCTTATACTCTGTGTCAGCTACATTGTTCCCAACGTGTGACTTTGCTAACTACTGTTCTCCTACTCCCTCCAGTCTCTCATATTTACACAGAAAGGCCCATCTTGTGGGAAGCGGCAATTGACTTGCTAGGCATGATGTGGTGGTAAAGGACTCAGGTTCTGCAGAGAAACCTGGAATCCTGAACAGTCCTGATGTCTTCTCTAGACCCTCGTTCCACTTTGCTCAAGGAGACTCATATTTATGGACTGTCAGCCAGGTTTATTTTGTTTGTTGCCTTTAGGTTGTGTCAATGGGAGGTTTTTGTGTGAAATCAGATAATAATGACAAATTGCTCAAACAATTTAGTCTGTCATTCTCTGGTCCCTTAGGCAATAGATTGGCAGTGTCTTCTCTACCTAAAACTCCAGCATCTGTAGCATATGGTTCTTCTCATGACTCCAGGCCTCTCCCTGATATAGTAAGTGTCCTTCCCTTTGTCCCTGACGTCTCTGGGGGATATGATTTCACTGTTCCTACCCCTGTGTGCTTCTCTGCCCCTTGGCTCACGTTACTTACTCTTGCCCATATCTTAACAAAGAAACACTTCCTTCATGAAGCTCTCACAGCTGCTGTGTTTTAATGTGCCAAAGTGTCCTTGCCAGGGTCCTATCTGACAAACTTGAGTTCGCCAACAGCTTTTGATCATGGATGAGTGAATCAACTTCTCTAAGCCTCAATAGCCTCATAAATGAAATAAAGACAAGGATGGCTACCTCAGAGAGTGGTGAGGAAGGCTAATGAATTAAACCAATGTACACTTTAACAGTGGTGTGCAATAAACTCTTAAAGGGAATGTCTCCCTGCTTAAAACAAAGGAAACAAAATGTCTGAAAACCAGTAGCTCCATCTAGGTAAAATGTTCTACCAAATCCTTTCCTAAGATGTATGTTTTGCTCCAAAGAAGAGGAGTTATTTTGAGATACTTATTAAGCTAAGGTTTTTGGATGTACACACAAACAATTCTTAGTGGTTATGACTGAGGGTATCCCAATAGTCCTTGCCTACTGAGAGGTGTCCACATTCAAACATCTTTCATCTATACTTTAACGTCTCTGCCATTTTCTAATGTGGTACAGACTCTGCTTTCTAGTTTCCTAGACACAGAATATTTTACATAACACATGCAGAGAACTTTTCACCACAGAAGCAGTAATATTTTTGGAAATAAAAGTCTATCTATAAATCTACATAGACATTTTAATTGCTTCTTATTCTACAAAGTTTACACAGTGATCTCCTTGAAGGGATAAGAATTTCACAGCAAGATATTAAAGAAGACATTACTCTTTAGAAGGGAATACTTATAGAGTCCAGAAAAGGATGAAAATACAAAGCACTATGGGAAGTCCTTCCATTGTTTGGTCCATGGAGACCTGCTTTAAGAAGAGGGTGACAAGAAGCACAGAGCAAGTAGGAAACAGAATCTCCAATGTCACCTTTTCAGATAGCAGATGAAGAATCTATTTTAACAGCTGGCAGTATTGCCACTGACTTAGACAAGCTGTGAAGGATCCCTTTCAGAGTGAGGATGAGGCCCTGAGGGTGTTATCTGCAATAAGACCGAACTGCTCCCAAAGAGAAAAAACAGAGATGTGGCAATGAGGTGGAGAAGGTTGGGGGGAGGAAAGGTACAGATGGAGTATACAAAAGGAAGCAAAGCCATGACAAGTGACTAGAGCCAGATGCAGACACACAGACATGCACACAGACACACATATACACAGACATACAGACACAGACACATAGACACACACACACACATACACACACACACACACACACACACACACACAAAGGGGGAGGTGGGGCAGAGAGAGAGAGAGAGAGAGAGAGAGAGAGAGAGAGAGAAACTTATACACACAATTATAAGTTGTCCATTTGCTATGATTTAGATTTGTACTTTTCTTGGTCTTCAATTAAAAACCATACACGCTCCAACTCCTTACAGGTATTATTTTCTCAAGAAGAGAGATAATAGTCAACATCTGGAACAGTGTACAGCAAAGTATAGGAGGAATGATCTGAGATGTGATGGTCCATTTTAGATGACACTTTGACTGGACTGAGGGACACCCAGATTAGCAGGGAAAGCAGGCATTCTGGGTATATTTCTGAGAGTGTTTCTGGAAGAGGTTAATATTATTTAAATGAGTGAACTGGACCACTCAGGCTCTGTGGAGGCTGGCTCAGTTTATTGGCTGACAGGCAACAGAAAGGCAGCAATCTGGGCGCTCTGACCTTTTTCCTCAGATGGTGCTGCATCAGGACCTGTGTTCCTGAGACCATCAGACTCAACCTAAGCAATTCTTAACAATGTGTCTAATACTGCAGCACACTGTGGTATAGCAGGGAGCTACTCAGCCTCCACAATTGCCATTCTGTCATCCATCCATTTGGTTTTCTTTCCTACGGAAACCCTGATGATTACAGAGGATCTAATGACATGAATCAGGAGGACACTAGGAGGAGAAACTCTGAACACATATGTCTACAGAAACATGAGCTCTCCAAACTCTGTGAAAATATCAGGGAAATCATTATGCTTCCCACAGGACAGATGACAGGGATGGATTCCAACTTTATTTTAATCCAAAAGGGCAGGATGACCTCAGTTCGTATGTGAATTACAATACATCAGGCATCTGAGAAAAAAAAATAGAGATGTAAAATTAGAGCTACTAGTGTTAATCTGATGGGCTAGCTGTTGTCCTTTCTGGTATTTTCTTAATCTCATTAATATAGAAAGGCAAATGTTCATCAGTACACATACCACAAACATCAATTTCTGCCCATCAGATACATGTATACAAACACACATCTCATATGTATTGAGTGCTTCTTCCTGTGGGATAATTCTTTCTGAAGCTATGCTAGAAAGAGAATGTTCAGTATCAAATCTATTAAAAGGTTATTCAGTTTTTTCCTTGATAAAAAAAAGATTTGTTGAACATGGACCCAAGTGCTGGGAGAATGCATGCCATGGCACTAGGTGTACTCAAATGGGTACTATTTCTTTTCATCATTATTGACAGGCCTTCATGGACTTCTAAATCTATGACAACACATTAAATGATGATACACCTTATCCCACAATAGAGCATCTTTTAGATATGAGCTAGAGTGTTAGAGCTTAATACTCAAGAGCAGTGCCTTTGATAACATAGAAAGGCAAATGTTCACCAGTACACACACCACAAACATCAATTTCTGCCCATCAGACACATACATACAAACACACATCTCATATGTATTGTGTGCTTCTTCCTGTGAGAATAAACATAGAATATAAAAATGGCTGCAGTGATTTATTAGTCTAGAGGAACATAACCAGGAGCGAGTATATACCTGGAGATTTACTTGAAATGAATGAAATGAAATGAATTGTCATGATTACAGAAATGGGGCAAATGCTTTGACAAACCAGGGACTCAGAGAAGAGGCCTAGTCTATGTTCCTAACATCTTCAACTGATGAAATGAGGCTCTGCCACATCATGTAGAGTAGACAAGCTACCCAAAGTTCACTAATTTAAATCTCCCACAAAATGCACCTTTACAGAAATATCAAGAATACTGTTTGACCAAATGTCTGGCCGCTAAGGCTCAGAGATGTTGACAGATACAATTTGCTGTCACATGAAGGGTACTCCAAATATATATATATATATATATATATATATATATATATATATTTTGATTACCACATTTTATCTCTTCATTTATTCTAGGAACCCTGAGATACAGGATTGCAGTTAAAGTGGTGAGTGACAAATGGGTGACTTGTTTTCTGCATAATAAGTCCAAAGGGACAGGATGAAGAATAGTCAAAATTACTTTCACCATTAAATGCCTTTGTTATATTTGAGAAACATTGCTAAATTTCTCGGTTAGATAAGTAAAATAATTTGTATTTAATATTTGCATGCTTTTAAAAACTAGCCTGATTATAGAAGGTCTTGTAATATCAACACTTCTTTTTTCTTTCTTTCTTTAGTATGTATTTATTTTGTTTTATGTATATATGTGTGTTTTCCCTGAATGTGTGTATATGTTCTGTGTGCCTAGTGCTATTGGAAGACAAGAGAGGGTATTGGATCCCCTGGATCTGGGGTTACAGATACAGGAACGTGGGGCTACCATGTGGGTGCTCTGAACCAAATTCAGGATCTTGGCAAGTACTTTTAACCTGAGTCCTTTTAACCTGTGTGAGCTAACACAACATTTTTTATAGAGTTGGTCTAATAGATTATGGGCTTTGGTTGGGAAGAGCACAGAACATCAATGCTGTACATGGCTTTTCTGAACTTAGAGGAATATAAGCAGTGGACAAAATCTCAAGTTCCATAGTAAAGTCCACAAAGAGTTTATAATCCCAGAATTAGTCAATACAAGCTACATAGATAATGCAATTATGTGAACACCCATATATTTGTAAGTATGTATTTGTAAGTATATATTCCAAATTTGGAATTATGTAAATATTCATATCCATAATGTAATTAAGTAATTACCCATAAATAATGGATATTACAGATAATATATAAATACACACACACACATATTTGGAGTACCCTTCACGTGACAACAAATTGTATCTGTCAACATCTCTGAGCCATAGTAGCCAGACATTTGGTCAAACAGTATTCTTGATATTTCTATAAAGGTGCATTTTGTGGGAGATTTAAATTAGTGAACTTTGGGTAGCTTGTCTACTCTACATGATGTGTCAGAGCCTCATTTCATCAGTTGAAGATGTTAGGAACATAGACTAGACCTCTTCTCTGAGCCCCTGGTCTGTCAATGTATACTGCAGTATTTGCCCCACCTCTATAACCATGACAATTCGTCATAAACAAAATCTCCATGCATCCACTTGCTCCTGGTTATGTTCCTCTGGACTAATAAATCATTAGTCTGCAGCCATTGTTACATTCTAGAAATAACAGCCAACACAAAACCTCATGGAGAAGAAGATGGGCATGTATAGATCATGTGCTTAAAACACATCAGACTCCCAGGTCCAGGGAGAAGATCAAGACTTTTCACCAATAATTCCCAATTACCGGTACTTTTCCCCGCTGGACTATTCTCATGTATGTATGTCTCTTGTATCATGTACATGCCTGGTGCTGTGGAGGCCAAAGGAGGGCATCAGATTTCCTCAATTATAGACAACTGTGAGCCTCCATGTGGGTGCCCTGGGTCCTCTGGAAGAGCAGACAGGGTTCTTAACTGTTGAACAATCTCTCAAGCACTCTGTAGGTTGGTTTTTTAAGACCATACTTCAAATAATTTGACTTTCAGCTCAATACTGAAAAAAAGCTGCAGCTTCTAGCACGTGCGATGGCGAGCACTGGCACAAGCACCTTTTTGAAGGATGAGGAGGTGACTCAGGTGATAGAGGGGTTGTCTAGCATGCAGGAAGGCCTGTGCTGGGAATGCAGTACTGAATACATTAGGCATTGTTGCTCAGGCCTGGCCTGTATTCCTAGCCTGAGGTCGAGGGCTTGGGGGTAAGGAGATAAGAAGTTCAAGTTTCCTTGGCTATAGCTACATAATGGATTTAAGACCAGCTTGGGATACACTTCCGACCCTATCTCAAAATCTAAAATAAACAAAGCTACCCAGCTTCTGGCAAATTCCCAAATCTACCTTTCTGCTGAACTCCCATTTATCGTTAAAAAAAAAATGTTTTAAGTTCTTTTGTGCAAGCTACTGAGGGATAAAGCAGCAAATAAAAGAGCTAATTCCACTGAAACAATCCTTACTTTTCAATGTGTACGCTAGTGGAGAGGAACAGACAGCAAACAAATAAGGCTATCCTAGTCAGACAGTCGTGTGCTAAGAGCCAGCTCAAGGCAGTCGCCTTCCTTGGGATGCAGAGTGACGAGGTGGGTGGGTTTGTGCAGGTCCATGCAGAGTGCTTACAGAGACACTTGTGGAGAGACTTACTATGACCTGACTGTCGGGAGCGGGAAGGGCTCTGAGGGTAAGTGTTGGAGGTCAAAGGAAAGCAGAGCATAGGTGGATGGAGTCAGAGAAACTCCCAGGACTAGACCACATAAGGCCTTGCGATTCAGGGCAAAGTGAGGATTTTGATTTGGACAAGATGGGGAAAAAATAGCATTTTGAGTAGAAAATTTATATAATTTATCTTGAGCTCTCATAGGCTCTCTTAGTCTATTCTGAAGATTATGTGTTTTCTCTCTCTCTCTCTTTCTGTCTCTCTCTGTCTCTCTGTCTGTGTGTGTGTGTGTGTGTGTGTACATGTGTGTGTGTTTGTGTGTGTGTACGTGTGTGTTTAGTCTGTTTCTTTCCTGTCCTGTTTTCTTCTGTTTGGGTGATGCTGAGGATCAAACTCAAGGCCTCATGCATACCTGGTAAGCCCCCTATCCAAGTCACCTACTTGGATGAAGTGAAAACAATGAGCTCTGGCCAGACACAATAGAGTAAGCCAGAGGCAGAGGCAGAGACAGGCAGATCTCTGTGAGTTCGAGACCAGCCTGGCCTAAACAGTGAGTTCCAGGCCGGTGAGAACTGTCTCAAGATGACAAAAGCAAAGCACTGGGCTGAGTGTGAAGGACAGAAAAGGATTGCACAGCTGTGGGTCCTTGTTTACTTCAGTTGTATTTAAGAAATTTGGAGAAGAAACGATCGCACCTGATCCTCGTCCACCAGAGCGTCTGCCTATAAGGACATATTGTCATGCGCTTCTGAAAGATTAAGTGAAGATAACAACTGGATTTCTCATCACTCAGCCTGACAGCCCATTGCCTCAAGCATCAGCATCCATTGGCTTCTATTACAAATAGGATCCAATTTAGGACCCATCTACCCTGACTTGCTCTGTCTAGACTCAGAGGGGGACTTCAGGGCCAGTCTATGTTCCAGGTATTGCTCCTGCCCAGTTGGTTACTCTTATCTAGCTCCCAGAGGAATGGCTAACCATCAAAGGGGTCCAGAACACTTGCCCCTGCTTTGCTATTCTGGGCTGAACTTAAAATTCATTCCTTCTGAAAACTCACAAGGCAAATAAAATAGGCAGCTGCTGAGCGTCCACCACAGGGGGCTCATCCTCTGCAGAGGCAACAAACGAGGGCCTTCTTAGGTGGATTTCTTAAAATTCTATAGCTGCTAGTATAATTGGAAGCTTCCTTTCAGCAATATCCTAATTGATGGCTAACATGTTAATTAAGAGCTAGTATGTGACACATCAGAGGGTATTTTAAGACTTAAGGCCAATATGTTAGCTTTTTATGGGATTTTTGTTTGTTTTTCTTCCCTTTTGTATTTCTGCATGGTTATCAGGACTTTTCTTTCTTGGTTTCTGGTCCCACAAGGACAGGCAAACAGCAAGGAGGGAGGGTAGTAACACTCGACACATATCTATTAAATACTTTCCAAGGTTATTTGAACTTTAAAGCATTGTGAGACAGGTCTTTGAGTCTCCATTTTGCAAATTTAGAAACTAGTATAATAAAGGAGCTTCAAACCACTCGGCATCATGGAGGGCTGTTAATTAATTACAGTGCTTCAGAAAGTGTTGAAAATAAAACACCACCAAATTTGACTGCAATATACCGTAAGTCTTCCTTCATAGAAAATCTGCCCACTGTGTCTTGGCCTGGCATCCTGGCTCTAAGAGTGTCTCACGCTACCAGCCCAACTTAATCAAGGTCATTGAAAGCTATTCCTGTCCTGCCAGGTGTACGCAGCTGCTCCGATTGGTGTTATCAGCAAATTCATTGAACTTGCTCTCACTTCCATCACCCTATGGATAACTACAGCCCAAAACCAGTCCTTCTGGCCTGACACCATTTGATAAATATCCAAAGGGTGACAAGAAGTCACTGATAGCTACTCTTGATGGCAACCCTTCAGCCACTTGACAGCACCGTGATCCAAGCTGTGTGTAACTAGGCTGTTGAAAAAAGAATGTCGTGAGGAGTGCAATCAGAAGTGTCCTGAAGTCTGGATGTATTGCGGCTACTGCTTCTCCCTCATCTGTGTGTCAATGAAAGAAACCAAACTTACTTGACTGGCTTTTTCCTCAAGGCATCTTGGGAACCAGTCTAATACTAGCAGACCTTATTTTGTTCATTTGATCACCAGGGCACCATTTGTATCTTCTCCTAATTTCAGATTTGGACATTTTAACCAACAGGTATCTCTAATGCCATATTCTCAAAATCTTGAGACACCTTGAGCTCGCCCTTTTTTAAAGAATCTGTAAGGTACAGAAATATGCTCTTAGGGGTTGGGAATTTAGCTCAGTGGTAGAGCGCTTGCCTAGGAAGCGCAAGGCCCTGGGTTCGGTCCCCAGCTCCGGAAAAAAAAAAAAAAGAAATATGCTCTTAGCAGCCAGGGGATAGGGAAAATATTCTCTTCATCTATTTTCAAGTGCAGCATTTAATCTCACTTGAAAGACGTTACTGCTGACTACTAGATAAAAATGGTCTAGGATCTACATCTAGAAGAGTGCCATTATTCCCAGAAGGATGGGAGTCTTTCATGATGGGAGAGGCATAGGTGAGTGAGGGGAAGATGCAGGCAAGAAGTTCTTCCTCTAGGGAGGTGACTTCTTCCCAACAATGCCTTGCTTCCTGAATGTTAACAAATTCATAAAGAAGCATCCTTCAGAACTCTCTATATTTTCAATGTCTAGAAACCTATTGACAGGTAGGAAAAGAAATTTATTGAATTTGTCTTTGATTCAAAAGGCTTTTTAAATCATCCCTCATTATACTTCATTCCTTTAAAAATTATAAATGTATTACTTTTAAAAACATATTCTATTATTTTTAAGTGTGTGTGTGTGTGTGTGTGTGTGTGTGTCTGTGTGTGTGTAGGGTAGGTGTGGAGGTTTGAAATAGAATCCCCCCCCCCAGTAATCTCATATATTTGAATGTCTAGTCCCCATTTGGTGAACTTTTGGAACAGCAGTACTCTGCATTTTCACAAGGGTCTCCTAAGACCATCGGAAAACACAAATATTTATATCATGATTCATGATAGTAGTAGAATTACAGTATGAAGTAGCAATGAAAATAATTTTATGGTTGGAGTTCACCACAACATAAGGAGCTGTATTAAGAGGTCGAAGCATGAGGAAGATTGAAAACTACTGATTTGGAAGGATTAGGAGGTGTGGCCTTGCTGGAGTGGGTGTGGCCTTGTTGGAGGAGTTGTATCACTGGGAATGAATTTTGAGGTTTCAAAGCCTATGCCAGGCCCAAAGTCTCTTTTCTCACCTGCTGCCAGTGGATCAAAATGTAAAGCTCGCAGCTACTGCTCTAGTGCCATGCCTGTCTCTTTCTTCCATGATGATAATGGACTGACTGACTCTCTGAAACTATAAGTTAGTCCCCCAATCCCCAGCTAAATGCTTTCTAAGAGTTACTTTGGTCAGGATGTCTCTTCACAGCAATAGAACAATAACTAAGGCAATAGGTATGTGCATGAGTTGGGGGCAGGGGGAGTAACCATGAAGACCAGAGGCATCAGATGCCCCTGTAGCTGGAGTTATAGTTGGCAGCCATCGGTACTAGGTCCTCAGCAAGAGCAATACTGAGCCATCTTTCTGCCTCATTAATTTATTATTTATTTAGGGTGTGTGTATGTGTGTGTGTGTGTGTGTGTGTGTGTGTGTGTGTACCCATATGTTCCCGACACAATACACATTTGTTCAAGGTCAGAGGGCAGCCTTTGGGAGTCAGCTCTTCCATTACACTTTGGGTCTAAGAGACTAAGATCATCAGGTTTGTGCAGGAAGTAATCTTACCCACTAGGGTGTCTTGCCAGTCCTAATCCATCTCTTTTCTCTGACATCATTTCCTTCATCCTTGGTACCAGCTCTTCAGAGCTATGATACTCCCAAAATTTGTGAAGAGTGTTTAGGTAGCTTTTCACACTGAATCTTCAGTCTTACTCTTTCCTGTCTTGCTGCTCTTAGTTCTGAGAAGCAGATAAAGCAGGACTGACAAATGTGTAACGTCCTTCTCTATGTGTAGGTAGGACAGACATAAATTCAGAGGGAATTATTCTTTTCTTCTGAGACTAACTGAGGCTTTTCAACATAATAAGCTAAAACAAGACTGAGCAAATATTTACTATAAAAGGCCAGGGAATACTATAAAATATAGTAAAATACTATATTTACCATAAAATTTTGGCTTGGTTCACAATATCTGTTGCAACCTCTCAACTCAATATAGGGTGAAAACATTTTCAATAAATATTATATAATTTATAATAATATAGAATGATGAGCCCAACTCTGCCCCAGTAAAACTTATTTACAGAACAGGACTGGTTGGACATGGCCTCTGGGTTGTAGTCTATTGTTTACCTAAAATCTATAGCTTTCAGATCCATGTTCTAGATAACACAAACAGTTGTTAGTGTGGTAAGATGGAGATTTTGGGATCTTCTTAGGCTGAAGACCACAGTACTACAATGTTTCTGTGTTGACTTTTATACCTGCCACAGATGCCTACCAGTTGAGTTGCTTTACTGTGGTGCCCTCTCCTCTCTGAGTGTCTTAAAGTTGAGTCACATTGAGACCAATGGCAGCAGCTTTCAGACCCTATTCATTTTCATCCTTTTTAACATCATTTTAAATGGTATGGCTGGCCCTACTCATGCTTTTGTTTGAAGATATGAAAAAAACTGGCACGAAATACCATAAAATCTTAGAACAGGTACTGTTAAACAGCACAGTTCAATTATCAAAAGTGTTTCCCCTGGGATTACAAAGAAGGGGGGGAAAAGCCAACCACCAAACATGCCTAAACTATAATGGGATAGGATGAAAGGGAATTGAGCTGCAGCCTAGCAACCATCAACTGCATCTCAGATATTTAGGAGATTCTAAACGTGTGGAAGTAGCTTGGGCTCTCCTGGGAGCTGGATCTTTAGCCAAATGGACAATTGAAGAGTTGGTAGTATGACTTTGAAAACCTAATGGGACACTTTGGACTAAATTAAAATAGAGAGCGAGAGACTAGAGGAGCGGGGACTTTTATCTGAAGAATATTACTTAAATGTATCATTTCAGCAATGATTAGCAAACCTCTGACTGCTAAATATTATTAGGTAATACATTTTTGCAACTTAAAAAAGAAAACATCTGTGAAAAAAATGGTGTATTTGATTCAATCCCAGCATTACATGAGAGGAAGCATATTTTTATGAAAGGCTATATTTATATCTACTTATTACCTTAAACTTCTCTCCAATGCAGCTCTGTAAAATCTCACTAAGTTTTTGACATTGTCTTCAAGTTTGAGATAACTTGAACAGGGCCAGTCTAAAGGTGAACTACTCAACGTTTATGGGAAGGCAAGGTTGTTCATCACAATTAATGTGACTGAGTCCAAGGGAAGCTAGATGTTGCTCCGGGATTATTAATGTCCATGATCTTTGCTAAGGTTTCAGAGTGGTCTGCAGAACAGGTGAAGTCCACCACTCAAGCCTCCCACACCAGCTCCAGAGTCTGCCACAACCCAAAACTAAGGTCACTCTGGCTGTCTCTCCCTTTTCTATGTCCTATCTGTACTCTCCTTTGTTGTGTGAGTATCTTCTCTAATCTGTCTTCCAAACTTCTGATTCTTCATTGAAAGGTCAAGCTAAGAGTCAACCAGATGGCATCGCAGGGAAAGATGAACCTTGCCACCAAGCACAATGACCTGTTTGCTCATTGTGGCCCAGGTGGAGGAAGAAGTCTGCTGAACCCTGTAGAGGTTCTCTGACCTCTGCACAAGCACTGTGATATATTTGTGCATGTGCACACATACACACAGAACTAAATAATGGTAATTTTTTTCTCTTCCAAAATATGGCATTGAAAGACCCCCGGAGCGGGGAGACCCTCACTCAAGTCTCGGGATGATGCGACCCCCCAAGAACTCACATGAGACCGTCCTTGCTGTAATAAACATGAGGTTTATTGATAGGAACCAGTGCACTGGGGTCGAGACTCATATCCCACGCAGGGGCAGTGGAGTTCGACCACCAGTAACTAAGACAAGGGGAATTTAAAGGAAGAAACCTCAACCCCAGCGGGTAGGGAGGGCGTCACTGGAAAGTGTCGAGAATACCAGTGAATCACAAGGAGGAGCTTCCTGCTTCTCAAGATTGTTTACTTTATGGTCTATCAGTTCCTGGGAGAAGCTTCCTGCTTCTCAAGATTATTCTCTAAGATTTTAATCTAACTTTATGGTCAGCTAGTACAGGTAGAGGGCAGGGTCTGGAATTTGAGATATTTAGGGCTTTTTTAAACTTCTGACTTCTTAGCTGCATTTTTTATTCTTTCATTATTACCTTCTGGCAATGTGCTGACTACATTTGTCATTAAGATACTAGAAGAGACTTTCATTTAAGCAGAAACATTTGATCGCCTCATTATGTAGCCATACTGGAACATTCATGTTGGATATAGATGTTTTTTCTTTATTTTTTTTTCTATTTATTTATGTACTAACCTTGAATTTAAAGTTGACTCTAAGTTTTTGACTCCCATGACTCTATCAGAGTTCTGGGCATGCACCTCCATATTCAACTTAAATTCTTTCCTTTTATTTATGTTATATTTTAATTCTGAGCCATTGTATTTTAGTTTTAAATTGCACACAGAAAGATGTTCATTACACTTATATTACATTATATTTTTTTTCAAAATAGTCAAGAGTCAAGAGAATGTTATGATTCATATTCTTTCTCCCTTTGCCTCCTCACTGTCTTTCTCTCTCTGACTTTCCCTCCCCTCCCTCTCTTTCTCTTTGGGTCTCTCTCTCTCTCTCTCTCTCTCTCTCTCTCTCTCTGTGTGTGTGTAAAATAATGTGTTAGGGGACAGCTGGGGACGCAGCTTAGTGGTAGAGTGTGTGCTTTGTTTATGCAATGTCCTAGATTCCTCAGGACTGCTCCACCCCCAGATCATTTATTGATGTGGTGGTGGAGAATATTTGAAACAAAGTCTGAAAATATCCATTCCCTAATTGCCCCAGACAGTAATTCTGATAACAGCATCACTTTCTCCCTCTGCTGTTCTTTGTAAATCAATGGCTGGGACCTGTCGCTTCCACCTCTAGAGAGTCCTCCATCTCCAGTCTACAACCACAGTTGATGTGGCTCACCAGGATTTCACAGTCTATAATGAACTTCGAAAGGTGTGGGGGAAGGGGGAATGTGGTGCGGATTGACTCCAGGGCCCTGCATATGCAAAGCAGGCACACCACCCACTGAGTTATACCCCCAGGCCTGCAGAAGAACTTTTTAAAAACTAAATTAACACAAAATAATACATATTTATGGGGCACAATTTGATATTGCAATACATATATACATTGTGTAGTGATCAAATAAAGGCAATGGAGACACATTTCGGTTGTTTTTTTTTTTTTTTCCGGAATTGGGGACCGAACCCAGGGCCTTGTGCTTGCTAGGCAAGTGCTCTAGCACTGAGCTAAATCCCCAACCGGAGACACGTTTCATGTTAAATATTATCATTTGTTTGTTCTGAGAAGACTCAAAATATTATCTCTTCCGGCTATCTGGAGCAGACAGTATTTGAGGCTCTCTGTGGTCCCCCTACTGTGCAGCAAGGCCATAGGACTCAGAGGATGTCCTTCAACTTTAAATGTGCAATGTATATATTCCCATTCAAAACTGTGGGCTTCTCCAGACTGCTCACAGGACAAACATCTCAGGATGTGGCCCTGTATCCCTATATCCCAGTGTCCAGCATCGTCTTCTATGAAATCCCATCTCCTCTGTTTCCATGATTCCCACTTTGTACTTTTTTAATAGAAGTAATTTGACCAAGCATTGGTTTCTTTCTTTTAAAATGAACAAGAAGGAGAGCTTGTCAGTTAGGCCTCACTAGTTATATCCAAATTCTAAGCAACCTAGTTTGTCACAGAGATCAGAATTGAATCACGTAGTCTCACATTGACGTCTAACCCTAGTGCGTCTCAATTCCTTAGCGATTTAGTATCTGTCCTTCTGTTGTATGTATGTTTTCTTGAAAACACCTTAGAGTTTTTCAGGAATATAATTTTCCTATTTTTGACCTTTTTAAAGAAATTGATTATTTTATTCCTGTAGGTCCGTGGTCAGAAAGCTCAGTGGGGTAGAGCTATGCCTTCCTTAGACCTCACATCTGACCCAGTACCTAGCAACAGTTAGTAAACGAGTACATGAGCTAACTCTGCACCAGGAAACTGTGGTAAGTGTGAACTAGTCCCTCTACCATTCACATCTCCTCCAGTCTCCTCCTCTGCTGAAACATTCTGGTTTTGGGATCTCTTCTTATTCTACTTTCCCAGAATTGTACTAAATGGGTTCCGCTTTGTTTTTTGTTTGTTGTGTGTTGTTTTTTCCAGACAGGATTTCTCTATGTGTAGCCCTGGCTGTCCTAGAACTCCAATTTGTAGACCAGGCTGGCCTCGAACTCACAGATACTTGCCTGCCTCTGCCTCCTGAGTGCTGGAATCAAAGGTGTGCACTACCACAGCTCGGCTGTTCTGCTTTGCTTTGTTTACCTTCTTCCATTTTATTCTTCTCTTCATCTGAGGCTTGAGGTTCATAACACTTCGAACTGTTCTTGATACAAATTTCTCCTTTCATTGTTGTAGAAATAAGTTTAAAGAGAGAACTCTGACAGAAAATGTAGATCTCCCCACCCGGATAATTGTAATACCTGGCTTAGACTTTGAAAGGAGGCACAGCCCTGATTATCCACACAAGATTATCCATGGCAATACTGTTTATGACAGTAAACAACTGAGGGTAGTAAACAGACTATAGTATTTTCCCTTTAATGACTTTCTGCGCACCAGTATAAAAGAGTGAACTTTATATTTTCCAACTAGAGAGATCTTGAGTTATATTTTTATTTAAAAGGAAGAGCATAGGGGTAAACATAGTATTATGTGTTTCCTGTGAAAAGAACAAGTATAGGTGTATAAATGATGACAGGCTTTGAGAGACAACAAGGAACTTAATAGCAGCCATTCAGAGTCTGGGAGTTTTTATGCGCCTGTGTGCACAGGTGTGTGCTGGTAATGGGGTGTGTGGCGAGGCGGTTAGCTTTTACTTCTTTCTGCTTTGCTTGAATCGCCTATCGCACATTTCCATTTTTATACCAAGAGTGGATTCATGGGCCATTTTATTTCTACTTAAAAGCAGGGATAAAATTTGTGTTAAAAATGAACACTCACAAATGATTCTTAGACATTCTTGGACACCAGAATCACCAAAGCGCTTTGCGTGCACGGGGGGAGGGGCGTGCCTTTTTATGAATTGTTTTCAGTTAGTGGGCAAAAGAATGAGGTTTTTCGTGACATTTGATACACATATTGTGGGGCCCAAAAGCCATGGGACTGGGGGAGCCTGTACAAAACAAGAGTGAGGTTGAGGTGAATCCAAACCCCGAAAATCTTGTCGGGATACCAGCAGGAGTCGGACTGCTTCCTACCTGCTCCGGGCTGGCATGTCCTGGTGCGGTGCACATAGCCCTGCAAACACCACTTCTGCCACCCTTCAGGTAGTCACATGGCCTGGTGACCAGGTTAAACTTCCTCTCTCCTTATAAGGACATGCCCAGCAAGCACCCGAATCCCTCTTCATGCAAATGACACATTCTCAGGTCCTCAGCCTCAACCAATAATGTATACTCACCTTTAAAACGCTCCTTAAGGTTTATATAGCCCTTGCTCCCCCCCAATACAGAGAGCTATTTCACTGAAAACTGTCTCCAGAGAAGGCTGTTTCTCCTGCCTTCCACTAAACAAGATCCTGTTAACCCACCCACCCCAGCTGAGCTTCCCTCCCTCCAGTCCAGCCCAGCATACAACATGCTTAGATACCCCAAGGGGAGAAGCAGGCCCGGAGTGGTGCAAATATAATCACATTTGGCTCCTATTCGTGGTTTTTAGAAGTAAATCCCAGAACCTCAAGCTTCTGCATCAGAATAGCGAACAGTTGAGGGATTAGAACACGGATTTTCAACTAGGATCTCAGCCCATTCTTGGTATAGGTTATCAGAACAGACCTTGAGAAGGAGCCCTGATATCTACATGTCAGGTGCTCTTCACCAGCTAGGATAATGGGTTGAGATGACAGCACATCAACACAGGATTCAATTAGATAATCTGTTCGGATGTCAGCAGAGAGCAAAAGATGCAGTCAGCAGAGGCTGGAGGCTGGGTTGACTTTTCATCACCAGGATCCAGAGTTTCAGAGGCTACAGGCAATATACTTGACCAGCTCCATTGTTTCTGGATCTGTGGAAGGAAGCAGCATCCTGGTAGCGGCAGAGCTGCTCCCCGTGGAAGCTGGAACTCAGTCCGCCCGGCTAGTGGGCTGCCCCTTTGTTCTCTTCCTCCTGGACCTACAGCCTCCGGGAGGATGGTGCTGTCACATTCAGAACAGCTCTTCCTCCCTGTTAACCTCCCTGTTAACCTCCCTGTTAACCGTCTGTAGAAAAGACCTCACAGACCAGTTTACAATTAAGCTTTAATATGCAGAGCTCTCTCAATTAGGACCGACTATCATGATATTTGTTCTGTTCTTAACATATGTTTATTATTTTTTGAGACTTTCATATGTATATATATATATGATGTATTTTAATTACACTCATTCCCCTATGTCCGCCCCCGTACCCACTCCACACAGCTCACAGTTTCTATCTTTATATGGGAATGGTTAGTCATTCTGAATTTTAGCTTGAAGATTCCTTGAAAGAAACTGATCATGTAAAAAAAAAAAATCAACAAGAGAACGTACAATAACAAAAGTGTTTACTTAGGTCTCCTGAAAAACTCTACGCCCTTTCCAATTTCTCCCAATACTCATTTTTTTTCACTCAGTGTCACAATTACATTTCAAAACATTTAATTTGTCTGATGCTGGTATTTTATCATGAGGTTTTATTTTTCTGATGATTATGTAGACTTTCAAGATTGAAGTCAGGTATCCCAGGATATAGTGTTGCATGGGCACAGATTAACTTACAGACTAAATCAATGACAGAACATTACTTGGTTTAAAAATAGTGTGGTTTTCTTTAAACTGCTCAAAATGTGTTATTTAAATGTGTTATTTAAAATGTATGTAAAGTTGGACATGCAAGAATTTTGAGAATCTGGCTTGTTTTTTACTTTATGGTGTAGATTATATCTGCCAGTCTCTGTCTGAGAGGGCTTAAAAATTCTTTATATTTAAGTTTTTATTCATTTTAATATTTTATTTATTAACATTTGTATGGGGATGTGTTGCATGTACGAGGTCACAGGACAATTCATGCATTCTGGGGATCGAATTAGTCCTCGGTCTCACTGGCAAGCACCTCTGTGTGATGGAGGTGGTGGTCCTCTCAGGCTGCACATCTGCTGCAAAGCTGACAGCGAACTCCATGCAACCGCACAAACTGGTTATTGTGACTTTGCAGCCCAGATTAGCCAGCTCGAGTCACACAGACATTGTGTGAACAATGTCTCCAGAGACAAATGGAAAAGTTTGTCACATTTAAACTCGTTTGGCCTTCATGGCATTCCACAGCCAGCACAAAGGAAAGGGAGACCTAAACCTTTTGAGGGTCTCTCCAGCTTCCTTCCACAGATACCTGTCATCCACCACAATGGTACCTTCCCTAAAGCTACCCTCTTCAGGCAGCTACTGGGGCTGGGGAGCTTGGTTCCCTGAGGAAACATTAACCCTTCCAGGGATTTGGGCCAATCTGATAAACTATCTCTGAAAGTTCTGTTAGCTGAAATATATTGGTACAGGACTTTTTTTTTTTTTTTTTTTTTTTTGCCTTAATCTAAAATTTAGCTACTATAGAAATGTCAGGCTTGAAAGACAGAATAGTGCTTATCTTCAGTCTTGTTTATTGTGGCAGCAA
The DNA here is from genome assembly GCF_021556685.1 of Rattus norvegicus. Lineage (NCBI taxonomy): Eukaryota > Metazoa > Chordata > Mammalia > Rodentia > Muridae > Rattus > Rattus norvegicus. Next base: position 64,231,549 of record NC_141539.1, read on the forward strand.
AGAAGGGATTTGGGGGGAAAAGCAAATTGTACGTTCAATAGTATGACGGTATGTTTAAAGCACAATCCCCTCCTAAAGAGAAAAAAAAGGTTTTTTAAGTTTAAAGTATAGAAATAAAGGCACAATAAAATCTTCTTGCCTGGGAAGGATTCTTTTTTTTTTTTTTTTTAATTTTAAAAAAGGACTTTTCTTCTTTGTGGAGAGATTCTTACTGAAAGCAGTAAACACTTCTCCCAAGTGACAGAACGTTTCTGGAGGTGGAAGGGATGAGGGTCAGCCTCACGATTCTCAAACAAAGCGCTTGACAGGGGAGCTGTTCCTAGCTTCCCCTGGCTCTCTTGTTGAGCTAGGTGGCTAGTCCTGAAAACAGTGGTGGCATTCTAAACAGGTGCATTATCACAGATCCCCTCAACTCCCTACCTAAAAGTTTCTTTTTCGGCTGTGAGTACACCTCACAGTTGCTCAACTCTGTCATGACACCCAGCCTACTTAATTAATTGAAAGTAGCACCTACTCTTCCTTCCTGGGGCCCCTTAATTCCACCTCCTTAGTCCCACTAAACCTAAACCTGTAGTATTTCCATCACTCTTTTTTCATATAACTGCAGCCTGACACAAAACTTCCCTTTGCTTCTGAAGTACTGTTCATGGGAACATTAGCTGAGATCCCCACCCCCCTTTTTTTTAACGGAGTAACATGATGGGGCAGATGGTCTTAGGAGAAAAAAAAGCCACACCCTTCTCAAAAGAGCAGTCTATTGGCTTCGTACAAGCAGGCTTTGGCTGAACTCAAATAGGATGGTCTGGTTACCTGTGAGTGGTTTCTTGAATGAATTCTACATTTCTAGCCCCAAGAGTTCCCCATGTATTATTGGAAATGTCACTAACCTCTGATCTAGGGTCCTGGAAAAGCCTATTTAAAAAGATGATGCAAATGTCTGTGTGTAGTGGTGGATGACTTTGAACTCAACTCTCAGGAGACAGGAGCAGGAGGATCTCTGTGAGTTCAAGGCCAGCCTGATCTACATAACAAGATCTAGGACAGCCAAGACTACAAGGTGACATTCTGTCTTAAGAAACAAAATGAATCCAGCAGCACTTGAACTCAGAGGAGAAAACTAAATAAGCAGAGAGTTTTTATCTGCAGAAGTTAACATGGTGGACTCCTGCTTTACATCGGAAGGGCTCTAACCAGGAAGGAAGAGCCCCATTTCCAACCTGTACTGATTTAAATCACTCTTCCTGAAAGCAGTTTAGTCCGTATTTTACACTGACATACTTGTGCTTTATTTGTTAAGGTAGGGTCTCCACCCTCAGTTCAATCCACATTGTATTCTTTCGGGTGGATATGATGTTTTGCTGCAAACTTAACAAAAACTGGCCTTCTGATACGTTCACAGGGCCACATGGTCCAACTGAAGAACTGCAGCCACACAGAACCTTGTAAAGTATGTTAAATATGTCAGGGTTTTCAGGTTTGTCACAAACGATGGTTTTTTCTAAGTCACTGAAAGAGCCAGAGTTGGGGTAAATCTAAGGCCAGTGGGAAAATTCCACCACACACCTCCACATACAAGAACCTCTCCTTCCAGGAAAGACTCTCCCTCGGAAAGTACCAAACAGTACACTGAGTCAGTTTGAAGGTTGCCTCCCTCCTCCAGTAGTACATAGTACCCTGACTGGTTACCATTGTTCAAATTTTGCCCCAATTGTTTGAATCCTGCCCTTATCAAAGTTATATAACTCCCTGTTAGAGTCTGCTCAGAATCTTCTTCCTCTTGAAGAGGGTGACCCCAACGTGCCAGAATAATAAAACTCCTCTTGCTTTTACATCAGTCACCACCTCCATGAGTCTCAATCAAGGTGTCTCGGTAGAGATCCGACTCAAAGCTCACATCACCCAATGTATATAAGATATATATATATATGTATATGTATATATATATATATATATATATATATATATATAGGCAGTCTTGCATGTCTATCATGGAACAATTTAATATGCCTTCTTTTCCTACCCTCAAAAAGGCCATTGTATGATGCATTTCAGCAGCACACCCTCTGGGGAAATTGATCTTGAAATATTGAGACACTATAAGGAAACTCTGGTTGGTGTCTCACAAATGAGTATACCATTTCTTATTCTGTATATTTAAAATGAAGTCATGAAAAACACTATAAAGACATTTTGATCACTCCAAAAGAGAAAAAGAAAGAAGAAAAAATAAACAATGGGCAATTGTCTAAAAAATAAATAACTCTCTCTGTGTGTCTCTGTCTCTGTCTATGTGTCTCTGTCTCTCTCTGTCTCTCTGTCTCTCTATCTCTCTCTGTGTCTTTCTCTGTCTCTCTCTGTTACACACACACACACACACACACACACACACACACACACACACACACATGTCCACTCTCATACACAAATACATTGGAGAATCAAATCTAAAATCTCACACACATGTTAGGCAAGCATTCTACCACTGAACTATGTCCTGAACTTATTTATTTAAACATTTTAAACTCGAAATTGAGAGATGGCTCAGTGGTGAAGAGCACTGGCTGCTCTTGCAGAGGACCCAAGCTTGATTTCCAGCACCTACATGGTACTTCACAACCATCTATAACTTCTGTTCTAGGAAATCCAACCCCATCTCCTGGCTTTCATGGGAGTTAGGGGTATACATGTGGTACACATGTGGTACACAGACATACCTGCAGGCATAGCACTCACTCATACACATAAAATAAAGCTTAAAACCTGAACCTGTATATATAACTGGGATGGTAGGGTGTTTATTAACTTGAAGAAACCCTAAGAGAAATTTTTGATCAAATTTTTTCATAGGACATATTTTGAAACTTCTATCTCATCCTCTGACTCTTTCTAGATCCTCCTCACCTCCCGACCCAGTCCCAACTTCATGTTCTTTCTCTCTCAAAACAAAAGAAGAAACAAAAATGAAAACAAAACAAAAGACCCCCAAAGAAACATAAAAAAAACCCACAAAAGCAAAAATCAGCACAGAGCAGAAGCTGACCAAACCCTAGGAAGAGCTCTTGGTGACAAAGGCACACCCCTTACTCCTAATTAATCATCTTCCTTTACAGAATCCTTCATTGGACGGGAGATGTGATCACATCTTGCTGACAGCCCAGGTTTCTCGTCATTCCCCCTTTGGCTGACATATTAAATGATAAGAAAGCAACATGACATTACAAATGAGAGCTGTGCTAGTTGCTGCCGGCAGTCCAGGGAAACCAGACTTCCTGATAGTCCAGAGTCATTTTGATGCAATTTACAAACACTCCTTCCTGGGAGAAGATGAATTGAAGTTGGTATTCAGCTGCCTGAGATAAATGACAAGAGCCCAGCACACCGTCATATTTCTAATGCCTTCATCTTTCCTCTTTCTTTCTTCTCTGGCATTTGGGGGAAAGCAGGTGGCTGGTTTGATAAAATATTTTTCAGACTTTAAACACACCATAAATGCTCTCAGCATATCTACCACAACACTCCATGTGCTGAGCTGAGATGGGTTCTTGTCCTTTGCTGTGCCTTAGGCCACATGATTGTTATCCTGGTGGTCCAGTCTTTGAAAATTCCTCACAGACCCAGGACAGAGTTTTTAAGAATACATGTAAGGACCATATCAGAGAGCCACAAGGATATAAAAGTTTTACTGAAAGAGTAAAATCAGAAAAGAAAACTTTGTTGGAAGAAATAAATTAAATGGCATTAAAAGTACAGTGAGAAAAATCACTAACACGCACAGATTCTTTAGTGTGTGTGTGTGTGTGTGTGTGTGTGTGTGTGTGTGTGACAGAGAGAGAGAGAGAGAGTGTCGTTGTGTGTCTGCGTGCCTCCGTGCATGTTTATTTGGTTTTAAGCACACGTGTTTAGCTGTATGTGTGACTGTATGGCTTTGAAATGCATGCATATGTTCATACATGTTGAAAACAAGGACAACTTCCTTGAGTGTTCCTCAAGAACTAGTCACCTTGATTTTGACACAGGATTTCTGCTGGTCTGCAGCTCGGGCTGTCTAGCCTACAAGCCCAGCGATCTTACTTTCTTTGTCTCCACAGCACTGAGATCACAAGTGCACATTAACACACCCAACTTCCCATCTTTTCGAATGAGTTCTCAGGTTTTCATGCTTGTGTACTGACCATTATACTAAGTGAGACACCTTTGCAGCGCTAAAGACTCTTAAAAGTGGGATTCCTTTCCCAGTAAAATGCATTATATTGAAAAGTTATGAGTTTTAATAATCACCATCAACATACACATACACACACACACACACACACACACACACACACACACAGAGTCATGCACAACATAAGATATTTCTCTTTGGGAATGGGGCAGAAGGACAGTACAGTGGGATTCTATCCCTTGTTCCTCTGGAAAATTAATGAGCAAAATGAACATTGTAACAGTTCTATGTGCCTAAGGACTAACATGTCAGTGGAAACTAAGCCTTGTAGCTTCATGAAATCAATGGTGGTAATTTTGTTAATTAACTAATGGATTTTCTTGTGTCCAAAGTGATTCCAAATTGCTTAAAACAAGACCATCTTTTGAAAATAAGATTTTTTCAAAGCTAGGAATGAGGCCACCTCTCGAAACCTTTTAAAACAATCTTTCCACTTGGTAAGAGACAAGCCGGAGCTGCAGTAGTGAGGTGCATGTTTAGCAATCTTCAGACGAGAGATGGGGTTGGAGATGAGGGAAGGAAGAAAATAAAACTCTAATGCCTACTTTGTTAAGCAAACCTAGATATATGAATTCCGCCATTGGCTATAGATTTCCTTAGAGAGAAAAAAAATTAATTTCCTTAATTCACAGCCAAGATGCCACAGAAATGGTGCTGAAATAATGGTAGGGATTATTTGTTGCTATTCTACTGCAGAGGTGTGCGTTGGGAAGGTCTAGCCTGCAGCCTTTCCCTAGTCTCTTTCATGCTGATGCTGAGCCAGAACTCAACTATCCAATGCACACCATCGCTGGTTCAACGGCACTCACTGTGTTTTTACAAGAAGAGCATGCTCTTTTTAATAGGCCAGTCATCAGGAAGACAGGATGGAATAAACGCTTGAGACAGTCTCTGGCACCAGGGAAATGTAAGGGAGAAGGCAGGATGTGCCTATGCGTGGGTAAGGGGAAGTTTTAGGGTTATTTGCAGACATAGAATTAGTCGCATCATGCCTTTTCATGAGTGGTGTTTGTTTCTTTGGGGTACAGGAGGGAATGACAACATGTCAGGGAGGAGTTTGAGCTTGCTAAATAAAAGGTTGGTAGGGCAAACTGTCTGCTTTTGCACATGCTCATTTTTTTAAAGTTGGATATTTTTTATTTACATTTCAAATGTTATCCCCTTTCCAGGTTTTCTGCCCATAAACCCCCATCCTATCCCCCCTCCTCCTTCTTCTATAGGGTGTTCCTCCCCCCAACCACCCACCCCTCTGCCTCCCCGCCCTGATATTCCCCTACACTGGAAGGTCCAGCCTTGGCAGGACCAAGGACTTCTTCTCCCATTGGTGCCCAACAAGGCCATCCTCTGCTACACATGCAGCTGGAGCCATGGGTCTGTCCATGACACACAGTCATTCTTGAAGATCCAGTTTCAAACCCTCCGTCAGTGGATCCTCAAGGCTATTCCTGAAGAACAACTTAAGCACTTCGTTGCTTAAGAAACTTACATTTGGGTGTGTCCAGGGCACAGTTGAGACAAAAGTTCCCTGTATAGCCCAGGCAGTTCTGGAACTAGCTAGCTCTGTTGACCAGGCTGAACTCAAACTCAAGTTTTGCCTTCCTCTGTCTCCAGAATGTTGGGATTAAAAGTGCATGTCACCCATATCTTGGTCCATGTTCCTATCCTGGCCTTGTCTGCATTGATGTCCGTGACTTGTGTAACCACTGAGGCCACAGGAATGCCCACAGTCTGTTCTGCCCCCTGAAGCCATGTTGATGTCAGTGGACCTTACTGCCACTTGAGGCCATGGTGATATCTGGGTCCACCATGCCACCAACAGCCATGTTTGGGTCTGTGGTCCTACTGCTCCCAAGGTCTGTGTGGATATCCGTGGCCTGTGCCACTGAGGGCTCTGTGAATGTCCTTGGTCTGTGCTGCAGCCTGAACCCATGTTAGTGTCCATGGTCCGGCATACCTTCAAGAGCTTTGTCTGGGTTTGTGATCCTACTGAAGCCAGGGGTGAGGGAAGCGGATGTAGGGCAGGGGTAGAGGGGTGGGTGGGGGCGGGGGAGTTGGTATTTCTGATCTGTGCTGTTGCCAGAAACAGAGTGGGTGTCTGTGATCCCTGCTCTTACTGACTGTGAAACAAGGAGGCTACTTTTGTTGTAATATCAATGACTCCAGATTCACAGTTGAGAATGAGGGACATGGAAGGTTTCTATGACAACTCCTACCTCCCCACCCCCCCAAAGGTAGTAGCCTAGTCAGGAAGCCACCCTTAAAAAGTGATCAGGATGCTGAGGTGCAATTCTCCACAATTCATGACTTCTGACAGAAGCATTGGAGGGGAAAGACTCAGTTCTATTTAAGGGTCAGACCGCTTAGAGTTTGACCATGCTCCAATGAGTATATAGATAATACAAATTGGATGGTTTTTTAAAATTCTTATTTTATTTTTACTTTTTTTGGGGGGGTCACAAGAGTGGAGGTGGACATGGAAGGTCTGGGAAGTGAGTGTGATCGGGGTGAATTCTGTGAAATCCCCAGGGAATCAATAAAAATGTTATACTGAGAGAAAAAAAAAGTGTGTGCCGTCACAGCTAGCTGTGCTTAGCCAATTTCAGTCTTTCCTAGGAGGAGATAGGGAGTAGGTCAGTGGGGTGATGTCATTTCTATTGCTTGGTCTGTTGCTCTCCTCCTGATGTGTCATCTCAAATAATTGCCAACGGGTTAAAAATGAAACTCTAAAGGTAGGCTAATTCAATTAAAAATGTCTTCACACACAGAGCATGCCAAGAAATGACATGAAGGGAGGGCTTTAAGCTGAGTGGTTATATTAAATTGTTTTTTGGGGGTGGGGAGGCTGGGGATCAAACCCAGTGTTATGCACACCTTAGGCAAGCGCTCCATCAGTGACCTACATCCCCAACCTGTGATTTCAGATCAGTATTTAATTAATAAAGTATTTAACCTTCCAATCTCGGCTTTCAAAGTTAAAACTTTGCTGCTAAAGTTAAGAACTGCTAACTAATCAAATATTTTAAAATATTTGCTCATTGTTTTTTTCTATGTTAGTCCTACAATGTTCATTGTTCATCAAAAGTAGCTGACAATTGCTGTGAATTTAATGTTTGCCCCCTCATCCTCAGCCCCATTGCCTTTAAGGTGATGGAATCAGGAGACAGGGACTCTGAAAGATGAGCTCCTGAGGACAAACCCTGAATGATGACGTTTACTACCTTTATAAAAGATGCCCAAGAGGATCCCTTATCCCTTCTGCCACATAAGGCCTCAGTGGAAGGGCAAAACTTTCTGTGAGCCATAAGAAATAAGTGTTGTTTATAATAAGGTCAGTATCGATATAAAAGTAATTCAAAGGTATCCCAAGGGAAGTCTATTGAGGAGTTCAGGCCCTTCGATCCATGTTCTTGGTCAATAAAAGAATTTATAGATGGATATACAAGCACATTTTATTTGGAAGAGAAGGAGTTTGAGAAAGCAATAGTATTCACGCAGTGGTGTAGCACAGAGGACCTGGAGAGGGAGGGCTGGATTAGGGATAGTTGGCTCATTGCTTCTGTGGACTCAGAGTTGTTGAGGAAGAGGAAGACAGATCATTTGAGTAGCCATGTATTTTGTGGTCATTATTGTAATTATGACAAGTTATGTAACATGTCTTAGGTTAGTCTGTATTTCTGACTTCAAGCTATGGGTCATATGCGATGGGACAGATTTTCCCTTAAATTTACCTTTACCATTCGAGAACCATTGGTGGAAGGTCATATGCCAGTCACACGGTGGGGAGATTTGGAAGTGAAATGTGTTTACAGGGTTGCAACTGGTGATTACTTTAAAGATTTGGGTGGAAGACCAATACCTTCTTTCCTGATAGGACAAGAAGGATTGTCAATTTGTGTCATCAAAAAATAAAATAAAAAGGATATAAGATTCAAGAGTTTCCATTGTCCCTGGTCACTGACTCCCTGCTTTTAGTCCCTTCAGAAACTAAAATAATTACATATTTTATCTTACTTTGTCCCTTCCATTTCTGAACATCATTGTGATCCAAGTGAAGTGTTACAATATTTTATAACAGCCAAACATCCAAATGTTTTCTAGAAAAGAACAGAATTTACCAGGCTACATTAACCAACAAATGGGGACTACTTTGCTTTCAAATATCAACGGATTAGAAGTGTTGGGGTAGGGCTGGGCTATCTGTATTCTTTCCAATTTTGTCTTGAAATGCAGTGTGACTCACAAAATACAGTTAGAAGTTAGAATAGCAGAATGAGGTAGGCAGAGAGAAGGTCACACAATCAGTGGAGAGCAACCCAGTTCTCACCCCAGAGTAAGAAGAAGGAGTAGGGGCTGTGACTGAGATAAAGTAATATTTTTTCAAAGTTGCCTAAAAATTTGGCTAGGATTCATGTAAATCTAAAACCCTTTCTCTGTGTTACTTTATGACTGTTTTTTCCGTTTTTCTTTTTTTTTTCTGGAGCTGGGGACCGAACTCAGGGCCTTGCGCTTGCTAGGCAAGCGCTCTACCACTGAGCTAAATCCCCAACCCACTTGATGACTTTTTAAGTATAGTTTGTTATTTCATTTTTATTTCTCCTCTTTAAACCATGTTAAATTTGAAGTTTCCCTTGAATTTCCTTGTTAAATTCTAAGTTTAAAATGAGTTTAAGAAAAATTCATTGAATCAGATGTTTGGATTATTTGGTTTGAAGGACTAAATAATTATCTCATGTGACAACTAGATACAGGAGGAGAATGGTAACATACTCACTGGCATGCTTTTGTATTATTGTCAGAGCAGGAAGCCCTTGCCTGAATAGTTGATGTTATACTTTACAGCACACTTCCTAAACTAGGGTTTCCAAAAACGTCATGTGACTTAATGCAATGACTTCACCTCTTGATGAGTACAAATCCAGGGGATGAGTGAGGAGAGGTTTATTATTTTGAGCAACTAAAGAAAACACATAGTTCTTAAAATAGAGTTTCAAGCAAAAAAAGGAAGAAGTTTTTAGTAGGGACTTTTATAAATATCCATTTCAAGGAAGACTCGTAACTCTCACATAGCAGTAGATTCATTCTTGAGCATGCTCAGTTTGAGTTCATGGTCACATGTCAAGGAAAATAGTGGAGGCTGACTGCCCCCAGCAGAGCTTCAGCATGATAGTGAGGAAAGTACTCATGAAGCCTAAGAAGAATGTCGGGGTGACTTACTTGGTAGATTTAGCTTGTTTCCCACAAGACTCACTGAAGCAAAAACATAAGCAATAACAAAACAATTGGACCGCATACTAATTGTCTCTCAAAGGGGCGTGGCTTTTCTCTTTGGTGTAGAAGTCGGCCGCTATAGGTGCTTTGTAGGGATAATCTCTTGTGCACTGTGTAAAACCATTCACCTGTCAATAGCGAGTCGAATGGCCTATTAGCTGGGACATCAGGCAGAGAGATTGGAATTCTGGGAGTTAGAGAGAGGCAGGAAGGCTGGTCCCTGACTCTGAGGTGATGGACTGCCCCCGCCAACGGGTCCCGAAGAGGCGTTCTACCTGTAAGTCAGGGGGGTGGCGAGAAGAAGGAGACCAAGGTCTCGTTTATTGAGAGAAATGTACAGGGGGTTGGGGATTTAGCTCAGTGGTAGAGCGCTTGCCTAGGAAGCGCAAGGCCCTGGGTTCGGTCCCCAGCTCCGGAAAAAAAAAAAAGAAATATACAGCATTTAAAGCTCTGAGGCAGGAATAGAATCGGGAACTGAAGCTTAGGATGGGGGAGTATTGGGAAGTGCCCAAGGATATAGGGTGAATCACTAAACTCCAAGATATCCTCCTTAAACAAAGAGGCAACAGTCTTCTGGGGACATGTTCTTTGAAAAGGTCGAACCCTTCTCAGGAATCTGCTCAGGGACATCCGGTGTTTTGCTCAGGCTGAAACATCCTGTGATTGCTCCCAGGGTCTTCCTGGGAGAGGCTTTTGTCCAACAATCTCATAATCTTACAGCAGCCACCTAGGGGTGAGCTTCTGTGGCCATACAGCCCAGAGTCACGTAGCCACCTTGAGCTATGCAGTCACAAAGCGGCCAGGCCCAAATCCAATACGGCTCCCTACAATGGACCTAAGAAACTGAGGAGAGATAGCTAGTCATGTGGCACACGTACAATAGAAAAAGTGGGTAATATAAGTTGCAAGCTAGTCAGGAAACAAGCCCAGGACTATGACCTAGGCATTTTAAAATAAGTAACTATGTGTTGGGGTTGTTATTTGGAAACTGGGGTGCTGGTAAAAAGTCCACAGTTACAGTGCCTAGATAGTGGCTAAAAGGTCTATTTGTGACGTTTGGCAAATATAAAATGAAATGGGTGAATTAATCCCTCTAATACATTCATTAATTATTAAGGTACAAATAAGACATTAAAACAAGTTGAAAGGAAAATGAACAGCATAAATGTTACCAGAAATGGTGGAAAAAACTTAATAGATGTACAGCAGTTAATATTAAATAAGCAAATACTATCTAATATTTTAGAACCATCTTTCTAAAAGGTAGAAATCAAGTTTTATCCTATCAGATAGAATTTATTTGCATTTTTATTGAAAAGAATCATCTGTATTAAAGGATCACAAATGTTTGCATTGTTCTCAGTTGTCGATTTAGATTCTAAACACCTAGTTCAAGAATCATTAGATACATTAAAATTGTGCATGTGTTAGTCAAAATGGTCAGATTCACCATTCCAAATAGTTTTTTATGTTATTGTTTCCATAACTTTTAAAATTGTGTGTGTGTGTTTGTGTGTGTGTGTGTGTGTGTGTGTGTGTGTGTGTGTGTGTGTGTGTGTGTATCAGATGTATGTGCCTATGAAGGCACTGACTCCCCTGGAGCTGGACTGGAGTTACAGGCAACTGTGAGTCACCTGATTTGGGAACTCAAGTTCCCTGGAAGAACAACAAATGCTCTTAACCTCTCTGTCTCCTCTCTAGTCCTAATCTTCAGTGCATGTTAGTAATCATTTACTACCAGTCTATATATCTCACTTAACATCCTAATGACTTTTAGATACAATTCTGTAATGGCAGCTCCAGTCTCCATCAACTCCACAGCTAAGAGTGCTGTAAAATAATCTCTGAAACCTACAGAAGGGATTTCCCTGTTCCACCCCACCAGGGTACTTGTTAAACCCATTAAGTCATGATTTTCCTGTAACATGTTCTGTAACACATACACACATAGACACACACAGGCACATACACACTCAGACAGTTACATGAAAATAGCATGTTCTGTAACTATGAAAGTCCACATAGTGACTTGCATAGTGAGACTTCAGTAATAATTCAGAGTACCTTAAATTGGTGTCCCATAGGTTGAAATCTCTTAGACCACCCACATTTGGCTGAAAATAAAGAGTTTCCTTATTTCCTTGAAGCATTAGTTGGTATGTTTTACCTTAACAAAATTAACAAAACCAAGGAAAAAGCTCAGGTGTCTAGTGGTAAAGCACCTGGTTAGTATTTGATCCCACTGTTCAATCCAGAAAACCAATTTTTTTAAAAAAGACATAAATTAGAATAAAAATAAGAAGGCCATTTTATCTAATCTTCTCTTTTAAAATAAGAAAGTTCTCTCCAGGCTTTTCCTTAGAAAGCTTTTCTGATAAGTAGTTTCTCCTTTCTTTGAAGTGTATATAAACCCTTTCAGAAACTAGATAAACTTTTGTGGGCTTCAAGGCCCACAAAATGTACCTCTAGGTGCCTGAGAGCCACCTCCCTGAAACAGGGACTCTATCTTGAAGTTTCTGTGGAAAGGTATGGACACAGCTTTGGTCAGCATCTTGCATTGAGATCCAGAACTACCTTTTATAAAGATGAGAAACTTTGCATCCTTGAATAGAGCTAGTAAGCTAACACTGTATTACTATATGCATTTAGGATGAACCCTACGTGGGACATGTATTACTATTAAGTCCTTTCACTTGAAGACTAGAATTGTTTATCTTGAAAACATGCATATAATGTGCTGTATTAGCTTGGCTTTACAAAAGGATGAAATTTCTTTATGTCTTTGCAATGCTTGGTAGGTTGTTTACAGTGGGTCACATTCTGGTTTAGCAGTTATTCAATAATAAATCTCTTCTCTTTTCCTCCTTGCTGGTCCAGAGGTTTCATAGCTAGCAGGCAATTTTGCTTTTAGCTTCCCCAGCAGAGGGTAACTTTGAGTAAGTTAGTTTTAACTGTGAAGCTAAGCATTACTGGCTTTGTCTATAAAACAAGAAACCCAATAATACTATTCAAAAACTCACTGTGGAAATCCCCCAAGTTAACAAAATAAAGCACCTAAAACAATTTATGGCTTGTGTAAAGAACTCAATAAGCACTGGTATTATTATCAAACAAAAATGACCACAATTTCTAGCTCTGATGCTCTGTTGGGTAGCAATTTCCTTTGAGATAAAATATTCCATCTCCAAGGAATCTCATTAAGACTCAAGATGTTCTAAATGTAGATGAGGCATTCAGGAAGCTCCTTAAGACTCCGGATGTATTAAAGAGAGACTCTTAAGACTCGGAAAGTAAGCAACTCAAAAGTTTCAGGAACTCCCTAAAACTGACCAAATGTACTAGGCTCCTCCCTCCCCAAGCTTATATAAGCAAGCAATAAGGACTGCTATTATTCTCACACAAGCTGAGCTGCCTAGAAGAGGCCCAGACCAAGGGAAGCCCAACCAGTTGCCTCAAAAATGCTCAAACCTATTGAGTTGCCTGCAAGTCATACAGCGAGGTTCAGGATAGCAGATTTTATGAGCCATTACCCATGCTGGCAAGAACTCTTAGTGATTTAGCTCCCTGAGACATTTCTGTTCCTGTGGGTAATACTTGACCCATAATCCCATAAATAATCTTAATAAACCTATGGGTTCACCAAGATAGACTTTGATAGTATCATTACTTTGGACTCATTGGTTCCCTATCTGGGCTGAGTAAATGTTTGTTTATGTTCCCAGAAATAATGTCACACAAAATATTCATAGAGAAAAATGTATCCACATCCAAAATAGTGTCCTTGGGGATGGAGAGATGGCTCTGCAGTTATGAGGACTCACTGCTCTCTCAGAGGACCGGATTCAATTTCCAGAAGTTCTTTGGAAGCTCACAACCACCTGTAGCTTCAGTTCCAGGGCATCTAATGCCCTCTTTTGATTCCTGAGAGTACCAGTCACACCTGGTACATATGTATATACACTCAGGCAAAGCCCACAGACACCTAAAAAAAAAAATCCCAGTTCCTACATTGTTGTAGATAGATGCATTGATGTAGGGCTTTGATAAGTTAGACATCGAATGTGACTAATACTGATGCATGGTAGCTATATATAGTAGAATTGTGGGGTGTTCTATACACAGCACTTTTTATGTATTCTGTAGCTTAACTTGTAGTGATAGGTTTTTTTTGGGGGGGGGGTTCTTTTTTTTTTTCGGAGCTGGGGACCGAACCCAGGGCCTTGCACTTCCTAGGCAAGCGCTCTACCACTGAGCTAAATCCCCAACCGATAGTTTTTTTTTAAATGCAGGGATAATTTCCATCTTCATTTGTCATTTCAAATTCATCCAATAACTCAATACGCTCCCTGGTTCCCAAATTCCCCTCCTGGTTTTATACGGAATCTACATTTAGCCATGCTTCAGCTACAGGTTCAGGATTCTGGCATTGTTGGTTTTGGGGTTTTGGGGAGCAGGGAGTCAGTGTTAGCAATTCTCATTCAATTATGACTGTTTTAATTTCTCTCAAACTGACTTTTTTTTATAAATTTATTAAAAAGAAGGCAAGGCACACAATTTTACTGGCAATACAATCATAATAATTTTCATATAAATTATGCCTTTGGGTTGTATGATAAATTCTAAAGCCATAAAGTATATTAGCTGCAAACACTCATAACAAAGCTGGTACGAGCGAGGAGGTTATTTCAGAAGTTGTAGGTCAGTGTTGGGGCTGAGTTCAATTAATTGTGGGCAAACACTATTGAAATGGGGCCACAGTAGGAGTGCTGGTGTGGGATCAAACTTTAGAGCCTGTTATGTCTTGATTAAGACTCCCCTGGATATTCTTTTTTAATGGAATTTGAGGGATTAAAAATGGCTTCACGAATCACTTTTTAATCTGGCAAAGGAAGCAGGGAATGAAAAACACCTCCCTGTCATCTTCAAGTGCAAGGCGAGTTGTAAATAAAGAAAACAAATTAGAGGCTGGTTCACACCTCATCGGCTCCCTAACAACCCGTTACCAGTTAATTACACACCTTTAAAATGCACGTACAAGGGAAATTATTCAGAAATCAGTTTCTCTACAAGGGAGGGGAGCAGACAAGTAGGATGTCAGCAGAGGTAGCATTTAACTATTTAGATGTTGTGATCATCCCAGTAAATGGGAAAATAAGTTCTCAGGAATTATTCGTTTAGAAAGGGTTATCTATTAGCATTATAGCCTCAAAGGTACCTGAACCAGTGATTCTCTAGGCAGATAAATATTTGTTGGACATCCGGGGAGATAAAATCTCCAATAGTCTTTAGGGACCTGTTCCAATGTTCTGTCTCTGACTTACAGCCACAGGTTGAGTTTACGTGCAGGGCCTAACCCTAAGCGGTTAGACCACACAAAACAAGCAGACCACCCCTGCTGTGGGAGGTTTGAACAGCCTCCACATTTTGTTTAGTTTCACTTTTTGGTTTGGTTTTGTTTTGATCCACAGTACACCACTTCCACACACTTTAGCTCTAGGGTAAATAGAAAACTATTGGAAATTATATATCTTAAGCAGCAAATAAATTTGAAACTGACAGCAACCATTATGTTATCTAGTCTATGTGCATAATTTCAATGAGAGATTTTGTTATGTTATGCTTTGGGTCTGCCTCAAAATGTTTATGTTGGAATCTCAACTCCAAATGTGAGGGTGTTAGCAGTGGGACTTTGTGTAGGTAGGTCATGAGGGTAGAACCCCACAGAAATGAGACTCGCACCCTCATAAAACAGACCCCGGGATGGAGAGATGGCTCAGCTTGCCAAAGACCCAAGTTCTGTTCCCTGAGCCAACACTGGGGACCTCACAACGGTCTGTGACTCCAGCTCCAGGGCTTAGGCCTCTGTGTTCCACATATACCCAACATATGCACATACCCTACGCACCCACACACACACATAATCTTTTTAATCTTAAAGGAATTTAAAAATAATTCCCTTTCTCTTACTGCTATAAGAGTGGAGGCCACAGAAGTCACCATCTGACACCCAGGGATCAGGAGAAAAGATGGGAATGCACATCTTTTTCCATTGCAGCTTATGGTAGTTCAGCCATAGTGGCCTAGACAGGCTAAGGTGGGTTTGTAAATGTATTTACACATTTTGTTTTTGTAGGATTATTTTTGAATACATAAAAGTCTCCAGAGTATAGGATTTAAGTCTTGAAAGTTTCGTGGGAATGTCCTCTAACATATGAGTTTGCACACTGCCTTGGACTCCCTGAATAAGCTGAAGTCAGTCATTTTCTTGGTGCTATAGATTAACCCTCATTAAACCAGGGTAGTCATTAGCTACCTCCCTGGGCAGCTTGGAAGCCTGACTGACAGAAATAATTTAGTGCACTAAACCAGGAATAGCGTAGATTGAGGTCTAAATTCTAAAAACATTACCTTGTACATCTACCGAAAGCTCTGCTTCGAATTATTCTGTCTTAAAAATGGAGGTGTATGTCATTTGAAATGAGTGAACTCCATGATAAATATATTAATGGATAAACTACACAAGTTGCATTTGAATTATTAATTCTATTTGAGTTATATTCGCTTAAAATTTGTGGTGGTTTGAATAAGAATTGTCCCGTAGCCTCGTGTATTTGAGTGCCCAGTCCTCAGGGAGTGAACTGTTTGGCAGGATTAGAAGGATTACCAAGTGTGGCTTTGTTGAAGGAAGTTTGTCACTGGGGGTAGGTTTTGAGGTTTCAAAAAGCCCACACCAGGCTCAGCCTCTCTGCCTGTGCGTTAGGATGGAGTTCTCAACTAGTTCTTGAGCACTTTTTCTGCCATTCCTGTAGCCATGCTCACTCACAGAATGATAATGGACTGAACTCTGAAACTGTAAGCAAGCCCCCAATTAAATGCTTCCTTTTATGAGAGTTGCTGTGGCCATGGTCTCTTCACAGCGTTAGTACTGTGACTAAGACATATGACATAAGCGATTGTTTATATACTATGCACTAATATGTTTAGCATTAATTCACTATCCAGTAGCTGTTGAGCAGATATTTAATCCAAAGGTCTCTAGTCACTTCTAAAGAAAGATGGATTGATTAGTGGAAGGCTAAGACAGGAGTATGACCTGAGCCCAGAATCCTGAGGCCAACTGGACGATACAGACCTAGGATTCTGTCTCAGATAATGTTTCTGTGTCTTCTTCAATGTCTTTCCTCAAGGTTTTATAATATTAATCTCAGGGGTCTTTCACTTCTTTCTTTATATTTATTCACAATTACTGTATTTTATAACCATTGTATATGAGATTGTTTTCTTGATTCCTTTTTAGATAGTATTCTATTGGTATATTGCAATGTTATTAAATAAAGGTTAAAACAGAAGAGAAAATAATTTATCACTGTACATCCACAGACTCATTGGTATTTACTCAAAGGCATCCATTAGCTATCTAGTTAGACAAATCACATAATTGGCATTGTGTGTGTGTGTGTGTGTGTGTGTGTGTGTGTATTTGTGTGTGTATTAGATTCTTGTCTGAATATTGTCCATCCCATAAAAAAATCTTTAAAAATTTTTTTATTTTATCTTATGTATGGGTGTTTTGCCCTGCATGTTTGTCTGTACCATATATATATATGCAATACCCACAGAAGCCAGAAGAGGCTATCAGGTCCTCTGAAACTGGAGTTACAGACAGTTGCTAGCTACCACGTGTAAGTTGTAAATCAAACTCTGGAATCCTGTAAGCGCTGCCAGTGTTCTTAACCACTGAACCATCTCTTCATAGAAAATTCATAGAAAATACTTTCAGTAGTTAATGAATTAAAAAAACACCCCATTCTGTGTAGGTCAAAATGAGATGTTGTTTTGCATCAAAACCATTCCTATAGTTCTACATTTCCTGTCAATTGACAGCTGCCTTTGTACATTGAAAACAAGAGTTCATCCATATAATATGGTGATCTAATACAATCGCTGAAAGATACTGCATCAAATTAGATGTTGGCAATATTAGATTAATCTTATGAGCATGTATGTTACAAAATTAGCATTAAAATGAAGGATAAAAGTCTGAAGTAGAAGACTTCTATATTCTTATCTCTCTACATAAACCTACATGCACATGCACAACTTTGTACTATGTAGAGTGATTATATAGATAGGTACATGTGCTTTTATAAGTATGTATCAATATACTTTGTTGTATTTTTTAATGAATCATTTATATATGCTATCTTCTTAAAAAATCCTGTACCTTTGATAAATCTGAATATTAAAATGCTTTCTGCTATAGAAATTCTATAAATAAACTTTCTGAAGCCTCATCATCACAAATGTGCAACTCAACCATTGAATTTCTTAAAGAAAAACTGCAGAGTTAATGAGTTCTTAAACCAAGCAGGGGTGTGTCTGCCTTCTGGCTTGTGCTGGACAGACAAGAAAAAGTCACTCTTGTTTGTGTGTCTTTTAAATGTAGAGATCTACACCCAGCAATGATGAAGCCTTTAGTTGATACATCTGCACATTTAAGTTCTGTCTTGTTGTAACATTATTTTAGTTTAGTTTTATTTCTTGCACCTGCCACTTTAGACAAGTCAACCTCTTTGTTTTGGAGTTTTAAATTGTCAAATGAAGCACATCTAAAACCTGTGCAGTTTCAAGTCCTTTCTTATCTGATTTGGTATCCATTGTTAAAAGATAATGTTTAGTGGAGGGAGAAAATCATGACTTTTCTTTAGACAGGAAAAAGGAAAAACAAGTTCAGTTTTCAGCATACTTTATATTTAGAAGAAAATTCAAAATATAAGATTTGTATAAAGGAATGAACTTTTTTAAGAGATTTGTTTTTGTTCTTACTCTGTGTGTGTGTGTGTGTGTGTGTGTGTGTGTCTGTGTGTGTGTCTGTGTGTGTCTGTGTGTGTGTGTGTGTCTGTGTGTGTGTGTGTGTGTCTGTGTGTCTGTGTGTTCATTCCACTTATAAGTGTGTATGCCCATAGAGGCCAGAAGACAGCATCAGATGCTTGGAACTAGAGTTACAGGCAGTTACAAACTGACCCACGTAAGTGCTAAAAGCTGAATTCCCTGCAAGAACAGCAAACACTATTAACTTCTGAGCCATCTTCTCACCCCAGGAATGGAATTTTTAATAGGATGCAAAAATGTTTCTTTTGCATAAGTGAGAAGGAAACTAAATTGAAATTAATCAGATGAAACAGGATGTGCATGTCTAACTGTCCTTGTAGTTGTGAAATGTTAAAACACTGGAATCCTGTAATGCAGACAGAGATCTGTATGCAGTGTGTACCTGTCCATTTAAACACATTTTCTCTGTAATTCTTAAGTCTTTCCCTTTTATATAATCAAGATTATTCATGATCATCGAATAGAATTAGTATTAGCAGATTTAGCATGATTATTTACAAAGGTGCAGCAAGAATATTCATTTTCCATATAATATATGTGAACTCTGAATTGCTGGAAGCCTTTTTATACTAAAATGGGTCTTTGAAGTCAGTAATTTGTTATCCCAAGCGTAGACAGGCAAAAAAGGAGTTTATTACCATTATCACCTCCAAACTCCCAAAAATATAGGTAATATTTTTCTTTTCTAGGTCCCCTAAATATTCAAAAACTCTTGAGCTTTTAGGAAATAACCTTCTACACTAATTTGGAGGTCCAGAAATCCTATAAGCCAGGTAGCAGGCCAGTTTACCCAATAGGATTTTATAAGCATTAGTTGAATGAAATTTAAAGCCTTACAAGGGCATGGTCATATTTGATAAAAAGCATTATTATCAAATATAACAACTATAGAACCACATGTAAAAGAATAAAGTTGGACTCCTTCCTCAGACCATATTTTTAAAAAACTAGTAAAAAAAAATAAATGAAAGAATGAAATGAAATACAAAAGTTAACAGTTAACAAACCTCATAAAAAAATATAAGAAGTCTTTGTGAGATTGAGTTAGGCCTTGGATATGATGCTCAAAACACAAGTAACAAAACATTAAGATAATCTGCTCTTTGTCATAACGTGCTTCATAAGACACTATCAAGAAAATGAAAGCAAGGGGCTGGAGAGATGTCTCAGTAGTTAAGAAGAGCACATACTGCCCTTGCAAAGGACCAGATGAAGTTTGCTTCCCAGGACCACCCCCATCAGGTAGCTCCCAACTGTCTGTGAGTACAGCTCCAGGTAATCCCCTTCTGACCCTCTCCTCCCACCACACACACACACACACACACACACACACACACACACACACAAATGATAATAATAATGTGGTGGTTTAAAATATGCTTGGCCCACAGGGAGTGGTATTATTAAGAGGTGTGGCCTTGTTGGAGGAAGTATGTCATTGTGGGAGTGGACTTTAAAGCTCTGCCCAAGGAGGAAGAATCAGTTTTTCCCTAGCTGCCTTCAGATGAAGATGTAGAACTCTCAGCTCCTCCTGCACCATGCCTGCCTAGACATCATCATGCTTCCTGCCTTGATGATAATGGACTGGACCTCTGAACCTGTAAGTTAGCCCCAATTAAATGTTGTCCTTTAGAAGAGTTGCCTTGGTCATGGTGTCACAGCAATAAAACCCTAACTATGACAGAAGTTAGAACCAGGGACTGGGGCATTGCTGTGACCGGCCTGACCATGCTTTTGTTTGGAGGAATGTGGATTTTGGTACTTTGGAAAGCAGTGGGGTGGGGCTTAATGGGCCGTCCTAGTAGGAATATGGAGGGCATTGGTTGGTGATTTGAATTGTGTACTCCTGACCTAAGAGGATTCAGTGGAGAAGAACTTCAGTATATGGTCCTAGAGACTGCTTCTGTGATGTTTTGGCGAAGAACATGGCTGCTTTTTGCCATTATTCAAAGAGTCTGCCTGAGGCTAAGGTGGAGAGATTTAGATTAATTGTTTCGACAAAAGAAGTCTTAAAAGAGCCTTGTATAAATTCTGTTGTGTGGTTACTAAAGTTCACCCTTATGAAGAGGGTTTTAATGAAAAGCAGCAAGTATAGAAATTAAAAATGCAAAGTGTATGGTTTAAGTTGTAATAAAAGGGCACCAGGAAATACAATGGAGCTAAATCCTGTATTCAAAGAGATAAAAACCAGGGAGTAATGACTTTGGGGCAAGATCCTACTCAGCTAAGTTTATTGTTTACGCATTTGCCATCGAAGAAGGAATCATTAAATTGGGCATTTTTATTATCTGGTTATTGCTTTTACTTGGATTTATAATCTGGAATGAACTACAATCCAGAAATGGAGGACACAGGCTTTTGATCCAGATCTTCAGGAATAGTGGCCATGCAAAGCTCTGGCCCAAGCATGATGGTACATACCTTTAATCCCAGCAGACAAAGTCAAGCAAATCTGAAGGCCACTTGAGTTCAAGGCCAGCCTGGGACAGAGCAAGTTCTAGGTGAAGAAGAGCTTAAGTCCAGGTGTGGTGGTACATCCCTTTGACCCCAACATTCGGGAGACAGAGCCATTCAGACAGCACAGTTCAAGGTCAATCTACAGAGCAAATTCTAGGATAGCCAACCTTCATCTGTGAAGGCATTGGAAAACGGAAAGCTGGTGAATGTAATAGAACAAGGGGGCCATCTTCCAGCTCCAGCAGCTTTGGCCATGTGACTCTGGCTTTAGAATCAAAATAGAAAGGATTAAAGGGTTTTTTTTTTGTTGTTGTTGTTGTTTTTTAGAAAATTATGCAGAACATGGTGGCTCACACCTTTAATTCCAACACTCAGGAGGCAGAGGCAGGCAGATCTCTGTGAGTTTGAGGCCGGCTTGGTCTGCAGAGTGAGTTCCAGGACAGCCAAGGCTATTACACAGAGAAACCCTGTCAAAAGAGAGAGGAGGGGGAGGGAGAGGGAGACAGACTGAGAGAGGAAGAGGGAGGGAAAGAGGGAGGAAAGGAGGGAAGGGAAAATGTTGTATTTGTTTTTAAAAAATGAAATAAAACAAAACAAAAAGTAAGCCTGGTGTTGTTTGTCTGCAGTGCCAGCATTGGGAAAGTGGAGGGAGGAGGCTCTGAGATTGAAAAGGAACTTTGGCTCCTTATCCAGTTTGAGGCCAGCCTGAGCCAGGAGATCCTGCCGATAAATAAATAAATAAATGAATGAATAAATAAATAAATAAGAAAGATGGATAGATGATACATAGATAGATGATAGATAGATAGATGATAGATAGATAGATAGATAGATAGATAGATAGATGATAGAGAGGTAGAGAGATAGAGAGATGGAGAGATAATTGGATAGACAGACACATGGTTGATAGGTATCAGGCTTTGCCCTCGCTGTAAGTACTCCATATTGTATAAAACAGTTGTCTTTCTGTCTATGCTTTGCTCTGAGAGACTCTATTTTGAAGATGGAGGATGACTCTATTTGGGAAGACGAATGAAGGGCCTCCTGATAAATAAAGGGCAGATTGACAAATGACTTAGTTCTAAAAGTAGAAAGTTGGCCACTCTATAAACTTATCAAAGTAAATTGAATGTATTAAAATCAAGTTAGGAAAATATGGCTGCAGAACTTACCAGATACACCAGACTGAGGAAAGAGGAATCTCTCTCATCTGGACCACATAAGGAGGAGGAGACTTACCACTCTGATAGTGAGCCCCACCAACTTGTCATCTGATCACTTGGTTTGTATATCAAGGAATTGAGAAGCTAAGATTTTCTAACTTCAGCTCAGCTCGGTGCCTGCTGTTGACACAACCTATTTTATCTGCCAACCATGCATCTGCCTGCCTGTCCATCCAGATCTACTATGAGTCTGCCTGCTGTTCATTTGCCGCTCCAGCCTCCACCACACCTTGCTTCTCCATTTTGACTCTTGTCTCTGCAGCCTAACTCTACAGCAGTAGCTGCAGGTTTCCAGCCAACTTCCAACTTGAGCTTACTGTCTTCTTTCCCCAGAGACTGTTTTAATCCCTGACGTTTCTGTCTTTCAAGTCTCTGAAACATCTTCATCACCATCCTAAACCCTTGGCAGCCATTCTACAGCCTACACATATACATGTTTAGACAGGTGTACTTTTGATGTGTACTGTGTGATTTGAGTATTAGTAATAGTAAGTATGGTTGGAAAAAAACTACGTTTACATTGGCTGGGATGATCAAGGAAAGTAGAATTACTTGGTAAAGAAATACTGACAACAAAACCACTATTCCTTGTGAGTTCATTTTCAATAAATTCTAACCTTGTAGAAAGACATGAAGTGTTCATCTGTGTTTCTGACATAGTATGCTGATGTGACAAAAAAACACACAATAAAAAACAGAGTAGGAAAAATATTTGTAATTTTTCTATTTGACTAGACACTTGTATTAGAATATACGAAATCTTACAATTCAATGATAACGATGACATATAACTCAGTTACACAGTTGTCGACAAGTTTGATAGAAGGTTATCTAAAAATATGCACAGTCAATAGACACACTGAAAAATATTTGACATCATTAATTAGGACGGTTTATGCTAAAGTAGGGAGCAATTGAAAGAATCACACTCTGATGATAAAAATGCAAAACAGTGCAGCCACTTTGGTAAATAATCTGCCATTAAATGTAGAGTCATCATGAAAATGCCAAGCAGAAGTTTACCATATAACACTGCAATTTTATTTCTGGAGATATACCTAAGAGAAATAAAAATCCTCATAGAAGCTTGTAAATAAATTTGTATCACACAGTATCTATAATAGCTAAAAAAAAAGTGAAAACAAAAATAAATGTTTATAGCTGATAGAGAAATGAATGCATACAACTGAGTAATAATTGTCAATAAGAAATAATGAAGTGCTGATATACAGTACAACAAGGAATCACAAAACGGTATATGCTTAGGAAGAGAAGTCAGAAACTAAAGATAACAGATGACAACATCCCATTTATAGGAAATGTTCAAGGTTGGCAAATCTAGCCTGAATGATGGCTAATGGATACAGGATTTCATTTTCAGATAATGTGTTCCCAAATCAGTAGCAATGACAGCTGACTAGCAGTGTGGATTTTCTATTATATGTACTTGGGGGCCAGCAAGACAGCTCAATGGAACACTTGTTCTAGCAGAGGTTTGCTTCCTAGCACCCACTCCAGTCCCAGGAGAGCCAATTCTTTCTTCTGACCACCATATATGCTTAGCATGCAATTGGTACACATACATATATGCAGGCGAGCACGCATACAAATAGAATAGTTGATGCTAATTTTTAATTAAGAAAAAAGACCCATGAATCGTATGCCTTAAATGGCTAAGTTTTCACGGCATGGCATATGAATTATATCTCAATAAATGATACAAAATGATTGAACTCATGACTGAGGTCAAGGTGCTATTGTCTGGAATCAGCCAGAGCAGAGCTGTACTAGCTCACTAGGAGCAAGTCATGGGCAAGGGAGAACTTTGTGCAGTTTCTCAAACACATCCCGCTTAGAGAAGATGAGGTGGCATCTTTTCTGATTTGACAACTCTGTCTCTCCATCTTGCCAAACAAAAATAGCATATCCAACAGACTCATTTCTAGGACCTTTCTTTTCACAAAACGAAAGACAAACTCTTTGTAACTCTACAGGAGCCCTCTGGGAAATCTCAATGGTAGTTTTAGTGCTTTAGGGCTTAGTAACCTTGAAGAGCACAAAGGGATTTGGAGACCAAAATTATTTCCAATTTTCCTCAAAAAAAAAAAAAAAGAGGAAAAAAAAGAAAGACACAGCTGTATTTATCGGAAACTATGCTTCCTAAATATAGTATAAACACTATATTCATCATAACTTTTAGCCAACTAACTTGCATTTCCCAGGGAAAATGGCAGTGTGCATAATTGTGCCCTGTCACTCATCGGCATTTTGCAGTGTACCAGAACTGGTAAGTATACACAATACAGCTTTCCTCAGCTGCCACGTCATTCACAGTCACTTCTCAAAGAGGCAGAAGTGAGCCTATTCATTACAGACCCAAAGAGCCTCAGAAAAAATCGAGAGCTTGAGATGGAGGATGAAGATTAGTAATCAGAGAGGCCGGAGGGAGCCTCAGGGGTTAAGGGCAGGCACTTGTTCTTGTAGAGAACCTGAGTTTAGTTTCAAGTACCCACGTGGCATCTCATAACCGTGTGTAATTCCAGCTCCATCGATTTCAATGCACACCGTGCACATACATTCATGTGAGCAAAATATTCATATACATAAAATTTCTTAATAAAAAATCTGAAATCAGCATTTCTGAATCTTGGGGTACTATTGTACTGTCTAGATAATAAATACCTGTCAATTAAATCAATTTCATACCAGCTCAAAGTTTTATTTTGTTTTTAAAATGATTGGGGCTGAAGAGATTGCTTAGCAGTTAAGAGCACTGGCTGCTTTTCCAGAAGACCCAGATTCAATTCCCAACACCTACCTACAGCTCACCATTGTCTGAACTCCAGTAGTTCTGACACCTTGATACAGACAAACATACAGACCGAACACCAATGAACATAAAATAAAAATGAATAATTTGAAATGAAATAAAATAATTGCCTCATTCAGAACCTTATTGTGTCTAAATGTGTTCTTTATTATGCAATGCATCCCTTTAGAGACAATATTTCATGGAATATCAATAGGCTTCCTCATAACTTAAACTTAAAAATTGACAGCCAAAGAGTCTAAATTCCAATACTACTAAATATTTCTCATTTGCTAAAGTTTTAACTAAATTATGTGATCTTGATAATTGATATTATTTTTAGATAGGTCTCACTAACTAGTGTAGGCTAGTCTTGAAATGAGAATCCTCTTTACTTCCTGAGTTCTGGAATTAAGGCTGTGTTCCACCATGACCAGCTTGAACCTGGTTCTTGGTAAGATTTTTTTATTTCATTTTTGTATCTATCTTTGTGTGATGTGTATGGATGCATGTAAGCTATGTAGAGAGATCCTGTCACAAACAGAAAAACCCCAAACACCCCGCTCCCTGTCAACTTTGCACCACAGACTCAGGGAAGCCCATGACTACCACTCCCCTTCCTGGTGAGCTATTGTCAATTAACAATCCTTAGGTGGAAAGTTATGATTTTCTTCAGTGGAATAGCCACCAATAAGTTGCCCTTGCTCCAGTAAATTACCCCCTACCCTGCTCAGGCAAGAAACTCTAATTAACCTCAGTGGACCACACACAAAAAGAAGACAAGAAAGTAGAGGGAATACTTGTTGAAAAGAAGAGTTCTTTCTGAAGAGAAAGAGAATAAGAGAAGAGAATGGAGACAAAAACAACTAAAATTCATTATATAAATGCATAAAGCTGTCAAACAGTGAAGAAGTATGGTATGTATATATTTGGTTTTTTAAATATTTATTTTTTATTTTTATGTGTATGATTGTTTTTTTTTCTACATATGTATGTGTATACCCTGTATATGCTTAGTTGTCAACAGAAGATGATATCAGAGTCCCTGGAACTAGAATGACTGTGGTTGTGAGCTGCCATGTGGGTTCTGGGAAATGAACCCAGTTCCCTGCGAGAGCAGCGAGTGCTCTTAACCACTGAGGCCATGCTTCTCACCCTTCAATTATATTTTTAAAAGGATAGGGAAGGAGGGAAGGAAGGAAGGAGGGGAAAGAGAAAAAGAACAAAAGAAAAAAGAGAAAGAAAGAAAGAAAGAAAGGAAGGAAGAAAGAAAGGAAGAAAGAAAGGAAGAAAGAAAGAAAGAAGTCTCTAGTTAAGGGGCAATTATAAGATATAGTGGAAGGGACTAAAGGCCATTTTGATTCATTAATTCATTGTCAAACTGATTCACTTAACAACCACCACACATGGATTTGTTGAGTTTTGTTTTGTTTTGTGTATTGCAGTGCTAAAGTATGTATTCCAAGTTATAGTTGCCGCAATATGAGTGAATTCTCACATATATCAACTTTCGTTGTATAAAACTTGTATGTAACTGAAAACTATTGCTTGATGCCTACTGCCTGTAGTTGAGCAGAAGAGAGATAGGTGGGACTTTGGTTCCCAGGCTGGGGTCCAAGGAAGAGACCAAGAGGAGAGAAAGAAGGAAGAAAGAAAAAGGCACTAGGGGTTAGGTGGATTGTGAGCACACAGCCATGAGTGCTGGCATGTTGGAGGAGAAGCGGCCCAGGGGGAACGTGGCAAGTGATATCTCAGGGTTATTGACAGGGAAGCAGGCAAAAATAGCAAAAAGAGCTGATATCTGCACAGCTCTAGTGCTGTAAGGATTACAATAAATAGAAAGGATTGTGTCTTTTATTTGGGAACTAAGTGGCCAAGGTAGAAACCCCAAGTAATATTTATTGCAACATGGATTGTTTATTTTCAACTTGCCATGAAATATGCTTTACAAAAATGCAGTTTCAACTTTTAAGAATTTTCTGTTTATCTTAAGCAATACGGATAACAGGGAGAAAGCAGATATTCAGGAAGCGCCTTGAAGTCTTGCTGTGGGAAATGAAGTCACATAAAACACCCAACTTCGCCCCTTCTTTGCTAGCAAGGACATGGATGCTAAGGAGTATTTCGGGCACGGAGCAGCAAGCAGATGGATTGAAAGGTGAGGGGATGAGTATTTGGAAATTTCAAGTCCTCCCTGTGGTTGGGTCATATACTGTGAGACATGATGGCAAGAGATGGGGCTGGGGGATACAGCACCCGTGGGAGTGTTAATTAGCTTACCACTGCGGAAGTCAGTATGGAAGTTCCCTGAGAAGTGCAAAATACTATTCAGTCATGATGACGAATGAAGTCATGTCATTGCAGGGGGGAAAAGTCATATATTTTCTCTCATATCTAAAAATCTTTAAAAAGGGGGGTAGTGTGTGGCATCACAGGGCAAAGGAGGATTAGGGGTGGTGGGGTGCTGATTGGACAAATAAAACCAAAGTACGTCAAATGTGTAATTGAATTGTCACACGAAACCCATTATTTTGTACAAACTTAAAAATAAAAAAAGACGGGTTGGGGATTTAGCTCAGTGGTAGAGCACTAGCCTAGCAAGTACAAGGACCTGGGTTCTGTCTCCAGCTCCGAAAAAAAAGAAAAAACAAAACTAAAAAAAAAATAAATAAATAAATAAAAAAAGACGAGGAAAACTGGGTCAGTATTAGATGCACCCATTGTTGCAAGCTACAGAGGCTGGGCTTTTAAGATTTAGTGAAACATTTTAATCTGGAGAATGTCTTGGTCAAATCTCTAACTGAGAAAGCTCACTCAAGCCACTGAGTGGGGAACAGACTGTTGGTGGTAAGGCGACCACTGGGACACTTAGCATAGACTTCTGCCTGATTCTGGCCCTCAGCCCAGCTTTGCTGAGGCTCTGGAACAGTATGGATAAATAGAAAAGAATGGGGTAGATGTCGTGAATCAGGGCCAGCCAAGTGTGACCTGTAGGCTGGAGGCTGATATTGCTTATAAAGAAAATGTTATCAGCCTGCCCACAAGCCCATTGGTCTACACTGTGTCTACAACTGCTTTGGGGCTTAGCAGTGGAGTTAAGCGCTCGTGAGAGTTAACGGAATGTAAGGCTCAACTTGGATATAGGTCTTTTTTGTTTCCTTCTCTCTTATTGTTTATTCCAGATACTGTACTCAAAAGAATTTATGCAAATGTTTCCAGCCAGCCTAATGCAAATTTTCCAACCTTGACTGATTCTTGCGAAGATGACTCAAGAATGCCATCCAGACAGCTGATAAGAGCAATTCTTAGCGTCTCTCAAGAGGCGGCAGGAAGATCCCACCTGTGAATGGGAATGTTTCGTTTACTTGGTGAATGAAAGATGCTCTTAATCTCACCATTTGAGAATAAAACCACTACACAGTTTTTTGAGCCAAACTTGAAGCAAGTCCAAGATCTCGACCTGGATACCACAAAGGTCTGAATAGTCTGCATGACGTTTCAGGGCCCTGAAGTTGAAAAGCTCAGTGTAAGCAGAAGTTTGGGTGTTGAATTTAATGATGAGGCTTTTGTTGGATTCCCAATTTCTTGTCTTTGAATTTAGCGCAGTGAAGTCCTTGTGGGGAAATGCTTTGGATATTTTTTTAAGCTAATTTTAGCACAGTTTTGTGGTGGTGGTAGTGGTGGTGGTGGTGGTGGTGGTGATGGTGGTGAGAGTGGTGGTCTACTACATAAAAAATAATAGCAGATTCTGCCTACTTTTAAATGAGCTGGTTTATGAATTGTAGACTATAGGATTGAGTAACGTCAAATGCCAATACTAGAGTTGGTAATTCCTGGACTCTGATTTCAGTCTCACAAGCTGCCGATCAGTCACACTTCTGGATACTTGAAGACTTTCCACAAAGAAGCAGAACACGTTTCATGCTATATGTTGGGTAACTTTTCCAGATTTCCTCAGCAGAGGATGTTGGAGAACTTCATGTGAGAAAAATTAAAGCATATTTCAGCTCTTGATTGAAACTATCCAGCATTCTGGGAAAGGTCAATTTACATAGCAGTTGGTGCCTCACCTCCTAGTGTTCAACCTATCTTCCCTACATTCTTTCTGGATATATTAATCAGGTTTCCTATCTTTCCTAGATAGCAGCCTAATTGCTATGTCCTGCAGAAACCCTCTCCCAGAAAGAGAGTTAATATGTTCCTTAATCCCACGTTTTTATGCAGTCTGGTCAAACACCATCACTTGCCACAGCACTTTGTCAGCTTCTTCCTTAGCCCTTTTAAGAAGTCCCTCTCTGCTTTTATCTGATTTCTGTTCTTCTAATGCTTCTTTTATGACTTTGGTTTTCTTTGCTTACTCTTTCTGATCCAGAATGCCCTTTTCTGCCAGAGAAAAATCTCATCATCGCTATAAGATGTATTGATTGCTGGCCCGCAGGGTACATGTCATTGTTCCTGGTGCTTTGGGGTTTGGCCAGGTTCCATTAACTTCCCTCTGTGATACAGTAAAAGTACAGCCAAATGACAACAGAAAGCTCACTCTGTCATTCCTTGCATCGGAAGACCATGGAAACGAGTATTCCAAAGGACAGACCACTCAAGCGATTCTCAAAAACCAGGTGATTTAATCATGAATGTATTCAAGTCTCTTTATATTATTCTGACCATACACCTTGTTTCCTGCTGGAATAACAATCTCTTCCATCTTCCTTTTCCCGTTTTCCCCTCATCGGCCCTTTTAACGGTAGCAGAATGAGTGTAAGCAATGGACTATTATTTGACATCCTTCTTTTTATGAAATTGAATTTCTTTTGATAAATGTCAGAAGGGGACACACATTCTTCAGTAAAGTGAGCTGAGCCTAGGGCAGATTTGTCATTGCCACCTCACCATTCCTGACAAATACAGTATGTCCTGATCGCGTCTGTCCTTGGTGACCTTAACGAAATAGAAAAGTGATTCTATCCTTTTTGACTGCAGCACCACAAGTTGTCATCGAAGATGGCAACTTAGAAATGACTAAAATGTTTACATACATCTCCTGGGATACTGTCCTTTCTGGGCAAATGCCTGGAAGGATCATGGAACAAAAGCATGTGACATGCTGTTGTTTATGCTGAACACAGAGAGGTTTTGAAGCTTTTTCAGAAGATTTATCTTCATTATGTGCATATGTGTAGGCGCATGTGCCCAAGGGATCCAGAAAGTGTTAAAGGCCCATCGGGTTAAGTAGAGTTACGGGAAGTTTTGAGGTGTCTGCAGGAGCATGCCAGGACTCAAACTCAGTTCCTCTGTGAGGGCAGTGCTCATTTTTAAGCACTGGGCCATCTTTCCAGACCTAGTTTGAAACTTAATGCTATGAAGCTCCATAAATCCTTGTATCCCAATGAGGAGATGGATTCCAAAGCAGTCAAGTCTTCAACACTGAGTCCTCAACTCTACACACCGCACACTAGAAAAATTAATCTGAAATCACCTTTAACCTTATTCCAGTGAGTGGGTCCATCTTTCTCTAGAGAGATATTGCTATTAGTTATTCCTGTATTGTAATTGCCCTGAAGACCAGGTCGTATAGGAAATCAAAGTCAGAACAGAACGTGTGCAACTGGAATTGCTCCCTTGGACAGTGTAGAAACAGAGACCCGAGCAGAGGCCTTAGCTTACGCTCAGTATTTAACCCCAGGAATGCCAGGGAGTCAGCCATTCTTTCCCAGGTTGGCCTGAAAATCTATTGTTACTACACTTTAGCTTTCTTTAACTCTGAACCAGAAATTTCATTGGTAGGAGCATGAGAAAGACTTCGGCTGGATTTTACACAGGTAAAATTGATCCCACATCACTTTACCCCTTTAATAAACTGTTACTAGTCTCTATGGTGTATAAGCCTGTGTAAAGCATGGGAGGGAGGAGAACTCAGTGGGCAAAGCTCTTACTCTTATCAGATTTCTTTGCCTATAAATAAGTAATTTTTTTTTTTGAGACACAGTTTCTTTTTAGTTCTGGCTGTCCTGGAACTCACTATGACCAAGCAGACCTTGAACTGGTGAAGATGAGCGTGCTTCTGCCTCCTGCATACTGGGATAACAGGAATGTGGGAGTGTAATGAGGGTGGAGCCCACAGGAGTGAGATTAGTGCCTTTATGACAGAAGGTACCAGAAGGACAAAATCCCTGCAGGTAAAGATGTGGTAAGAAGGGGGCTGATTAGCATAAGTTGAATAACACTGACTCTGCTGCCATCTTTACCTTAGATTTTCCAGTCTCCAGAGCAATGAGAAATATGTTTGTTGTCTTAGCCAACCATATAATATTATCCTGGCTTGACTAAGACAAGAGACTTATTATTCTACATTATGATAATGGAACAGAGTCACAGTCACAGACAAACTCACCAATTTGCTTATGGTCACAAAGCTCATAAAAAGTAAAATTGGGATTTCTCCAGGGCAGCCTAGCGGTAGAGCATGTGCTCTTAACCACTACTGCTGATGTAATTCATCAGATAGCTATTATATAAATGTATTAACTGCTGACGGTCATGCTAGGAGGTTATATGAAAATTCCACTAAGAGGCTCACAATTTGGAGGGGGAGACCAAATGCTAATGACAACGTAGTGGGACAAATATGAGACCAATATGAACAAATCATATTAGAAGCACCAAGAAAACAACTACACTGTACTTAGTGCTTATGGCTTTCTTATTAAAAACAAAGCACTAATAGACAGTAATCCACAGTGCAGTTTAGAAAGTGTTACTAAATTCGCTACTGAGGCAAATGGGAAATCAAAGTGCTGCTAATGACTCTTTCCAAACTTGGTCTCTGGGTATTCACTGGCCCTCATAGACTAAAATCACCAGCCCTCAATGATGTTTCTTCTTTTGTTTCCACATGGGCATAGAACTGGGGTTTTGTAAAGGAAACAAATGTGTTAACTAAACCTATAATTGTACCCTGTTTCTAGTTATTGATGAAATCTGTTTCCACTCCCTTCAACGTCTTTATTCCTCTTCCCATTTCTCAGTTCTAAATTCTTTATCCTCTTTTTTGCTTAGCATCTCCAATCCCATGTCTCATGGTCAACACATCGAACCCATGGGGTCAATACCATGGGAAGGTGTAATAGTTTTGCTCACCCATTAAGAAGACTGTAGCTGACAACCCCCATAAGGAGTGACAGGTTAGCAAGATAGAAGCATAATAGATGTATATAACAGCCTTAACACATGAAGACATAAAGGCCCAGGGAAAACTGGTTTAATGTCCTGGCTTGTTGAAAATATATATAGAAATGTGACCAGACAAATGTGTAATCAAATGGAAAGAGACATTGGAGGAAAACGTAGAATGCCTATCTCTTCAGAGTCTATTTTGCCCCTCTGTGTAGCTCTGTAACTTCCTCTTGGATATGAGAAGAATCAAGAATGGGACCAGGGACATAGGGAATGTGATAGAAATACAGGTAGTTTATTAAATAAAAGAAAGACATTCCCAAGAATGGTAATGAGTTAAAGAGCTGGGATAAGACTGACTCTCAAAAGCTATTGTGTGGGAGAGGTGGGGGGGGGGGTCGAGGGCATGCACCTCTGGTGGCAGAGGTCTCCAGTCTCCTTCTGCCAGCTGCTTTTCTTCATATGTTAATTTCTTTCTCCTGTCACATCAGCAAAGGGGAGTGAGGGGTGTAAGTAAAAGAAATGGTGAGTCAGTGACATGGCACAGAGGGTAAAGAATGTTCCCACTGCCAACCCTGGTGAATTGACTTCAATCAGACTTCACGCTTGGTCTATAGAGACACCAGATGGCGATTGTCCCTCTTCCTTCTCCCCCATCTTCTTTAAAGATGTTTCATCCCAGTGAAGACTTTAGTCAGTCTCTTACTGTCTTGAGAGTGAACCACTGTTAAAGCAATATCCTGCTAACACCTGAGAATAGAGCCCAAATAGCCCAGTCTCTGTGGAAGATTAGGATAATTCTGACTAGAGCCAGGTAGCAAGCTCAGATGGGTTTCTTGTGAACTCTGAATCAATCCCACAAACTTATTCTCTACTTCTACTTTTTCTCTTTCCTTCCTTCTTCTTTGTGTCTCCACTTCTGCCCCGTCCCTCCCATCTTCTGTGTGTTAGGCAAGCACCCTACCACTGATCTATTGACCCAATCCAATTCTATTTCATGCTTCAGTCCCCCAGCTTTCTGGTTTCTCTACTTTCTCTTTAAAATGAAATGGGGTTAAGTTCATGCTGGGACATTTTTCTAATTGCAAAGTTTATAACAATAAAATATAACCTTATCATTTTAACTAGTTCTGGGTTTGTTCATGTTTGACCCTTGTAAGATGCAGTATGATCTCATCATGTAGCCTGCATGTCTGGAAGGGATTAGGAAGACAAAAGACATGCTTGGGTCCCTCACTCTGACTATCTGGATCCTCAAAACAAGACACCTCAAGAATTAGAATTCCCCTTAAGAATCTCATGCTGAGATAAGGACAAAAGCTGGTGCTTGGTACTAGCCAGGGGAGGGAGACCTTGCCTCTCAGTCAGGAAGGGTTTTCACAAGGCACAGTCCACCAGGCAGGAAAGACTGGAGGTAGAAAATACGGGTGGAAAGCATTCAGCTATGTTAACTGTTCACTCCTTAAGTATTCATGTTCCTCAGCTTCTCTTTCACATTACTCAGGTTAGGACACTGAGCATGGAGTTGGAAGGATTGCTAGAACTCTTTGTTCCCTCTTTTAGTCCACTCTGGTCACATTGAATACATTTGCTCTTCAGGATAGCTGGTTCGTTTAATTGGCTTATTAAGAATGGTGATAATTAATTAAGAACTAAGAACCCAGCTTGTTGAAGACGACAGGGCCCACCCTTAATAACTCTGATAACAATCCTAATTCTTATTTATCGTCACAGACTGTTTCCCTTTCTACATGAACTCGATCCATTTGTTCCATTTCAAAAGGGACACTACTTACCAATGGAACAAGCTAAAACTATATGGCCATCAAATGTTCCTTACCAAAAGCATTAGTAAGGCTAGAGAGTATAACTCTAAGGTAGAGTGTGTGTAGCATGCACGGGGCTTGAGGTTAAACTACCAGCACAAAAAAACAACAAAACATGCACACCCATGCAGATGGAAATTTGTTTGTTTTTAGGATGTCAGCAAATATGTTTTTACCACAGCACATTGTCCACCAAAATGCAGTTAGAAATACATGTGTCAGAGACATTTTTTTCATCTCCCTTAAATATTTCCAATTTGTTGTTGACCTCAGTTTTTCCACCAAGGTACTGATGGACACAGTTTTATTGGGGGTGGGGTGTCTGGGGTTAGAGGGTATGCACAAGTATGTAGGAGCATTTGCCTGTGTGTGCATGCACATGTGAGGCCAGAGGTCAATGGTGGGTGCCTTCTTTTCATTATTCTCAACCTTATGTTTTTGTTTTTGTTTTTTTAGAAAGGGTCTCTCATTGAACTTGAAGCTCATAATTTCATCTGAATTTGCTCTCTAGCAAATCCCTAGGGTCATCCTGTCTCTGCCTTCCTTCCCTACAATGCTTTGGTTATAAATGTGTTTCACTGTGCCCAGCTTTTACCTGTGTGTTGGAAATTCAAACTCAAGTCCCCATTCCTATGCAGTAAGCACTTAACTCATTGAGTCATGGCCCCAGTCTGGACCCTGTTTCTAAGATTCTGGATATCTAATTTTAGATCAGAGGCTGCCCCTCTAGAAGGAATCAGCCACACCTTATAGCTTACATAGTACTTCCCTTAAGCTGCTTAATTTTTGGAGCATGGAGCAACTACATGCTGTGGTGGGACAATAGGATTAGCTTTGTACTTTAAGGCCCTATATCTTATCTACTCACTCCCCTAATATTGCTCAGAGAAGTTTCCCTTCTAAATTTAGAGACCTCTCCCTAAGCTCAAAGACTCTTCACTTCCAGCTCTATTTAAGTATAAAACTTCCTTTAATTTGTGAGTTGCCCTTGGATCTTGCATTCCACTTTCCCCAGCTCTGAGTGGCTAGCATTAATAAAGAAGTTGATTATATGAAATCCATCTGAGCTCCTCTCAATAGTGAACAAGTAATTTGTTTACTTCACTTCTTCCTTATTTAGCAGACAGGAGACCATGCAAGAACACCATTCAATCCATTGCAGTCATTATCCAATTACTGTGGCAAGCTCTTACTAATTATCCACTGAATGGCAAGTTCTATGTATTTCTTGATAATAATTGTTTTCCAGAAGGACAATTTGAATAGCTTCCCTAGCGGCGGGCCATGGTAAGTCTAAGATAGTGGAAGCAATAGTAGTTATCAGAGTCTGGGCTGGATGACTCTAGGTTCTTATTTGCTAAATCCAAAGAGCTGAGTGTAAGGACTCACACAGATTTGCAAAGGTAGCAAGGTAACTTTATTTGGAGAAAGTGGTAGTATAAATCAGAGAGAGACACACTGTTAAGGTTGTCAGTGAGCCACGGGAGTGGGAATACTCAAGGGTTTCCAAATTGTTTGGGGCTTCCTTGTTTGGGGCTGAAGAGAAAGGGGAGTTGGAAGTCTAGCATGGGAAGTTTTCTATTTTAATGGGTAGATTATCCCATATAATCATTTTTCTACTGTGCATATCCTTTCCCATAATGCATTTGATTTTAATCATATGCATACCCAGTTCTGCATCATCATATAGGTAAAAGTTTACTTGAGGATACACTTTTGCCCTACTATGCCTGAAACCAGTTTAGGCCCGATCACCCTTCGTATTTTTCATACCCAGATACATTGGGGATATACTTGAATAGAAACTGTCTACATTTTATTGTTACCAGGGGTGGAAAAATGACACAATTTCTAAGAGTTGGGAGTACAGTATGTGGAGCAGGCAGATGTTTGAGGGAGTTGCTAGGTGCATTATTTGATAAGGCGTGCATTGTACCTGCAGGAAAAGGTGTCCCTCTGCATTATTATAAAAGGGAGCTGTGTATAACCCAATCCAAGTAGATTCTCAGGGTTCTAAATGTTCCCCTTTGCTCAACTGTCTCAGACACATGTCCCTTGCCCTCTTTCTTGGTCTCTATTGCAACAAAAGACTGCCCAATTCTGGGCAATTGTACCTACAGTAGGCTCTGAGGTTACTCACCAGTAAGAAGAAAAACCAAGAGAACATACAAATGTTGCCACTGATAACGCTAAGCTTTTTAAATGGATTTGAGCCCTGTGCATCCAAGGTTCAGGCCCATTCAGCAGAAATCCTCCTTTAGGCATCCAAATGTTTCACGAATTGATCTACTCACCAAGCGCAGTTACCTTTTCCTGTTTTGAAATGCATTTCCTATTTATGGCCTCTTTTTTTGTTCAATCAAGTATCTGTCATTTCTCACCAGACAATTAAGACATTCTAATTAGCCTCCCTGCTTCATTCTAGCCCATCTATTCCCTACGGATCCACCAGAGTAATTGTTCTGAAACACAGTTCATGCCCTCTGCTCAACAACTTTCCTCGGTTCCCAATTACTTAGAGAATAAAGTCTAAACTTGTTAGTACTAATGAGCTGACCTCAATCTATTTTTTTCTAGTCTCATTTACTTTTATGTCCCTCATGTATTCTATATTTTGTACTACAGAATTATGAAATGGGAGAAAAGA
This sequence comes from Rattus norvegicus, assembly GCF_021556685.1. Classification (NCBI taxonomy): domain Eukaryota; kingdom Metazoa; phylum Chordata; class Mammalia; order Rodentia; family Muridae; genus Rattus; species Rattus norvegicus. The sequence continues at coordinate 64,268,066 of NC_141539.1, forward strand.
GAGTCCTTGGCCATGGTGGAGCTTCTTAGACTTGGATACATATGTTTTGCACAGCTAAGGTGCTGGGCAAATCAAGGGCCACAGCTACCTGAAGCTAGTATTGTGTCCCTTGGCTCAAAATCTTGAAAAATGAATTTAATAGACAGCAGAATGGTGACTTTAGACAAGACTGGGCAAGTATGGCCACTTATAGGAGGATAAGTTTACAAAACATTTTAACTGTAGGGTTTTAGATGAGAGTGCAAAAGAAAAACAGAAGGAAAGGCAGGTTCTGGAAAATGGGTGCATTACAATATGGGGAGATGATCTGGCTGCCCCACTAAACCCATCCATAAAGTGCCCAGGGGCTTCTCTGTTTTGGCAACTTCTAGACAGTGAGCTTTATTTGTGTTGAGTAAAAGGAGAAGACAGATAACAAGAAATGAGAGCAGGGATAAAACTAACTTCCGGCATTTTCCGATAATGACTTGTTTTTGGATCAGAACCAAGATGCCTATCTAACCTGGTGGAATAGGTCTGATCCCCTGTTCTCATCAACTACACCTCTGTGTATTCCTCCTCTGTGCTTTTCTGTCTCAGCCTCTGGTCAGTCTGAAAATGTGTGTGGTAGTCCTGTTTAACACCAAGAAGGTTAACCCTATGTTACCACTTCCAATAAGTACCCAGGAGGCATAATTTTGAATTTTCAAATAAAGAAAAAAAAAGAGAGAAGGCTACCTGAAATATATCCATATGTATGTATATAGGATATTCAAATAGGATAATGCATTTTATTCTTGGTAATTTATACTTATGAGTATTGTACTGCTAATGAAAACAAAACAATGCCAATATTGAAATTATGAGCTGGAAACTAAGCTGGTATATCTTTAGCTTTAATCTGCATTCTTGTATGTAATTCTGAAGAAGGGGTACTAAAAGAGAATGTGTAAAAAAATACAGAAATATATTGCTGAAGGTCCAATATTGGGGGAAATGAGATGTATTTAGAATTATACAATATGGTTGGGAACATGGCTTAATGGTTAAGAGCACTGGCTTCTAGTCCAGAAGGCCTGGGCCAAATTTAATTCCCAGCACTCATGTATTCCCTCAAAATCATCTGTATCTACAGTTCTAGAAGTTATGACACCTTCTTCTGGCTTCTACAGGTACCAGGCACACATGTGGTACACAGATATGCATTCCATTCAGGCAAAATGCTCATACACATTAAACACACACACACACACACACACACACACACACACACACAAATCAGCTTCAAATGTGGGGCTAGTAAAATGCCACTGCAGTCTCAGCCTGAAGGCAGTCTAAGGGAGGAGAGTAAGTTGAACCCTGAAGTTTGGGTTACCCACAATAAGACTCTCTCTCTAAATGTGTGTGTGTGTGTGTGTGCGCGCGCGCGCGCGCGCTGTTTAGCCTCAGTTATCAACTTGATCAACTTGACTATATCTGGAGTGAACTACAATTCAGAAATGGAGGGCACACTTGGGAGGCAGGAAGACAACATGCCTTTGACCAGGATCTTGCAGGATGCCTTTAATCTGGGCCATACCTCCTGCTGGAGGACTATATAAGGACAATGGAAGAAGGAAGGGTTCATTTGGGTTTTGCCTGCTTTTATTCACTTTGCCAGCACACCCAGTGGAGCCACTCCTTTAGGATTCTAGCTAATATAGAAGAGACACCCAGCCTCATGGGACAGAGCAACTACTAGATTCTTAGATTTTTCCATTCACAGCTGGCCATTGTTGGATTAGCTGGACTACAGCCTGTAAGGCAGTTCAATAAATTCCATACACACACACACACACACACACACACACACACACACACACACACACACACAATCATTCCATAAGTTCTGTGACTTGAGAGAACCCTGACTAATATGAGGTGAAAAAGAATCAGCCTCAAAAAAAAAAAAAGTATTGATTGAATTCAATTGAGCCAGTCAACGGTGGCACAGGCCTTTAATTTCTGGGATCTCAAAAGGCAGAGGCAGGTGGATCTCTCAGGATCTACAAAGGGATGTTTCAACATTATGTCAACATCGCAGTTTGCTGCATGATCCCCACTAATAAGCGTTTTGTTACAGAATATTAAGTGTTATCTAAGAAGGTAAAGAACTGCAAATTGAGAGTAAAAAAATACTTTTGAAATTGCTTCTTTTGTCCTTATTTGCTTAATTTACATTATTTTAAAATGTAAAAATGTTTTAGAAGTCATGTACATAGTTTAGAACAGTTTTTGATAAATTAAGCCTTAATTACTGCTTGCATAGTATGCTCAGCCTCTATAAAAAGAATCCCCTACCTAGCTTGTAGGTCTGCAACACAACTTCTGTGGGCACAGTACAAAGGCAGATGTTAATTAATTGGGCTCCAAAAGAACAAAGAATTCCTGATCAAATAAGCGTAGGAATGTCGCTTACTAAATCCTGTCGTGGAGATTCAATATGCACATTAGCATATTAAAGACTATGAAAAGTCCCATAGTTTAAAAAAAAAGTCCATTTAACTTTGTTCAAAGATAAAACATGAATTTATTTATAATGAGGGAAAAATTACCTCACCCCCCCAACACCTACCCCCAACTCCCGCACACCTATTAACAACTTCTTCCCAATAAAAGATAAAACCATAGAAAAATTAAACCACTTTCTTTTTATTTCACTTTAGGAAAAACTAAATGAAGGGTTTGGGGAAAGTTGCAGTATTGTTTTGAATTTTCTGCTATGCCTGCATTTGAATTCAGTAGGGAAACTTTCAAAAGTTTAATTAATTAATTGATCTGATGAGAGAACTTTGTCATTTATTTAATGACAAAATAAGTATATTTTGTTTTTTTCCAGATAGTGTTTCTCTCTGTAGTCCTGGCTGTCCTGGAACTAGATCTGTAGACTAGGCTGGCTTCGAACTCACAGAGATCCATCTGCCTCTGCCTCCAAGTGCTGGCTGCTGGGTGAGAGAATTTTATAATGAAAGCCAATTTGAAGTATCTATATCTGTGAAAAAAAAAACTCACATTCTATTTGACTCCCAACTAATGAGATTTTTAAAATTGTAGTAAAATATACATGGCAAAAATTTGCCATTTTAAGTTGTATAGTTGTGAAACTTAGAGACAACCAACATAATTGTATAATTATACAATATTCTTTTGTCCACTTTTAGAACTTTTTATTACCAAAACAAAAACACTGCGTCCAGCAGTAACTCCCCTTGAAGCCTTTTTGTTGTTGGTCTCTATGAACTTAGTGCTTTGGAGTATCATGTATAAGTGGAAACACAGAATGGTAACACTTTTTCTGCCTTATTCTGTCTAGCATGCTGTTTTCAAAGGTTCTTTCATTTGGTAGCGTATGTCAGAATTCTATGACTTTTTTCTAATTTATTTATTTTATATATATAAATGTAGGTCAGGAATGTAGGTCCTCTGTCTGAGCAAGTATTCGTAAATACCAAGATATCACGCTAAAACCTGTTTTGACTTTTTTTTTTTTTTTTTTTTTTTTTGGAGACACAATCTCACTATGTAGTCTTGGTTAGCCTGGAACTACCTGCCTCTGTTTCCCCAGTTCTGGAATTAAAGGCATGTGCCACCACACCCAGAAGAACTTCGAGGGTGGTTGTTGTTGTTGCTGTTGCTGTTGCTGTTGTTGCTGTTGTTGTTATTGTTGTCTTATTCTTTAATTTTTTTTTTTTTACAAAAAAAAATTGTCCACCCTTCTACAGTTTCACATCCCACAGCTCCCTCTCCCCCACCTTCAGGATGATTTCCCCACCCACCACCATACTTCCCGTAGGGGGCCTCCAGTCTTTTAAGGGTTAGATGCATCTTCTCTGACTGAGTCCAGACCCGGCAGTCCTCTGTTTATGTGGTGGGGGCCTCGTCTCAGCTGGTGTGTGCTGCCTCTCAGTGTCTGAGAGATCTCAGGGGTTCAGGTTAATTGAGGCTGCTGGTCTTCCTATAAGGTTGCCCTCCTACTCAGCTTCTTTCAGCTTTTCCCTAATTCAACCATCTTGGAGAACCTGACCTAAGTCTGAATTCAAGTAAACTAACAGGGTGGTACCTAGCTCCAGTTTCCAGGTTACCCCCCAACAAAACCTGAGCCTAGCTCCAGTTTCCAGGTTACCCCAACAAATCTAGCATCTAGCACCAGTCTCTAGGTCAATCCCCCAACAGATCTGTGCCCCCAGGTTACAAGCCCGCCCCTGCCTAACAATCACCACTCAGGAGGAGAACAGAAGTTAAGTTTATGGTTTGGCTCCCAGCACCAGTCAATTATGTTAAAGGATACAGTAAACCCCCCACCCCCAATTAGATGCTTGCCAGGCTAGAAACACTCAGCCCTCGCTTGCCATTTTCTATGAAAACTTGTTCCAATGAGCGTTCAGGGCCTTTCTCCACTGGAACTGTCCTGTGGGTTGGCAGTGAGATAGGCCCCAAGTTGGAGCCTGTGAATAAAGAGCCTTTTGTGATTGTATCAGATGGGCTCCCGATTGATCTTTCTCGGTTCAGGAATGCTTCCTGGTACTACATGTCCACTCTCATTAATAACGTTCTCACTACACACACACACAGACCACATTTTGTTTATTCCATTGTGTTGATATACACACGAGTTGTTTCTACTTTTTGGCCATTACAGGTAAAAAACATTTTCCCCCTTATATACACTAGCAATAAACCAGCCTACCTTTATCTTAGGCTTGAAAGTTATCTTATAGTAAAGACAAACTAGATTAATTTCTGTTTATGACTAAATCTGTTTCTTAAGGAATAATCTATGTCCTATCTGTAACCTTAATTACAAATGGTTCTGGACTGGCTGCTTTAAGAAACAGGGACCTTGGCTTTTTTTTTCAAAGGTTATTAATACCAGGTGTTCTTATGACTACCTAGCAACCATGTCTTATGACCAACCTCTGTAACCCTACCTATTTGCCTACCAAAACCCCCATTTTGAAACCCCCTACTCCTGAGCTATGAAAACGTTATCTCACCCATGTCCAATGCTGATCTCTTAAACCCTGCCTTTAGGAACAGGCAGCCCATGTACAAAGAAAAGGAAAATCTTGCTCTAATTAATTGCTTGCCTTAATTAATTTGGCCATGATGATTATGTCAGTAATTTTTCTCCTCAAATCTGTGGGATGGATATTAGGTTCACAGCTGAAGCTCTTATAACAAAAGACAGATTAACAAGATTAATAACGTCAGTACTATGTGCCTGTAGCTCCTGATACTAAAGCAAAAATCTCAGGAATTCTGAGGCCAGTTGAACTGCACACTGAGGACCAGTGCAACCAGGGCTACACAGTAAAGGAAGACAGTAACAGCGTAGTGAGCAGAAAGCACACACATGGTATTAAGGATTAGCTGACTCCATTTTTTTCTTCCTTTTCCTAATTAAACAAATTGTTCCCTATGGTGTTTTTCTCTACTCCTGTCCCAAGCTAAAGGTCAACTTCTTTTTGTTTGCTTGTTTTTGTTTTTGTTTTATTTTGTCTCTGAGGGTTTTTTCCTCTATAACTTTGTGATTTACATGTCTTAAATTGTTTCAATTATGTCATAGTATGTTATAAGAATTGGTTGATAGCTGAGTAAATTACTAACTGTAAAAAATATCCTACTTTTGAAATTACTTGCTATGTGCCTCAAGCTTGAACTTTTAGTCAGTGTCTCATTATTATGCTACTCTTGAGATTGTAAGTTTGACCCAGTGGTAAAAATACACACACAAACACACACACACACACACACACACACACACACACACACACACATCTTGCAACATCTTGGTGTTAGCTCCCAGTTTTCCACGCCTTATCAATAATACTGACAGAGCAGATAAGGACAGGACACAATGTGGATCACATGTTGGGGGATACTTTTGTGCTCTGTATTCAAATGCTGATTTCTGTACCCAGAGATCAGTTGCAGTCCGGACTTCGGTATGTCATTATTATAAAGCATCTCCTGACTGAGCATTTTGTAAAACGTTGTGTTGCACTGTAGTTCCAGTTCTGCTTGCCTCTCAGAGTGTCCAGGTACTGCTGTACAATGGGCTGGAAGGATGAAGTGGAGCCCAGAACAGTTGGGGCAGCAGGATCTTAGTCCAGCAGTGAATGCTGGTGGGGGGTGGGGGGAGAAGGCATTCTCTGAGGATTTTAGTGTTACAGCTCTTTTAGACGATATGCAGAGAACAGCTTGTGTGCATACACTTTTTTTGGGTAAGCAAGGACTGTATATGAACCTTGCTGAGTGGAAAGGAGATTTCAGGTTGAATGTAAGTCATTGGCTGGAGCTTAAAGTACTTAGCAATGCCTCATTGGCATAGAAAGGCATTTCAGGAATCCCAGATGTTTGCTGAGTATGTTCTTCTCTGGAGAGGAAGTTGAACCTGTAATTGTGCCAAGGACTATGTGACATTCCTCAGGTAGAAGATGTGGAGGTTGGGCTCCCCAGAGAAGAGGAGGCCATGCTAAGAAAAGGGAGTTGGTCCTTTTGTACCAAGCTCAGGAAAGCTGTCTGAACATGACAGACTACAACCTTAGTAGAAAGGTCCAACACTCCATCACCTTCTGGTTAAAATAAAGGGATGAACAGCCTATAGCCTGGCAGAAGAGGAAAAGGCGGGACTTCCGAGGCCAGGCCAGAGGGAGGGAGAGTTTCTCAGTTGGGGGACCAGAGGAGTGTCAGGATACAAATGAAGGAGGTGCCAGGGGAGAGTAAGGTGTCAGTTAACAGCCATGTGGCTGGGAAGTGGTCCAGGACAGCACTGTCTTCTTAGAATAGCTGCTCAGAGTCTGCCCAGGTATAGTGCCTGAAGCTTTACATAAACATAAAGGTCTCTGTGTCATTATTCAGATCGAGAAGGGACAAAGAAAATCCCCTACTTTTACAATCATGAACTTGCCAAGTAGCCTATGCATCGCGACCCTCATGGGTTGGCGGGAAGGAATGAAAAAGGACAGAGAAAGATAATGCACAGTGAAGCAGAGTCCAGGTGGTACTCTGCGAGCTTTACAACCAACCGGCCCTGCGGTGTGTTTATTAAGAGCAGCATGGGAGGGGTTAGATCATCTTAGTAGGAGGTCTCTACAGGCAGCTGTCTCAGGCTCTAACTGTCTGGGAAGACGAAGCTGAGTTTGCTAGTCTTTACATACATCGATCAACTGATCATAAACACTCATATTTGGAGGAAAGTTCAGCGATTTCTCTTTGAGTCTGGCCAAACTGGGTAATGGCTTAATCTGTTTCCTGTGGATCGTCAAGATGGTCATTCCTATGTCTAAATACATATTTACTAAAGACTTCACTCACTCAGGGCTGCTTCCACTTTTTGTATTGTACATAAACGGGTAGCTCTCTGATCGGGACAAGGGAACAAGGATGTTTTGAATGTTCAAAGATTATTGGAAAACAATAACCTAAGACTATAAAGGGGGGGGGCAGGGAGAAAATAAAATTGAACTTTAACATTTTCTATTGTAATATGAATGAGTGTGATTATTATTTCTCCATTTCCTCACATGAGTGAGAATGATAAATAAAGTAGAAGAGGTAACAAAAAATATCAACTAACTCCAATAAAGACTACCTCAGCCTCTATTCAGTTCCCTCCACGAGATCCACAAAAGCCAACCTGGTCAGGATATCATGGTGGTCTTCCTCCCCTGGAGATGTTTTACTCTAGGAAGTTGTTTTCTTACTTTTCCTCAACAAATTCTGTGTTCACTCTGCTTATTTCTTTTCCACGATGTCTATTTCTTCTTAGACATGAGACAAAAAAAAAAGGAAACCATTATGTTATGGTTGTATTGGTGGCTGTTGATTGTCCAGGAGGACCTTAGCACCCTCAGTTAAGCTCGCTGCGAATACAGACTCGGTTACTCTCAAAAAACAAAACAAAACAAAAAAATAAAAACAAAAAAACCTCAAAACCAAACCAAACAACAACAACAAACCCCAGTGTCTGTTTTAGGTGACATGAGAACCTTCACGAGAAAATGAAGACTCCAAAGATGCAAGTTAAATTTGTGGGATTTTATGCTAGATTTGATCACGAAGCAGATAGACACAGAGCAATGGAAGGAGGTAGATGGGTCTACTGACAGTAGAGAAAGGAAAGCATATCAAGACTTGGCATTGTTCAGACTTTTCTTGGCACTGTATCTTTGGTTTCTTTCCTTCAGATATAGGGAGAACACTTTCACGTGAGTGTTTTACGTAATGTGCCAACTGATCTGAACCTCTTTTCTAAGTTTGTTGACGTAGATAGGTTGGAGGAAAGTAGGGATATATTTCTCCTCTGTTTTTCCCCTCAAATTCCTTCAGCTCAAAAATACTTTGGGGGGGTAATTGGTTCTGTGTTCATCCTCCACCTCCAAATTATAATAAAAATATTTGATACAAACAAGAAGAAAGGATTTAAGTCATGGTTTCAGGTATTTCGGTTTGTGGTCCTTGGTTACACTAATTGAGGGCCTGGGGTAGAGCAAAACCTCATGACTCAATCCCAGTGGTTTATTTCTTCCAGCTAGACCTCACCTCCATCATTATCAAACTGCCATGTGGGGAGCCACCGAGTTAATGCAGGCACTTACTCGTGGCACTTCATATGGAAACCATACCATGTCCTGCATTTGGCTTACAGTAGCTGTGGTTATATCCACAAAACCTGCCCAAGATCAATCCAGTCAAAATTCCAGTTGAGACGAAGGACAAGATGTCAATGTTCCATCCCTATCAGAAGAGACTACTGGCAGTCGATGTCTGCAGAAGGATGAAGAGTCATTCTCCTTTAGGGATAACTGGTGCTGATAGGATATTCATGCTTCTATGAGTCTTAGAGTTTATTAATAATATTTTTTAAAAGGACATAAAGTTTGGTGGAACCACTAGAGGGACTAGGAATGAGGAAGGTAGTGGTAGACAGATATAAACACATGTTAAATAAATATATGAAACTTTCAAAGAATAAAAACTATTAAAAAGGTTAAAAAACAGTTCATGATTGTCCAAATCAAAGCTTTAGACTTCTTAGTTGGTTTTTTCTTAAATATACTAGAGTCCTTTTAGTTTCCTATTAGGATCCTGCACTCCCATCAGCTACACTTAGTTAGATACATGTGTAACTCTGGTTCCCACCAGTTTACCACAGCAAATAAAAAAGAGCATGGCATCGTACATTTCAAGTACTGTGTTTGTACTGATACAGGGCATGTTCCCTAAGGCAGTGTAGGTGATTTGTATCACAACTACTTGTATCTTATTCTAACTAGCATAATTAGCGTATTGGTATATTATATAATAAGTATTAGGCTGTGTATTTCACCCTTGTTGGTTTATTATGTTGTTTCTAGTATTAAATTTAACTTGTAGATCAATTATTTATTCTATCTTTAAAATTGTTTTTGAAATAGTGTCGTGCGGTATAGCTCTGGCTGTCCTAGAACTCACTATGTTGACCAGGTTGGCCTTGAACTCACAGAGATCCTCCTGTTCTTTTCTCCAAAGTGATGGAATTAACGGAATGTACTAGCATGCCAAGATGTGAATTATGAGGAAGCCTAAAATTATGAATAATAAGAGCTACATAAGAACTTTATAATCTTAATAAGTTGCTGTTCTATTAAGCTTAAAAGACAATATAGAAAAGGAGGAAGTAAAATTGAATTACATAACCTTAGATAATAGTCAATTACTCAATTATATTCTTCCTGTGAAGAGACACCATGACTATGACAATTCTTACAAAGGAAAACATTTAACTGGGCGTGGCTTACAGTTTCAGAGGTTTAGTTCATATCTTCATGGCAAGAACATGGTGGAACATATGCATAGATGGTGCTGGGGAAGGAACTGACAGTTCCTCATCTTTTTTTTTAAAGCAGTATTTATTTATTTTATGTGTATGAGCACACTGCAGCTGTCTTTAGACACACTAGAAGAGGGCATCAGACCCCATTACAGATGGCTGTGAGCCTCCATGTGGTTGCTGGGAGTCAAAGTAGGACCTTTGGAAGGGTAATCCGTTCTCTCAACCTCTGAGACATCTCTCTAGCCCTGAGAGTTCTTCATCTTGATCTGTAGGCAGCAGAAGACTAAGCCCCACTAGGCCTATCCTGAGCATATGAGACCTCAAAGCCTGTCTCCACAGTGACTTATGTCTTCCAATAAGGCATACCTACTCCAGTAAGGCTACATCTAATAATGCCACTCCCTCTGGACCTGTGGAGGCTATTTTTATTCAAACCACCAGAAACTAATAATAAAATCCATAGCTAATTTAATATTTAGAATATGTTGATTATGAATCTTCATAAAATAAAATTCAGTAATTTGAGGTTTAGATTTTTTTTTGTTCTATTTCTATAGAGGAGATAATGTTTGAGATTAAAAAAACCCATAAACTAAAGCTAAATAATAATGGATCATCAGTCCTAGATAAACAGGAGTTATTTAAATTTTACTCCTACATAACTTAGATTCAAAAATTCTAAGTAGGGAATGGAGAGATGGCTCAGTTGCTGGTCTTGTAGGGGATCCAAATCTGGTTGTCGGCACCCACATCAGGCAATTTACAATTACCTGTAGTTCCAGTTTCAGCTTCTTTCGTTCATGGGTCCCCACATACACGTGGCATCATCATACAGACACACACACACACACAACCTAAGAAAGTAAATAAATAAAAGAATCAGAGTTGACTGGGCATTTATCTCTCCATAAAGCACTAGCTTAGCCTGCGATTGGCTCTGGGTTCCCACCCTAGTACCCTCTTCCCCCACAAAGAAACTGCAGAGTAAATAGGATATGATACACCAAGACAGAGCTAAGGTATGAGCAACCAAAATGAAAGGAGATTTTCAATAGACCACAGGCTCCTAGACTCTTGAAGAAATAAATGAGACAACTATAATTCCATGAAGCTTTTTCTTTACCTAGCTTCCATTATCATTGCCTGGAACAAAGCGTTAGGGATTAATATTTAAATTCTTAAGAATACATGTCTCGGTGACTTAGAAAACACAAAGCTGTCCTTTTTAAGTTAATTGAAAACTCATTGTGCACTCGCAATGTAATCTATATTGTTTTCTTTCTTCGGGTAATAAGCAGGGCAGTATCTATCCTTCTGAAACAGCTTGTGAACTGTAAAAGAACTATTAAAGTAATGAGAATGATGATCAATAATCATGCTTGGTTTCCTAAGGCAGCATCTCTATGGTAAATGAGCTCTCAGACAAGCAACAGTGATGAGAATGGATATGTTTTGCTCTCTATTTCATGGTTGTGAAGAGCATGTATTCTTGCTTCCAAACAAGAGAAGCAACAGGTTCACTATACATTGTGGAATTAAAGAATGTTAGAACTGAGAGGATCCTTGATCTATTAGCTAGCTACTGCTGCTATAGAACAAACCACTCCAAAACTCAGTGGTTCAAGAGAAATATTTATTTTCCCCAAATATTACAAGTTTGTATTTCAGCTGGGGCTTGACAGATATAAGCTGGACTGTGCTGGAGTGATTCTGCTATATGTGTTTTCATTGTCACTGAACAACAAGTATCATAATAATGGTGTCTTTAAGTTGCTAAAGATTTACTATATCCCAGGCTATGCTAAAAGTATATAAAAACATTTCATTGATTTCTACAAAAACTATAAGGTAGATACTATCGCTAGATTTCTTTTTTTTAAGATTTTATTTATTTATTTTATGTATATGACTATACTGCAGTTGTCTTCAGACACACCAGATTCCCTTACAGATGGTTGTGAGCCACCATGTTGCTGCTGGAAATTGAACTTTGGACCTCTTAACCAGTGAGCCATCTCTCCACCCCTGTCAGTAGATTTCACAGCAGATGCAATCACTACCTTAGGTCTGCAGAGGAAGAAACTGGGCTTTTCTAAGCTCAACAACTCAGCATATGCTGACCCTGTAGACACAAACACAGAGTTGCACAGCACTTTTGTGAAAATCTCTGACTTTGAAGTAGGCCTGATCTACAGAGTGAATTCCTGGACAGCCAAGGCTACACAGAGAAACTCTGTCTTGAGGCAGGGGTCAAGAAGGCACCCAACCTCCTCCTCTCAAAAAAAAAAAAAAAAAATTAAAAAGAGGACTGAAGTGGAAAACGTCTGGTTTCTTTGGAAAGTTGGGTGGATGCTTTTTGCTGGGGCAAACATGTGAAGGAATGTTTAGCTGGAGTGGACACAGGTGAAAGGATGTTCTGATAAAGCAAGCATGTGAAAGGACACGTGATGAAGGATCCTTTGCTAACAGCACGCATGTCTTAGTCTGCCTTACATTGAATAGCTGAGTTGCATTTGTTGGAACTCCGTAGGGAGCACTGCACCAAAAACCTTCTGGTGGTGTGCTGCAGTTTCCGATTGGCAGAGTGGTGACAGCTGAGACAGATGCACATGCTGAGGCAAGACCCTTGGAGAACTTGTGATGCTTGGGGAGAATGTAAAGTGACTCGACAGACAGTCACAGGAGCTGAGCTAGGCTTGCTTACAGAGACAGCTGTACAACACTTGTGCGGCTCAGGTTTTGCTGATCTTTGCTTCTCTGAAAGAGGCACAGCCAAGAACCTGGTGTCTATCTGAGTCCTTCCTGCTGCCTGGAGCTGAGGCCAAGGCCTAGCTGTCTCTGCTAAGTAGCGCCACTGTTGCCGATTCATATTTGCTATCCTGACTCTACTGAACTGGACTGCTGGTGTATCTGTGAAGCGTTTGTGGGTGGATCAAGCTGCCACTGCCCACCTGTGAACTGAACTGTCGATTTCCAGTCGAGACAGGTGGAAGTTGCCCCTACCTCTGGTGGGTGGTGGGCTAAAAGGGAGGTTAGAGCATTTTAGAACCATCATTAAAAACTAGGTTTTTATAAAATTAAAGTTACAGGGGACTCTGACGGAAGTTCTAAGAAAAGGTCATAAGCACTTGAGAGGAAACTGACATGAAGAGTTCATTAGCGCTTGAGAGAAAATTGACTGGGAGGCAAGCTGAAAACCTCAGCAGTTTCTGGGAGGAGGTACCTGAGGGAGAGAAGGACTGGTCTTTTAGAGTTAGTCAGCAGGCAGCTATAGAAAGTGGGGCAGCCTCAGAGGAGTGGGAAGGAACTCCAGAGTGCAAGGAAGAGCATCTCAGGCTTTTCGTCAAGAAAGAGAGAGAGAGAGAAAGAGAGAGAGAGAGAGAGAGAGAGAGAGAGAGAGAGAGAGAGAGAAGAAAAAGGAAATCTTACACATTTTCGATTAAAACTCAGGAAAGTGGACAAAGATCTGTAAAGGACTTCATGGAGGGAGGGATTTCTGGGATGTGTAAGTGCATAATGTCATTTAATATCATTAAAGGAATAAATGTTCTTCTCATCTCCTTAGCATGCCTCCAGGCAAGCCAGCTTTCCCAAAGGGTAGTTTGTTAGCCAGGAGCATGATAAAACCCAGCTGCAATGACACTTAAGGAAGGAGACAATAGTACGGACTGTTCTAATCTTTGAGACATGTCAGAGTGTCCTGTGTCCTCCCAGGTCCTGAAATAGAACTTAGATTCCATTATATCAGAATTTCTAACAAAAAGAGTAATCCAGAAAAATATCATTAACTTTTTTTTAGATTCTTCTTTGTCAGATTTGTCAAAGAAGCCCATTAATTAATATACATAAGATCAAATGGAAAATGGGGAATTTCTCATTCATCTGCCAAAAAATGTATTTAAGAGTGAATTATGTAATTAATGACATTTTGTATGTCCGGATGTTTGCTAAATTCTAAAGAGAAATATTTTTTCTGAGCTTGTATGTACAAAAGATCAATGTAAGTGATACCCCAGGGCTAATAATAAGCAAATAAAAGATGACCAAGCTTACCCATTATTAGAAAAATGTAAATCCAAACTACAACAGATAACACTTTATATCCAACAGGAGGGCTATTAGTATTTTTAAAAGAAAAATACTAACTTGATGTAGGAAGGATGTAGAGGAATTGGGCCAACATGAACCAATGTAAAATAATATAACAGACATTCAAAGTATTAGACATAGGAATAACTACCTGATCCACCAATGCCATTTTAAGTACATACCAAAAAGTAACACAGAGATCATATGAGGAGAGGAAGAGGGGTTGGGGATTTAGCTCAGTGGTAGAGCGCTTGCCTAGCAAGCAAAAGGCCCTGGGTTCGGTCCCCAGCTCCGGAAAAAAAAAAAAGAAAAAGAAAAAAAGAGGAGAGGAAGAATGAGAGGAGAGGAGAAGGTGCCATGAGAGGAGAGGTACCACGAGCAAATGGCCAGGTGAAATAGCTAGTAAGTACTTGGGGAACACAGCTGGAGAGGCCAGGCCAGCAGTTAGAAAAGTAGGTTAGGGGTTTACCTCCTCCCTCCCACTAATTGTCAAAGCCAAATAAAATAACCATAACCTGATAACCTGTCTCATTTATTTGTAAATGAGCTGGGGATAAAATTACATTGGTTCGACCACATGTGCTTCAGCATTTTACAACTCTCCTCCTCATTTTCCAGCTCTTGCAATCTTTCTGTCCCAGTCAGGAAATTAAGACAGATGGATTTGGGTGCTCAATTCATTCCTTATGTTTATCTCCAGACCCAGAGTCAGGGTAGGTATCCTCATCTGAATTAACCAATGTCCAGAGGTTTGTTTCCTAGATGACTCTAAATCCTGTCAGGTTGACAATATTTATCTTTACTAACAGTTGTTTTAAGGCTCTGTTGATAAGGGATTATTAGATAAATTATCTCTATCTTTCACATTTTTAAAGTGTGTTTAAATGTCTGAAAGTTATGTTCAGATTTCAGGTAAAAAAGTATAGAAATTCTCAAGTCATTTTCTTTTTAAATGATAGTTACTTGTTTTTAAGCAATGACAAGAGACTATAATAATAGTAAGTGGTGAATAATTTTTGATGACTAGGGTTGTACTAATTATTTCAGAAGTTTTATTCTGTAAATATAATTATACAATGCTAAATGCATTTGGCAATGTGCTTTTCAATGACCTGTAACTCTCCCAGTTTCAACATGGATGGTGGGAAGACACTCTGATTCCCCCACAGAGTAGTCTTGACTCACCAGGGAGTAGCTAATTTAGTTCTTGCTGGGTCAAAGTACTAATCCCCACCGTGTTCTTCAATTCCTGTCTTAGACACTGTTCTCTTGCTGTGGAGAGACGCCATGACCAAAGCGACTCTTATGAAAGAAAGCATTTAAGTATGGTCTTGCTTACAGTTTCGGAGGGTTAGTCTATTATCATCTTTGTGGGATACAAGTTGGCATGCAGGAAGATAATGGAGCTGAGAGCTACATCCTGATCCATAGGCCAAGAGAGAGACTCTGGCTTTTGAAACGTCAAAGCCCGCCCCCAGTAACACACTTCCTCCACAAGACCACATTAATCTTTCTAATCCTTTCAAGTAGAGCCACTCCCTGGTGACTGAGCATCGAAATAGATGAGCCTGACGGGGTCATTCTTATTCATTCTCTTCTTAATGTGGCCAGGGTCAGTGGAGCCCAGCAGGAGTTGAGTCTCCACTCCCACCAAACATCAACAAAGATATTGTCCCAGGTTATTTCTCTGTTGATGTGATAGTCACCATGACTAAAAGCAACTCAGGGATGAAAGGGTTTATTTCATGTCCTAGGTTACAATCTACCACTGAAGGAAATCAGGGCAAGATCCCAAGGCAGTAGAGACAAAGAGGATAGTGCTTACTGGCTTGCTTTCCACAGTTTGCTCACCTTGCCTTTTTATATAACTCAGGACTACGTTTACAGAGGTGGCATCATCTACAGTGAGCCACACCCTTCTGCAGAATTCATAGATCTAGACAATGCCCCTAAGACATGCTGACAGATCAAACTGATGGAGACAAGTTCTCAGTCTAGGTTTTCTCTTCCCAACTGTGTCAAGTTGGCAAGATTAGCCACTGTAGACAACCCACTAAAGTCTAGTCAGCTTCTGCTCACCTAGGTTGGCAGGACTCACTAGGTTCTTGGACCTCTATGCCTACTGGGTGGGCACCAATGAGACAGAATGAGAAAGTGTAAATCAAGACAAGGTGGCCTCCAGGGTGTCACTATTACCTCTATCCCCTGATATCAAGGAGGCTGTCCTGTCCTGCAGGACAGTCAACAAGGGTCCGGAGGGTACCTAGAAGAGAATGGGGGACAAGAGACGTGAAGAAGGATTCCAAGACAAGAGTCTGATCAAGGCAACAAAATGTATCTTTTCCCAAGGCTGAATTTATACCATAGCAGGGGTAACAGAGGGAAGGGGAAATGGGAAACATTTACGCAGGCCAAGGACACTGCTCCTGCGGACAGGCAATTGGCTGATGTCAACAGAGTGTCAGAAAGGTCACAAGTTTGTCATATCATTAGGCAACCTGACCACCATATTTGTATTTCTCAGAAAGGTCACAAGTTTGTCATATCATTAGGCATCCTGACCACCAGATTTGTATTAGCCTTCTGCAGCTGGCTGGGGATTTTCCATGAACCCAGCCATACTTAACTCTAACTATAATATTAACATCAATAATGGAGGGTTTTAAAGGCATTGCTCCCAACAGGAGGCTCAGCAGAGATCTGAGATCTGAACTTCAACCTAATATTGCTGCAACAAAATGGTGTGAAACAGTTGTTTTCCTCACTCTCCCCCTCCCCCCACCTCTGGCATTACTTCAATCTTAGAAGCACTGTGGTGGCACAAGTTGCTTCCATTCATGGTTTGCTCTTTACTATCTTTTTTTTTAAAGATTTATTTATTTGCTTTATGAATGTGAGTACACCGTCACTGTCTTCAGAAACACCAGTAAAGGGCATTGGATCCCATTACATATGGTTGTGAGCCACCATGTTCTTGCTGGGAATTGAACTCAGGACCTCTGGATAAGCAGTCAGTACTTTTAACTGCTGAGCTATCTCTCTAGCCCCCCAGCTCTTTGCTACTGTATTATATAATGCTATGAAACACGAGAGAATTCCTGTCTCAATAGACCAACTATGAAAGGCAAAGTTATGCAATAACATTAATCATGCCATGCATCAAAGGTAGAACAGGAGGAGGAGGAGGAGGAGGAGGAGGAGGAGGAGGAGGTCATTCCCCTGTGTGATTGTATAGCCATAATGCTTGCTCTTTGATGAGTCTTATTCTAGCAGTTTCCAAATGTTTGGTAGTCAGTGTGGATAATGTCTAATCATGAGTATAAATAAGGCACCTTGCTAAAATCCCTTGTGTTGGGGCTATGGTAGCCTGGTGTAGAATATATATGTATGTGTGTGGCTTTTGGACTTTTCTTCCTCCAATCTCCTACCTCCCTCATTGCTCAAAAGAAAGAACTTTTGGTTGATCTTTCTCTTTTAGGAGTTCTGACTGTTTTTATATTTTATTATTATTTTTCAGTTTGTATATTCCTTGTACATAGCATTGTGTTACATAAGGAAATTTTCATACAGGTATATTTTGTACACTGAGCACATCCCCACAACCTCATAATATCTTGCCTTTCCCTTTCTCACCCAAGTTTGAGTCTTGAATCCTGGCCTGATTTATTTTGTAGAAATGGGTAGAGTCTTGCCATTGTAGCCCAATCTGATTGGGATCATGTGGTCTTCCTGCCCTAACCCTCTGACCCCATAAGCCCTGAGCTTGTAGGCCTGTAACACCATGTCTAGCTTTGACCAGGTTTGAGAATCTATCATCATTTTGAAGGAAAGACAGTGGAAAAGGGTCTTTCTGGATTGTCATCCAAAGTTAATCTATAGAATTTGTGTTTCTAAACTGTGAATGTAAGTCTTTCATATCTTTTGAGGAGTTTGTGTACTGTATACTGACTATCCATACTGCAGGCTGTGCATAGGGCACAACAAACTGAAGATAACATAGGATGAAACAAAGCCAGAGCTTCCTGCCTAGAATTTCTAAGGTAAGACAAGGCTGATGGATGAGCCCATAAAGGATAATGAGCTGCCAGGTCTGAGATCCAGCACATACATTATTTTGTCCTGTAGCCAAAACTGTAGCAGCCAAGGGTGTCAGTTCTGGTGTCCTTCCCACAAGGTGATACTGAAACCAAAGGACCAGATGCTTGCTACCAGGTCAGCAGGATACTCTGTTGCTAAGGAGTCAATGGCATGCTACATCTCAGTGTCTTTACCTGCAGTTGTTCCTTGAAAAGTCTGAAGGGAAACACAGGAGGTGATGGGGATCTTTCTGATTACTGCCTTGACATAGAGGAAGGTGAATAAGAAATGGCCTTGAAACCGTTCTTTCTAACACTCATGATCTCCTGATCTAGGAAGATCAAAGGCCCTCCTACAAATGCTTGTCAGTGGCCATGCATTACACACAGAGCCTATGTGGAGATGTGCAAAGTACCACAGACAAGTGATTCTTTCGTAATTAGTTTCTGTAGTCATTTGTGTGGATCTGGTCTTTATTAACTATAAATTATTGTAGCCTGAGTTATTTTCTTTCTCCCTCTTTTTTTCTTAATTTTTAAATTTTGAGTCAATCTTTTGTTGACTGTAACTCACCTTAAAACTTTTGATCCTCCTACCTCCAGTTCCTAAGTGCTGAATTACAGACACGAGACACCATGCCCACATATGCAGTGCTGAGCCTCAAACCTAGAGCTTTATGCGTAATAGGCAAACAATATACCTGAGCTTTATCCCATGTCTATGATTTATACTTTTAAATTGACCTGCTAAGTATGTACATTTATTGTATGTGATATTATACAAATAAAGATATTATAAATAAATTATCCTGGAGGGATCATGATCAAGCAGAGTGATTATTCCAGTCAAAGAAGATTAAAAGAATAAATGAATAGATATCTTCACTAAGTCTGTAAGTCACTGATTGAGTAAAATATGATACACACCAAAGAAGAACTGAGAGTAAGAGAAATAATCTTAAGTGAAGAACATACTGACAGGTTATTCACTACCAAATGGTACATGTAAGTAAGAGTAGATGGTCTGAACAGGATGCACACACACACCGCTGCCACCACCACCACCACCACTACCACTGCCACTACCATGACTACCACCACCACCACCACCATCACAACCCCTTCCTCCGGCCAATTAAAGAAAAGGAGACCATGAATTTGAAAGGGAGCAAGTGGGGATACATGGGAGGGCTTGGAGGGAAGGAGGACATGATATAATTATATATAATATCAAAAACTAAGAAAGTACACTAAACATGATGAGGTAAGAATTAATACATTTCACTCACTCTGGGAGACTCTCTCTTCCCGCTGTGTGGCTCCCGGTATTTTTCTTCATATGGTTGCCTTTATGAAGCAAATATTGACAAGTGAGCTGAGGAAATAAGGCAGGATACATTGTGTCTCTCTTCTTATTTCTACCCCCAACATTGTTGTTGCCTAAGACTAGCCCACTCTCCCTGAAATAAACTTTTAGCTGTCTTTACTCCTGTCTCAGGCACTATTTTCTAGGAAATGTGGGCTAAACCAGACATTTTTTTCCAAACATACAAAATATAGGGAGAAGGTCAAAGAACTCCCTCATCATAATTTTGCATTGTCACATCCATGCCATATACTCATTCCCTTTTCTTCTCATTCCTTTTCCTCCCACTTGAAGCATTTTAAGTAAATATAAGAGAATATATCCTTCAACCTAAACATAGTTCAGAATTTCTCTCTAAAAATAATGGAATGGCAATGATTCTGGGATACTGTCTAGTGTTATCATAGCCAAATATCCGTGGTTGCTGCCCACGTCTTTGTAAGTCGTGATGTATGAGTCAGGTTCACCTTAGGAACTTCCACTGCCTCCGAGGAGCTCACTCCTCTGGTAGTGCACAGTGTTGTAGCTGGCTTCACTCTCCTTGTGAAACGCTATTCCACTTAGTTCTCTACCTTCGCTGTCTCCTGGAAGCCCGGGGTGGGCAGTCAGCTATCTCTTAATTAGATTCTGCTTTCTTTTCCCTTTTGTTTTGGCAAGAATACTTTACAGGTATTTGGGATACTTCATACAGCTTTAGGTCAGGAAAGACAATGCCTGGAAACCCACCTGACTCAGCTCTTAGACTGTGACAGTTTGATTGCAATTATAACCACCATCACCCCCACCCCCCCGGCCCCCGCCATCAACCATTCACCTAATAGTTTTACACTTGCATGATGTTTTCCTAAACTGGTTTTATTTTACATACAGGATTGGTGAATGACAGCATCCCAGTTGTATTATTTCTTTCATATTCGTTATAAGAACAACTTTCCTGAACAACTATTTGGTTTCCAGACATTCAGGTTAATGCAGAAAGGCGAGCCAGTGTAAGTCATAGCTCTTTTGCTGAAACCAAAGCTTGTATTATGTGTGGGTTCAGTGACGCTTCCTCTTTCTCTCCTCACCCTTGTCACCCTTTCTTCCCCTCCATCCATTTCTGCCTTTCTTCTTCGGAGCATCATTAAGAAATGAATTTTAGAGCCAAGACGGTGGTGGTGCACTCTTTTAAACCCAGCACTTGGGAGGCAGAGGCAGGCAGATCTCTGTGAGTTCAAGGCCAGCCTACTGTGGTGGACTGAGTTCTGGGACAGTCAGGCCTACCCAGAGAAATGCTGTCTCACAACAAACAAACAAACAAACAAACAAACAAAACAAAACAAAAGAGAAATGAGTTTTACTATATTTGGCTTCAAATAACTAATTTTTTTTTTGGATATACAGCCCTCCTCTGTGCAACAGCCCTGCCGTGGCTGTCTGGAACTCACTCTGTAGACCAGGCAGAGCTCAAGCTCACAGAGATCTGTCTCCCTTTGCCTCCGGGACTAGAGGTATGCAACACCAATACCCAGCCATTTACTTTTTTTAAATTGACGTTTAAATTTTTATACCTTTGGCCAAAGGATGTTAAGTTTCTGTGTTCTTTACACTTACTTGTTCTTGTGAACAGAGTCCTTGTTTGTGACACATGTTATCCCTTGCTCCTTGTGTCAGACTTGAAATGAGACATTCTTTTTCCTATCCCTGGCTTCTATCATTTGAAACTAGCTTTAAAAAGAAATCTGAATGGTTGACTTACAAGATGTTATTTATACTAATAATAAATTTTACTGATCTATTTTTCCCAGAGTAACATTAGAAACATAAATTTGTGTAACAAACAAAGCTCTAATTTCTGATTTTATTTTTAAATTCACTGTTATATTGTTTATGGAAATGCACACCACTGGTCATATCTAAAATTAGTTTACTATCTACATACCAATACTTCTTTTTTTTCAAATGGTATAACTCATATTAGAAATTCCCAAATCTTAAAAATATTAGAAAACTCTTAAGTGTTTTCTTACTAGTTCATATCAGCATAACAGTTTCCTCAGAACTGTTACAATCAAAACTCTGAGAAACTTTTAGAACTGTGATTTGACATTAGCCTGGAAGTTCATGTTGTACCTTGGACTTGATGACGGACTATAACCTCAGATGTTAGCAAACTCTTGTGTGTGAATGCACGACAATTAAAAAATGAAATGCAAAATGGTATTTGGAAAAATTTCTCCTCGATAGAGGTCTGAGTAGCTAGGAGTAAGAAGAGATGAGACCACTGATTCCTTTACCCTCCCTCACAACATATATATATATATATATATATATATATATACATATATGTATATATATATATATTTATGAGTGTGTGTGTGTGTGTGTGTGTGTGTGTGTGTGTGTCTTCCCAAGATATCAGAGAAGTCTGGAAACTGAGCAGGAAAATTCCTCCCTACTGGCTAGCTCTCATTGTCAGAATCTGTTATGCCGGCTGCTGGGAGGTGGCAGGGAGGGTAAAGGCATCAGTAGTCTTATCCAGCTATGAGCTCTCTACAGCCGGAGAGATGGCTCAGTGGTTAAGAAGTGTTCTTAGAGAGGACTTGGGTTCCTAGCACCATGTCTAGCAGTTCATAATCATTTGTAACTCTAGCTCTGGGTATCTGATTCTCTCTTTTGGCCTCCATGGGCACTGTACCCATGAACACTGAAACGTACTGGCAAACATAATTATACAACCACGTAATCTGACAGAAAGGCATGGCTACTACCGGGCAACCCATTTGTTCCCTGTTGGATTCAGGCACATTCTACAAGAACAATATCATACAACAACAGCAACAATAACAACAACAACAATATCTAACGCTGTAAATCTAGCACAAAATTGCAACTGAAGAGATTTTGGGCCCTATACAGTAACCTTAGACTGCTTAGTTAAACTGATAAACCATCAAACCAACTTCTGAATATCTACGTTTATACTCAAAGATGAAGGCTTTAAGCCAGGAAGCCTCTCCTTGCAGTGAATGAAGGTGAATGTAGAGACTCATGGCTATACAAGAAGCAAAGAATAAACAGCAGTTGAGGACTAAACAAACATACACCACACACTTAAGGCTTAGGGAACATCTCAGAAAAGGAGGGAGAAAGATTGCAAAATGTCATCTTCAAAGCATCTCATGGATCATATCATATCATATCATATCATAATCATATCATATCACATCATGAACTTGTAGTACTTGTGCCTACTGGGTGTGGGTCCCTATAACTTGGGCGTCCCTAACTGTCAGCTATGAAAGGTGAAGGGACACTCATCACCGATCTATTGGCAAGAAACAGATTGTAAAAGTCAGAGATGATCAGCGTTCAATTGAGTAGCTGCTGCTTGGTCTACCAGTCTATGATGGTCAGTTGCAAACTTAGGGTTTTATAAGTGGCTGCAGTTAAACTTTGTGAGACATTAAACAAAACAAGTCCGAGCAAGTATAAGAAGAGGTCAATAAAGAGGTGGGCTATCAGAGTGTATTACATATTGTATGTACATATATTATATATATGTGTATATATGTATATATAATATATTAATCCTATGTTCCTATGTTAAAAATTAACATAGGATATATTATAATAATATAATACACACACACATATATATATATATAATGATTTTTGAGACTAAAATGTTTGAAAATAGCTATTCTATATTTTACACTATTTGTTTACCAATGGCCAATGTGTATAGATGGGATTGCATATGCATGTGTACATATATCTATGCATACATATACATATACAAATTTATTGTGTTCTGGGGGTTTAGTTTTTCAAAATTTTTTAGAATTCAAAAGGCTTTATATATAGTCAGTCAAATAGTACAAGTTTACATGCATGGTATATATTAAATTTTTTCAACTACAAAACTGCCTTGTCTTCTGAATCCCAATGTTTTATAACGCAGGGTGAAGGAGGCTCAGTTGGTAAAAATCCAAAACAAGTCTCCCTGAAAAGAAATGACTTAAAAATTTCACATCTGCTCTCCACAGAGGGCCAAGCTGAGCGCGTAATTCACAACTCATTCTTTTCTGCTGTAGTTCTCTTTGTTGTTTGTGTATGTGTGTGTGTGTGTGTGTGTGTGTGTGTGTGTGTGTCTGTGTTTAGTGGCTCATCATCTCTTCATGGTTATTCGTGTCTTTCGCTATGTCTTCAGCGTCTCCTGATTCTTGTTTCAGTTGTGTTTCAGGATCAGTGTTTAAGGTGAATCGTTCCTTCTGTCCTATCCCCATTTGCAGAAGATATTGTGTGTGGCAGAAGACATTGTTGCTGAATCATTGCTATTTTAAACAAAACTCCAGCACAATGCAAGGCTGTTATCTCATTTCCCTTTTTCTTAATTTGTAGAAGCATGTCTCTGGTCAATGAGTGTGTGTCAAATTACTTTCAAATGCTTTCTCTGGCTGGAATAAATCTGCAGAGAGGTCCTGGCCTGTTTGTAATATTTTGTGTTCGTGTTCTGCCCATGTGGCTAGACAATCCATGTTGGCTGGCCACAGTCACAGGGACACCTCACAGACATTCCAGGCTTGTTCTTAATTGAAGGGCCTTATCTTGCATCAAGTTGAGCAGAGGCCGAGCTGTTGCTTCATGACCTTCCATGGCTTTCTCAGTTTTATCACACGTCGTCACTCCTTCTTTGGCAGCAGTGTAGAACCTTTCATATCAAACTCAGAAAAAGCCTGAATGCAATATGAATCTGTGGATTTTATGAGGCAAATGACTTCAAAGCCCTTTACAGAATCCTCGACAAGATAGAATTGACTTCTTCTCAGCTAGACTGGACCACAAATGAGATGTTCTTATTTTTCTATCATTCTTTCTTCATTTTGGGATCGATTACTAATGCTAGCTTGAGTGATTAGGAGATTAGAGCTTAAGTTCAGCAAGATATGTGGTCTTTATTCACAGCAAACTGGATGTTGGTGTCAAATTCTTTCCAAAAATTAACATAGGATATCTCATTAGCAATCTCATTGATCATGCCCTGAGTTTCATGGACAAGCTTCTTCCTAGCAACCTAAGCAGCTTTTGTTGGTGAAGAATCTTATGGACAACAGACAAGGGGAGGTAATCCAAGTCCTCGGCATCATATTATGGAAGTGGTCTATGATGAATACTTAGTGATTATACCGTTCAATGCGATTGCTCTTCTTGCTTCCATATTCCCCAAATAGTTCATATACTACAGATATGGGTACAAAGAAAACTGATTTAAACATATCTACCCCTTAGCAGTAAAGCAGATATAAGCCGTGGAGAGGGGCGGGTGTTACTTTCCTTTGATATTGTTTTGCAGCATGCTCTGTGTTCATTTTCTTCTATGTCCTTTGATGGTCTCTGCCATATTGTTATCATTCATGCTGAGGCCTGGGGAACTGCTGCCTGTCTAGCCAGCCATTTTATGTTGTTTCTAATGTTACAAGGAGATGTTCTCATATGCTGTTACAAGGGAGTTTTCTCATGCCCCAGTTGATTGCATATTCTGTTATGTTCTGGGCTTTTGTGATCTTGGAAACCAATCACAATAGAGGTCATTTAGAATGAACTGCTTTGTATAGGGCTGGAGGGGTGGCTCAGTGGTTAAGAGCACTGACTGCTCTTTCAGAGGTCCTGAGTTCAAATCCCAGCAACGACATGTTGGCTCACAGCCACCTGTAATGGGATTCAGTGCCCTCATTTAATGTGTCTAAGAGCTACAGTGTACTCCTATCCATAAAATAAATACATACTGCTTTAAAAAAAAACCTGCTTTGTATAGTTAGCTACAATAAGCTAGGACCCAAAGCAACTGACCAACAGCACTTCCTGCAACTACGAATAAGCTTTTGTAGGTTTAGCCTTTATAAGCTGCCCTGGACTCCCAACACATGAGAGACATCTGTACCAATATAAAAAAGTATTTGTAATAAGATTTCCATTTTGAGTAGGGGTTGGGTAAAGTTTTAAGTTCCCAAGACCTCCCTGGGAACTGACAGCTTACTTGACAGAAAGAGTCTTACACGTGGATAACTGGCATCTTGGTTGGCAAGTTAAGACATGAATGTTAGACAAGGCAAATCCCCAGCCTCAGCTGAATATCCCAAACAGTAGGAACAGGACAAATGTACAACAAGGACAAGTGTACAACAAAGACATGTTCCTGAGGAGGTCCTCTATCCCTAAATTTTGACTGGTGGAATAACTTGGCAGAGATATTTGTGGATCTCAGGCTTAAAGTTTCTGAAGGACTTCCTGCTCCTTGTTGCAATCAGCTTCTGAGCCTGTTTTGCAGCCCTGGTCAATCAGTCCTGAGGTGAATGCTCAGTAAACTGACTGACTGGGATGGATGTTCGTATGGTTTGTGGGGCAACTTCTGAACCCCAACAATTCATAAATTCCAAATCTTTAATTCGTTGTCGATTTGATAGGATTATAGAGTCACTAGAAAGACATACTTGGGGCGTGTTTACAATGTTGTTTCCAGAGTGGCTTAACTGAAAAGAACCACCTTGAACATAGCTGGTGTCATTCCGTAGGCTAGGGACACAATGTGACCATTTGCTTAATGCCCCTGCTTCTGTATGTCCCGTCCTTCTTGGTGAACTAGTCCCTATCACTGTGAGTGAAAATGAACACTCCCTAAAAACCAAGCTTTTGCTAGGTGCTTGATTGAAGAAATAAGAGTAATTAACACACAATTGTAAGTAATCCTACCCAATTGTTTTCAACGTTTTTTAGCTGCTGCTTTCCTTTCTTCATCCTCTAGTACAGTAGTTCTTAAGCTGTGGGTAGCAATCCCTTTGTGGGAGTTAAATGACCCTTTCACAGGGCTGGCCTAAGACCATTGGGTAACACAGATATTTACATTACAATTCACAACAGTAGCAACAGGAATAATTTTATGGTTGGAGGTTACCCGAGGGGCTGTTTCAAAGGGCCACAGTATTAGAAAGGCTGAGAATCTCTGCTCTGGAGCAACCTCATTTTTATTAGTGACCTTTTCCACCGGCTATTCCACATTGGAGTACTGATGTTTCATACACAAACAGGAAAGCTGATGAATGGGAAATAGTGTCTAATGTGATTTTTTTTTTAACTGTATCCAGTTCAAGGTAATATGCGCTTCTCCTAAGCTGTGGGTAATTAATTATTCCTTGTCCTAGGGTGTTTAATCATGGATCAGGGATCTCAGAAATCTAACTCCAGTTCTGGGAATGTGCTGCCTTCTGTTCTGCTTTGATTTGTTTATAACCTTGTGTACTATTTGCATTCTCGAGGCAGACAGACATAAACCTAGCCCTTCAAAGCCCATAGAAGTTGACTGTCATTTCCAGGTTCTGACATTATGTTTAAAAACTTATGTGTCTCAGATTTGATTATAGCATTAATTGTTTTTAACCCCTCTCTGGTTAATCCTATTGTAGTGTCTGCCATGCAGAAGGGTTTTCTCCTTGTTTCACTTAGTTTTGACTTTTCGTTCTTCATGGGCAGAAAGTGAATTTTCATTAGTTAATAATATTTGTCTTGTCTTCGATAAAGCTTCTTACCCAACGCATTTGGGGGCAGTTCTCTCTGGGAAAAATTTTATTTTAATGATTTGATCTCAACTTTCCTCCTTGAGTTCATCTTGGAAGGAACTTTTCAGCTCTCCACTCAACCCCAGAATGTGTTTCTCTTTGTAGTCCTGGCTGTCCCAGAACTCTATAGACCAGGTAACCTTGAACTCACAGAGATCTGCCTGCCTCTGCCTCCTGAATACTGGGATTAAAGGTGTGCACCACCATGCTCCCCACTCAACTTTTCAGATTTTAAAATCTCTCTTTGTGATGCACTTAATCCTACAGGTTGATATCTTCTCTCTCTCTCTATTATTTTTAAAAATCTGTCCTTGATCCTTTTTGAGTTTAATCAGGTCTTCTCTGCTGTACCATGTAGGTATTAACTTCATTCTCTGTTCTGACCTACCAAGATCAGCAGGACATAGCAGGAGGTGAACTCTAGCCCTAACTCCTCCTGGCACACAGACAATGGTGGAGGGATTTTAATCCAGCACCATGGCTTCTCTGGCAAGGAATCAGATCCACAGATATGATCCAGCTGGAATTCAGACATGCCACATACCTGTAATCCCTCTGGCTGAAATAGAGTTACATCTTTAGTACATACCATTAATCCCAAACAATGACCTCTGATTGAGACAAAGTGACGAATCAGAAAGATTTGACAGAAAGAGTCACAGGTAGGATATGTCCAGCTCTCACAAGAACAAACAGGAAAGAGAGGTTACTTAAGAGCTGCACGGGAGAGAGTTAAGTTCAGCTTGGTTTAGGTCAGTTCAGTTTAGTACAGTGGAGTTCATTTGGGTGTAATTGAGGTCAGTTCAGAGGAGAGCAGTTGAGTTCAGAGTACTTCAGTGCGTGGAGTTCACATGCAGTCTTTCAGAGCAGTACAATCCAGTCAGAAGGCAGGAGTTGCCAATTTGAATCAGTCAGATTGGAGAGGGGCTAGCCAGAACCAGCCAGCAAGAGTTCAGGAAGAGCTAGAAAGAGTGAGTTTATTTAGCAGTAAGTCTTGGAGGCTGAAACATTCTAGGCCTAGATTAGCAGATGGATGCTTGAAGCTGAGGCCTTCGAGGTCCAGACTTGCAGAAGATTAGATTGCATGGCAGCTAGAAGCTTCCAGGTCTAGGCCTAGGGATAGTTAGAAACACTCAGGCCTTAGCCCAAGCTTGGGGGTGGTTCTCATTCCATCCCTTCATCTGAGGAAATAAAAGTGACATTTACATTTACAAACTGTGAGTCTCAGGAGCCATCTCCATTTCTGCATTTCCTGAGCTCAGATCCTCATTCTTCTAGCTTTGTGGTTACCCACTATGCATGAGCAGATGAAACTACTTTTACCCTACTTTTATTTGTGGGCTAGGACATGATCCATAGAATTTGTAAGCCTAATTACTTCAAGTTAACTTTGGATATTAATATTATTTGTAACCATAATGTTAATGTGTATCTAAGTTAGGAATATATGATACGGGTCCTCTGATGGCATTGATGCCAAATATTTGAGCTTCAAATGACCTGGAAGAACAAACAGCATTGAGACCCTTTATCTTAACTTCTTTTTAATAATATAATTTTATTTTTAAAGAACAGTTTTAGGTGGCGAGCAAAATTGAACAGAATGGACAGAATTTCCACATATCTCACTATACCCATATATTCCAGGACACTTACATACTCCTCTGTACATATATAACCTGCCTATTAATATCCTGAAACAGAGTACTATGGCAGGAGACTTTATTACATTGTGAATCCCAAGATTGTGCTATTTACTGAAAAATCCTATTTCTAGTTGTTTTCAGCCCTTAGCACACACGTTAGTCCTTCTGGCTGGAACAGAGATATGCTCTTAGTATATACCTTTAATTCCGAACAATGAAGGTACAGTTAGTTTGTAGAAAGAAGCACCCATGTTTAGTTGAGTGGGAGACAAAGTGACAAATCAGAGAAAGATTTGACACAACAGGATATGCCAAATTCTCATGAGAAAAGAGAGGAAAGGGAAGCTATGTAAAAGAGCAGGGCAAAGAGGAAGAAGGCAGTTTTAGTTGGACAGTTGTACAGAGACAGGTCACAGAGAGCGAACAAGCTAGACACAAAACAGAAGGAGCCAGAGAATGAGAAGGAACAAGAAGGTTAGAACACATTGCCAAGTTAGTATGAGGCCAAGTAGAGTAATTCATTCAGGAGAAGCCAAGAGAAACCAGATTGAGTCATTTTGCATTGAGAATAGTTTAGCCAGAAGAGCTGAGTTGAATCGGCCAGCCAGAGCTCAGAAAGAACTAGAAATGGTGAGCTTATTCTGAAGTAAATCTCAGAAGCTGAAAACATTCTAGGCCTAGAATAGGTTGTATGGATGCTAGACACTTTCGTATGTAGGCCTAGGATAGTAGACCAAGGCTGTAAGGCTCCAAAGCTACATTTATGTCAGGAGAATATTTTAATAGAGTACAGGTTACAATTGATGAACTTAGTTGTCACATTGTTATCACCCAAAGCCTCCTGGTTGTTGTTAGGCATCTGTGGGTTTAAAGTATATATACTATGTCATAAGTATAGTATCAAATAGAATAGAATCACTGTTCTTAAGTCCCTTTTGCTCTCACTTCAGAGTTTTGCCACTTCTAGAATGCCTAACAGTTTGGGGTGAAAAGGGGTAAAAGCTTTTTGGGTTACTTTGGCTTCTTAAATATCTTTGGTAAATCTTAGTACAATGTCAGGTCCCCTTAGCAACTCTTTCTGTAAGTTTATTTACCTTCCTGTACAATACTACTCTCATCCCATCTTTGATGTTTATCTATGTCTACCCCATACTGTCAGTTCTTCACTGGACAGCTTGAAGTCTCTGTACTATTAGGACCCAATCCAATTTGTAAACAGTCTCTGTCATCAGAAGTGGCCTCAAAGATATGCTCTTGGAATTAAGTCATGAAGCACTGGTCCCATCAAACTTACCTTACAGTAACTATTTCAGCTATGATAAGAATAACTGTACCTACATCCTATACATTATAGCAATCTTGTTTTCTTTGGCAGACTTTCACAATTATCAGCTGTTAGTCTCCCCTTCCCAACTTCTGCCACCCTCCCCTTTTTTTGAGACAGAGTTTCTCTATGTAGCCCTGGCTATCCTGGAACTAGCTCTGTAGATCAGGCTGGGTGGCTGACTTCAAACTTAGAGATCCATCTGCCTCTGCCTTAGCAGTGCTGGGATGACTAAAGACACGTGCAATCACGGCTTGGACCATTTAAGTCTCTTACATTCTTGCATCTCTAGAATTAATTTTGAATGCTGAGTGTCAGAACATTATACACTACTTAAACGTGAGAAAGATAGTTCCGCATTATCTAGAAGGATAAAGCAAGAAAAGATAAAGATACAATTGGGGAGGGGTAGAAAAAGCGAATTGATTTTTGTTGTCTCTTTAGTTTTCCATTAGTTACACTGTTTTTCTAGGTTGTAATAACACAGTTAAGATTTTGTACAATTAAAGGGCAAAAGCTTAAGTATAAAAAAATCCAACCCTAGTTTCTCTGAAGCAAAAAAACTGTTCTGCTTTCTTCTTTGGGCTTGCTAGAGGGAGCAAAATGGAAGTTTCCTGTGTGCAAACAAAACAAAACAAAGCCACAGAACGATACAAGGAGAGGTCCCGTGTAGGTTCCTGATAGTTTCCGGTGACTTGCTGCTTTTCCTTGCCCTCTTAGCCATGCCGGGATTCGACCTAAGGCTTAGTTAGACCTAAAGCTTTTAAAACTTGTAACTGCCAGGCGGCTCAGTATCGCCCCCCCTGATCAGATGTGATCCTATTTCTGGATGCAGATCGACCTTGAGCCGCATTTCGGGGGCGGGACTTCCGTAGGAGGCGGAGTCTCCCGCTGTCACCAAGCTGGGGGTCCGGTATGGGGGAGTGGCGGTGGAGGGCGGGGCGAGCGGCGAAGAGGGCGGGGCATGCCGCCGAGGAGGGCGGGGCGTGCCGCGGGGACTTCCCCTGGGTTGAACTTCGCCGCGGGTGCGCGGGGAATGGGGCGGCGGGTCCGGGAGGCATGGCACACGGGTGGGCTTAGGCAGACCCTTTGTGTACCGGGCAGGGTTTCTTATCTCTGGCTTGTCCTCAGCCAAGTGGGCGTTGCTGGGAGGTGGGGAGCCGCTCGGCCGCTATCTGCGCGACGGTAGCGAGCATGCGTGCGTGCGCGTGTTCCGGCGAGGCCGCGCGGCTGTCCTCTCAGTTCGTCCTCCTGTTAGGGAACCCGAACCCGGATCCGGGCGAGTAGCCGACTTCTTCTCCCCGCCTAGGGATACCCACAGAGCGGCCGGGAGGGAACGCTGCTCCTGGAGTGGTGGGCAGCTGTTGGGAGCTGCTCAGGCTGGAGCCACGAGATTTTAAAGGACCTGTCTCTGTCATTTTTACTTTTAGGATTTTGGCCAAATTGGGCGAGGGTACAATATTACCACTTACCCCTTCTCACCGAGGAAGAGCGGGAGAAAGGGTAAGTAAGTATCGCTCAGGGGCGGAAGGAGCCAGGAGCCAGTGGGGAAACTGCCCTAGGCAACTTGGGTCCAAATTCCACTTTTTATCAGGAACTGGATACCCACCTTCAAAGGTCACTTGTCCCAAGCTCAAGTCTTTCTTCAGGTTTCAGAAGTCCAAAGAGTCGACTGGAAGTATAACAGCTTTTTAGTCACCTGACAGAAAATTCATTTCAGAACCTCTTTAACCTGTCACATTGATGCTATGGTTCCTCTCTGGTTCCTTGTCTACCTAGGTAGCATTCAGTAATTCTGAACAGTAGGGCTCTACGTAATCTTGGCTTTGCTTGGCAGGTATCCCTCCAGGGATCTTGACATTTTAAAATCTGCCAACAGTGGGCAAAAAGCACATGGGGCCACATACAGGCAATTTCACATACTTTCAGTTCTTTTTAGATCTTTCATAATTACAGAGCAATTGGGGGAGGTCCTATCTCAAGCATTGAGGTGCTTCTCTGAAAAGCTGAAGTCCCGGGAAGTTGGCTGTGATTTCAAGTATCATCTCTTTTCATTGGTTCTTCCCTGAGACTTGCCTTTCTCCTAGTCAGTGTCTGGTGATAGGAAACACGGTTCCTTTCGGGTTGGAAACCCTCCGGCTTTCCATTTATCACCGCTAACTTTTAGTTACAATCCAAGTTAGCTATAGGCAAGAAGAGTAAACCACATGCTTGCTTACTTCCATGGGAAAGCTACACTTACCCTCCTTGCCCATCCTGGCACATGCCACTTATGAACCCGACTTCCTTGTTAAGAGGTGGATGTTCACATATTATGAAAAACTAAGACATGGTTGTTTACTAATGAGGGAACCTGTCTCTGATGTCCTTTCATTGTGTGTTGAATGAACAGTGGGAAAAATGGGATCTGGAGATCTGGTGGTGATGGCTCCCGCCTTCAGTCCCTACAGGGACAGGTGGGTCTCTGTGACTTCAAGGCCAGCCTGGTCTATGTAGGGAGTTCTAGGCCAGCCAGGACTACAAATGAGGGCCTGTCTCAATAAACAAAGGAAGAAACACACACACACACACACACACACACACACACACACACACACACACACACACACACACAAATCCCATAAACAAAACAAACAAAACAGTATGTGGAGAATGAGACTGTTGGAGATGGCCCGTTTTGGGAATGGGTTTTCACAGGTTTCTGGGGAAGGTTTGAGTAATTAGATGTAAGTGCTAGAGAACTTCCATCTGCTGCTGTTTTCGTGGCTTGAAGGTCAGTAGTGCTGTGTGAGGGCAGTGCTATCATTCCACATGTCTGGTAGAGTCAGACATGAACTTGGGCATCTAGCTCTGCCACTTGGGACCAAGTACAGTATTCATGTTGTTTGATTTGATGCTATCTAAATAGAACAACGAGGACCTAAAAAAGAAGACCAGACCAAGCAGTTTTCCATAATGTATAGCGTTGTAGTCATTTTCCAATTCAATAGATACATAGTTTGGGCACAGTAACTAGACGAGAGAAAGTTTTTGAGTTCTGTAAGAATGCTTAATTTGAGAAAACAGGAAGGCAGCTAAGGATGGAGTAAATCTGACCTACCATGGGGTTCTGTATGTTTAACCCCATTTCTCTACTGACATGAGAATAGGCTAAGGTCAAAACAAAGTTACTTAGGACTAGCACTTACAAGAGTGTGAAAGTAAGAATGTGCACCTCACAAATTTGTAAAATTTTGGTATTTACCTTTAAGACATGAGATTCACAGCTCCATTTTAACTAGGCATACAGCTGAGGTATTTGCTTATCTGTATGAGACTTATACAATGTAACATGCACATGTGTGTAAAAAATATATATATATATATATATATATATATGTTACCATTACTTGGTAAAATGTAACCTTCTTCCTTTTCTAGCTTCTCCTAAAATCTTCATGTATCAGATGTCATCCCCTTTACAGTCTATTGTGTTTCTGAGGTGCTGGAGGATAAACCCAGGCCCTCAGCAACTGCAATACCACAGAACCTCAGCTCAGCCTTGCCTATCAGACTATGTAACAGAGGCAGGTCTTGAATTGGAAATCTTCCTGCTTCAGCCTCCTGAGTGCTGGGACCATAGGGGTGTGCCACTGTTTCTGCACTCTTAGTTGCAGCTTTGAATTCTAGTTTTTAATTTTATTAGCTCTGACACTTGGGACCAAGTAGAATATTCATGCTGTTTGATTTGATGCTATCTAAATAGAACAAGGAAAAGAGAAGACTGGACCAAGCAGTGCCTTTGTGTACTCACTGTCCCGTTTCCCTATCTGATTGCCCATTATTTTCTTTATTTCCTTTTAAACTCTATTTTATTTTGTGTGCATTGATGTTTTACCTGCATGTCTTTATGTGGGTTTTGGATCTCCTGGAACTGGAATTCCAGACAGTTGTTAGCTGGGAACTGAACCCAGCTCTTCCTCAGGAAGAACAGCCAGTGCTCTTAACTGCTAAGCCACCTCTCTCCAGCTCCAGCCATCGTTTGCAGATCTTCCTTAGGAAAGTTCCAAGCAGCCTAGAACCCACTTTCCCATGAGCACTAAGTCTCCCTGATTTATGTATTTTCACAGAGAATAGCCTTGCTACATCTGACCCCAGAATTTCTGAAACAAGGATTCACACTTGGTGTGGCTTGATTTTCCTATATCAGAACATTCCACACAGCTCTGTCTAAAGAGTGTCCTGTCAGCTTGAAAAACAAGAGAAAAGGTTTCTATCTGACACCACTCACAAAGTGAGACAGACAGGCTACCACATTTAGCCGAGTGCTCCAGGTTAGGGTTTCTTTTTCAGAAACATCTTTGGTTTAGAAGCATTATAATAAAAATGCTGATGCCTCATGTCCAAACTGTCATGATTTTGCTAAGTCGTGGGTCTGATATATAGCTAAGCTGTGTATTTAGCGTATGTAATACTTCATTTGGAGCTGAGAAAGACAAGTGCACAGACACTTGACTTCACA
The DNA here is from genome assembly GCF_021556685.1 of Rattus norvegicus. Taxonomy (NCBI): domain Eukaryota; kingdom Metazoa; phylum Chordata; class Mammalia; order Rodentia; family Muridae; genus Rattus; species Rattus norvegicus. The sequence continues at coordinate 64,302,498 of NC_141539.1, forward strand.
GCAGACATCTGGTTTCGCTTTGCTAAGGAGTACACTTTGTCAGTAGATAGAGGCATATGAGCTGTGCTGCTGCAGTCTGTGGCATTTCTGTTATGAGCTCCGGTCTACCCGCCCCAGTGTGATGTTTTATTCAAATGACAGCACCTGGTCACGGAAGCACGTTTCCCCACCGGTGTCTTCCAGTGTCACTGTTCTTACAAGTTAATAAGGGGAAGTACTTCCTATTCTTGGTGAGTTTTTACACTAAGTTTTTGTAGAAGAAAAACATTTTTAAAGGAAGAAAAACCTCACTTTAGAACCCATTGAGCTGAATGTCCTGGTTAATTCCTGTAATCCCAAGCACAGTGGAGGCAGAGACAGGCTAATTTTGAGTTCTAAGCTACCTGGTCTAAATTAGACTTTTTTTTTAACTTAAAAAAGGAACTTACTATGTTCTTAAAAGTACATTTTTTTCTTCCTTCCTTCCTTTCTCCCTTCCTTCCTTCCTTCCTTCTTTCTTTGAGAAAGTTTGATACAAGTTTTTCTGTATAGCCCTGTCTTGGAACTTGCCCTCCCCCTTTGCCCCCCACAACTTGCTGTGTACACTAGGCTGGCCTCAAACTCAGAAAATCTGCCTCCCAAGTTAAAAAAGTCCACTTTCAAGTCTGCTTACGTGTTAACAGCTTAATTTACAGAAAAAGAATAACAAGTAGCATTTGGTTTTCCAGTTGAAAGTACCAAAGCTTTTTAAACCCATCATATGCCGTTAGAGATGATGTGGGCGCTTAGAGATTAAGTTTTCCCATTTATTCCCTTTTGTCTAACACATTTAAAAAAAAACCTTGGCATATAGGGTGTGTAAAGTAGGTATGTAAATCAAACATGTACTTATAATAAATCATAAGGGTAATTCATTTAAAAAATAGTTGTTTGGTATATGAATACCTTCACCATTTATTACAGAAGAGAATTTGCATGGTACTGAAATAGATGTTCTCATTTATTTGCATACAGAATTAAGTCTTCCCTGGAGACTGGAGGCAATAGTGTCTTCAGCACTTCCTATAGTGGATCCATATTCTGATTTTATAATCATCGGTGTCAAAAATGCTGCTTCATATAAATATGTAGTAAAAAAAAATGGCAGGAATATGCTTAGGACCATCTCAGAAATTGTTGGAAATTCTGTTCCAACCCCAAGCCAGAATTTTGTTTTATGTACTTTGGATGTAATTCATGCCAGCAACTCAAACAACAATTTTTTTTTCTCCCTCTTTATTAAATTGGGTATTTCTTATTTACATTTCAAATGTTATTCCTTTTCCCAGTTTCCAGGCCAACATCCCCCTAGCCCCTCCCCCTCCCTTCCATGTGGGTGTTCCCCTCCCCATCCTCCCCCCATTACTGCCCTCCCCCCAACAATCCCGTTCAGGACCCAGGGCTTCCCCTTCCACTGGTGCTCTTACTAAGATGTTCATTGCTACCTATGAGGTCAGAGTCCAGGGTCAGTCCATGTATAGTCTTTAGGTAGTGGCTTAGTCCCTGGAAGCTCTGGTTGCTTGGCATTGTTGTTCATATGGGGTCTCGAGCCCCTTCAAGCTCTTCCAGTTCTTTCTCTGATTCCTTCAACAGGGGTCCTATTCTCAGTTCAGTGGTTTGCTGCTGGCATTCGCCTCTGTATTTGCTGTATTCTGGCTGTGTCTCTCCAGAGAGATCTACATCCAGTTCCTGTCAGCCTGCACATCTTTGCTTCATCCATCTTATCTAGTTTGGTGGCTGTATATGTATGGGCCACATGTGGGGCAGGCTCTGAATGGGTGTTCCTTCTGCCTCTGTTCTAAACTTTGCCTCCCTATTCCCTCCCAAGGGTATTCTTGTTCCCCTTTTAAAGAAGGAGTGAAGCATTCACATTTTGGTCATCCCTCTTGAGTTTCATGTGTTCTGTGCATCTAGGGTAATTCAAGCATTTGGGCTAATAGCCACTTATCAATGAGTGCATACCATGTGTGTTTTTCTGTGATTGGGTTACCTCACTCAGGATGATATTTTCCAGTTCCGACCATTTGCCTATGAATTTCATAAAGTCATTGTTTTTGATAGCTGAGTAGTATTCCATTTTGTAGATGTACCACATTTTCTGTATCCATTCCTCTGTTGAAGGGCATCTGGGTCCTTTCCAGCTTCTGGCTATTATAAATAAGGCTGCTATGAACATAGTGGAGCATGTGTCTTTGTAATATGTTAGAGCATCTTTGGGGTATATGCCCAAGAGAGGTATAGCTGGGTCCTCAGGTAGTGGAATGTCTAATTTTCTGAGGAACCTCCAGACTGATTTCCAGAATGGTTTTACCAGTCTGCAATCCCACCAACAATGGAGGAGTGTTCCTCTTTCTCCACATCATCGCCAGCATCTGCTGTTGCCGGAGTTTTTCATTGTAGCCATTCTCACTGGTGTGAGATGAAATCTCAGGGTTGTTTTGATTTGCATTTCCCTTATGACTAAAGATTCAAACAACAATTTTTAAAATCAACGATTCTAGAGCTGGGCATGGTAGTGCACGCCTTTAATTCCAGCACTCAGAAGGCAAAGGCAGGCAGATCTTGAGGCCAGACTGTTCTACCTAGCATGTTACAGGACAACCAGGGCTATACAGAGAATCCCTGTCTTGAAAAACAAAACAAAAAATTTGCTATTTAACATAGTATAATGATGGAGCTACTGATTGGTAGTTATGAGTAATGATGATGGGAAAGTATTAAAGTTTTTGTTTTCCTGAACTATACTATTATGACCTAGCAGTGGTGGCACACACCTTTAATTCTAGCACTCAGGAGGCAGAGCTCTCTCTGAGTGTACCTGGTTTGCAGAGCCAAGTTCCATGAAGGCCAGGGCTATGAGGGCCAGAGCTATTGAAGAGGAAACTTCTCTCAAAAACCAAAAATTAAAAAGTTTTCTATGAGAGCAGAAAACTTTGCATGTACAGGAAAAACACTGTAGCTGGTAACTTCTAGCAGTCTCCAAGGTGAGTTTGGGTGTTTTAGGTAGCACTCAGTGTTGCATGGTGTGACCCCACGTCCAGTACAAAATGAAGTCTCCTGATGCCGGATTAGTGAGCTCTGCAAGAAACACCTTCTATTTGTTTTGCATCATATTTTGAATTAACTTTTGGTCATTGGGCACTCAGAAACCTTTATACTGCTGCTAAGGTTTTTTTTTTTGTTTGTTTGTTTTGTCTTTGTTTTTGTTTTTGTTTTGGTGTTTGTATGAGCTGTCCTGTCCCTTGATGTTATGCCCTTCCCAGATTTTTTTTTTTTGTTGTTGTTGTTTTTTATTTTTTGTCTTAATGTAACTCTGGGGTTGTGACTAAAATTTTAAAAGCTGGTCTAACAGACATGCACAGTAGTATTTTGGAGAAGATTATATTCTGATAATCCATCCAGCATGACTAAAACACCTCTTCCACGTTGACATTGAGGGACATTGACAAATGTTGGAGGCCTGTCCTTTTAGATTTGAGAGTGGGCTGTGTGACCTGGGGTACAGTTCCTCATCTGTATGAGATAATTTCTCACAGATGCTGTGAGATCTGGTGATTGTAAGGTAGCATAGCGACTGCCAGGAAATAGATGGTGTTACTAGTGGCTTCATTTTTCTTCCAGGTCTTGACCGAAAGAACCGAGATTCTTCTCCTTGCTTACATCCACACTAATTCATAGCCAAGACATGCAGCTCCAGAAGGAGGAGCTTCCCATGGGATTTGATGGTGGGGGAGCGAGGGTGGGGAGGAGTGCTGAGAAGGGATATGGAGAACATCAACAGAAGTGAGCTGATAGGGAAGGAGACAGTCTTTTGCTCAGTCCAAGGACATACCTTAATGAGAATCCTTTTTGGTGGGTGGCGGTGAGTGAGAGTCACAGAAAGAGAGATGTTTTTACTAGCCTCTTTTATGAGTGGTTTTATTGGGCTCTCCCTCCCCCACCCCCCAACATGCACATACTTTTTTTTTTTTTTTTTTTTTTTTTTTTTTTTTAAGGAGCCTCACTATTAGTTCTGGCTGTTCTGGAGCTCACTATGTAAATGAGGATGGCCTTGAACTCATAGAGGTCTGCCTGCAGTGAATGAGGAGATGAGGAGATGCACTTTTAGAATGAGTTGGTTAAAGGACATATGAGCACATCTGCTGAAGGTGCTTAGAAGGTAACTTATACATAGGGTCCTGGAATATCACAGACAGAGGAGGCCAGAGGAGGCTTTTTGAGTTCCTGCCATATAGAGAGTGAAATTGAATGCACAGGAAAAGATAAAAGTGTTCAGAGGACATAAATAGTTATAGAAGGAAAAGTAGTTGAGTATAATAAGCAGTAGGCAGTATTGAAAGTAAGGGTCAAGCCAATAAAGAGGCAAGGATGCTAAAGAGGAGTGGACCAGGAAGTCAAGAGACCTCTTAAAACTTACCCACTGAGCAAAAACTTTTCCCGGAGGAATATAGTTCTAAATTTTAGTCCTCAGGTGAACAATGGATGTCTAGATTTGTTTATATTAGTCCTGCTCCTCTGTTAACATTGTTCTTTTTCTGTGTTTTTATAAGATTCCATGTGTGAATGAGATCATGCATTATGGACCACTTTTTTCTATTTCTGGCTTATTTTATTTAACCCAGATTCGACCATATTATGGCAAATGACAGGAAGGTTTGCTCTCTCTCTCTCTCTCTCTCTCTCTCTCTCTCTCTCTCTCTCTCTCTCTCTCTCTCTTTCTGGAGATAGGGTCTTGCCATGTAGCCTCAGCATAAACTCATGATCCTTTTGCCTCAGCTTCACGATTGCTGGGGTTATAGATGTATTCTACTTACTACTGCACTCTCTCCCTTCTGAAAGCACACTGAATAATATAATATTTCACTGTATATTGTATTGCACTTTCTTTATACATTTCCATGTCAGCAAGTGCTTAGGTTGTGTCCATGTGTTCAGTTACATTAGGATGGCTGCTTAGCTAAGAGGCAGCATTGGCCAAGATGGGAAAGAGGGAACATGTACAGTGATTCTTGAAACAGCATGATGTTTTAAATAAATTAAAAATAGAACCAGGGTGAACCCAGCAGTCCCTCTTCAGGGTATCCAACCAAAGAAAGAAACCTCTATCATGTAAGGATGCTGGCTGGCTGCACTGAGAGTTCTGCATGGGCTCTCATGTGTTCTCAAGAATGAGAACCATTTTTTTTTTTAAGAGAAAGAGTCAGTGTTTATGGTGAGAGGAAGGAGTCCAGAAAAAGGATAATGTGAAAGTTCAATTGTATGCATCCTGGACATCATGTTTTGTTTTTTTCTGAATGGCAACTAACTTGAGTATGTTTGCCTACTCCTTCCCTGGTGTTCAGAGAACACCTGATTCTTCTCTTTGTTGTTCCTCCTCCTCCTCTTTCTCCTCCTCCTTCTTCTTCTTTCTTTCTTTTTCCTCTTATTCCCCCATTTCCTCCTCCACCCTCTGTCTTTCTACTCCTCCCTTTCTCATGTTTTTCTCTTCCTCCCCTTCTCCTCCTCTTCCTCCTCTTCTCTTCCTCCACCTGCTTCTTCTCTGTTCCTCCACAATAGGAGATTGGGTTTCCTGAGCCATGGCATATGTAAAATTGGGATGCTTTAGTTTTCTTTTTCATTTTTAGATGCAATATTATTTATGTATTAAAATGAGCTTTGTTAACAGTTTTTAATGTACACATTCTAACAACTGAACCGTGGTAATCAGAATTTTCTGTCTTGTGTTATTTGAACTTCATAATTTGCTCATTGAGACCATTTTAAGAAGACTGCTTTAATAAGCGCTTACTAAGTCTTATTGCTATGATGAAACATCACAATGAAAGAAACTTGGGGATGAAAAGGTTTATTTGGCTTACCCTTCCACAGCACTGTTCATCATTGAAGGAAGTCAAGACAAAAAAAATCAAGCATGGCAAGAACCTGGAAGCAGGAGCTGATGCAGAGGCTCTGGAGGGATGGTGCATATGGGTGTCTCGGCCTGCTTTCTTATAGAACCACCAGCCTAGAGAAGGCATCACTCACAATGGGCTGGGTCTTCCCTCATCAATCACTAAGGAAATGCTGGCTCACAAGTAGCCCACTGGCTCGCCCACAGCCCTATTTTATAGAGTCATTTTCTTAGTTGAGGTTTCCTCCTCTCAGATGACTGTAGTCTGTGTAGAGTTGATATAAATCTAGCCAGCACTGCTGGCTTTCAAGTAGGCATTAATGGTGATTTTGCCCTTTTCCTTTGCCTGTTCCATACTGAGCATTCACCATACTAAACTATTATTTTTTCTTAGACTTTGACCTTTGTCAATTTTATACATGTATATAGTATATTCTATTGCCTTCCACCGCCCCTTGTCTGGCCCTCACTCCTATCCCCTTTTCTTCCCTGTAGGTCCCTTCTTCACATTTATATCTTGATTTACTAATTATAACCACATTTATACTGGAAAAGAGATGCTTCCTAGTTAAGGATGAGGGTAGCACCCGGGTGAGAGAAGCATTTGTATATGGTAGAACTGTAAGTTTTTAGAATGTAGCGTGGTGTCATGCCAACTTCACTAAGCAACTATAATGAGTTTCCCTCCCCAGCCTTGGGTTTTTGACCAGGTTTATAGGATCAGGCATGTAATCTCACTTGTAGACTGGGTTTTAAAGCTAGTGCGAGAATGGTTGGTTTACTCCCTTTGCAGTTGTGCTACGGTTACACCAGTGGGCACGTCTTGCTGGTAGTTGGCACTGTAGTTCATAGTGTTCATTGTTGGAAAAGGCTATTGATAAATTTTTCTCTACTAGCAGCCTGCATAGCACCGTCTGGCCCTATTAAAGCTTGCAAGTAGGGAGGAAATTGTCAGAAACTTAATGGCTGGAAAGAGTAGTCATATTTTTGTCATAGCTGCTCTAAGTCTCTCTCATTGTCTCATGGTATTGCTCTCAGATGATAGCTGGAGCTAAAATTATTGGAGCATGGCTGAGCCTAAGTCATTTCCAAGACGACCTGCACATGTGGCTGGCAAGTTAACGTTGGCAAATGCCATGTGGTTATCTTCATACCATGGGATCTATCTTCCTACAGAACCAATATTCTACCATGGAAAGGGGAGTGGTTTTTATGACTAATTCATCATTTTTAGATATTCTGTTGGCCTCATAGACAAGCTGTGCTTCCACATGAAAGAGAAACTACATATGGGAATGAGGCAAGGCTTGTCGGAATATCATCTTGTGGGGTTTGACTGTATGAGACTTTGAACAGCCCCAACCTGGCATAGGATTGCATTGAGGTAAGAATGTATGTGAGAGTCCTTTGTAAATCACTGAAACAGCATGTGAGTGTGGCATAAGTGATACTTTTGCCTTTGACCAATAAATTATGGGGTGAATGGAAGTGAAGTTGTTTTGCTTTATGTCATATTACGTTTACAACTCCTTTGTTTAGACTTCCTCCCCTTCCCCTTCTTCTCTCTCTTCTTGCTCTTATTCCTCCCCTGCTCCTCCTCCTCCTATATTCTATCCTTATCTTATATATTATTTTTATAAGAGATCCTTCCCCTCAATGATAAGTTAGAATAAAAGGTTTTAATAAAGGTTTTCTTATCTCTTATTCTAAAAGTGATATATTGAATTGGAGAAAACCAGTACTAACAACATTGGTGGTAGCCAGGACTTAGTAGTCACCAAAGTTTTATCTTAAATTTTATCCTGTAGTGTTTGTCTCTTTGAAAACTCTTGGTATTTTTTTTTTGCCACTTTTTGGCATTTTCTTTCTTTTTCTTATATTGTATTTATTTGGAGACTTCTCAGAAACCAATTGCAAAGACAAGGTGTTATGTAGCTTAGGTGGCCTTGAGTCTGCTTTTAATGCTCCTGCCACCAGTTCTCTATTGTTGGGCTCATGTGGTGCCGGGGATTCAGGCCTTGAACATGCTAGGCAAACATCCTACCACCCAAGCCATATTTCAGCCTCATAGAATAGAAACTGCGTAAGGAAGGGGCAGTGTCTTACTCTCTTCTAGTGTGTTCCTCCAGCATGTTTAATCCAATGCTTTGGACTTTTTTTATGCTCGAGCAATACTCAGTGAACAAGTGTAGACCGCTGCTCTCCGAGACTCCACAGATAGGATGGGGAGTATTTTGCTCAGATGGTGGCAGTGGCTTCTGCCAGATTCATCATCATGTCTGTCTTTCAGAGGTCCCTGATTTGACAGTGGAGCCTTTTACTCCTCAAACCACTCAGAGGTTTAGACCTATTAGTCCGGCCTCCTCAGCAAACCCGCGTACTCTCAAGTGTCAGACCTGTGTGAGTTTGAGAATCTCAGAAATCCCGTGCTAACATTGACTTCTTCAACTAAGAATACCCAGAAGAGAAAAGTGTTCAACTTTTCTTCTATGTAATAAATCATAGAAATGTAATCTTTATAATTTCCTCCCACATTTTTTTCTGAAGTGGGTCTTTGTAGTGACATTTTGACACAAATATCTTTTCTTTCTTTGCCTTACTCTGACAGATTTTCCTGCTTTCCTACTCTAGGAATCCTTTTTGTCCTTTGCCATAACTGACTGTCTTTGACATCTCAGTACCCAGCTTCCTCCCTGTCTTTGGAGGATAGACAGGCTAGAGAGGCCACAGTAGACATGGCAGGGAGCACTGGGCGTATGCAAAGGAGTTCCCCTGTAGGTTAGGATGGATGGCTAAGGTTCACAGACGAATTAACAGGAGGTGCACAGTTTTCCTGTATTTTCCTTCCATTCCATATGCCCAGCCTCCTGCACTGTCAGTGAGCCCCACCAGAGGACTGTGTGGCGGCCGGGCCGTTAGGAACCTAATTTGATACTTTAGTTTCACCCAGGCTTCATTGTCTAAGGAAGTCTCTCGGTGGGGTGTATTCTGTGGGTTTATACAAATGCGCCATTTCTCATGATTGTACCATGTGCTCTAAAATGCCCATGTTCTGTCTCTTCATTTCTTCTCTCCCACTCAGTCTTGGGAACTTCTGTTCCTTTGAGAGTCTTCATTTTCCAGAAGAGTTGGAATCCTACAGTGGTCAGCCTGTTCTCTTTACCTTTTAGCTTGTTCTGTGCAACAGATAGAATATATTGATTTATAGAATATATTGATTTTTTTAAGGAACATATTTAATGGTTGCTTTAATAAGGACTTTATTACTGTCAAATTCAAATAATGAATGATTATTTAGTTTTGTTAAATAAGTTAGTATTGTTGTCATTAAGGGAGATTCAAAGTACCTTACAATTTAAATCTTTTAAGCATTCATTTTGTTTGTACACAAGTAAGTGTGTGCACCTATGTGTACATATGCATTACCTATCTTAACCACTTAAATTGTAACTGACTGAAGTTTATTTTTTATTTATTTTAAAGATTTATTTATTTTCTTTATTTATGTGAGCACACTGTCACTGTCTTCAAACACACCAGAAGAGGGCATCAGATCCCATTACAGATGGTTATGAGCCACCATGTGGTTCCTGGGAATTGAACTCAGAACCTCTGGAAGAACAGTCAGTGCTCTCAACCACCGAGCCATCTCTCCAGCCCCCTGGCCAAAGTTTATATAAAACCTCTTTTGATCCTGTTGGAGGAGGGAACCTCATTGTGTATTAACTGATTGTTGGGTCCCTCAGAAGTTTTGCATTCTTATTTTACCAGGTTTTGCTATTCTCTCACACTTTGTATGTAAACAGTACTCACGTCAAAGGACAGTTTACAGGAATCAACTTTCCCCTTTTACTGTGTAGGTCCTACAGTCCAAACTGAGGTCATCTGGTTCCAGAAAGTGCTTTTCCTCACTGAACCATCTTTCTGGCCCATATCTTTTGCTCTTAATATGACTGCTGCTCCTGTCCTGTGATCTCCACAATACAGTAGATATTTGAGATCTCAATATAAGTGACTGTGTGATGTTAACACTGTAAACATTCTTTAAATAAAATTTTTATAATAAAACTAAAAATGGGCATTAAATATATTTTTTGTTGTTGTTTTATCACCATCATCATTTTAAGATCCAGAATGTAGACTGGGTCATAAAACATCCTCAGGCTCTCCGACATCATCGATACATACATGATCAAGGAACTGTTTCTGTCTCAGCTTCACTTTCCCTTTGGGAATATGGAGCCAACACACACATCAGAGATTATGTTGACAAACCACTGGAACTCTTTGTATGGTTTTTAATTTGAAATATGAAGAATTAGGGCTGGAGAGGTGGCTCAGTGGTTAGGAGCATTTGCTGGTCTTCCAGAGGTCCTAGGAATCCCACATCCCAGCATCCACATGGTGGCTCTCAATCATCTCTATCTGTAGTCCCATAGGATCTGATTCCCATTTCTGGTGTGCAGGCATATACGTAGACAAAAACGATCATATACATAACATAAATTCAAATCTTTAGTTTCATAGATAACTGATTTTAAAAAGCAGAAAAGACGGCTCTTTAGCAATATCTGAGACAAATAAGGGTGCATTCATTCCTGGGTATGTCTCCCTGCTTGAGCCTGCTTGAGTCTTCCTGTGAGAGGCTTTGGGAGGTTTTGCCTGTGTGCTGTGCTGCTAATCCTATTTATTACCTACTTGTCAGCTTGAGATGTTTGCTTTCTTTTCAAGAACATGAATTATGTTGCTGTATTCTGTATGGACTCAAAGACACATCATTTTCTGTTTCTGGAAGGAAAAGGCTGGGTTCTAAAGTCCTTATGACCAGTCTCTGTGTAGTTGAAATCTCCAGGGCAAAGTTGAGGCAGGTAGAGAGATTCTGGGGAAGGTAATAAAAATAACCTTGTGTAGTTGAATTCCCCAGGCAAGAAGTACAGTAAACACAGTTCTAGCTTCAATGAAAATGTTCCCCTGCTTTAAAATCCACAGACTGGTCAGTGACAAAAGTGTATTAAGTTAGACCAAACTTTATGCTTTACAGTCTAAAAATGCACAACCATTTCAGATAAGTGTGTAAATACCATCTCTTGTCAGCACCATTGGCATTTTCATTATATTGAATGTCAGCTTGTGGATGCCTAGTAATTTGAAGGTTTTTTTCCCCCCATTACTTTCAAAATACATCCTAGGTTCAAAGATAAAACAATGGAACATCCTATGCAAAAGATATCAGAATATTCAATCACTAACCCGTATGGTAGACATTGGTGATCCAAAAAAGAAATTGTCACCAGCAAATAGGAAAGACTGCAGACAATTCATAGAGGTGTTACCTGCTGTCATGCTGAGAATGGGGAAAAGAGGACTTGATGAGTGTCTAGGGAAGCACATAGATGAACAAATTTTCACATTTTGGACACATTTATTTGATAAAAATTTTCTTTGTAGCAGCTGAGAAAGTCACCATAGAAAAAGGAGCTAAGAGCTGAAAGAAATAATATTCTCTTCTAGGAGCTGGGTTCCCTGGCTAAATTTGAAGAAAATCAGTGATGCTAATATTCAAGAAATTTTCAAGGATGTTTAATACCAGGACTAACAGATGTGTAAAAAAGGAATTTGACTTTTATACAAAATGGGGAAGTCAAAGTAAAATTGTTGAGTGAATGGTACCAGTTGAAGACTTATAGATTATTATTATTATTATTATTATTATTATTATTATTATTATTATTATTTTAAAGACAGTCTCACTGGGTAGCCCTGGCTGGTCAAGTACTTCCTGTGCAAACTAGGCTGACCTCAGATTCATACAGACCCATCTGCTTCTGCCTCTGGCTCATCTTGACTTTTACCAGAGTCAGCTATGGTTTTGTATTGTTAATAGTCTTATCTTTTAAGTTGATAAAGGCTGTTGAAGGTTGAATGGAGGGCTTGAGAAGTGACTTGGCAGTTAAGAAGTTAGAAGACTAGCTGTTCTTCCAGAGGACCTGAGCTCAAATCTCTGTATCCACACGTTGGTCATAGCCATCTATAACTCTAGTCCCATGGTACCCAGTGTCATTTTCTGGCCTCTATGAGCACTGTGTATGGTGGTAACTAGACATACAGGCAGATAAAACACTCCACATAAAATGAATAAAAGTAAAAAAGAAAAAAAAAGTTGAATGGAAACAATTATTTCATGCCCTCAGACAAAGAAGTAGAAACAAAACCCCATTACTCTCTTCTACCTTTCTACCTTTCTAGTCTTTCTACCCTAAACCTTTAATGGTTTAAAATGATCCACTGGATAGGCAAGAGTAGATTTGGTATTTGAGTAAAACCTGGACATTTATATGTGTTTTTAACTCAAGACTGTGGTCAGGGATTCTTGTGAGGTTCCTTCTGACCAGCTCCCTCCTTTGCTTGAAACGGTTCTATTGCTTCCAGTTGTCCTTCACTTACACATAAAACCCAGCCTGGCTACATGACCTCTCTCTCCTCCCTTTCGTCACCTCTGGCCTTTTCTCTTTTCACTTCAGCATCTACACTCTCTACTTCAGCCAGACTTAAAGGCAACATAATCTTCTTACTTTGATCTTTGTTTCACTTTCAAAAATCTTGATCAGAACTTGATCAGTACTTGATCAATACTCTCAATTTTCCTTGCTATATGCTCCTGTAGCATAAAACCCATCACATTTACTTAATATTATTATAGCTTTTTAAAATAGTGTGGCCTTACTAGGTGGTATTGAATAAAAGAGGATCTTGAGTGATGGGGAAGACAGCACACTTGAGTTAACTTTTGAAAACACAAAGAACATCCAAAATCACGTTGTTGGAACAAAGACCCAGGGGAGTGCCTTTCTTCCTCAGTGTTAAGAGATCTGTGAGTAAGCTTTCAGTGTGTGGCAGAAGTTTTGAGAAATAAAGATAATGGAAGTGTTAGCCCCAGTTCTTGATGAATAATGTAGCCTTAGGAGAGACTATAAGCCCTAGGGAAGGGGTAATTGAAGGACTTAGGGAGAATTTTTGACTAGAAACCCATGGGCCAATGGTTACATTAGGAAGATTGATCTGAAAGTGCAGATCATCCGGTGGAACACAGAGTGGGTGACGAAAGGTATACTATTCAGGAAACTAAATTATGAGCAGAGCGATTATTTTCATTATGGTGATTGAGTTAGAAAGTGATGGGTGGTCAGAGGCCTGAGAAGGAAATTGCAGCTTAACTGTGTAAAGATGCTGAATTGAAAAATGGGTGTGTGTTTGTGTGTATTTCATAACTGTATGAGAGTAACCGGTCATTAGGTGAAAGGCCCAATGATGATGTAGGAAATGGCACAAGGCGTGGCAAATACGAACAGCTCATAATAAGAGAATTTGAAAATACAGTGTCAGTAAGACTACTTTTTGACAGCAATTTTTACAGACACAACAGTATTTTATCAAGGGTTTAGGGATGTAGGCTATGCCATCGTTGCTAATGGAGCCTGGGGATCTGTGTTGAAAGAGTTAACAAAATACACAGAGTACTTGGTTTTTGTTCTAGACTATATCCTAAAAATCTACTTATGTGAAATAATATATATTTAAGGATATTCTTTTTAAGTATTTTTATATGTATGGGTGTTTTGCACACACACACACACACACACACACACACACACACACACACACACGCACACACACACACATATTTCTATGCACTACATCATGCAGTGCTGGTGCAGCCAGATGAGGACAGCAAAGCCTTTGGAGCTAGACTTGCAACTTGCAGACGGTTGTGAGCTACCATGTGGGTGCTGGGGACCAAATCTGGGTCCTCTGCAAGCGCAGCCAGTGTGCTTAACTTCTGAGCCATCTTTCCTGTCCTGTTAGCCTTGGTATCAATTGGAAACAGGTCTCTATCTTTAATAAAGTTGGCCATAAATTATAGCAGATATAGTGGCATATGTAGTAAATGAAGGCTGTTAATATACCAAAACAGAATAGTATTTAAGATATTAAGTCAAAAAGATTATGTACACAATGGATACCAGGTTACTAGTTTATAGAAGAATATAAGAAGCATTTTCTTGTCTATGCCTAAGATACTTCTCTTTCTTTCTTTTCTTTTTTCTTTTGGTTTTTCAAGACATTTCTCTGTGCAGCATTTATTGTCCTGAAACTTGTTCTGTAGATCAGATTGGCCTTGAACTCAGAGATCCATCTGCCTCTGCCCCGAGTGCTAGAATTAAAGGCATGTGTTACTATATCCAGGATTCTTAAGAGATTTTAAGAACATGGCAAATACCGGTGGTACCAAGAGCATGGTACCTAGAGAAGAGGGATGGGATGAAATACCACTTTTCCACTGTGCGTCTCATTTGAGCTATTCTCTGTCTCAGTGTTTCTTCCCTAGCAGAGTACTTGGGAAACACTAAAACGATGAAAAGCAGGACTCAGAGTTAGAGTTTTGTAGTTCTGACTGATTCCTTTTGGACTATGATGAGGCAGAATGCCGTGGAAATGGGAATGTGGTAGAGGAGGGCACTTACCTGGCAGAGACAGAGAGGTAGAGAGGCAGAGGAACAGGGAGGCAGAGGAGCAGAGAGGCAGAGAGGCAGGGGGCAGAGGGGCAGAGGGGCAGAGGGGCAGAGGGGCCGAGGGGCAGAGGGGCAGAGGGGCAGAGGGGCAGAGGGGCAGAGGGGCAGAGTCAGAGGCAGAGGCAGAGGCACAAGGGGAGAGGCAGAGGCACAGGGGCAGGGACAGGGGCAGAGGCACAGGGGCAGGGGGAGGGGCAGGGGCAGGGGGCAGAGGGGCAGAGGGGCAGAGGGGCAGAGGGGCAGAGGGGCAGAGGGGCAGAGGAGCAGAGGGGCAGAGGCAGAGGCAGAGGCAGAGGCAGAGGCAGAGGCAGCTGGATCTATGAGTTTAAAGCTAGTCTGGCCTACATAGAAAGTTCCAGGACAGTCACAGCTACATAATAGGATCTTCTTTCTAACCAGCTAACAGATTGGCCAATCAACCAGCCTGCAGAGCAAAATGTGGTTGAGGGACCCAGGTCCCCAATGAAAGCATGCCTACAGTGACCTACTGCCTCAGGTGGGTCCTACCTTATAAAGGTTGCAGTTTTCCTGAATAGCACCATATCTTGTGACCCTTTGTTTAAAATAATGTGGGTTTGTATGGTGCGAGAGTGCTTTCTAATGTGCGTGCTTGTGAAGGACAGAGGTTGACTTCAGGTGTCTTCTTCTGTCTTTTTTTTTTTTTTTTAAACAGATGTTTTCTGAGCTGGTGGTTCTCCCTTTTGCCAGGACTGACACAAAGCTGGTATGCCCCTGCCTCTGACCCCCAGTGGTGGTTACTAACTTGCATCAACTTCCTTCTTCATGGAATCTGATTTCAGGCTCTCATGCTTGCACAGACACGCAGCTATCCCACACACTCGGTGACCATGCTTTCAGTATTACTGTCCTTGAGAGGCAAGCTCAGAACCACAGCGTATTATTATTTTTCAAAACCTTAAAAAAAAGAAGAAACATTCAATTCATATCTACTGCATATTATAGCCATCTCTGAGAAAATTAGGATCTAGAAAAAAATTATAACAGAACTCAGACTTATTTATCTGATAAGATCAGTATGCAGAACATATAAAAATCCAAAGTCAATCTGGTTTACACAGTGATTTCCCAGCCAACCAGGGTGAGAGCGAGACTCTGCCCAAAACAATACAAAACCATTTCTGTAATTCAACAACAAAGGCATCTAAAGATAGGCAAAGAACTTCCATATACATAGCACATTTACAATTGGTCGGTAAGCTCATGGAAGATCATAAGCGTTACTGTCTTGGTTCGTTCTTTTTGTCAACTTGATGTAAATGAGAGTCATCTGAATAGGAAGAATCTCGGCAGAGAGGCAGTGCCCTCATCAGACTGGCCAGTAGTTAGGTCTGTAGGGGCATTTTTTGATTGAGGGTTGATGGGGGAGGCCTAGCCCATTGTGAGCAGTGCCATCCCTGGGCATATGGTCTTGGGTTGTATAAGACAGCGGGCCATGGAGAGCCGGCCAGAAAGCACAGTTCCTCCATGACTTCAGCTTCTGCCTCCAGGCTCTTGCTCTGACCTCCCTCATGGACTGTGACCTGGCATATGTGAATAAAATTAGCATTTTCCTTTCGAAGTGTAAGTAAAATTAACATTTTCCTTTCCACCTTGCTTTTGGTCACAGTCTTAATCACCTTAACATAAACCAAACCAGGGCAGTTACTAATGGTGATTGACCTTTAGGAGACAGAGTTCCTAAGTAATTACATGTGTTGGTTTAGTTTTCTCAATATTATAAAATATGCTGTATACTGAGGAAGGGAGGGAGGAAGAGGAGAGAGAAAGAGAGAGAGGGGAGGGGAGAGACAGACATACAGACATACAGACAGACAGACACGGGGGGGGGGGAGGAGAGAGACAGAGACGGAGGGAGAGAGGGAGAGAAGGAGAGAGGGAGAGAGAGAGACAGAGAGACAGAGAGACAGAGAGAGAGGTGGGTGGGTTCTGAATTCGATTCATTTGTGTTGCTAATTTTGTCTCAGCAAGGAAAGGGATAGTCTGATGAATCTTTCTTTGTTTGGCTAATCAGCGTCTAGTAGAAATATTTAAGGCAGTCAAAGGGGAAAGATATCTTAAGAATGCTACATGCTTATGGAACAGAAAGCTCAGTCTTGGCCAAGTTTGACATCTACTCACCTCTTTTTTTTAATTTTTTTATTTTATTTTTTTGCAATCATGAAATGATTTAGATACAAAAACACCCCCCCCCCCCCCCGCACTTTGTACAAACTAGAGTCACCTGAGACAAGGGAACCTCAGTGGAGGAACTGGGTCTGCGGACCTGTCTATGGAACATTTTCTTGAGCATTCCTTCCCCATCCTGCCTTACCTGCTTAAATTCATGCACTCAGTTACCTCAGGGCTGTGGTGATTAGGACCTGGAGGTGCAAAGTTGGTTTTGGTCAGTTCCATCGCATCAGTAGAAAGCAGACTAGGACATTCGTTCATAAAAATTTAGCTTAATGGCAGTATTATTTACAACTTATTTTTTATTACTGTTTAGAATAGTTCTAAAATTTTCCATTTATTTTATTTCTGTGCGTGTGCGCGCGCCTGTGTGTCATGGCACACTTAAGGAGCTCAGAGGGAAACTGGAGGGTTTTTCCCTCCCACCATGTCAGGTTTGGGGATGCAGTTAGGTTGTCAAACTTGAGGACAAGTGCCTCTAACTGCTAACCATCTCATCAGCACAGGCTTAGAGTGTTTTTGCCTGGAAGTCTGACTGGTTAGAAAATGTGTTGATTCTGTGTCTGTTTTAATCTTTGCCTCCCTCTTCCCTGCCAAGGGTATTCTTGTTCCCCTTTTAGAGAAGGAGTGAAGCATTCACATTTTGATCATCCGTCTTGAGTTTCATTTGTTCTAGGCATCTAGGGTAATTCAAGCATTTGGGGAGGAACACTAAGAGGAACACTCCTCCATTGTTGGTGGGATTGCAGACTGGTAAAACCATTCTGGAAATCAGTCTGGAGGTTCCTCAGAAAATTGGACATTGAACTGCCTGAGGATCCAGCTATACCTCTCTTGGGCATATACCCAAAAGATGCCCCAACATATAAAAAAGACACGTGCTCCACTATGTTCATTGCAGCCTTATTTATAATAGCCAGAAAATGGAAAGAACCCAGATGCCCTTCAACAGAGAAATGGATACAGAAAATGTGGTACATCTTCACAATGGAATATTACTCAGCTATCAAAAACAACGAGTTTATGAAATTCGTAGGCAAATGGTTGGAACTGGAAAATATCATCCTGAGTGAGCTAACCCAATCACAGAAAGACATACATGGTATGCACTCATTGATAAGTGGCTATTAGCCCAAATGCTTGAATTACCCTAGATCCCTAGTGGCCCATGCATATACAGCCATCCAATTAGACAAGATGGATGAAGCAAAGAAGTGCAGACCAACAGGAGCCGGATGTAGATCGCTCCTGAGAGACACAGCCAGAATACAGCAAATACAGAGGCGAATGCCAGCAGCAAACCACTGAACTGAGAATAGGTCCCCCGTTGAAGGAATCAGAGAAAGAACTGGAAGAGCTTGAAGGGGCTCGAGACCCCATATGTACAACAATGCCAAGCAACCAGAGCTTCCAGGGACTAAGCCACTACCTAAAGACTATACATGGACTGACCCTGGACTCTGACCTCATAGGTAGCAATGAATATCCTAGTAAGAGCACCAGTGGAAGGGGAAGCCCTGGGTCCTGCTAAGATTGAACCCCCAGTGAACTAGACTGTGGGGGGGGGAGGGCGGCAATGGGGGGAGGGTTGGGAGGGGAACACCCATAGGGAAGGGGAGCGGGGAGGGGCATGTTTGCCCGGAAACCGGGAAAGGGAATAACACTCGAAATGTATATAAGAAATACTCAAGTTAATAATAAAAAAAAAAGACATAAAAGACAATTTGCAATGTAAATCAACTGGACAGCCTGAATTAATGTCATTCAGAACACAAAGATATTAAAAACAGATAAAAGCAAAAAAAAAAAAAAAGAAAATGTGTTGATTAGGACGAGTGCCTTGAGATTAGAAGTGGTCTTAATTCACAGAGAGGGCCAAAACACATAGTTAGCTGGTTAATTAATTAATTTGTTTGTATATTTATGTATTTGGGGAGTGTGCGTGTGTGTGTGTGTGTGTGTGTGTGTGTGTGTTGTTGTTGTTGTTGTTGTTTCCCCCACTGACAAGTAAGCAGTACTCCATCACCAAGTGATGCCCTTAGCATATCAATACGGATTTTTGTCCTCCGATTAATATGACTGAGTTGATCATCAGTTTGTTGTGAGTAGGGCCTGTCAGTTGCAGGAGGTGGTTTGGTGGGAGTTAGAGTAGCACTGCATTTGAAAAGTAGAGCATATTAATGTGGTTTTTGAATGTTTAAATGTAAAGTACTGTAGAAACAGTAGTAGTTTAAACTTAATTGCAGTTTGAATTTAAAAGGAGGGTTGATTTTCAAGTGCTTTGCACAGTATTTGCTTTTCTATTTGCTGAAAATATTATACACGAAGATTATGCTTTGAACACTGTAAAATGTTTTCCCAGTATTAACGAAATGATTGCAGGAAGTGTTGTACTTGAAAGGTCATGTTGCTTTCTGGCACTTCTAATTTTATATTTTGTATATATTGTTGAATCTTTCAGGCTTCTACTTGAGTGCTTAAAGGTCCAGGTAATAAATGGAGAAGGGAAATTGCAAAAGGGCACATTGCTTTGGAGTGTACTTGTCTTTTGGCCTTTTTTTGATTTAGACTGAAAAATCTAGCAGGCTATTGAGAAGCCAGGAAGGACAGCGTGGTGAGGACCTTCTGCCCTTACCAAATCCACAGACAATCCAGAGTATATTTTCCCACTAATTGATGTTGTATGTAGATTCCCTGCGTTACCACGCTCTCCCCACTTGGACATACTTAAATACTTACCTTTATAGAGCTGGCTGATCTGTCTTTTTTCAGTTTCAGTGAAGACACTGAAGGATTTGTGCTTTCACTCTGCCCTAGGGTTAGTGGGGGTGGCGACCGACTGGAATGTACCTGGCACACTGCTTAAACAGGCCACGGGCTGTTCATGGGCTCATACCTTGGTTCAGTGTAGCATTTAAATGAATACTTAGAATGGCCCATATTTTGTTTTACTATCTTTCAGTGATAGAATATTTTTGATATCACTAAATATTCTCCAAGAATCCAAATTTTGTTTCATTGATTTCACAATTAAATAGTTTTTACAACTTTCTCTTTTCTTAGTTAAGAGTTTCTTTAGTCTATAGATTTAGCCATTACTTGTGGAAAACTTACAGAGACTGATTTTTGTTCACTACCTTTATGAAAACTGAAGACAACCTCACTGTATTATTTGTCACAATTCATGTGACTATGTGCTGTTTGTACTAATGAGAACAGCCACAATAGAGCAAAGTCTTGATATAATGTTTAGCTAATGAAAATTTAGATGTTAAATATTTCCTGGAAGATTCTGTTAGCTTTGTCTACCTCTTTTGTTTGTTTGTTTTTGTTACTGTTTTTCAAGACAGGGTTTCTCCGTGTAGCTCTGGCTGTCCTGGCACTTGCTTTGTAGACCAGGCTAGCCTTGAACTCACATCATCCAGCCTCTATCTCCCAAGTGCTGGGCTTAGAGATGTGTACCACTGCACCCCTGCCACCAGCTAAATTTTTTTCGAACTATTTCTCCTGTGTGAATGTTTCTCCTGCATATTGTATATGCACCATTTGCATGCGTGGTGCATACATCAGAGGCCCTGGCACTGGACTCATAGATGGTTATAAGCCATCATCTGAGTGTTGAACTCAGATCCTCTGATGATTGACAATTGCTCTTGAGCGTTGAGCTATCTCTCCAGACTCTAGCTTCACCTAACTTTTATAACTGATTTTCATCTGTGATTTTATTATGCCTGTTTTTGCTTGCTATGGAGAAGTGAAATAACCATTTTAAAACTACTAAGTTCCTCAGCTAGAAAAGGTCTTTTGATGAATTTTTTTTTCAGAACAAAACTACATTAGGTTCTGAACAGCTTCATCATTCAAAGGTGATAGGTATTAATTTAAATTGTTTCAAATTTATATATGACTCATTTATTTTTATCTACCTCATATATCAAAATATTACTGGGTTTTCTTTCAAAGCCATTTATTGTAACAGCCTTTGTAATCCTGGTATCATTTGATGTTGATAAGACAATAAAAGTAAGTTTTTTACAAAGTGGGTAAAATGAGAGAATTATTCTTAGGGCTATTAATATGAAGTTAACCTTTTTGTGGCTACTGTGAAAATAATTAAGTTTTTTGCTTATTATTGGTGCTTTTTTGATAAATGAAATTGTTCTTAATCTTTGTTACTGGAAGCAGGAGTGTGATAGAAGCTTTGCCAAGTGTGTATCTTGCTCCCGTGGTATCATGGTATCTAGTCAAACACTTGATGTGTCCCATAAAGATCTGACCAAATAATGATGTACCAGTGTCATGTTATGTTATTGTGAATGTAACTTTTGAATGTGTTGACCTTGTAGCAGACATGAGAAATTCTGTTGCTTCTGGAACATCCTGGAAGATAGGCCACTTAGTCCTGAGGGAGGGCTATTCTTCTTTTAAATTGGACATTTTATTTGTTTACATTTCAAGTGTTATCCCCTCTGTGAACCCCTTCTCCTATCCCTGCTTCTATGAGAGTGCTCCCCCACCACCCACCCACTCCCAACTCACCACTCTAGCATTCCTCCACACTGGGGCATCAAGCCTTCACAAGACCAAGGGCTTCCCTTGGAGGGAGGGCTATTGTTACCTGTAACATATGAGCAAGGTGACGTCATTTGCCTGCTCCTTGGTATAGCTGAGACTTGAATCTAAGTCTTTTTAGTTCTAATTTTGTGCTGACTGTGGGAGGAGGGAAAAGGAGTAACCCAGGAGTGATGGGACAACCTTTCTAGAAGTGACACACGCAAGTATTCCCATTATCAGGTAGGTTGTTGGCATGCAGGATAACAGTCTGTTTCTTCACCTTCTTCCTTATTCTTCGGGCTGTCATTGAAAGGAATGTCTGCCATTTAATGCACAATCATACCAAGCTGGCTTTTTAGTGATACTGTAAATGGGCAATAATAAAAACCTTATCTACAATTAAATAAGCAGTCAGGAAACATTTATAATTTTATTATAGAGCCTGAAAATGCTTCGGGAAATTCTAAGAGCATTAGAACAGAGACAGAGGAGTGAGTTATGTGGGAATGAGGGAAGGCGTATCACTATAAAATGATAACTCACAATGCTGTTTGTCAGACACAGGTGTAGTTAGTTAGAGGGTGCCAGAGGAGCTAGAGAGGGGAGAGGGCACTGCCAGGGAGAAGCCTCGTGAGATTTCCCAGAAGAGAAGGAAATTAGGTTGGTGCCTTCTCAGCTCAGCAGGTCTCATAATTACACGTGCTCAGCTCTAAAGGTTTCGGATCCACCCGACTGTTACAGTGCAGAGCTGGGGCCTGACTGCAGGTGTTTCCGTGACTTCCATTCCTCAACACTGTGGTGGTGTACAGGTTGGCAAAAGGGATTCTGCGGGAATTCCATCTCTGCTCATTTCTCTTCAGTGTGCCCCCCAGCACACTAATGCCCTGCATGGTCTTCTGAAGGTTGAATGATGAACAACTCGTAGTTTCCCTTGCCTTTTCCCTTGATGTCTCTGGATTGCCAAGCAGCTAAAACTTCCCATTGAATGTGAGTTTGGTGGGCCCTTTTCCATCTAAGGTGGCCTTTTTACTAAGGAATATTTAAAGTGAGGTGGGATATCTGTCTGTGATATATAAAACAGCTGCAGCTGGCGTTGACAGTGGGCTGTCTGTTGCCCAATTGGATTTTTTGGCATTATGTATTATGAATCATTGAGATTGGCATATAAACAATGCCATTAGGTATGGTAAGGTAAGTACATTTAGAGACAGCTGCAGGAGAGCATAAATATTTTCCTTGGGACCTAGGTTCTTTTCCCTCTGCTAGGATATTTCTGAATTCAAATGATATTTCTCATTTTATCACAAATACGGAGCCATAAACCTGACAGATGAATTTAGTGTAATCAAGAAATATGAAAGATGCTAGGATGTGAATTTCACACTACAAACCTCCATCCACCACTGATTTTTCTTTAAAGCAGAGGCTTTAACTTTTCTTTTTCCTTTTCCTATTCTTATTTAGTGAATTTCTCACAAATAGAGTCTTCCTTAGAATTCCATTCTTTAAAAATAAAGAGACTGACAGATAAAGTAGCTGTCGAAGCTGGCAGTGGGCGCAGGGCTCCACCTCCTTTGTGCCTGTTCGCTTCAGCCCTTTAGTGTCAGACATTCTTTGGATCCTTCGGAGTTTAGGTTAAAAATCATTACCCTCTCTTCCCAGGTATGGCGGTCCACTCCCTGTGCTCCAGCATTCAGGAGGCCAATGCAGGGCGATTACTGTGAATGTGAGACCAGCTTGGGTTGCATAGTGAGGTTCAGGCCAGCCTGGGCTACATAGTGGAACCACTTCTAAAAACACACCAACCAAGAGACCAAAACTCATACCGGGGCCAGAAGAGACGCTTCAGATTTGAGAGAGCTTCCTGGTCTTGCAGGACGTCTGACGTCTGTTCCCAGCACCTGTATGGTGGGAGGAGGGAGGGAGACTCAACTGCTTGTAGCTCCAGCTCCCTTTCTGGCCTCTGTGGGTATCCTCACATGTTGCATATGATCGCAAAGACAGACAGACAGACAGACAGTCAGACAGACAGAAACAAATGCACACACCAACATAAAAAGATAAAAATACTCTAGAAATCAAAACAAAGCAAAAGAAAAGAGTGACAAAAACCTTTAAGGAAAAATAAGCTATATAACATGACCCTATCTCAAAAGGATACCCAAACCAAAATGCTAACAAAATGAAACCCCAAATACAAAAAACCTCTACCATTTTAAAAAGTTAAACTCAGTACCTTGTTGGAGAACCCTGCTATTAAGGTCGTAGTCCCCCACGGCTAGATGGCTTTCCGAGTTCAGCACAAGATGGAGGACTCCCTTTCTTAGCAGAGCTTCCCTGTCTCTGCCTGGCTTTGTTTGACAAGTGTTCCTGAACACATGTCCCTGTCTGTCTGAGAAGTGACTTTGTACAGAACTCTCTGCAAGACTGTGTAACTCAATGCTTGTGTCCTCTCTGGCTTCCTACCCATGTGAAAATTAAGTGCTACATTATAACCAGTCATCCCTTCCTTTCCCCTTGTTGCTATGACCAAATAGGCCTCTCCATCCATAGTCCTAAAATACCCCTTACATACCGTATCCCTGGAACAATAACATAGACTTGTCTCACTGCAGAGGTCTCTGGAAGTTCTTCTATCTTACTCAGAGCCATCTGAACCCTGCCCGCCATTTCTGCTCCCCTTGTCCTCATGGCTAACAGTCTCTGAGGAACCTCTGAGAAAGAAAGGACACAGTGCCTGTGTGGTCAACCTTCCCTTACCCCCCATGATATGTTTACAACATCTATCACATTCAAAATATGATTTTAGATAGATTATATGGGCAAGAAATTATGAAGTCAACTTACTAAGTAGTTAAAGAAACTAGTAATAAATTATAGGAAGTATGTTATTTCCTCAATAAAAGTGCAGCAAACATTGGACATTTAAGGACAAGATACTATAGTGTCACAGTCCATGGGTCTCTGCTCTCACAGAGTGTGTAGTTGACAGAAGATAAAGAGGAGAAAAGAAGATGCAACAAATACCCTGCTGGAAGGGTTATAAGATGTTGCAGGACCCAGAGGGGGATGTCTAACTCAGACTTAGAGAATCAGACTGGATTGCTGGAGCCACTGTTGTCTGTGCCAACTTGCAGGCTGCATAAGAGCCCAGATGAAGAAAGGTAGGAAAAGTGATTCAGTGAGAAGACAAAAGTGTTAGGTATAGGATGTGGTACTGAAAGAGCAGATGTGGTGAGACCAGGATCTGACCATCTGTGCGTTAAGCCTGAGCAAGTAGCCTCCTTCTGTAGGAACAGGGAGGTGAAGGCTGGCAGTGAGGAGGTGGTCCACATGATGTGTATCTTTCCTGAAGGCCACTGTGGCTAACTATCATGTTGATCCATGTATGTTTGAATGATGGAGTTATTGTTTGAATGTCTAAGAACCATAGAAGAGACCAGAATAGGTAGAGTTTATTTTCCTATGGCATCAGATTACCAATCTTCTTCATAATTTTGTTTCTTTTTAAAGTTTGTACTGTCTTTTCACCTATTTCAAGGCTAGACTGTTTCAAAGACACAACCTGTAACATTAAGTATCTTTATGGATACCCAGATATGTCTTCATTCTTCTAGTCTGATGTCTAGTATCTGTCAGGCACCCAATAGATGTTCACTGATGTTAAAGGAGTGAGTACCGAAGAAAGAGGGGCAGGTTGAATTCTTTTATAATGGTTTCCTGGTTTTTCCAGTATGACAGCATACATTTTCATACAGTCTTCAAATTGTGAGCTTTCTGTTTTATTGCTGGTCTTAAGTTCATTCCGGGTGAGTCTGGAGTGGTTCAGAACAATTAAAACCTAACTCAGCTCCACTGTCATTCTTTAATAATTAGTGTAGAATCACAATTTATGAATTTAGAAGATTTTTCAATCTACAAAGGGAACTTCATGTAAGCATGAGCATAGAGGTGATTTACTTTTAACTATTTTGAGTATTATATTTCTTATATTTTTATTTTACTTTAACTTATATTTTTTAATAATTTTTGAAAGTTTAGTGTATACATGCAATGAATTTTATTTTTTCACCCCTCATTACTCTATCCCCTTTCCTTTCCCCCTGAAACCCTTCTTCATAACATGGTTTATCATACAATTTTTTGGCCACAAATTACTTACATCAAATTAGTAGTATCTAGTTTACCATTTGAGGCTGCATATCCATGCCTTCAATATTGTCAAGACCAGACAATGTGCTAACTTAATCTCAGTTGTGCGTACTTACTCTCTGTTGTAGGTCACCAGGTTTCCCTGTATGTGCTCGGTGGGGACATGTTCAGGCAGGAGCCTATGCTCTTTTCATGTGTTTCTGTCTTTTTTCTAAACACTCATTTTCTTGGCTTCAGAAGATGCTATTCAAGGTCTGTGCTACAGTCAATGGCTGTTGGGGAGAGGTAGTCAAGCCTGGGACTGCTGTGTCTGAGATGCCCTCATTACTTTCCCCACATCTTGCTTCTCTGACTTCCCAACGTCTTTTTTATTCACAGTGGACACTCTGGTGTCACACATCTGATAGCTTCACCCATTTCCTTCACACTGCAGTGTATCTAAAGGAGTTTCAGAATGATTTTCTTCTTTGTGCACGTCTCTCTGAAATCCTACCTGGGGAAGTACTATGTTCAAAGGTCATCTGGATCAGTCCTTCACTCTCACAGTTGCTAAGCGATTGATTCCCTTGTTTACATTTGAAGTGTATAAGTTGGCGTTTTGTACATAGGAATGGTGGCTACTCAACTCCGCGGTGTGAGTTAATGGTAGTGAGAATGTTTTGCCTGCATTTGGTATTTTCCCCTTTCATTTCCCAGTGAAGCTAAATGTAGTAAAAGTCTCTTTTTCCTCTCTGTTATCTCCTTCTTAGGAATTTTCCTTTTCATGTATTTTATTTTATTCAGAATAATAGAAGTATTTCTACTACTAATGCCTTATGTGCATTCCCAAAAATCCCTAATTTTTGAAAATTACGTTGTTCAAATTATAGGACTCATAAGGAAAATAGAGCTTAGAATAATTAGAAATTTGTAGAATTTTAATAAATAGACCTAATAAAAGAGGATAGGTTCAAAAACCAAAACCAAACCAAACCAAACCAACCACCACCACCAACAAAGCATGCAAAGACTTTGTGTCCACAGACATTTATACCCAACACAACCATGTCTTAGTCTTTTTGTTTTTTTTTTTTAGTTTAATGTATTTTAATAGCAAACTTACAGGAACAGCACAGAAGACAGACAACATTAAAAACATGTACTTGCATGTAGGACAACTCCGTTAGAAAAGTATAGTGAATGGATGGAATCTACTGTATGATAAAATGCTACAAACACCATTTAGTTGCTGTCAATAAGAAATTTACTTATTTTAAAAAAATCCAAATGCTGGCATTGTCCAGAAAATTTTAACAGGTTTATTTATAATTGTTATAAAGTTGAACTGTTGAAATGTGTTCACTGAAACATTTTGCTTGCATTAATGCTTTACATCTTGCATTTATATTAAAAATTCACACACAAATGAACGTGGAGAAACTGCCAATACCTGATTCTGTCCCCTATGTTTCCACTCGCAATCATATACTTAGGTACCTTTGACCACCATGGAAAAAATATCTAACATTCAGAACTACTGATAATAGGAAGAAGAGGAAAAAAAATTTTTTTTTTTTGAGAATGAAATGTTTCCCCTCATAGTGGACTCTTAAGCACGTTCTCCGCGTATGCGGCGTGCTAGCTGGATATCTTTTGGCATAATTGTTACACGTTTGGCATGGATAGCACACAGGTTGGTATCTTCAAAAAGGCCAACCAGATAGGCCTCACTTGCTTCCTGCAAAGCACCAATAGATGCCCTCTGGAAGCGCAGGTCTGTTTTGAAGTCCTGAGCAATTTCTCGCACCAGACGCTGAAAAGGGAGCTTGCGAATCAGAAGTTCAGTGGACTTCTGATAGCGTCTGATTTCTCGGAGTGCTACAGTACCAGGCCTGTAACGATGAGGTTTCTTCACCCCTCCAGTAGAGGGCGCACTCTTGCGAGCGGCTTTTGTAGCCAGTTGTTTCCTGGGTGCTTTACCACCAGTGGATTTGCGGGCAGTCTGCTTTGTACGAGCCATGGTATGAGCACCTCCTTACTTACCCCCCTTCTCCTTCGGCTGGAGCTCAGCAAGGAAGAGGCGGCGCTGGCGTTAGAGAGCGGCGGCGGCGCGGCGAAGGCTGCGAACACAATTCCATGTCTTAGTCTTAAACCTGGTTGTATTTAGTTGTTAGTTGTAAAGTCACTTCTTTCACACAGACCAGAAGTCAGCTACAGATTACGGCTGGAGAGGTAGCTCAGTGGTCAAGGGCACTTACTGCCCTTGTCGGCTCTCATAAAGGACCTGAGTTGGGTTCAAAGCACTCATATCAGACAGCTCATCACTGCCCGTAACTAATTCCAGGGGGATTTGACCAGTGTCTTTGGCCTCTGGGGGCACCCTACCCCCACACACATGAGGGAGAGAGGACAGACAGACACAGAATTCAAACCAATAAAAAAAAGTACATCTGAGAAAAATCTGTTCCAGACTGATGTATCAATTTTACTTTGTTTGGAGGACAGGGCTGGGACAGGCATTTCTTTATTTGCACCACCAGCCACCTTCAGTAGCTGAGTAGCAGGAAATCGTGCAGTCACTAAGAGACATCCCTTGGACGTGAGAAGATCTGTCCTGAATGGTAATCAAACCTCTCTGTGATGGGAAGGTTTTATTTAAACCAACTTGGTTTTCATGTTGCACCAGCATTGTTTTCTGGAAGATGAGTGAGTTTGCAAGAAAGTAATATCTGTTGTAACAAAGACTGTAATATCAATTTTGTTTTAGTATATAAAATATTTATATATCCATTCCAAGTAACATGGAAAAATAGGACAATTTTTTTGTCTGAAAATTAATACTTTAATATGCATTATTGTTTTAATTTATTGAGCTATCTTTTAAAACGATTCTATTGAGGGTCTGTGTGCATGTATGCCACAGGTGCAGATATTCATGTAGGCCAGAAGAGGATGTCAGATCTCCTAGAGCTGGAGTTACAGGCAATTGTGAGCTGCCCTCTGTGGGTGCTGGGAACCAAACCTGATCCAAGTACAGCAAGCCCTTCTATCTACTGAGCCATCTCTCTAACCCCGCCTGATCTTTTGATGATAAATGCGTCTAAAATTTCACATAAATTGGTTTGTAGATGTCTTAGGTTTTATTGCCATGAAGAGATACTGTGACTACAGCAACTCTTAGGAAAGAAAACATTTTATTGGGGGCTGACCTACAGAGATTTAGTCCATTATCATTCATGGTGGGAAGCCATGGTTCTGGAGAAGGAGGTGAGAGTTCTACATCCTGATCAGCAGACAGAAGGCAGAGAGAACCATACTGGGCCTGGGTAGAGCTTTTGAAACCTCAAGCCCTACTCTCAGTGACATACCTCCTCCAACAAGGCCACACATCCTCCAACAAGGCCACACCCACTCTCAGTGCCACTCCCTCTGAGCCTATGGGCCATGTTCATTCAAACCACCACAATAGACATGCAGAATTCCAACTTAATATTCAAATCAACATGTTGAACATCTTTTGGCATGATGACTTCTTTGTCATATTCTTGCATACTAAACTTTCAGTTTCTCAGTGTTGTTAATAATAGTGTGTTAAAAATAGTTACTCTTATTCACCGTTAAGATAGAAGTTTTAGGTTTTACCTTTTGAGTAATTTACTTGTTAGAGAACTCATAGACATTTAAAAATCACCACAGGTTCTCTATCTCTGTCTTCTTTCTCTGTCTCTCACTGTATTAATCACAAATTTTATAATAATTGCTTTAAAATTATTTTATGTGTATGACTATTTTGGCCGTATGAATATATTGTACAATGTGAAGGTCTGGAACCCATGGAGACCCTCTGGAACTGGAGTTACGGATGTTTGTGAGCCAATGTATGGGTGTCAGATGGAAATCGAATTTGGGTTCTCTGAAAGAACAGCACCCTTTCCAGCTGATTCATCTCTCTAGCCCCTATACTGACTTATTAAAGGAGTCTTCCATCACACCGGTAAAATGGCTCATGCTGTACTCTACTGCGTGGAAAGCCATTGTATCTCAGTAGTCAAGTCTCTAAAAATATATGGAAAATTAATACTGATAATCTGCTAATATTTTATTTGTCTTTAACTTCTCATACATTTTGGTATTGCATTGTGTTTTATTGTGAATGCCTTTTAAAGGCATTCTTAAAATTTGTTTTGTACTGTTTTATGCTTCCACAAGTAATTCTGTATATTTTGATGGACAGATACGTAGACATAGTTACTTAAGGACGTTGCATATTTAAAATTTCACAGATTTCAGAAACAGTCTCTCAGTTACCTTGAACTGTATCTTCTGCTGTATGAGCAAGTATGCAACCACCAGCAGAAGGCATTCATGTGGGGACCGGTCCCATTACAGTCCCAGCCCCATATGCTCCGTTACTCATCAGAGGCTCATTACAATCCTTGGCCTTTCTGTGCACTTGAGTCTGGTTAGTGCTGTGTTCTATCTGCCTGGATCCTGAGACTTCACAGCCTGAGTGAGCTTCTTTGTACTGTGGCCTCTTGGCTGTATTTGTTTGCTGATTTATTTAACTTATATTTCCACCTTGGACTTTGCTGTCATTTCAGCACGTGATGCCTGTGCATGCAGGTGTGTGCACTTGTACTTTGAAGGTAGCAGCACCCCAGTCATCCCAGGCACATAACAAAGGAGGTTTTTAATTTTTAATTAATTTTTTTTGCTTTTGTCTTAAATTGCATAAATCTTTTCCTTTGCCTTGCATCTTTATCCAGCACCGAGCCTGCCCACTGCTGGGTAAGCTCCCCGCAGACCTGCAGCTGCCATAGATGGCTATGGGCACCTTTCCAAATCTTCCAACTATGCTTTGGACAGGTTTTCTTTTTGACAGACTAATCAGAACCCTAATGTCCTTCCCTGCTGCAGGAGTTTGTGGTTTTAATGTTGATATTTCTCATTTTATGAAAAGTCCTAGCAGTCCCAGGCTGGTGAAACTTTGCTAGATTTATGACATTTTTCAGACCTTCCTTGTTTAGGAAGCTGTGTCTGTGGTCTGGGATTTGAGAAGCTTTCCCAATCCACCCAAAACCCTGATCAAACCCTCTACTTTTATCTACTTAAAAACTTGAATTGATACATTATATACACTTTTAGACAACTTTATTCTAATAAAGTAAGTAACACTTTTGAATCATCAAAAGTATGAATCAGTATAGGATTATCATGAAAACCTGGAACTGTGTTTTGTGTGTGTGTGTTTGTGCGTGTGTGCATTCTCGATGTGTGGAAGATGTTTACTTGTGTATGCATACATGTGTATGCAGTTGGACATGTGGGTACCTGGGTACTGCCCCTGGTTGACAATGGATGTCTTAGTTTCTTGCACTTCATGTATTGGAGCAGAGTCTTTTGATGAACACAGAGCTCATTTTTCCTTCTAGTTAGAGGAGATGGTCCACTCAAGAGATGCCATCTCTCCTTCCTGCCCATAAAGGCTACCATGCCCTCTGAGCTTTTACATGGGTTTTGAAGATCTGAAGTCTGGTCTTGATATTTAAATGGTAAGGCTTTACTTGCTATCTCCCCAGCTCTAGAGACAAGATCTTCCAAAACAAAACACAGACAAAAAGATTGTTGTACCCACTGTTGATCCCTAATGGACCCCTTGGACCCCAAACAAGACCTAAGTTGCTTGCTATGGCAAATATCCAAGGGACCTGAGTGCGAAAGAGTGAGAGGTAGGTAAGGAGGAAAAGCTCCCTAGGTTTAAGAGACCTGTTAAGATACACAACTGCGAGTCTCCTGTCGCCCTCACACTGCCTGAGCTTGTCTATCCTGTGTCTGACCTTTCTGGGTTCTGACTATTGTCTTATGTTTTTCTTCTCACAATCTTCTTTCTTTCATTATTAAAATTACATTTATTTATCTGCTTATTTGTATGTGGAGGGTCACATACTACAGCATAGCAGTTGAGGTCAGAGTACAATTTGTAGGGAGTGTGTTCTCTCCTTCCCTTATGTGGGTTCCTGGGGTTTGAACTCAGGTCATCAGGATGGGGGCAACTAGCTCTTTTGTCTGCTGAGCTGTTTGCTAGCCCTGTTTCTTAATTTTTTAAAAAAAGATTGTTGGGTTTTTTCTTTTCAAATTGAGATGAGTGATTTCATTATAAGCTTTATTTTTCATAAAGCACATTTTCATATGACCCAAATAATAAATAATGCACCATTTTCATGTTATTTTATATGTATTCCTAATAGTGTGGAGTAATATTCTTTTCTAATCAAAAATGTAGCTTTGTGAATAAAAATGTGTATGAGGAAATTAGTTCAAACTCCACCGGTTGCTTTGTTTGGGCTGTGGGTAAATACCTGGCCGGTTTCACTTCCTATGTTTAAGTTGCCACATTGTTGGGTTAAAATCCATATTGCCTTTTGCTTCTGTGTGATTCTGTCTGCATTAATTAGAAAAAGATAGCACAGTGTTAAAATTCAAACTTGTGGGTTATTGAAATTTTAAGTTTACCAAGCTTTTCTTTGCTAATGGTTATCATTTAATTGGATTTTTTCATTCTCTGAAAAACTACACGCAGCTCTACTAATTTTTATGATAAATTGTTTTTCAGAATCTATAACATTTTAGCTGCTGAAATTGGAGATGGTTCCTTTGTTGTAAATATGTCAAGGACGAGGCTGTCTTATGTTGAGGCTGGTTTGAGCGAGTTCTCAGAAGGCCCAGCGAAACGTAATGGATTTTGTTTTATGTGGTTTCTAAAAGGCCTGCCATCCTTTGTGAAACTATTCTCACTACCCCAAATACAATGTTTTCTTCTTGTTCAAAAGATTTACCGAATGTACCATTTCAATGAAAGAGTTAAGCCTATAGAAGAGTTACAGACATTTTATAATGAACACTCTGACTTCGGCATGTGTGTGTGTTGGGGTGTGGGCATGTGTGTGTGTTGGGGTATGGGCATGTGTGAGTGTTGGGGTGTGGGCATGTGTGTGTATTGGGGTGTGGGCATGTGTGTGTATTGGGGTGTGGGCATGTGTGTGTATTGGGGTGTGGGCATGTGTGTGTGTGGGGTGTGGGCATGTATGAGTGTTGGGGTGTGGGCATGTGTGTATATTGGGGTGTGGGCATGTGTGTGTATTGGGGTGTGGGCATGTGTGTGTATTGGGGTATGGGCATGTGTGAGTGTGTGTTGGGGTGTGGGCATGTGTGAGTGTTGGGGTGTGGGCATGTGTGTGTATTGGGGTGTGGGCATGTGTGTGTATTGGGGTGTGGGCATGTGTGTGTGTTGGGGTGTGGGCATGCGTGTAGAGACTTAGAGTTGACTTTGGCTATCTTACTTGGTCATTCTCCCCTCATTTTCTGAAACAAGGTTTTCACTGAACCTGCAAGGTTTGGTTTCAGGTAGGCCGGGTGGCCAGCAAGCTCCAGGAACCTGTCAGTCCCTGCAACATATATCTGGCACTCCCTAGTTCTTATTAGCTGACCAATAATAATTGTCCTTGATTTGTCTGTTTTTGGCATAGGGGGAGGGTCAAAACAGAGCCAACTCTGTATTTGTCTTGGTTGGCTTTAAGTGTTAACCTGATATAACTGGGAATCACCTGAACAGGAAGGGAGTTAAGCGAACAGTGTTCCTCTATGATTTCTGCCTCAAGTTCCAGATTAAGTTCCTGCTCTGACTTCTGCTCAGTGATGGACTCTGAGTTGTAAGTTAAAACAAACCCTTTCCTAACCTGAATTGTTTTTGCCCAAAATGTTTTATCACAGCAACATAATAAAACCAGAACAGTATTTATTAGGTGTTATACCAAATAGAAGGTGTACTCGTGTGTGTGTGTGTGTGTGTGTGTGTGTGCTTGTGTATGTCTACTTTAAAATTCATATGAATACCTCCTCTCCCCCTTCTTTGAGGAAGGGTCTGTGTAGCCCTAGCTGTCCCAGAACTTGCTATGTAAACCAGGCTGTCCTCAAACTCACAGAACCCCCTCGTGCCTCTGTCTCTCTAGTGCTCAGATTAAAGGCGTGCATCACCACACTTGGACAAATGCTTTTAATCTCCCCAAATCCTTTGGATTTCCATTAATAAAGATATTGGGACCAGTAAGATGATTTGCCATTTCTGTTTCTTGCTTTCTTAAGGGAGAGATGCTGACACTGAGACTTTGGGCCTCATGCTTGCTAGGCAAGTGTTCAGTCATGAGATGTGTTCCCGGTTATGAGTGACCCATGATCTGAGCACCCGCATCTCACTGGCCTGACCTCCGCTGATGCTTCTTTTATTTAATATGTCTAGGCTCCCACAGGCAGGGTAGGTGCCTTTTACTGGTGCTGAGGGCACAGTGGGCAAGTTGAAGATTGCCCTTAATCCAAACTCTGGAAGCATTTATGTGTTTCCACATCCTAGTTGCTTTCTGACAGTATTTTGATTTTTGCCAGATTGTTTAAAGCATAGCTTCAAACATAGTTTGCTTTTAAATATTCCTGACTCAAAATTGAGTATGTCAGTGTCTTAGTATCTAGATATACATCAGTTTAATAGCAAAGCCTTACAGTTTTCTGTATTCACCAAGCAAAGTTAAGTCAAGGTAAAGGACTATTTAGTCAGCTTCCCAAGATTTGCCTTCAGTGGGTCTCTTTGTCAAGTGCAGCATTTGTTACAGCTAACTTTATTATGCTTCTATTCTTTTTCATTTTTGAAATTTTCTCTTTGCACTTAGACATTTTGAGAATTTTCAAGTGAAAAATGCTGTGTCAGACAAAAGAGGTATCTGGTTTATTGATTTATGTATTTAATAAAAACATACTGTGTTCAGTGTTATGTACTAAAGCCAGGGCCTTGTGTGTGCTAACACACTGTCACTGAACTCTATCCCTAGGTAACTGTATTCTTACTGCATGCTATGGCTTGAATATGGTTTCTGCACCCCCACTCATACAGAAAGACAGTGTCTACTGTGAGGTAGTAAGTGGGTACACTCTTGGTGTTTGGTAGTGAGAATAGGTTTCAATAATGTCATCTGTCACCCGTACCCAGGATTGAATTCTGGTGGCTTTATGAGGAGAGGAAGAGAGCTTTTAACTCCAGGGTGCTTCTCAGTTGATGAGGTCTGCCCTGACTTTTGAGGGTACAGCCTTTCCCCGTGTACTCCCTTGATTGATCTGAGCCTCCTGCAGCCTGCATCATTTGATCTGTCGGCATCCAGACCTCTAGCTCTCTACAGTCACCTTTCTGGACCTTCTCTCTGTTTGGCCAGGTTAAATGGAGGCCCCTTGACCCAAAATCTTCCCTGCTACGAGGTCCTCAGAGTAGCCCGGTTTTTAACAGTGGGATCTCTATTAGGACACTGCTTCTCATGGCTCCCAGTCATCCAGAGTGACAGAGTGGGGTTTCTCTCTACCGTTGTCCTGTCTGTTAGAGAAATCACAGTTTTCATGAACTCTCAGCTGGAGTTGGGGCTTGGGAGGGCTGGAGCCTTGTCTGGAGAGTAGGGCTGCCTGACTGACTTTCTGCTTCATTTTCCTCGCTAGGGAACCAAACAGCCAAAGCTGGGTTTGGCTTACTTTTTGGGGCGAGCCTGTCCTTTTCCTGTATCTTTTCTTTCCTTTGTGCATTCCTTAAGCCCTTTAGCTCTTTGGAATATAGTCTATCTTATTCTTAATCTGTCTCTTTCATTGGATCACCCAAAGACAGCCTTTAGTTCTCTTTCTTATGCAGATATGGTAACCAGTATAAACCTTTGTGTACATGTACATGTGCATTTTGAATGATTTTGGGATTACATGACAGATATTGATGTATCCCTCTTTAAAAAATGTCTGAAATTGAGAGTTTGATATTTTTCCCTCCTTTTAAAATGCTACTATGACTGATCAGATTATAAGTTAAATTGTATCTAAGGCGCTTATTGCTTTCCTCTTACCATCAGACTTTCTCCACAACTTTCCTAGTGTTTATAATTGGGATGGCTGGGCACCTGTTTATTACTTGTGTTGCTAAGGATACATGACTGGCCACTTTGTGCTGGTTGAAGTGTAAGTAGATTCAAGAAGTGTTTTGATGAATCCATGCATTATCAAACCTTGACAAGTTGTTAAAGAGGAGGAGGAGGAGGAGGAGTTGATAGTGGGTGCTTGTGTGGCTGAGGTCAGCATCACTGAGACGCCTTCACTTACAGCTGCTTTATACCAGCTGGTAAATACAATTTCACCTGAATCTGAACGCTTATTTAAAATTATTTTCAGTTTAAGTACTTCAGCAATGAACCAGGTGTGCTTACTTCTTAAGCAATAATTTTCTCAGAAGCCAAGCTTTAACCTTCATCACTTGCATACATTACTAGTCAAACGAGGTAGCTGAAAAACAATTTTCCTTTTTATGTGGGTTATTTTAGTGCTGTCTTGTTATTGTGTAAAGTTTGTATTTTGAGAGGAAGCTGGCACTCATTAATTTGGTAGTTGTCAGCGTTTAAAATATGAACAAAAATCTAGAGATGTCATTGAGATGGTTCTTTGGCAATGCATGTAGATGAGGTAAAAAATGATACATTTTACCAAAATGTCAGTGCCGTAGAACTGTAACAGTTTGATTAGGTATGTATGGGAGCGGATGAAGTCCTGGGGGAATGGGTACTGTGGATACGAGCATGGCCAGACCAAGGGCCCCAGTGCTGGAGCCTCCTGGTTGCTGCTGCTGGTGTGTCTCCATCACAGAGCATGGCCCACTGGACCCCAGCTTTCTGAACGTGTGTCTGTCATGCCTTCCTTCTCTGTGCCCCCAGTTAGGGCAGTTCCTATGCAGTGCAGGTTACAAGGGATGAGCCCACAAGAAGTGCTCCAATAGAGTGAGGTGGAGCATGCTCGATGCATCGTTGTGAGCCATAGAACAGGCGGAATCCAGAGCTAGCGGCTATATGTTGGTTGACACTTTGCAACAGATTCTGAGGGGTCTCAGAGGTGGGGTGAGAACATTGCAGCTTCGTTGGTTTTCAGACTGTTTTGTGGATATGTCCAGAGGAATGAGCAGTGGGGCTTGGGGGAAGAAATAGGAGGAGGATTGCTGCTAGACTCGGTAGCCTGAATGTCTTCCTTTTTTAACTCTTTTTGCTTTGTGGAATCTTACTTGTGACTCTATAGATCTAAGGCTGTTTTCTCACCAAAGGGGAGGCTCCATCAAATCAGATCCAGGGTGGAGTCCAGCTGTGAAGACCTGTCACTTGGGTTATGAAGGGGCTGGCAATCAATTACACTATCTTTTGCAAACTTACCAACAAACCAATATTGTTTTCCTTAAGGGCATGGAGAGAATCACCCTACAAATTGTTGCTAATAGTTGCCAGGGTCCTGAGGAACTGCACCCAGGCTTCAGGGCTCAGCTTTACAAGCAGCCCGGAGAGAGGCCCGTAGCCTAGGGAAGACCTAACTAGTTTTCAAGTTTTCCATGTTTTTGAGTAGGGTGACCACCCGAGTAACCCCGGCCGGAAGCCCCAGTGTTTTGTTTCTGTCTCTTTTCTGTTGAATTCCATAGACTATGCAGAACTTCCACTGGACCAGAAGCTAAACGGCACTGAGGCACTTAAGAAAAAACAGGGGGGATGGAGTGAGGGATGGTGGAGCAGATGTCATGAGCGCAGCCATATGTCCTAGAATCTTGGGATGCCAAAGCCCTACCTGGGTCAGTCTGCGGGCGATGGCAAGAACTTCTCCTGGTCCCAGAGCAGATGTTGACAAAGGGCGGAAAGTGTCAGCCACAGCTTCCTCCTCCCAGATGTTCACTGCTTGTACGTGGTTCCCCATAAAACCCCCAACAAGATTAACTAAACTTGCCTCCTCTTTTGGCTGCAGACAATAAGTCAACCTTTTTCACACTGACGTATAAAATTATTGCTCTGAGTTCTGGGCTACTGCTGGTGTGTTTCCATCAGAATGTACAACCCATCCACACCCAGCTCTTCTGTATATCTGAGTCTCTGTGTCTGTCCTTCATTCATTCTTTTGTTGCCCCAGTCAGGTCAATTCCAAAGCCATGAAGGTAGCACCAGCTATGCATGGACATTGAAATACAGTGTTCATTGCTTCATTTGTATGTGGTTCCCTCTGAATTTGTTAGCTGTAATCTTTTAACAGTATTTTATTATCATGAGACCTATGATTCTTCCTCAGTCAGAGAAGACAGGACTGTACTGAATCTCTCCACAGAGCGTCTGAAAACATCAACTTCTCACTTCGTTCACAAGGTTGGCCTTTACTTTTCCCCTTCTCCTTTGGCTTGGAGCACTCTCTGAATGCCATCGAGTGAGCATGCTTCCCTTATGCTTCTGATAGTCCCTTAACTGAAGAATCCTTGCTCTGACTTTCTTGTGTGGAAGATGTGGCAGGCCTGTGAACAACTCCATGAACCCTCTTAAACTGTGAGCCAGAGGCAGCCAGCTCTTCCTCCTATGAAGCTTCCTCAGAGTATTCTTTCACAGCAGCAGAAAGTGACACACACTGCAAATCATGGAGGAAAAGAACCCTCAACAATATTAAAGGTCCCAAAGCAGCTCCAGCTAGCAGTGTTTGCAGAGACTGAGCTAATGAAATCCAAAGTTGAGGAAAATTCATCTCCCATCTGAATGCATGAAGCTAAGCTGCACTGGAATAGCAGGGCTTGCTGTGGTGGCACACGCTTTTAATCCCAGTACCTCGGAGGCAGAAGCAGGTGGATCTCTGTGAGTTCAAGGACAGCCTGGTCTATAGAGTGAGCTCCAGAATAGCCAGAGCTACATAATGAGACCCTGTCTTAGAAAGACAGACAGACAGACAGAAAACAAACCCATCCACCCCTGCAGTTCTGGGGATCCAGTGTTTTCTTTTGACCTCCTCAGGTACCAGGCACAGAGTGGTGCACATACATACACGCAGGCAAAACATTCCTAACATAAAATTGACTCTTACAAATAAAATAAATTTGAAAAATGTCAAAATTATTCTATTGTTAAATCATATGGATGATCATTCTGGGCCATGGGCAAGAGGGTCTGTTTAAAAGTGTATTACATATATTATAGATGT
The DNA here is from genome assembly GCF_021556685.1 of Rattus norvegicus. NCBI lineage: Eukaryota > Metazoa > Chordata > Mammalia > Rodentia > Muridae > Rattus > Rattus norvegicus. The sequence continues at coordinate 64,340,904 of NC_141539.1, forward strand.
CTATAAAGGGAGCTATTAAACATATTGGGATTATAGACAAAATATGTCACAGAAGGGAAATTAACTGTGTTACGGGCTCACCTCAGAGTTGGATCTGAATGAATGAAATGTGTCAAATGGACTTTGTATTTCCTCGGTGCAGTACCTGAAGTTGCTCCTGGGAACCTTCAGCATCCTGGGCAGACACTGTCCTTGTACCACATGCAGGGACTCATACATAAACTTAACATTACAGTTGGTGGATGAGTGTAATGAAAAATGTTTTAAAATTGCTTACTTCTGAAGTTAGTCTGCAGTTACATTTATTTCTATTTGATATAAAAGATTACAGGTTGGGGCGGATGTCACGATTATGCAATATATATCGAAAGCGGCAAAACCCCTCTCCCGGTCTTCATTTTTTACCATGCACACATACATACTTCTATCATAATGACAGTTACAGTCATTGTATAGGAACCAGTTCACATAATGTCGTTTCCTCCTTGTCTTATAGTGAAGGTTTTAAAAGGGAGCTAGTTATTAAGATATTCATATTTCAGTTTAGGTGGAGATGAAGGAAAAGATCCTTGGGTAGATGACAGAAAACAATTTCTTGATTTGCACCTAAGAGCTAGTATTGTTTTGGAATAGGTCTTTACTATATAACCCTATCTAGGCTGGTACTCACTCTGTAGACCATCACTGTGACCAAGTACTAGACTCCTTTTTTAATGAAATATAACAGACTTTGGATAGGTGCTATTTTATGGTTTCTAGTTGCTTCTTTCTTTGGTATGGGAGTTTATATAAATGTGCATATGTGTGAAGAATATTGGGTTGGAAACAGTGTTTCTTCATGTTGCATGTGGTAAGTGTTTGAAAGCTATTGCCATAGGTGGATAACTCTGGAGAATGTTTTGTTCTGTTGCAGTCTGAAAAGCAATGGGCTCTCAATCCACATGTCTCTAGTCATTTCACAAAGGAAAAATTCCCTCAAGATAAAAGGAACTACTCCTACTCCCCTACACTTAACAGGTAGATCCGGGAGTCCATCAGTTTTTGTCATATATGCAGCAACATTCTTTCTTCACAAGCCCCTCTTCTCTGCCTCGTATGTAATAGTTAAATTATATGGTTCAGGGATTAGAGAGGTGGATCCATGGTTAGGAGCACATGCACGTATGCGTGCGATACACACACACACACACACACACACGCACACTGAGTACCTGAGCTTAGTTCCCAGCACTCATATCTGGCGGCTCCCAACTGCCTGTAACTCTAGCTTCAGTGGTTTCATTTCCTCTGGCCTCATAGGCACTTACTTCATGTGTGTGCACATTCTCTAGTCTCACATATTAATTACAAAATTAGACTGAATCTTAAAAATTATACACACACAATTATATATATATATATATATATATATATATATATATATATATATCAAATTATATAGTTCACTAAAAAAAAATCCTGAGATGTATCTGGGAAGAATTTTGGCTATCATGTTTCTGGTTTTTAAATGTTCTTTATTAGTATATGCTAATTAATTTGTAATATTGGGCTTCATTGTGACATTTTTATGCATGCATATGATGCATTCACTCATTACACTTTCTTGTCCCAGTTACTTTTTCTTTTTTAATGTTTATTTCTCCTTTCTCCTCCTTCCTTTATTGTCATGAAGTTTCCAGGTCTTTTTTTCTTCTCATGTTAGTGTTGTGACCAACATATGACATTAAACCACTCAAGGGCAGAGAAATTTGTTTTGCTCACAGTTTCAGTGTGTGGTGGGACTGCTGGAGCAGCTCTCAGAGGAATCGGGATTGAGAGCGGGGACAGGCATGAGGCAGACACTTCAGCTGCTTGCCCCCAGCATCTTCCTCCTCCTTCACCCTTCTCAAAGAGCCCTGTTAGCTGGGGCCAGCCATCCAAAACATGATGCTATGGAAGTCCAAAGTACATACATACGTACATACATATACATACATATAAACTTATGTACAGACACACATACATATACACACATACACATAACACACACACATATATACATACACACATATGCATATATATATACCGGAACACTTCTTGTTTTCTCATATAGTTTTTGCTTGTTGGCATTTCTATGATATGAATATTGTCCCAGCAGTGCTGTGTGTTGTGTGTGTGTGGCTTTTGGGAGCATGCATATATGTATGTGTGTGTGTGTGTGTGTGTGTGTGTGTGTGTGTATCTCCCAAATTAAGTTTAGTCTGTGTCTTTCCAGCAGATACTTGGTCTAATTGCGTTTCTCACACCTTCTGGATCTACTCTCAAGAGGAAAAGAAATCTTAAGTTTCTGAGAAGAAAGCTGATTTTTAAGTTTTCAGTTGAAGGAGTTTCATGATTATTAAAAAGAAAAAGAAAAATCAGATCTCTGTGGTTTTCCCATCTTCTTCCTTTTCTGATCCTGACTTGTACATGGATCTTGTGTAAATAAAACAATGAACAAATCATTTCTTTTTTTTACCCAGGACAATCTGATTTACACGACTGCTTCTTTCTGGTATAACAGGATGGCATCTCTTGATCCTTTATTATACTAGTTTCATTGTGTGAGGCACTGAGCAGGATCTCCAGATTCCTAGAAAATCTGACTATTAATCGTGTGGTTATAGGCCCGGGGAAGGATGCATGCATACTGAATGCTTATGCAGCCATTTCTACCCCATCTGTCACAGACTCCCTTATAGTATAGTACTTGTTTTCCAGCAGCAGCAGTTTTTTTTTTTTTTTATTAACTTGAGTATTTCTTATATACATTTCGAGTGTTATTCCCTTTCCCGGTTTCCGGGCAAACATCCCCCTCCCCCCTCCCCTTCCTTATGGGTGTTCCCCTCCCAACCCTCCCCCCATTGCCGCCCTCCCCCCATAGACTAGTTCACTGGGGGTTCAGTCTTAGCAGGACCCAGGGCTTCCCCTTCCACTGGTGCTCTTACTAGGATATTCATTGCTACCTATGGGGTCAGAGTCCAGGGTCAGTCCACGTATAGTCTTTAGGTAGTGGCTTAGTCCCTGGAAGCTCTGGTTGCTTGGCATTGTTGTACTTTTGGGGTCTCGAGCCCCTTCAAGCTCTTCCAGTCCTTTCTCTGATTCCTTCAACAGGGGACCTATTCTCAGTTCAGTGGTTTGCTGCTGGCATTCGCCTCTGTATTTGCTGTATTCTGGCTGTGTCTCTCAGGAGCGATCTACATCCGGCTCCTGTTGGTCTGCACTTCTTTGCTTCATCCATCTTGTCCAATTGGGTGGCTGTATATGTATGGGCCACCTGTGGGGCAGGCTCTGAATGGGTGTTCCTTCAGTCTCTGTTTTAATCTTTGCCTCTCCCTTCCCAGCCAAGGGTATTCTTTTTCCTCATTTAAAGAAGGAGTGAAGCATTCACATTTTGATCATCCGTCTTGAGTTTCGTTTGTTCTAGGGATCTAGGGTAATTCAAGCATTTGGGCTAATAGCCACTTATCAATGAGTGCATACCATGTATGTCTTTCTGTGATTGGGTTAGCTCACTCAGGATGATATTTTCCAGTTCCAACCATTTGCCTACGAATTTCATAAACTCGTTGTTTTTGATAGCTGAGTAATATTCCATTGTGTAGATGTACCACATTTTCTGTATCCATTCCTCTGTTGAAGGGCATCTGGGTTCTTTCCATTTTCTGGCTATTATAAATAAGGCTGCGATGAACATAGTGGAGCACGTGTCTCTTTTATATGTTGAGGCATCTTTTGGGTATATGCCCAAGAGAGGTATAGCTGGATCCTCAGGCAGTTCAATGTCCAATTTTCTGAGGAACCTCCAGACTGATTTCCAGAATGGTTTTACCAGTCTGCAATCCCACCAACAATGGAGGAGTGTTCCTCTTTCTCCACATCTTCGCCAGCATCTGCTGTCACCTGAGTTTTTGATCTTAGCCATTCTCACTGGTGTGAGGTGAAATCTCAGGGTTGTTTTGATTTACATTTCTCTTATGACTAAAGATGTTGAACATTTCTTTAGGTGTTTCTCAGCCATTCGGCATTCCTCAGCTGTGAATTCTTTGTTTAGCTCTGAACCCCATTTTTTAATAGGGTTATTTGTTTCCTTGCGGTCTAACTTCTTGAGTTCTTTGTATATTTTGGATATAAGGCCTCTATCTGTTGTAGGATTGGTAAAGATCTTTTCCCAATCTGTTGGTTGCCGTTTTGTCCTAACCACAGTGTCCTTTGCCTTACAGAAGCTTTGCAGTTTTATGAGATCCCATTTGTCGATTCTTGATCTTAGAGCATAAGCCATTGGTGTTTTGTTCAGGAAATTTTTTCCAGTGCCTATGTGTTCCAGATGCTTCCCTAGTTTTTCTTCTATTAGTTTGAGTGTGTCTGGTTTGATGTGGAGGTCCTTGATCCACTTGGACTTAAGCTTTGTACAGGGTGATAAGCATGGATCGATCTGCATTCTTCTACATGTTGCCCTCCAGTTGAACCAGCAGCAGTTTTAAACAATAGGAAGTGGTGTATTCCTGGGTGAAAGTGGTGCGAGACAGTTAAGCTGCCTTCATGATGTTGGGGTCATAGGACCTTTTTATTTTGTTACTTGGCAATCTTCATACTTTTCATTTTAGAGCTTGAGATGGCTACTTTTGTTTCTAATATTTACCAAATTTTGCAGAGTGAAATTTTGGTTCTTCAGGTCTTCAGAGCCAAGCTAATAACTACACAGGTTAAGTAGAGAGATTTCTTTCCCCTTCCCTCCTTTCCTTTCCTTCCCTTCCCTTCCCTTCCCTTCCCTTCCCTTCCCTTCCCTTCCCTTCCCTTCCCTTCCCTTCCCTTCCCTTCCCTTCCCTTCCCTTCCCTTCCCATTCCTTTCCTTTCCTTTCTTTTCCTTTCCTTTTCTTCAGTGCCCAGTGAAGGGCAGGATCTGGGGTCAGGTTAGAGATCAACTCTAACCTGTAAGTCCTAGCAGGTGAAAGAAGTGAGGGTTTGGGTGTTCAATAAGTGGGTTAACTATTTATAACTTCTCCAGGAGGCTGCCGCTCTATGAATTCTGTTCCCTATTTTCGCCTGACCTTGGCTGCTAGTTCCCAGAGCGCCATGGAAGTGGAAGATTGCCATGCGCTCCGGCAACGCACTATGATGGCAGCAGGGCAGTATGAAGGTGAAAGGACTACCAGCTGGAAAGCCAGTGGGTAGCAGAGTTAGTCTGAACAGGCCTGTCTCTGCTGGGTCTCACACCGTGCTTTTCACAGTCACCACTGCCATGTGATGTGAGTCAGGCATCCGTAGTGTGTGTGTGATGGGTGCACTTGGATAAAGGTGCAGGGAAGAGGAGAGTATCAGGGAATGGAGAACAGAAGCCTTGCCTGGTAGGGAACTTGGGGAAGAAAGCTAGCATGGCACGTGCTGCTGTTAAGGGTACACTGGGAATTTGAAATACCCTCTGAAGGCATTAAACACATGTCTCACTAAACTTCTATTAGGAAAGTAAGATTATGCTTCTGTACTGTTAGGGCAACAGAGAAGGATTTCCTTTTGCAATAGTTTTTTTCTGATGTTTTTGCTGAAGTTTCTTAAGTAGACAAGCAGAAAAGACATAATTGAATCCATGCATTTCCCATTTGGGACTCAGACTCACCTAAGTGTTTTAGGCATGGGCCAGGGATATCCTAAGAAACAGGGTTGCTATTCTCTAGCTAAATTGTCCTTTCTTCTATGATGTTGAGCAAACTGAGGCCCTTGTGGATGTTAAGCTCAGGCTCTACCATTGAGCAGCCAAATCTTACTTCTCCTGCATTGTTTTGATGGCTTTGCTTATCTGTTTCTTCTAAGCTAATTTTCTCCCTGTTGTCTTTGTGCACCTAGGTATGGCACAGTCACAAGGCTGGGTGCGAAGATGCTTCAAGGCCTTTTGCAAAGGCTTCTTTGTGGCGGTGCCTGTGGCAGTCACTTTCTTGGATCGGGTGGTCTGTGTGGCTCGAGTGGAGGGATCGTCGATGCAGGTGAGAAGGAGTTGAGCTCTCTCCTGGAAAGTGTGTGTGCTCCATCCTTTCTCAAGCACTAGAGATAAGAGCTCGCCTTAGTATTTCTGTGTTAGGACCTGAAAGGTTTTACAAAACTATTGAAACTGAAATTTCATCTTCCTGAGTTTCTTTAAAAGCCCTTCTGATACACTACTATTATAATCAGAGTGATTAGAATGAACTATCAAATAGGTCTCTGGGTCTGTGTACTTTGATTTTTCTGTGAATTCCAAGTGGAGACTCAAAGAAAATTTACTAAATGGCATCATTTTCTGTGACTATGACTACATTTAAACAGCTCTTTAAGACAAAATTAGCTGGGTGGTGGTGGTGCATGCCTTTAATCCCAACACTCAAGAGGCAGAGGCAGGTAGATCTTTGTGAGTTCAAGGCCAGTCCAGTCTACACAGAGAGAGACAGAGTATCAAGATAGCCGGGTTACACAAAGAAACCCTGTTTCAAACAAAAACCAAAACAAAACCCAACAAAAACCTACCACCAGCAAAAAAGATGAAATTATAGTACAGTTGCACATTTGTTTAGGTATGATTCAGTTACTCATTAACATACAGTTTCAGTTTGTAGGAAAGTCTGTGTAACTGATTCCAGCCATCCTAGTATGCTTTCTAAGTTGAGTTATTGATTAAAATACATTTAAAATGTTTTAATTATTGTGTGTGTTCAAGTATGCACATGCTATAGTGCATATGTAGAGGTCAGTAGCTAATTTTAGAGAGTATGGGTTTGTTTGTGTTTCAGGTTGAATTCTTGAGCTTAGCTCAGCAAGCATTTTTATCTGCTTAGTCATCTTGTCAACCCACTTTGATTAAAAGTATTAAATGCACTTTAGAGTAAAAGAGCTTGGAAGTGGAGATTTCCAAAAAATTATGTACAAATCGTTTTGTGGAAAGAGAAGATCTTATTAAAGAACTATTGTTTACAAGCTGTTACGTGAGTAGGATTATGCAGCTAAGCAGCACTTGCACTTTGTAACAGGATTTTCTTGGTTGTCACCAGCATGTATTAAGTTCATGCATTGTGCTGCATAGCCCTGTAAAACAGATACATAAAGTGAATATATAGGTTTTCTAGAGATCATGATTATGCAGAGTAATCCAGTTAGGTTTTTCCTTTTCTTTTTCTTAGAGACAGTTAAAGCACCAGTTTTAGGGGATGTGGATGTACTTCATCATAATTATGGTGTTGAAAATCAGACTTCTTCCTCTGTGTGAGAGTCAGGGAGGTAAGGAAAGACTGTTAGGTAGGGGCCTCTGGGGGAAGCCAATGGGACAGCTATGTTGGCTTTCATTTTAGAGGTCCCCCTCTTCTTGGTCAGATGACCTTGACCTCAAACTATACCTACAAGGTTCCTTCTACAGCAGGTCACTAGCTCAGAGTAAACTGGGCTACTGATTTGAATGCAAAACATTTTTTAATGCAGAGATACAGCAACATACGAAGAATATGGTTTATAGGCACATGCCTTTGTTTACGAATACAGCTCAATCCATTTAAAAAGGCTTGGAATTTGTTTTTCTTATCTCTTCAGTTTCCAATTCCTAGCAGCCTTGTCTTAGCGTCAGTCCTCAGGTGGATAACATTGGAGATTTGCTTTGTAGAGCTTTTGAGTCAGATTTATCATTTAAGACTAAAGCTGGCTTCTCCACAGCCTACCAAATCCCTTTTTGGAGCTCTAGGATCTTTTAGTAACAACCAGATTAATAATGATTTTCTTCAATATCCTCATTGATCTTTTGCTACCACTATCAATAGAAAGGACTTTTTTATACAATACAGGACCACCTTACTTTGGATCTAATGATATTTTAGGAGATTATGTGGCAATCATAGTATCCCAATCATCATACTTTTGGCTTAACACATTCCTACTGAGAACATATAGTTATGGTATGTGGGGAGAGCCAAAAGCATTCATTAAAATATATAAAGTATGATTCTTGTTCACAAGATATTGATTGTTTTATGGAAGAAAAAAGTTTGTCCCTAGTGAGGAAGGCAAGGAAGAAAGTGTTAAGTCATGTTATTCCCTACTGTTAGTAGGCGTGCATAGATATACTTGAATCTGCAGATACATTAATACCTTTTGTGTTATTCCTAGTTCTACTCCTAACAAGTCAAATTTATTACCTTAGAATTTGTCTGGTACAGAATGTCAAATCCTCCTGGTTACAGCTTATAGGAAAAAAGTTTGAATTTACCTAGGTCTGCAAATTCACTGGAGGGTTTAGTATGCAACCATGAGAGGAGCAGCAACATGGCAGCTGTCATAGAGAACTGGGAGCAGTGGCAAGTACAGTGATGTGCTCAGCCTTCTCTCTGATGCTGTGTTCTACTTTGGTCTATGTCTCTGCTTGGTTCTTTCACACCTGCCATCCGTAACAGGATACAAAGGGTGCTGGCCACTCCCATGCTTTTAAAAGCCCAGGTCTGTCACCACTACTGTTGCTTATAATTTCAGCTAGAAGTAGCTGAGGGTAGGGGAAACTGTGATTGATTCAAGTTCTACCAAATGCTCTTAGATATATATAGTTCAACTTTGACCATCAGGGTGAGTGTTATGATTGATCTAGCCTTGGGTAATTGCACTCTACTCATCTATAGCTATATTGAGTGATCTGTAAGAGAATAAGCACTTCCATTTTTTTGACAGCTTCTGTATAGCCCTGCCTGTGAATCCTGGAACTCACTATGTAGATCAGGCCTGCCTCTGTCTCCCAGGTGCTAGAATTAAAGATATGTACTACCAAAACTGGCCAGAGCATCCATTTAGGTCACATTATGCTGTGATGATTGAGAGTGATGTACAGGTGACATTTCCTAGTGGAATGGACCCTGTTTTCAGGTGCAAGTAGAATGTATTCTGTGGACAGACAGGAAAATACATCGGGTTCCATATCTTCTCAATTTCCGACGAACTCTGGTTGACAGCTTATTTAATTTGCAGGTACATTAGATACCTCTAAGTCATACCTACAACTGTTTGAGCAGAAATTTACATTGAATTAATTTAATCACTAAATAGAAACTGTTTACTGTATTTGAAGACATTATTATTAGTCACAGCTATGATGAACTGAACAGGTCTACATCCTGGGGTTCAGTAGACTTTTCAAAATTAGAATAAAATCATGCCTTTAAATTTCTCTACTCATGGGGAAGCTCTAGATGTCCTGGTGGATCCTATAAGAAACTATCTTGATTTTTCATGGGTTTTTGTTGTTGCTGTTGAGGCTCGAAGCTTTCATCTGGTATAAGGCTTTGGTTGGTTCCATGAAGAAGGGAACTCTGGATGGCCAAGAAGTTCTTATATTAAAAATATGAAAGTAAGACAAAGAAATAAAAGACAAGAAAGAAAACCATGGCAAAGAGAGAAGAAAGCAAATGACAGAGGTGTAAAGGTCAGCTGATTGATAGGGAATGATGGAGGAAATTAGCATGTAGCATGGGTCAGGGCAGAGGATCAGCCAGGGACTTAGACAGAGATGTGCTACTCTTGAGACTGATAGGACTCTGTGTATGACAGTCCTCCCTCCCTGGGTTTATTCCCTTGAGGCTTGACACATGACACACGCCTGCTGTGTGTTTGTGTGCATCAGTTCTGAGGAGGCTCGTGTAACCACTGATTCTGCATTGCAATGTTCATTGACAAATTGGTGCCATTTGGAATTAATATGGTGTAAATCACTGGTTTTAGAAATCTGGTATAAGGTACTGTGGTGGATTGAATGAAAACAAGCATGATAGGCCCAAAGGGAAGTGGCACTGTTGGGAGATGTGGCCTTGTTGGAGTAGATGTAGTCTTGTTAGAGGAAGTGTGTCTCTGGGAGTGGGGCTTAAGGTCTCAATTGCTCAAGCCAGAACCAGTGTTTCACTCTCTTCCTGCTGCCTGGGTTCCAGATGTAGAACACTCAGCTCCTTCTCCAGCACAGTATCTGCCTGCTTCCCAGCATGATACTTATGGACTAAATCTCTGAACTGTAAGCCTGACCCAATTAAAGGATTTTCTTTGTAAGAGTTGTTGGCAGCTGCCGCTGCAGAGAGCCTGTGGGCAGCACCCCACGAGCGAACTTGAGCCTCGGGACCACAGGTAAGACCAACTTTTCTGCTGCAAGAAAGCTGCCTGGTGAGCTTGGGACACACGGAAGCAGAATTCCTCTAGGACCGGGCACGTTCTGTGTTTACCGGAAGTCGCACACCCGCGGATCCCGGCCCGCAGCAGCTCTCTGCTCCCAGACCCGGTGAGAGAGAGACCCAACCGCCTGGTCAGGTGGGCACTCCTGAGGCTGCAGAGCGGAAGAGACCACCAACACTGCTCACCCCTGCCCACATCCCTGGCCCAAGAGGAAACTGTATAAGGCCTCTGGGCTCCCGTGGGGGAGGGCCCAGGAGCGGCAGGACCCCTGCCTGAGACACCGCCGGAACCTGAAGGAAACAGACCAGATAAACAGTTCTCTGCACCCAAATCCCGTGGGAGGGAGAGCTAAACCTTCAGAGAGGCAGACAAGCCTGGGAAACCAGAAGAGACTGCTCTCTGCACACACATCTCGGACGCCAGAGGAAAAAGCCAAAGACCATCTGGAACTCTGGTGCACTGAAGCTCCCGGAAGGGGCAGCACAGGTCTTCCTGGTTGCTGCCGCTGCAGAGAGCCCGTGGGCAGCACCCCGAGAGCGAACTTGAGCCTCGGGACCACAGGTAAGACCAAATTTTCTGCTGCAAGAAAGCTGCCTGGTGAACTCAAGACACAGGCCCACAGGAACAGCTGAAGACCTGTAGAGAGGAAAAACTACACGCCCGAAAGCAGAACACTCTGTCCCCATAACTGACTGAAAGAGAGGAAAACAGGTCTACAGCACTCCTGACACACAGGCTTATAGGACAGTCTAGCCACTGTCAGAAATAGCAGAACAAAGTAACACTAGAGATAATCTGATGGCGAGAGGCAAGCACAGGAACCCAAGCAACAGAAACCAAGACTACATGGCACCATCGGAGCCCAATTCTGCCACCAAAACAAACATGGAATATCCAAACACACCAGAAAAGCAAGATCTAGTTTCAAAATCATTTTTGATCATGATGCTGGAGGACTTCAAGAAAGACGTGAAGAACTCCCTTAGAGAACAAGTAGAAGCCTACAGAGAGGAATCGCAAAAATGCCTGAAAGAATTCCAGGAAAACATAAATAAACAAGTAGAAGCCCATAGAGAGGAGACACAAAAATCCCTGAAAGAATTCCAGGAAAACATAAATAAACAAATAGAAGCCCATAGAGAGGAGACACAAAAATCCCTGAAAGAATTCCAGGAAAACACAATCAAACAGTTGAAGGAATTAAAAATGGAAATAGAAGCAATCAAGAAAGAACACATGGAAACAACCCTGGATATAGAAAACCAAAAGAAGAGACAAGGAGCTGTAGATACAAGCTTCACCAACAGAATACAAGAGATGGAAGAGAGAATCTCAGGAGCAGAAGATTCCATAGAAATCATTGACTCAACTGTCAAAGATAATGTAAAGCGGAAAAAGCTACTGGTCCAAAACATACAGGAAATCCAGGACTCAATGAGAAGATCAAACCTAAGGATAATAGGTATAGAAGAGAGTGAAGACTCCCAGCTCAAAGGACCAGTAAATATCTTCAACAAAATCATAGAAGAAAACTTCCCTAACCTAAAAAAAGAGATACCCATAGGCATACAAGAAGCCTACAGAATTCCAAATAGATTGGACCAGAAAAGAAACACCTCCCGTCACATAATTGTCAAAACACCAAACGCACAAAATAAAGAAAGAATATTAAAAGCAGTAAGGGAAAAAGGTCAAGTAACATATAAAGGCAGACCTATCAGAATCACACCAGACTTCTCGCCAGAAACTATGAAGGCCAGAAGATCCTGGACTGATGTCATACAGACCCTAAGAGAACACAAATGCCAGCCCAGGTTACTGTATCCAGCAAAACTCTCAATTAACATTGATGGAGAAACCAAGATATTCCATGACAAAACCAAATTTACACAATATCTTTCTACAAATCCAGCACTACAAAGGATAATAAAGGGTAAAGCCCAACATAAGGAGGCAAGCTATACCCTAGAAGAAGCAAGAAACTAATCGTCTTGGCAACAAAACAAAGAGAATGAAAGCACACAAACATAACCTCACATCCAAATATGAATATAACGGGAAGCAATAATCACTATTCCTTAATATCTCTCAGTATCAATGGCCTCAACTCCCCAATAAAAAGACATAGATTAACAAACTGGATACGCAACGAGGACCCTGCATTCTGCTGCCTACAGGAAACACACCTCAGAGACAAAGACAGACACTACCTCAGAGTGAAAGGCTGGAAAACAACTTTCCAAGCAAATGGTCAGAAGAAGCAAGCTGGAGTAGCCATTCTAATATCAAATAAAATCAATTTCCAACTAAAAGTCATCAAAAAAGATAAGGAAGGACACTTCATATTCATCAAAGGAAAAATCCACCAAGATGAACTCTCAATCCTAAATATCTATGCCCCAAATACAAGGGCCCCTACATACGTAAAAGAAACCTTACTAAAGCTCAAAACACACATTGCACCTCACACAATAATAGTGGGAGATTTCAACACCCCACTCTTATCAATGGACAGATCATGGAAACAGAAATTAAACAGTGATGTCGACAGACTAAGAGAAGTCATGAGCCAAATGGACTTAACGGATATTTATAGAACATTCTATCCTAAAGCAAAAGGATATACCTTCTTTTCAGCTCCTCATGGTACTTTCTCCAAAATTGACCATATAATTGGTCAAAAAACGGGCCTGAACAGGTACAGAAAGATAGAAATAATCCCATGCGTGCTATCGGACCACCACGGCCTAAAACTGGTCTTCAATAAAAATAAGGGAAGAATGCCCACATATACGTGGAAATTGAACAATGCTCTACTCAATGATAACCTGGTCAAGGAAGAAATAAAGAAAGAAATTAAAAACTTTTTAGAATTTAATGAAAATTAAGGTACAACATACCCAAATTTATGGGACACAATGAAAGCTGTGCTAAGAGGAAAACTCATAGCGCTGAGTGCCTGCAGAAAGAAACAGGAAAGAGCATATGTCAGCAGCTTGACAGCACACCTAAAAGCTCTAGAACAAAAAGAAGCAAATACACCCAGGAGGAGTAGAAGGCAGGAAATAATCAAACTCAGAGCTGAAATCAACCAAGTAGAAACAAAAAGGACCATAGAAAGAATCAACAGAACCAAAAGTTGGTTCTTTGAGAAAATCAACAAGATAGATAAACCCTTAGCCAGACTAACGAGAGGACACAGAGAGTGCGTCCAAATTAACAAAATCAGAAATGAAAAGGGAGACATAACTACAGATTCCGAGGAAATTCAAAAAATCATCAGATCTTACTATAAAAACCTATATTCAACAAAACTTGAAAATCTGCAGGAAATGGACAATTTCCTAGACAGATACCAGGTATCGAAGTTAAATCAGGAACAGATAAACCAGTTAAACAACCCCATAACTCCTAAGGAAATAGAAGCAGTCATTAAAGGTCTCCCAACCAAAAAGAGCCCAGATCCAGACGGGTTTAGTGCAGAATTCTATCAAACCTTCATAGAAGACCTCATACCAATATTATCCAAACTATTCCACAAAATTGAAACAGATGGAGCACTACCGAATTCCTTCTACGAAGACACAATTACTCTTATACCTAAACCACACAAAGACACAACAAAGAAAGAGAACTTCAGACCAATTTCCCTTATGAATATCGATGCAAAAATACTCAATAAAATTCTGGCAAACCGAATTCAAGAGCACATCTAAACAATCATCCACCATGATCAAGTAGGCTTCATCCCAGGCATGCAGGGATGGTTTAATATACGGAAAACCATCAACCTGATCCATTATATAAACAAACTGAAAGAACAGAACCACATGATCATTTCATTAGATGCTGAGAAAGCATTTGACAAATTCAACACCCCTTCATGATAAAAGTCCTGGAAAGAATAGGAATTCAAGGCCCATACCTAAACATAGTAAAAGCCATATACAGCAAACCAGTTGCTAACATTAAACTAAATGGAGAGAAACTTGAAGCAATCCCACTAAAATCAGGGACTAGACAAGGCTGCCCACTCTCTCCCTACTTATTCAATATAGTTCTTGAAGTTCTAGCCAGAGCAATCAGACAACAAAAGGAGATCAAGGGGATACAGATCGGAAAAGAAGAGGTCAAAATATCACTATTTGCAGATGACATGATAGTATATTTAAGTGATCCCAAAAGTTCCACCAGAGAACTACTAAAGCTGATAAACAACTTCAGCAAAGTGGCTGGGTATAAAATTAACTCAAATAAATCAGTTGCCTTCCTCTATACAAAAGAGAAACAAGCCGAGAAAGAAATTAGGGAAACAACACCCTTCATAATAGACCCAAATAATATAAAGTACCTCGATGTGACTTTAACCAAGCAAGTAAAAGATCTGTACAATAAGAACTTCAAGACACTGAGGAAAGAAATTGAAGAAGACCTCAGAAGATGGAAAGATCTCCCATGCTCATGGATTGGCAGGATTAATTTAGTAAAAATGGCCATTTTACCAAAAGCAATCTACAGATTCAATGCAATCCCCATCAAAATACCAATCCAATTCTTCAAAGAGTTAGACAGAACAATTTGCAAATTCATCTGGAATAACAAAAAACCCAGGATAGCTAAAGCTATCCTCAACAATAAAAGGACTTCAGGGGGAATCACTATCCCTGAACTCAAGCAGTATTACAGAGCAATAGTGATAAAAACTGCATGGTATTGGTACAGAGACAGACAGATAGACCAATGGAATAGAATTGAAGACCCAGAAATGAACCCACACACCTATGGTCACTTGATTTTTGACAAAGGAGCCAAAACCATCCAATGGAAAAAAGATAGCATTTTCAGCAAATGGTGCTGGTTCAACTGGAGGGCAACATGTAGAAGAATGCAGATCGATCCATGCTTATCACCCTGTACAAAGCTTAAGTCCAAGTGGATCAAGGACCTCCACATCAAACCAGACACACTCAAACTAATAGAAGAAAAACTAGGGAAGCATCTGGAACACATAGGCACTGGAAAAAATTTCCTGAACAAAACACCAATGGCTTACGCTCTAAGATCAAGAATCGACATATGGGATCTCATAAAACTGCAAAGCTTCTGTAAGGCAAAGGACACTGTGGTTAGGACAAAACGGCAACCAACAGATTGGGAAAAGATCTTTACCAATCCTACAACAGATAGAGGCCTTATATCCAAAATATACAAAGAACTCAAGAAGTTAGACCGCAGGGAAACAAATAACCCTATTAAAAAATGGGGTTCAGAGCTAAACAAAGAATTCACAGCTGAGGAATGCCGAATGGCTGAGAAACACCTAAAGAAATGTTCAACATCTTTAGTCATAAGGGAAATGCAAATCAAAACAACCCTGAGATTTCACCTCACACCAGTGAGAATGGCTAAGATCAAAAACTCAGGTGACAGCAGATGCTGGCGAAGATGTGGAGAAAGAGGAACACTCCTCCATTGTTGGTGGGATTGCAGACTGGTAAAACCATTCTGGAAACCAGTCTGGAGGTTCCTCAGAAAATTGGACATTGAACTGCCTGAGGATCCAGCTATACCTCTCTTGGGCATATACCCAAAAGATGCCTCAACATATAAAAGAGACACGTGCTCCACTATGTTCATCGCAGCCTTATTTATAATAGCCAGAAAATGGAAAGAACCCAGATGCCCTTCAACAGAGGAATGGATACAGAAAATGTGGTACATCTACACAATGGAATATTACTCAGCTATCAAAAACAACGAGTTTATGAAATTCGTAGGCAAATGGTTGGAACTGGAAAATATCATCCTGAGTGAGCTAACCCAATCACAGAAAGACATACCTGGTATGCACTCATTGATAAGTGGCTATTAGCCCAAATGCTTGAATTACCCTAGATGCCTAGAACAAATGAAACTCAAGACGGATGATCAAAATGTGAATGCTTCACTCCTTTTTTAAATGAGGAAAAAGAATACCCTTGGCAGGGAAGGGAGAGGCAAAGATTAAAACAGAGACTGAAGGAACACCCATTCAGAGCCTGCCCCACATGTGGCCCATACATATACAGCCACCCAATTAGACAAGATGGATGAAGCAAAGTAGTGCAGACCAACAGGAGCCGGATATAGATCGCTCCTGAGAGACACAGCCAGAATACAGCAAATACAGAGGCGAATGCCAGCAGCAAACCACTGAACTGAGAATAGGTCCCCCGTTGAAGGAATCAGAGAAAGAACTGGAAGAGCTTGAAGGGGCTAGAGACCCCAAAAGTACAACAATGTCAAGCAACCAGAGCTTCCAGGGACTAAGCCACTACCTAAAGACTATACATGGACTGACCCTGGACTCTGACCCCATAGGTAGCAATGAATATCCTAGTAAGAGCACCAGTGGAAGGGGAAGCCCTGGGTCCTGCTAAGACTGAACCCCCAGTGAACTAGACTATGGGGGGAGGGCGGCAATGGGGGGAGGGTTGGGAGGAAACACCCATAAGGAAGGGGAGGGGGGAGGGGGATGTTTGCCCGGAAACCGGGAAAGGGAACAACACTTGAAATGTATATAAGAAATACTCAAGTTAATAAAAAAAAAAAAGAGTTGTTGGCATAAATTGTTAGAGGTCCTCTGAGCACATTGTCTAGCTCTGGGCTCACTCTTGGTCTGGAGGAGCCTTGTTGGACTCAAAAAACACCCTGCGTCTGCATGGAAACTAGCTTAGAACCTGACCAATCCCACCCTAGTTGGATCTGCCTGCCATCGCAGTTGGATCCAACTAGGATACAGTCTTCAGAGTGGGGTCTGCCTGAGGCACAGCCAGCAGTGTCTGGTATCCTGACCTTAATTGTTTGACCCACAGCCCCTCACACTTTCTGGAGAAGTTCTGCTGCCATCAGGATCATCCAGCCCACACCAGGGAAAACCAGGTGCTTAAAGGACAGTCTAAGAACACAATCAACAAATCCCAGGGCAATATGGTACTACCACCACAGCCCCACTATCCTGATACAACAAATCCTGGATATCCTAATGAAATTGAAACATAAGAAGAGGATCTTAAATCCAGTCTTACAAAGATGATAGAGTCCTTCAAAGTGGGCATAAATAAATTCCCTTGAACTATAGGAAAATACATTCAAGTAGGTAGAGAGACATTAAAAGAAGAAGCAAATAAATATAAAAAAATACAGGAAAATACAAATAGGTGAAGGATAGAAATAAAACTGTCTATGATCTAAAAAGGGAAATAGAAACAATAAAGAAAACACAACTTCAGATAATCCTGGAGATGGAAAACCTAGGTAAGAGAACAAGAACTACAGACACAGGCATCAACAACAGAATATAGGAGATGGAAGAGAAACTCTTCAGGTATAAAAGCTATGATAGCAGATGTCAATATATCAATCAAAAGATGTGAAATCTAAAAAGCTCATGATACAGAACATCTAGGAAATTTAAGGACACTATAAAAAGATCTTCAACACAATTCTTGAAGAAAAATTTCCTAGCCTAAATAAAGAGATGCCTATAAAGATATAAGAAGCTTATACAACACCAAAGATATTGGACTAGAAAAGAAAATCTTCCCATCAAATAATGATCAAAACACTAAATATACAGAACAAAGAAAGACTTTTAC
The DNA here is from genome assembly GCF_021556685.1 of Rattus norvegicus. Lineage (NCBI taxonomy): Eukaryota > Metazoa > Chordata > Mammalia > Rodentia > Muridae > Rattus > Rattus norvegicus. The sequence continues at coordinate 64,358,714 of NC_141539.1, forward strand.
TAGCAGCAAGAGAAAAAAGGCCAATTAATTTATAAAGGCAGACCTATCAGAATTATACCTGATTTCTCTTTTGAGACTAAAAGCTAGAAGGGCCTGGGCAGAAATTGTGCAGCCCCTAAGACAGTACAGATGTCAGCCCAGGCTATCATAGTGAGCAAAAATTTCAATTACCATAGATTCAGAAAACAAGATATTCTATGGCAAAACCAAATTTAAACAATATCTTTCCACTAACTCAGCCTTACAGAGGATACTAGAAGGAAAAATCCAACACAATGATGCTAGCTACTCTCAAGAAAACACAAGAAATAAATAATTTCACACCATTAAAATCAATAGAACAGAAGCATACATGCACACACATTCAACCACCACCAACATCAATATAACAAGAAGTAACAATCATTGTCATTAATATCTCACAATATCAATGAACTTAATTCCCCAATGTAAAAAGATAACAAGCTAACAGAATGGATGTGTAAACAGAATCCATCATTCTGCTGTGTAAAAGAAACACATTTCAGCAACAAAGATAGTTATTATCTCAGTATAAAGGGCTGAAAAACAGTTTTCCAAGCAAACAGACCAAAGAAAATAGCCATTCTAATATCTAATAAAATAGACTTTAAACCGAAAGTAATCAAAAAAGACAGATAAGGACACTTCATACTCATCAAAGAAAAACAAATCTATGAAGAGGACATTCTGAATTCTGAAGATCTGTGCCCATTCATAAAAGAATCATTACCAAATCATAAATCATGCATCAAACTCAACAAATTAATAGTGGGAGACTCTTACTAATTGACAAGTCATTGCAACAAAAAGTAAACAGAAATAAAATAACTAACAGAGGTTATGAGTCAAATATTCCTAACAGATATCTATAGAATATATCACCCAAACACAAAAGCATATATATATACCTTTATTTCAAAACCTCATGGAATCTTTTCCAAAATTGACCATATAATTGGTCACAAAGCAGGCCTCAGCAGATACAAGAAGATTGAAATAACCCCATGCATCTTATCAGATCACCATGGATTAAAGCTAGGCTTGAACAGCAACAGAAACAACAGAAAGCCTACATATTCATGGAAAGTGAACAACTCTCAACTCAAAAGCCACTGGGTCGGGGAAGAAATACAGAAAGAGATTAAAGACTTTCTAGAACTCAATGAAAATGAGGACACAATGTACCCAAACTTATGGGACACTATGATGGCAGTGTTAATTGGAAAGTTCATAGCACTAACTACCCTCATGAAAATTCCCATACTAGCAAATTAGAAGGACACCTGAAGTCTCTAGGAACAACAACAACAACAACAACAGTAACAACAACAACAACCACCACCAAGAAGCAAAGAGGCCCAGGAGGAGTAGACAGCAGGAAATATTCAAGCTCAAGGCTGAAATCAATCTATTAGAAACACAGAGAACAATACAAAGAATCAAGAAAACCAAGAGCTGGTTCTTTGAGAAAATCAATAAGATATACAAAACTCTTAGCCAGATTAACTAAAAGTTACAGAAACAGTATCCACATTAAAAAATCAGAAATGAGAAGGGAGACATAACAATGGACACTGAGGAAATTCAAAGAATCAATAGATCTTAATTCAAAAGCCTCTACTCCAGAAAATTGGAAAATCTAAATGAAATAGATGATTTTCTATATACATACTAATTACTTAAAGTTAAATCAAGATCAGGTAAACTATCTGAATAGTCCTCTAATCCTTAAGAAAATAGATGCAGTCATTAAAAGTCTCTTAACCAAAAAAAGCCCTGATCCAAATGCTTTTAGTTTGTCATTGTACCAGACTTTCAAAGAAGATCTAATGCCTATACTCCTCAAACTGTTCCACAAAATAGAAACAGAAGAAACATTGCTAAACTTGTTCTATGAGGCCACAGTTACCTGTTATCTCAACTATGCAAAGACTCAACAAAGAGAATTTCAGACCATTTTCCCTTATGAACATTGGTGCAAGAATCATCAATAAAATCCTGGCAAACAGAATCCAAGAACATATCAAAGACATCATCTACCATGATCAAGTAGGCTTTATCCCAGGGATTTAGGGAGGTTCAATATATGAAAATCCATGAACATAATCCACTATATAAACAAACTGAAAGAAAAAAAAATCCCGTGATCACCCCACTAGATGCCAAAAAAATTTTTTTTGACAAAATCCAACACTCTTTCATGATAAAAGTCTTTGAGAGAGCAGGGATACAAGATGTATACCTAAACAAAATACAGGCAATGAACAGCAAGTCAATAGTCAACATGAAATTAAATGGAGAAAGACTTAAAGCTAAAATTGTCCCCACTAAAATTGGGGAAAAGACAAGGCTGTTTACTCTTCCCCTATCTCTTCAATATAGTATTTGAAGTTCTAGCTAGAACAATAAGACCACTAAAGAAGATCAAGGGGCTACACATTGGAAAGGAAGAATTCAAGGTATCTCTATTCACAGATGATATGATAGGGACCCCTAAAATTATATATCAGAGAATTCCTACAGCTGATAAACACCTTCAGCAAAATGGCTGCACACAAAATTAACTCAAATTAATCAGTAGCCCTCCTCTACACAAGTGATAAATGGTCTGAGAAGGAAGTTAGAGAGACAGTACCCTACTCAGTAGTCACAAATAATATAAAATTTGGTGTAACTCTAACCAAGAAAGTGAAAGAATTGTATGACAAGAACTTCAAGTCTCTGAAGAAAGAAATTGAGGAAGACCTCAGAAGATGAAAACATTTCTCATACTTCTGGAGCAGTAGGACTTAAAATGGCCATCTTACCAAAAACATTACAACACAATTCTTTACAGATCTTAGAATGATTTTTAACTTCATATGAAAAAAATAAAAAAAAAAAAAAACCCTGGATACCTAAAATAATCCTGAGCAGTAGAAGAACTCATGTAGGTATCATTATCCCTTACTTCAAGCTATACTACAGAGCAATAGTAATAAAAACGGCATGGTATTGATATAGAAACAGACAGACAGATCAATGGGATCAAATCAAAGACCCAGAAATAAACCTATAGTAATAAAAACTGTGTGGTACTGATATAGAAACAGACAGATCAATGGGATGAAATCAAATACCCAGAAATAAACCTATGCACATTTGGACATTTGGAATTTGACAATGAAGCATATACCATACAATGGAAAAAGGAGAGCATCTTCAATAAATAGTGCTGGTCTAAGTTGATATCTGCAAATAGAAGAATGCAAATAAATCCATATTTATTACCCTGCACAAAACTCAAGTCCAAGTGGATCAAAGACTTCAACATAAAACCAGATACACTAAATCTGAGAGAACAGAAAGTGGGGAAAAGCTTTGAAGTCATTGGTACAGGAGACAGATTCCTAAACAGAGCACCAATGGCTTAGGCACTAAGATCAAGAATTAATAAATAGGGGCTGGGGATTTAGCTCAGTGGTAGAGCGCTTACCTAGGAAGCGCAAGGCCCTGGGTTCGGTCCCCAGCTCCGAAAAAAAGAACCAAAAAAAAAAAAAAGAATTAATAAATAGCATCTAATGAGTATACAAAAAAAAAAAAAAAAACTTCTGTAAGGCAAAGGACACCTTCATTTGGTCAAAATGATAGCCTACAGATTGAGAAAAGATCTTCACTAATACTAACAGATGGCTAATATCCAAAATATATAAGGAACTCAAGAAAAAGTTAGACATGAACAATCCAAATAGTCCAATTAAAAAATGGGGTACAGAGCTAAACAGAAAATTCTGAACAGTGGAGTCTTGAGTGGCTGCAAAGCACCCAAAGAAATGTTCAAGATCCTTAGTCATCAGAGAAATGCAAATCAAAACAACTCTTAGATTCCACCTTATATCTGTTAGAATGGCTAACTCACAGGAGAGCATATGCTAGTGAGGTTGCAGAGCAAGGGGAATACTCCTCCATTGCTGGTGGGAGTAAAACTTGTACAACCACTCTGGAAATCAATTTGTTGGTTTCTCAGAAGATTGGGAATAGTTCTACCTCAAGACCTAGCTATACTCCTCTGGACATATACCCAAAAGATGATTTACCACCGCATAAAGACATTTGCTCAACTATAGCAGTTTGATTTGTAATAGCCAGAAACTGGAAATAGCCTAGATGTCCCTCACTGGAGAATGGGTAAAGAAAACGTGGTTCATTCACATATTGGAATACTACTCAGATATTAAAAAGAAGGACAGTATGAAATTTGCAGGCAAATAAACAGAACTAGAAAATATCATCCTGAGTGAGGTGACCTGACCCAAAAGAACATGCTTAGTATATACTCACTTATACATGGATATTAGCTATAAAATACAGTATAATCATGCTGTAATTAACAGACCAAAGAAGCTAAATGACAAGGTGGGCCCCAAGGAGGATGATTGAATCTTTCTCAGAAAGGGAAACAAAATACTTATCTGAGATCAATTGAAGGAAGAAACTGGGAGGAAAAAGGGATGGGCAGGTGAGCCAGGCTAGGGCAAAACATATGTGGAGAGAGCAGAGGAGAGAGAGAGAGGAGATCAGTGGTGGTAGGGAAAAATCTCTGGGATTTACCAGAGACCTGGGATGGTGGGAAGCCCCAGAGGGTCTATATGGGTGACTCTAGCTGAGACTTCTGGCAGTGGGGTATATGGATTCTGATTTGGCCACTTCCTTTAGCCAGGCAGGACTTCCAGTGGAGGGATAAGGACAGCAACCCACCCATAAAACCTTCAGTCCAAAATGTTTCCTTCCTACAAGATGTGCAGGGACAAAAGGGCAGAGACTGAGGGAATGGGCAACTAATGATTGCCTCAAATTGACACCCATCCTGTGGATGAAAACCAATCCCTGACACTATTAATGATACTCTATTATGCTTCCAGACAGGAGCCTAGCATAACTATCCTCTGAAAGGCTCTGCCCAGCAGCCAATAGAAAGAGATATAGAGACTCATACCCAACATTAGATGGAGCATGGGGAGTCTTATAGAAGAGTTGGGAGCAGGGTTAAGGAACTCGAAGAGGACAGGGACTCCACAGGAAGACCCACAGAGTCAACTAACCTGTATCTTTGGGGGCTCCTAGAGACTGAATCACTCAGAGAATATGGTCTGACCTAGGCCCCTTGCACATATGTAGCTGATGAGCAGTTTGATCTCAAACTTTGTTGTTTTGTTTTGAAAAAGGCATATTAATTATCTCTAAATCTTATTATTTTAATTTCTGCTCTGAAAAACTTTAAGTATGATTTAGTGATATCTAATAACATAAAGTAGAATTATATTTAATAATTTATTTCTGTATTTTCAGATATATGATTAATTTTTTCTCAGGAAATATTTTTGGATATAGACAATATTAAAAGGCACTGGTAATGGTATTGAAATACAGTTATTTGACAAATAGCTTTTAAGTATAGAGCACGGTGATAGATACAATGTGTGATAATGAATCAGACACAGGTTCTGCCTTTGTGATGCTTTTACTTTAATAGAGGAAATTCAAGACTTACTAATATAGCATAATGGATAAATACATCTACAGTGGAAGGCATTCACTTGTCAGTCAGTTATTTCGTCAGTATTTATATATCCAGAAATTAGAAGTTGTTGATTTAACAGATCATTATGGAAATTTTAATTTGGATCAGAGTGTTATCTGAAAATTATTCCTTAAGCTTTTTTGTTTACATATTCTTATTTACATGAAATTACATATATTTTATTTATCTGTGTGCATGTGTGAGCACATGTGTGTATATGTGTGTAGTGGCACACATGTGCTACAGTGTACTTGTAGAGGTCCGAGGACAACATAGTAGAGTTGGTTGTCTCTTTTTACCATGTGCATCTTTGGACTCAAGCTCAGGATGTCAGGCTTGGAAGCAAGTACCTTTACCTGTTGAGCCATCTCACTGGTTATTCTGGTTTGTTTTTACTCATTTTGATTTATGGTCATCTGGGAAGAAGAAACTTAAGCTGAGAAAATACCTCTATTAGATTAGCCTGTAGGCAAGTCTGTGGGGGCATTTTCTTGTAATGATTTATGCAGAAGGTCCCAGCCTATTATGGGTAGCACCACCCCTGGTCATGGGGTTCTGAGTTTTATAAGAAAGCAGGTTGAACAAGCCAGTAAGCCGCCACTCTCATGGTCTCTGCTTTAGTTCCTGCCCTGATTTCCCTCAATGATGGACTGCAATGAGAAAATACAAGACAAAATAAACACTGTAGCATTCAAGATGAATGTTAAAGAGAAATATAACTAGGACATGACCTATACCATTTTATTTTGGCTACCATATTTTGATGTCAAGATGTCATTGACTTATTTAATGTTCTTGACTCTCATGGGTCTCTGAGTTTAATGTAATCACTATGGGATGTAGATTTAGTTCAGTGACCTCCATGGTGTGGTGACTGTATAGAGGGTCTGCTCTCCTCATGGATGATAGCAAGGCATGGAAGGATGAGAAGAAATACTTAGAAACCTTAAAAGCTATGATCATAGTGCATGCCTGGTGCTCACAGAGGTACACACACACACACACACACACACACACACACACACACACACACACACGATATGCACGCCTGGTACTCACAGAGGCTAGAAATTGATTGGGCAAGAGATGTCCTGGAACTGGAGTTACAGACAATTGTGAACTATCATATGTGTTTGGACTCAAATCTGGATTATTTGGAAGATCAGCCAACTCTTTTAACTGTTGAGCCATCTCTCTACCCAACTGATTTTATTGTTTAAAGCCAGTCACATTGCCAAACCCAAAGTCAACCAGCAGAAGCAAAGTTTTTACCTTCAGGAAGCTAAAGAAGAAGGGAATATTGTGAGGTACAAAGTGTAGAGAAATTTTAATTGAACAACATGGTTGCTCTGGCAAGGGATCATATCCAAAGACCTAGATCTGTGTGATCCAGCTGGGATGCAGACAATTCACATACCTTTAATCCCACTGGCTGGAATATATTCATGCCCTTAGGAAACACCTTTAATCCCAAACAATGACATCCAATTGAGGGGTAGACAAAGTGACAAATTAGTAAAAGATTTGGCATAATGAATCAGAGATAGGATACACCCAACTCACAGGAGAAAAGAAAAGCTATTTAAGAGCAGCACACACACACACACACACACACACACACACACACACATACACACACACAGAAAAGAGGGAGAAGGAGGGAGGGAAGGAGAGAGAGAGAGAGAGAGAGAGAGAGAGAGAGAGAGAGAGAGAGAGAGAGAGAGAGAGAAAGAGAAAGAGGAAGAAAGAAAGAAAGAGTGAGTTGAGTTGTCAGTCTGGGAGTCAGTACAGGAAGTTGAGTTCTTCATGAGTTCATACAGTTCAATGCAGATCAGCAGAGGCAGTTGAAGCCAGAGAACAAGAAGGAGCCAGGAGATTAGAACACATTGCCAGAGTTAGTTTGAGGCCAAGTAGAGCAATTCAGTGGGAAGCAGAGAGAAGCCAGATTGAATCAGTCAGCTTGGAGAGGAGTTTGATCTCGAACAGTTGAGTTGAATCAGCCAGCTGGAGTTTATTCAGTAGTAAGCCTCCTAGAGGACAGTTATATCTGGTGAATAAACAATACTTTTACAGCCACTACGACTCTAAAGATACATGTTTAGTGTTAAAGGTCACTTAAAAAGTTATTTTCCTTTGGGCCTACCAAGAAGTTATCCTCATTTTTTATAGATCAATTTGTGAAAAATGGAGGCTGGACTATCTCCTTGTTTTGGATAACTTTAGTTTTCAGATACTTCAAGACCAATTCTATTGCCACCTTAATGTGTGGCCTGTGGCCTGTTTTCAAGTCACTTTGTAACTTGAAGATACATTATGTAAGAAAACCCTAAGGCTGAAACACAGAATGTAATTAAAAAGATTTGTATTCCTACTCTTTTGGCTTTCTGGGATAGCGTTATGGCAATCCCAGATATTCACTCTGAAAAGTAAATTTTGTTGTAAGAACTCTAGGTCTCTCATAAACTCTTATTGACTGTAATGCAGTAGGGAACTTACTTTTAGGATTTCATCTTTGAGAAATAATTATATACTTTTGAAACACTCCATGGTGGATCTTTTCTTAGCTTAGGTTTTCTAGTATTAATTTACAACTCATAACTATCTGAACAGAGGGGAAAGGATTATCAAACAGGGAGAGTCTGGTTAGGTGAAAGTAAGTCATATAAGAAACTATAACTTTAAGGATACAATGGTTGGCTCAATTGAAAACAGTGTTCAGTTTATGACATACTGGATTTTATTTTTCAAATGCAGCTCTGTAGATACAGTCATTTGGATAAGACATCCCCTTAGTGATGCTCGGCACATAATGATTGTGGGTACAAATTACTGGCTAATGACTATTCATGCTGACCTGTTAGTCCCTGTAGTGCACATGAATCACTTCTCCTGCTTGTTGAAAGGTTACCTATGAAAGTAGATGCACTTTTTTTTTCTTACAGAAGCACCATATTACACAACATTAATTTAATTCAGGAAATGAAGACTGATATTTCATATAGTTGAAACTACAGAGGGAATTTATGTAGGTGGAATGCAATTATTCAAATTAGAACTTCAATGACTTACCAAGGCTTTTAGAGCAAAAGAGTGCCCTGGGAATATTTTAATGACCTCACACCAAAGTTTTAGGTTTTATTTGCGTGAGAATGCCTACAGCAGGGTCATTGGCTCTGATAGGAGGTGTGTGCTTTCCACATTTAAAATTAAGATTTAAAGCTTTATAAAGGGATTGAAGTCATTCTGAGTACCATTATCTGACTTTTGCTATAATTGACACACAATTTTTATTTAGCACCCATCTCCCTTTTCCTGTTTTGCATTGCCAGAGGGAAGAACACTCAAAATCATCATTGCATTCTGCCATCTTTCCAGCTTAGACTTCAGAGAGATATTTACGTAAAATGGATTTACAAACTTCGGAATGTGAAAGGAAATAGAGTTAATTCAGCACCTAGGTCTTTATTCATCAATAATACACATTCATTGGCTTGAAATTATCTTGACTTTCAGCTACCTATGTCCAAGCCTGAAGAAACTGGCTTGGAATAAACCTCTTAGTTTCCTACCTAGCTCTGCAGTCATTATCTTATTTCCTGCTGAGCTAAAAATGGAAAGTTCTGTCAAAAAAGTAAGCAAAGAGGACTTTTTTTTTAAATCACATCTCTACTTGGGGAGGGGAACACCCATAAAGAAGGGGAGGGGGGAGGGGGATGTTTGCCCGGAAACCGGGAAAGGGAATAACACTCGAAATGTATATAAGGAATACTCAAGTTAATAAAAATTTTTTTTTAAATATACTGAGTCTCAATAAGACTCAGTAGTCATTGTGGTTTTATTCATAACTTTTTCTGATAGTCATAGAAGCTGGATACAGACTCTGAAGGAAAGAGATGCATTGTGATTTATATGCCAGCATCTCTGGGGGTCTTTGGGACTTCCTGCTGAATTTGCTCTTCTGAGATGGTGGGAAGCACACCGCACAGTTCTCCTTCTGTGCAGACCTCATGGCTGAGCTCTGTTGACCCTGTAGAGTTGAAGTGGGGTTTAGTTTGACTAGATTAAGATGATGACTATCAAAATGACATTTATTGTTTGTCCCCACCCCCCCTTACCTTTATTGCCTCCCCCACCCCTACCTCACCCCTCCAGTGGTTCTGGACACAGGATTTTCCATTGCCTCATCTTGCCAATGTGCAACAACAACAAAACTCCCAGGGATGTCACTGTGGTTTTTTTCCTCAGGTCAGGTCCTCAAGATCCTAGCCTCTATGTCTGCGTTCATTCCTATCTGCCTTCTTCCTGTATTTGTTTATTGCATGATGTCTGGGCATTTTTTATTTTAGAGAACACTAGGGAATGTAATTTCTCTGTTGTGGCTTAAGGCTATAAATACTTCTGCCTTCCCTAGCTGTCCTCTGTGATTGCTCATATCAGAGATAATAAAAATGGGCGTGCCTTCTTAGAGAACCCTTAGCAGTCACATGACTGGACTCTGACCAATAAAAAATGGCTGGGAATCTGCCATTTCTTCTGTGGCCCATTAATACCTCTGTGGCACTGTTCTTCTGAACACTCTCTTCTGGGTGTTCTTTCAGTTTTCTGGCTGCTGCAGATGTTTGTGTTCTGTAAGTGGCTCAAAAAGGTAGTACTTATGAGGCTGGAGGCGAGAGTCAAGGCTCCAGCCACCGGGGTTCAGTTGAAAAGACACCAGAGTGGTCAGAAGGCGGAAGACAGAAGCCAGAGTAGAGTGCTAGCTTTCCTTGGAGTCTTGTGGAAGGGCAAAGAAGTGCAGGTAAACTCCTGCTAATCTGCTAACCAGAGGAGTGGTCTCCAATTGCCTGGTTGCCTTCAGAGTGATTTACAACACAGGAATTCTGTCTCTGAGGCTCTGGCTAAGCTTACATATCAAAGGCATACTTTGGTCTTAGCTTTTCTTGTCTGTAGTCTGATAGTCCTGGACAGGACAGTCTTTCTTGTGTGGAAAATTCCAATATCATATTACCTTCAGATCCATCCTGCTGACTGGAGCTACAGCTCTCATCAACCACCCAGTTTGTAGAAAGTATCATAGCATGGATCACTCATTCAGGAAAAAATCAAAATTCAGGATTCAGAATAGAGTTTCTATTGGATGCTTATAGTGTCCATACCATCACAGACTAGAGAAATTATGTGGCGTGATTTTAGTCTAGACCTCTGTTTAATTTTAGTACAGCACACAAGCACTTGGGGAGACCAAGGCCACAGAAGCTCATATGTAAATACATTTCTACTTGACCATGGGGATAAACTCATTGCTATGTTAGCCACTGAGATTTTGGGGTTCTCTTCAAAGAGCAGTTAGCTGAATTTGATGTATATCAGAACTCAATACCTTTGCGTTTTTTCATGGTCCTTTTAAAACTCACCTCAAGTTATAATTATCTGTCTTTCACCCATGATTAGAAATTCTTTTCTGTTATCCTCTAGTTATTTCATAGATTATTACTAACTGTACTTTGTAAGTTTCTCAAAGCAAAGACTATTCTTCTCATCTCTCCATTCACAGGGATACTGAATAAATGCATATTAAATTTTTTCTTTGAAGCATTAATGTGCTTGAATAATTAAGCTACAGAAATATGCTAAATATTCATTAATCATTTTTTCTTAGACTTTGAGGGTGTTTCTTCACTATTCTGAAAACTTTTTTTGCTTCACGATGAACTTATCATGTTCTCTCTGGCAGAGATGTTCAGCCCTTTTTGCCCATGACTCATACTGAGTATTATCTTTTGTACTATACACACCTATGTAGAACTGAAACAAAAGTGTCCTGTAACAATACTTAAAAGATAATTACCTTCAATTATGTTCAGTGCCCTCTGATATTTTCAGTTATGTTGGCAACCTGTTAAACTGATTCTATGACTCACTCATTGGGCATGACCTACAGTTTGAAAAATGCTGCCTTAAGCTGGAGGGAGCCCTGACAGAATGAAGCAGCTTAAATTGAATTGATATGAAATTTTAAGTGTGGACCTGTCACAGGGATTAAGGCAGTAAGGGTAATGTTAAGGATCTGGAGGCTCATTGTCTGTTCTTGGTCTAAAAGTTTCCTTTTGTAGTCAGTGTGATCCTTGGGCCTTTTTCTGTTAACATCACCTTGCATACTTATTAATTATGATTCATGAGTCCATTCCAGAACCATGAAATTAGAATCATTTTCTGATTACTTTTGTATATTGTGACAATTTTTACAAACACTAATGGTTAAGAATTTTTTTTCTAGACAGCTCCAGGTATGAGTGAATGCAAATTGTTAAAGAGTTTTGCTAGACTTACTAGTTGCCTTTGTACAACAGGTTCTAATTGTTTCTGTTGATATTTGACTTCTTCTGGGACCTTCTAGGGTATGTCTATTTCACCTTCTTTCAAAAAGTATATTTAGATTTGTTTATTTTATTTTCTGTGTATGTGTTTGGGCCAGAAGAGGGCACTGGATCATCTAGAACTGGGCTGGTGGTTCAGAGCCACTGTGTGGATTGGATGCTAGGAATCCATCCTGAGTCCTCAACAAGAACAACAGCTGCTGTGACCCACTGAGCCACTTCTCCAGCTCCTACCCCATTCTCGTCTGCATTACATCCTTGTGCCAATTACATGCTGTAGTCTCGCATATACTTATATCAATTTATGTCTTTAGAAAATTTAATCACTGCTTTAAGAGTGTTATTTTTCTTTTGTCTTATTTTTCATCTTCTATTCACTTTATTTTAAAAGTGAACATTTTGTACAGTGTAATTACAGTGTAATTTTTGTTTTTAATAGTGGTCTTTTGTTTTTGCTAGTAAATATTCTTGCCTTTGTTTTAAAAAGACTGTCATTACTGTAACTTTGTGTATGTGTGTGTGTGTGTTTGTGTGTGTGTGTGTGTGTGTGTTTGTGTGTGTGTGTGTGTGTGTGTGTGTGTGTTGCTGCAATTGAACCTAGGGCTCCGCACATGCTAGACCAGTGCTCTTACCACTGAGAAGTTTATGTCATTATCAAGTGGTGAGCAAGAAGCATGACCACAAGTGTCATTTGAGGGAATGGCCTTAGGATGGGAGTCATGCTGATTTCTACAGCAATGGCTTCTCAGTGACTCAGGTTTCTTTCATTGATTTGCATAGTGCTTCTTCCTCTACTACCCCACCAGTTTTAATGCTGAGTGACTTGCTTTGACCAATGAGACATCAGCAGATACTATTCAAATAGAAGTCTGGTAACTATTCTGAATTAAAAATGTGTAAGAACTCAGGCTCTCCCACTGGAGGAGACCCTGGAACTTTGCTGAGATACTGGTCTCAGTTAGGGCCTGATGTGTCCATGAGGCCAGTTTGGGCTGTCCCACTGTTCTTGCCCTCAGATGATCCCAGCTGAGTGATTGATCTCCAGAGATGCCTGTGTGATTTCCCACCAAGCAGGGCTCCAAATGAGGAATCGTGGACAGTGACTTGGCTGTCCTTGTAGGACATAGTTTTGCAGTGGTTTGTCACAAAGCAATGGGTAACCGAGACAAAACTGCTGCTATGAGTGAGGCTCAGTCACAGACCTGAAACAGGCAGTGCTAGTTTTGGGGCTCTGTAACTCCGCCTTTCCAGTTTGGGAAAGTGGGGGAGTTTTGGAAGAGTTTGCAAACTGGCAAGCAACTGTTAATGGAAACGAGGAATGCAGAGCCCGCTTTCATGGAACCTGTGGAACTGTCATTTTCAGGAACCTTGAGATGTGTATACCTAACAAACCTGCAGATTGGGCTGAGGGCACTTCTGGGAGGAGAGTTGAAACTTGTCAGTTTCTTTCCTGCATTTTTGTTTAAGAGATGCAATCAGAGAAATGAATTGTAAATTAAAGAAAACATAGGGTGCCCAAGACTTTATGGGTTAGACTATCAAACCCTGGTTCATTTCTAGTTTTTTTTTCTTAAGTTAAATTGGATATTTTCTTTATTTACATTTCAATGTTATCCCCTTTCCCAGTTTCCCCTCCCAAACACTTCTATCCCCTCCCCCTCCCCCTGCTTCTATGAGGGTACTCTCCTACCCACCCACTCCCACTCCCCCCCTTTGGCATTCCTTTACACTGGGGCGTCAAGCCTTCACAGACTAAGGGCCTTTCCTCCCATTGATGCCCAGCAAGGCCTCTGGCACAAACAAAGCTGGAGCCATGGGTCGTTCCATCCCAGGGACTATACCACCAACCAAAGAGTATACATTTCTAGTTTCTAAGCAGGCAAAAGCTTCTCAGAATAAGAAAGGGTTTGGGGTAAATTTAACACCCAGGCTGGAAAATGCTTTAAGATCTCAAAAAGAGTGAGGTGGTGCTTCATAATTTTTTTTCCTTTAGTTAGATGCAAGAGAGTCTAACACTCAAGGTGTTAGGTCACCTCAACCTGGCACTTCCAAAAGAGAGAGAGGTCTGTTTTGAAAAATTATTGATGTAGTTTTGGACTGACTATGAACCCCAATTAATAGGAAATCTATGATGTTTTAAGGGAGTTATTAAAAGAATAGTCAGTTTAAAAAGGGATCCATGGTCTCCAACATACTGTGACACAACCATTTATTTTAAAAAAGGATGTTGTCTCCTAGTCAAAAGCCCAGGGGCTGGCCAGGAGTTATATGTGGTGGAGTCATTCCAGGAAGAGGAACATTCTTTGCATAGGAGTCTACATATGTCCAGTGCTGGATTTTGTGAACAAATGACTTCTCTTGTTTCTTCCAATTTTTCAAAAGCCATTTGTGTTTTTATGTCACAGGTCTGTTTCTAAAAGAATTGAACCCAACCCATGCCCTGGAATCCTTACCCTTATTTTACCCTGATGCCTACTGTGGAAAAAGAACTTTATTCTTCTTCCAAGGACTCAGACTTGGGGGGGGGGGTCTTTGAAATCGTTGCAGGTGGGAGGGCTATGGTTCATCGATCCAGAGAGCACAGTGCTGGTAAATTGTTATGTTACCATCCTTCCTGATGCCCTGAGCCTTCTGATTCATGGTTCTTGGTACACAGGCTCTGTGCAGTCTCCCCCACACTTTTTTTTGGCTTGGCTAGTTGATCTTCTTTAGCAGATAGAAGAGCAAACTGGGGCTTGATAGATGCCTGCAGGAGAGGCCGGTCCTCCTGAAGTCATCTGAGTCATGCAGCTAGGCCAGCACACCTGAGATTCCAGAACTGTGGGGCACTGGTTTTTCTTTCATTCTTTGGAGTGCTTTGTTTTGTAGCAGTAGGATGAGTAATGTAAGGCCTAGAGTTCTTTTGTTCTTTCTTGTCTGCTACAATGCTTAACAATTCATTTTAATAAGCAGTTTGTTTCCAACACAGTTGAACCCCTTAATTCTGCCAGGTTTGCTCTATGCAATTCAAGGGAGCTACAGATCAAAATTTCTATCGATACCCCTTGAAACTGGAGTTGAAAATTTCACTTTTATGTAAAGTGGTATCAAATTCAAGGAAAGGAAGCAATGGTCTAAAATCTGTTGTCTTCTTTTTCTTCCTTCCTCCTTCCCTCCTTCCCTCCCTCCTTCCCTCATTCCCTTCCTCCCTCCCTTCTTTCCTTCCTTCCTTTTTTCCTTCCTTTCTTTTTACGACCCATACTTTCATTTTTCTAACTTTTAATCGATACCATGTGGACAGAGTTTCTGGGAAGCTACCCAATGTCTACAACTTTACAGGTAGCTCTATGAATAGATCGTTACACCATTATGCACATTGGGGAACTGGGTGCTTTGAAGTGGTTTACTACTGGCACAGTTATCTACAGAACCTTTTCAGGCCTGGAGAGATGGCTTAGTAGTTAAGAGCTCCACCTGGTCTTCCAGAGGACACTGGGTTTGAGTCCCAGTACTCCCTGGGCACCTCTCTACCATCTGTAACTCCAGTTCTAGGCAGTTCTTCTAGCTTCTACAACAGGCACCATGTGTGCCCATGGTGCACAGATATACATGCAGGCAAAACACTCATACACATTAAAAACAGACTTTTCAAAACCCGTATTATTTGAAATCATTCTTTTTTTGTTATTTTTTTTGTCTACCTTTTTGTGGACACTAATATGTCAAGGATTATGTATAATAGAGAAAGTAGTTTCTTCTTTGCATGAAAGAAAAAAAAACCTTTCATTGTTTTGGACTTTTATTACATATAACATATTACAGAACTTGTTAATATATAAAATATATTTATATAAATTTTACATTTCATTAATTTTACATGATCTATTACTTTGTCATGATTAATTAGAGCTATGAACCAGAATATTAACCCTGGACTTGAAGCTATGAAATAACACATATATATTTAAAAAACAGATTGACTTTTATTATTTTTAAATTATGCATACTTTGTGTGTGTGTGTGTGTGTGTGTGTGTGTGTGTGTGTGTGTGTGTGTGTGTGTGTGTGTTATGTGAGGGTGAATATAACTGCCCGTGGAGTCTAGAGTCATCACCTCCCCTTACAAGCAGTTTTGAGCTGCCTGGCCTGGGAGCTGAGTAACTTTTGTCCTCAATAAGAACATCGACTTCTAACCTCTGAGCCACTGCTCCAGTCCCATAAATAGCGTTTTATAGTTATTAAATTATCTTTAAGTGATATTAAACTCTTTATCTTAATTTAAATTATTTTATTTCTTTATATTCCAGTTGTTACCCTTCCTTAGTCCTCCCTCCCACAGTTCCTCATCCCATTCCTCCTTCCTTTTGCCTCAGAGAGGATGCTCTTCCTCCCCACCAGATCTCCCCCTTTCCTGGGGCCTCAAGTCTCTCAAGGATTAAGTCCATCTTCTCCCACTGAGGCCAGACCAGGTAGACCTCTGCTACATATATGCCAGGGGCCTCGGCATGGCTCTCCTCAGAGAGGCCCTACCAGCAGCTGACTAGGACAGAAGCCAAATCTTGCACCCTACCATGGTACCGAAGTCGAACCCCTATGTTTGAATCAGGGGAAGGATTGAAGAAGCTGAACGGGAGAGCGAGCGACCCCACAGGAAGACTGGCGGTCTCAATGGACTCGGGCCCCAGAGTTGGACTCTTGCGGTTAAGTTGCAGGAAGAATTGAGGGGATATCTAATCAATAAAAGATTGTTAAAAAGGAAGATAAACTTTAGAAGTATGTAAGAAAAGGATATAAAATCCTTTTTCACCCCTGGTTCACCCCTTAAGGACAACTCATTTTTTTGTCCTTCATAAAATATTGTGTATTGATTGGTGAAAACTTAGAAATGATAGAAAAAAAAAACACACACACAGCAAAAATCTATTCCACTTTGCAGAGTTAGCTCTTTTTGTTATTCTACCCAGGAATAGTTAAAAGCATCGATTGCTAACAGTCTTCTAGTCATTGCAATATTGTAGCAATTTACTGTCTCTCAACAGTATGAGGAAGGTACTGTTTTACAGTTGGAGGCCCAAGAACAGAGAGAGGAAATACCTCACTGACAATGACACAGATTGAAGCTAGAGCTTCAGATTGCAGAACTTGCTTTTCTGAGCCACTGTAAAGTTTCTGCTTCTTTGTCTGCACGGTTGTCTGTCCATGTCTTCCCTGTCTTCCACTGTCTGTCTTTCCTGTCTCTTCTCCCATTCCCTGTTCTCCCTCCTCTTCCTTTTTCTAAGCTGCATCATACCAATTTGTTTGTTTAATCACATTTTACCTTTTAATCTGCCGAATGCTTTATGTTTTTCTGCAATGGGATTACTAATTAGTTTTTGTATCCATATGCCACGTAATGTAACTATTATTAAATTATAGTTTAATCAGCTGGCAGGAGGCAGCATGTTTCTGTCCGTGCTCTTCCTTCTGATCTCTTGCTACCGTATTAATGGAGGCCAAATGCGTCACTGTAGTGCTTGGTCTTGTTCCCTCACTTCTTGTCACATTTGCTCCATTTCATAGCAGCACTGCAGAAGAGAAGGTGTAGCCATTGACATATTTTAAGAGACTGCCTTCATGTAACATTTATTATATTGTTTTGTTATCCTCTAATTATGCCTGATTTATAATAAATTTATAAATTTATAAATCCTAGGTATGTATGTGTAGGGAAAACAATCTTCGCTTGTGGATGAAGAGAACTAGTTTGTTATTATCCAAGGTTACAGTGTCACTGAGGGCGTTGGGGTGTATTCCATGTAGATAATTTGTACTACTATTATTGAAGTTGGTATAGACTTTTACTGTAATAATGTATAATGAACACCTTTGTATGCATTTCTAAGTTTCTCAGGGCAACTTGTTAAACATGACATTCCTAGGTCTAAGGCTAAGATTGGGCTTTAAACACATCGCCTCTGTGCAGCTTGCACAGAGTTTGTGATTTTATTCTTATCTGTAATATATGAAAGTGCCTGTAAAACATTATGCTTCTCTCTATAATACGATATGCAATTAAGATCAGGAGAAGGAAAACTTAGCAAGTCAGTGTTTCTCTAAACTAATGTGACATATGCCTACCTTTACTGTATATAGTTACTATATCCAATACTTACTTTAAAATAAACATTTCTTATATCTATGTATTGATTTCTGTTTGTGTGTACACACTTACCATGGTAGGCGTGTGGAGGCCAGAGGACAACTTGCCAGCACTGGTTGTCTCTTTCCACCACATGATCAAACTCAGCTTGCCAAATTTGGCAGCAACACCCTTAGACACTAAGCCATCCCAGTGTCCCTCCAACCATTTTAAAAGAAAAATCAAGAAATAATCATTAAAAAATCATGGTTATTTTAATAGGAATGAAATTTCATGAACTACTGACAGGAGGAAATCATTTGGCAGTGGTCAGTGCATTCTTTCTGTGAAAAGGCATCATGACCATGACGACTCTTTTTTTTCTTATTTTCTTTTTGGTTTGTAAAGACTGCATTTCTGGAGATAGTCCAATCATTTCCCTGTCCTTCCATATCTGCTTTCTGTCCTTACAACCTCCCCCTCAAAAGAAAACAAATAATAATATAACAAACAAACAAACAAACCCATCTGGGCCCATGCCAACTCTTTAAAAGAAAGCATTTAAATCGGGGTTGGCTTACAGTTTCAGAGGTTTAGTCCATTATCATCATGGCAGGGTGGTGGCACCCAGGCAGACATGGTTCTGGAGAAGGAGCTAAGAGTTCTACATCTGTATCAGCAGGCAGCAGTAAGAAAGCGACTCTGGGCTTGGAATGTTGTTTTTTTTTGGAACTTCATAACCCACCCTCAGTGACACACTGCCTCCAAGAAGGCCATTCCTTCTAATCCTTCCAAATAGTGCCAGTTCCTGATGACCAATTATTCAATTCTATGAGCTTATGGGTGCCATTTTCATGGCTACCACCACATTAGCACTCTGGTTTTAAGTGGAGAATGCTGAAGAAGCAGAAGCAATTAAGTAAATAAGAAAGTGATTAAAATGAAGTTCCCCTCTTCCTCTTGAGCTGGAATATTGCTATATAGCTCTGGCTGGCCTGGAACTCACTGCTTGCCTCCTCTTTGTGAGTGTTGGGATTAAAGACAAGTATCATTAAGCTTTGTGGACACTAAATGTGTTTTTATCAAAGGCTCCTAAACCTCTTTCTGATGAAAACATCACGACATACATATTTGAATCAGTTACTGAGCACAATGTCTGGAAATGCCTTGTTTTCTCAGGGTGCATGATGGCCTGAATGAACGCCTGGATTGATTTGTCTTGTTTTCCGTACAGCAAAAGCAGCAGCTTTTCTTAGTCATGTGTAGAATACAGCTCTCTTCCACTGGTGTGGGACCTGGCCAAGGTCACCCCACCTGTGAGCAGGGATAGGTCAGTAGGTCTGTCTGCTCGTGGGGAGTGACTAGTCAGGCTCATGAGCTATGTCATGAAGGACTTATGGTGGGAGCTTCATCTTCCCACCAGATACTCCATTGGTGATGCCTTCCAGGTGCTGGAGGATGTGTGAGGAGTTCATTATTGTGTCTGGGATAAGGCTTGGTATAGCCAGGACCCCGCCCCCGTCTCTCTCTCTTTCTCCTTCCCTCCTCATCCTTCTTCTCTCATATCAACCATCCTGATGCAGTCTCCCCTCCTTCCACTACTGCCAGTTTCCCCAACACCGACTTCCCCAGATCCATGGTTCTTCTGAAATACAAATTTCTTATGATGTTTTGTTATTTGGATTTCTTTTTGTATTTCAATGGAATGTACAAGTGACTTGAGGTTAGTCTATTTATTTATTTTATTTTATTTTATTTATTTTATGACTCAGTGCTCTTAACTGCTGAGTCATCTCTCTTTGCCTCTGAATCTGTTTTTGAATTAGATGGCTAGTCACTGTAGATGATCAGGTTTAAGGGGTATTAGTTAAAAGTGTGTTTTATGTTAGAAGACTGCCTCATTTCTTTCTTAGAGTTTGTTAAGGCCTAGGTAAGTTTATAGTTTATTTTATTATAGACACCCATAAGATGGGTCTGAGAACTCCAGGAGCCATGCACATGATAGAGACCTCCGCAGAGCAAGGGGGAAAAGGAAGATATTTTGTACATGTTTTTCCAAAGGCTGAGTCCAAAAACAAACAAACAAAACCTCAATCCTATAAACAGGATATACATGTAATTTTTTTTTACCATCTATTAAATTTAAAGGTAATAGATTTCTGTGTACTACCCTGTGTGTCTATACCATTCACTTTGATCTATTAATGTCATCGTTTCCTGTATTAGTTACTTTCTGTTGCTTTGATAAAACACGCTGACAAGGAAACTTATGGAAGGAAGAGTTTATTTGGGCTTAGGCTTCCAGAGGAATAAGAATCCACCATGGCGGGAGGCACGGCAGCACGCGGCAGGCTTGATGGCAGGAACAGGAAGCCGAACACTCACATCTTCAGATGTCAGCACAGAGGAAGGACGTGAGCTGCAAGTGGTGTGAAGCATTTAGTCCCAAGGCCTCCCCAGCCATGTGCTTCTGCCACAAGTCTGGACCACCTCAGCCCCCAGCACATCTCCTACAGCTCAGACCGAGTGTTCAGATGTCTGCGCCTAGGGTGCATTCTCATGCAGACCCTCAGTCTCCTGCTCCCACCGGCTTCCGTTCTAAATACCAAACAGCATCTCTTCTAGAAGTCTCATGTCTCTTAAAAATTGCAGACCGCCTATGAAGAGAAAGCAAAGTGATGGTGTCTTAAATTCTTTCACCAACCACGATACTCTCCATTCCCATATGTTTTCTTGCAAACGATTTCAGTTGTATAATACCTTAATCACCATATTTTCTTTACCTGTTCATCTATTAATAGCCATTATGCCGATTACATATTTGACTACCCTGGCTAGTGCTGTGAGTAATGGAGATGTGTAGACATCCCTGTGGGATGATTGTTATTCCCTCCCTCAGGTATATAACCAGGATTGGTATGATTGGGTCATATAGTGTGTGTGTGTGTGTGTGTGTGTGTGTGTGTGACTTCTATCCTGGCTTCAACAGTAGCTAGATCACTTTACATTCAAACCAAGTATATAAGGTTTTTTTTTCTCTCCATCCTCACTAATGTTATTTGAAAATATCCATCTGACTGGCATAAGATACAATCCCATTACAGTTTTGATATGCATTTCTGTGATGGAATAAGATGTCATTTATCTACTGACTTATATGTTTATTTATTTGTTTATTGGCCATCTGCTCTTCATTTGAAGAATGTTCATTTCATTTATGCATTTGTGGAGTAGATTATTACTTTTGTAATAGAATCATTTCTATATTCTGAATATTAATCCCCTATAGTAAAATAGGTGTCATTTTTTTCCTGTATGCCATCTCTTTATGCTGGTAATTATCTCACTTGCTGTACAGAAGTTTTTTTAATTTTATACAGTCCCTTCTGTCAGAAAGTCATTGCCCATTACTGCATATACTGAAATATATGTTTGCCTGTAGCAGCTTTAACATTTCAGGTTTTATATTACGATCTCGATCTTAATATAATTTTGAACCCCTTTTTACCCAGAGTGAGAGATATGGTTCTAGTTTCTGTCTTCTATACATGGATGTCATGTCTCTCAACATTAGTTTTTAAAAAGATGATTTTCTTTTTAAAAAATATTTCATTTAAATTGTGTGTGTGTGTGTCTGTGTGTGTCTCTGTGTATCTGTGTGTGTCTCTGTGTGTCTGTGTGTGCACAGTGGGAGGCATTAGATCCCTTTGAGCTGTAGCTCCATACTGTTGTGAGCCTCCTACTATGAGTGGTGAGAACTGGCCTCTAGTTCTCTGCAAGGAAGGCTAATACATCTGTTCATTCCCTCAAAGTTCCTTTCTCCAACATGTGTTCACAGTACCTTTGCCCAAAGTTAGGTATTTGTAGCTGGGTGAGTTTGTTTCTGTGTCCTCTCTTCTGTTTTATTAATTTATGTGACCATTTTTGTGACAGACTACACATTTTATTACTATGGATATGTAGTACAAATTCAAATGTAGTATGATCCTATTTTTTTCCCTATGATTTTATGATTTCTCTTTTCATTCTGGGGGAGGATATCACTGGATTGTTGATGGGAATTATATTGAATTTGTGGATTACCTTTGGTAATATAGATATGTTCTCAATGCTAATCCTGAATCCATGAGCACAGGAGATGTTCTATCCTCTAGCGCCATTTGAAAGTTCTTTCTTTGGTGGTGTTATATAGTTTTCATCGTAGAAGTCTTTCACTTTCTTGGTAATGTTATTCTTGGGTATTTATTTAGTTTTTACTTATTGTTTTTGTGTGTAGATGTGTATGTATGCATGCACATACTGGTGTGCATTTGCCCTAGTGTACACATGGTGATCAGAGGACAAGTTTTGGGAGTCATTTTTCTTTTTTCTCAGTAGGTTCCTGGGTTGACTTAGGTCACAGGCCTGCAGAGCAAGTGGCTTCCTCTCCTGAGCTATTTCACCAGCCATGTGTGTATACATGTGCTCACTGCCTTACTCTGGAACTGTCTATCCCTTAATTTTAGTTGTACTTCTTACTACCTGGTAACCTTAAAGGTTTTAAGCAAACAGTTGTGCTTCAGTTCCTTCATTGGTATGTTTTTTAAATGATTTTTTTCCCCAAATAATCTCCTGGAAACCATGATTCTCCAAAAACATCTGAGGGCTGTTGCTGATTTCATACCGGCTCTTAGGAATGGTCACATTTAAAAGTGGAAAATCTTATATTTAAACTCTTGTACATTGTAGGCAGCTGGTGTGGGTAGTGCTTTCTGTAGGTTGGAAAAATTAACAGCATCAATGTCAAAGATGTTGCAGCCAGGCTCTGTTGGTAGACAGTAGGCAGTGGATTGTAGCCTGGGATCTTTTTTAAATAAAAAAAATGAGTAAAACAGATTATAAAAAGTAGACGAGGGTCAGTTACTGATTAAAAGCTTCAGTTAAAATCTTGCAAGGCAGGAAATGTGTCAAAACATTCATTCCATAGGGGAACTTTATTTTCATAAAACAAAACATGTTTTCTCAAAGTGTTCATGACTTAAACTTGGGCATATATTAAGGTTAAGTACAATTACTGTGGAAATATTATTTATTTCTTGGAGGAATAAATATTCTTCAACATAGTTTTTGATCAGAGATAAACATGAAATCGTAATATTGTGTTATATTTCCTGAAGAAATAGGTTCTATATCTGCTACCCTTGATAGCTTATTAACATCTGTTGAGTCAGGCTGACTTGTTCTTGAATATATATGTATATATATATATATATATATGTATATATATATATATACAAAATAAATGTGCAATTAGTTCTTCTGAGTACTCACTGATAAGTAGATATTAGCCAAAAAGTACAGAATACCAATGATTCAACCCACAGACTTCAAGAAGTTTAACAAGAAGGAAATCCCAAGTGAGGATGCTTCAATCCCACTTAGAAGGGGGAACAAAATAATCAGGGGAGGCAGAGGAAGGAGGGACCTGGGTGAGAGAGGGGAGGGGGAAGGGTGAAGGGGGACAGGATCAGGTAGGGGGGGAGATAGGAATGAAGCCAGAGGGCCAGGAGAATGAATGGAAATATGCAGCTGAGGGGGAGGGGCTGGGGAAACCTCTACAAAGTTCCAGAGACCTGGGATGTGAGAGGCTCCCAGGATTCCATGTGGGTGACCTTGGCTGAAATGTCCAACAGTGGGGAGACGGAACCTGAGGAGTCTACGTCCAGAAGACAGACAGGGACTTCAGTGGAGAAGTGGAGTCATCAACCCACCTTCACATTTTTTGATCCAGAATTGTTCCTGTCTAAAGGAAATGCAGGGACAAAAATGGAGCAAAGGCTGAAGGGAAAGGCCATCCTGTGACTGGCACAACTTGGGATCCATTCTATGGGCAGGCACCAAACGCTTACACTATTACACTATTACTGATGCTTTGTTGTGCTTGCAGACGAGAGCCTACTATGGGTGTCCTCTGAGAGGCTCTACCAGCAGCTGACTGAGACAGATGCAAATACTTACAGCCAAACGTTGGACCGCGGTGAGGGAATCCCTATGGAAGAGTTAGGAGAAGGATAGAAGGAGCTGAAGGGGATTGCAACTCCATAGGAAGAACAATAGCAACAAACTTCCTATTGCCCCCCCTCCTTCCCTGAACTCCCAGAGACTAAGCCACCAATCAGAAAAGCATACAAGGGTTGGTCTGAAGTTCCAGGCACATACGTAGCAGAGAAATGCCTTGTATGGCCTCAGGCAGAGAGGATGAACCTAATTTTGTAGAGATTTGATGCCCAGGGAAGGGGGATGCCTGGTGGTGGGGGTCACCTTTTCAGAGGCAAAGGGGGAATGGGGTGAAGAACTCTGGGAGGGGGGCAACATTTATGATGTAAATAAATAAAATAATTAATTAAAATTAATAATTAAAAAATTAAAATAGTGATGAGAGGAGGCATGAAGTACATCTGCTTGTGAAGGGAGATGGGAATGGGAAGACCACACTTTTGTCAACTACAGCGCTCTCTCTGTCTCTCTCTCTCTCTCTCTCCCTCTCTCTCTCAGACATGTCTTGCTTTGTAGATCAGCCTAGTCTAGAACTCATAGCCAACCTTCCTCAGACTTCTTGGTTACAAGCATGTACCACCACACTCATTGCCAAATGACTGTTAGAATTTTGGTATATATACTTTTATGTATGGACAATTACAAAATAAAAATGTGTGGCTGAAGAGATGGCTTAGTGGTTAAGAGCACTGGTTGCCAGATACACTCAAACTAATAGAAGAAAAACTAGGGAAGCATCTGGAACACATGGGCACTGGAAAAAATTTCCTGAACAAAACACCAATGGCTTATGCTCTAAGATTAAGAATCGACAAATGGGATCTCATAAAACTGCAAAGCTTCTGTAAGGCAAAGGACACTGTGGTTAGGACAAATCGGCAACCAACAGATTGGGAAAAGATCTTTACCAATCCTACAACAGATAGAGGCCTTATATCCAAAATATACAAAGAACTCAAGAAGTTAGACTGCAGGGAAACAAATAACCGTATTAAAAATGGGGTTCAGAGCTAAACAAAGAATTCACAGCTGAGGAATGCCGAATGGCTGAGAAACACCTAAAGAAATGTTCAACATCTTTAGTCATAAGGGAAATGCAAATCAAAACAACCCTGAGATTTCACCTCACACCAGTGAGAATGGCTAAGATCAAAAACTCAGGTGACAGCAGATGCTGGCGAGGATGTGGAGAAAGAGGAACACTCCTCCATTGTTGGTGGGATTGCAGACTGGTAAAACCATTCTGGAAATCAGTCTGGAGGTTCCTCAGAAAATTGGACATTGAACTGCCTGAGGATCCAGCTATACCTCTCTTGGGCATATACCCAAAAGATGCCTCAACATATAAAAGAGACACGTGCTCCACTATGTTCATCGCAGCCTTATTTATAATAGCCAGAAAATGGAAAGAACCCAGATGCCCTTCAACAGAGGAATGGATACAGAAAATGTGGTACATCTACACAATGGAATATTACTCAGCTATCAAAAACAACGGCTTTATGAAATTCGTAGGCAAATGGTTGGAACTGGAAAATATCATCCTGAGTGAGCTAACCCAATCACAGAAAGACATACATGGTATGCACTCACTGATAAGTGGCTATTAGCCCAAATGCTTGAATTACCCTAGATGCCTAGAACAAACGAAACTCAAGACGGATGATCAAAATGTGAATGCTTCACTCCTTCTTTAAAAGGGGAATAAGAATACCCTTGGCAGGGAATAGAGAGGCAAAGATTAAAACAGACACAGAAGGAGCACCCATTCAGAGCCTGCCCCACATGTGGCCCATACATATACAGCCATCCAATTAGACAAGATGGATGAAGCAAAGAAGTGCAGACCCCCAGGAGCCGGATGTAGATCTCTCCTGAGAGACACAGCCAGAATACAGCAAACACAGAGGCGAATGCCAGCAGCAAACCACTGAACTGAGAACAGGACCCCCGTTGAAGGAATCAGAGAAAGAACTAGAAGAGCTTGAAGGGGCTCAAGACCCCATATGTACAACAATGCCAAGCAACCAGAGCTTCCAGGGACTAAGCCACTACCTAAAGACTATACATGGACTGACCCTGGACTCTGACCTCATAGGTAGCAATGAATATCCTAGTAAGAGCACCAGTGGAAGGGGAAGCCCTGGGTCCTGCTAAGACTGAACCCCCAGTGAACTAGACTGTTGGGGGGAGGGCGGCAATGGGGGGAGGGTGGGAAGGGGAACACCCATAAAGAAGGGGAGGGGGGAGGTGATGTTTGCCCGGAAACCAGGAAAGGGAATAACACTCAAAATGTATATAAGAAATACTCAAGTTAATTAAAAAAAAAAAAAAAGAGCACTGGTTGCTCTTCTACAGGACCTGGTTTCAATTCCCAGCATCCACATGGCTGTAACTCCAGAGGATCTGACACTCTCACACAGACATACATTCAGGAAAAGCACCAGTGAACATGAAGTAAAAATTACTCCTTTAAAAGTTGGAAACATAAAACCTAATAGGTAGAATTTTTTGACTAATGAGTTATTAGCTATTCACATTTCTTATTTTTTTGTGTACGTGTATATGTGATCATGTGTGTAGGTACATGTGTATGCATTTGCATGCCTGTGTATGTGTACCCAGGCTTGGTGCTGCGAATGTTCCTCAAGTGCTCCTCTGCCTGATTTCTTGAGGCAAGGTCTGAAACCCAGTCAAACCAGAGTTCTGGGATAAGGCTGGTGATCACCTGTCCCTACCCCTAGGGGCTGGAATTACAGGGGACTTAGTACAATTCCACATTTATATATGGGTTCTGGGTGTCACGCTGATCATTCTGTTCGTGCTGTAAACCCTTTAGCTGCTGGTCCATCTTCCTGATCCTAGGAACATTTTCATGGATATTTATGATTTTTCTGCATCCTAAGCATGTTTGGGCAAATAACAAATTGAACAAGTAAGGCCCCAAATGAAAGGATGCTGACATTTTTCTGCTTAAACAAAGTGAAGAGATAGACCAGGTTTTTAGAACAGACATTTTAAAATTTTCTGCCACGAGACTTTGAATTTAGTCTTTAAAATAAAAACGTGCCAAGCAATATGTAAGGCTTAATTTTTGTCTTGACTCTTGTGGAGCGTGCTGCTTGATTTTCCTCTGCTTTCTTCTCTTGTTGGTGCCATTAGCATCGCATTGGTTGACTACTCCACTGTATCAGGAATTGTGAAATTTTTGTGGATTGCTTCTCTCATGCACTTTATGTACAAAGAAATGAGGCTTAGAAAAGCTGAATAATTTGCTGGGTATGGCTAGTATGGAAATGGAGCTAATAGTTCAAAAAATCCTTTTATCTTTAGTGCAAGGCCTATTTTGAAGACTTCTGGTTATTCATTTCCGGGTGCTGTTTGATACTGACCTCAGTGTCTTAGACATGTCAGCTATGTGCTACCTGATTGTGCTGTATGCCCCTTGCCATACCAAGTTCACGGTTAGAGGTTCATGGTAGGACAGTCGGATAAGCTGAATGTGAAAATGCAGACTTTTGAAGGTAAGATAGAAAGGAGAGCAGACTCTGGGATCCTTCTGTAGGAACCCTAATGGTTACCATTACCCTTGCCCTGATTCCTCGGTCTATCGAGTGCTGACAGGAATGTCATAACATACATATCTCACTCGTTTGAGATACAGGTAGACACACCTACAGTCTTGGAAGGTGTTTTGTTTTTTGTTTTAAAAACTTTACTTTTTTGAAATGGTTCATAATTTTGAGACAGTTTCAAGAAATGTATGATTTTAAATGTTTACCACATGACAAGGAAATGTAGACTGTCTTGCCAAATCAAATTATCAAAGTTTATTACTTAATTTAGACTTTCTTTTTATAACTTCTTTGATTAGGAATGATTGCTTGTTTTGTCTGAAGCACACAGAACCATTTCCATAAGGAAAGCTAAATGTAAAATTTCTAAGTAATAACATGGTTTACTAATTTTTGTAAAATAGCATCAACCAATTTAGATGTTCTTAATTTTCCATGTAAAAATCTTCATTTTGAAGTCACTGAATTATTATTTTTTTAAAGTAGTTTTAGAGAAGTCAGAAAGTCTTTTCTGTTTAACATATATTTTCATTTGAGTATAAAGAACTATCTCCTTTTTAACATGAAAGGTACAGTTATTCAATTCAAGAAGGGTTTTCTTAGTGGTGTCCAATTTGTGTTTATAAGTGTTACTTTAGTTCCTAAATGAGTGTGATGGGTACTTTATTCTGCCATAGTTGCCAGTATTCCACTGTAGGTAATGGCAAGGCCTGTTGAATTTTATTACCAATGATGATACCATTCAACTTGATAAGACAAGAAATTTCTTACTTAGGCATCTGGAATGTTTCCAGTAAAAGAGATGCATCAATTGTTTGCATAATGTGCATTGTTTGGAAACCATCTTACTTAACTCTGTTTGAAGTCTCTTTAAGCTTTCTATGATAGTAATACTATTTTCTCATCACTCTTTTAAGATTAATCATGGTCTTAAAAGGAGGTTGCTAAGCTATGAGGAGCCTATACCTGGGTGAGATAGTTGTGTTTGTAGGAAGATAACCATTAAATCTATCATTGAAGTTTGCCTAAACTGCTGTGGGAGGACACATGGGGACACTTAATTTAACCTCGGGAAGGAGAAGAACAGTAAGTGACTGTTCTGTTGCTTCTTTCATAAAGTCAAGCAAGGTTTTCAAGGTGGTAACTGCATATTCCACCATCTCATTGTTGGAGATTGCTGTCTTCTGGGATTTTCCTTATCCCCTGCATGTATTTGTTGTTTACGTGGCCTTACTTGTTTTTTTCTAACAATTATGATCAGAGAAGTTGGAAAGATTAGCAGTTCTATGAGGGAAAGAAGGATCTAAATGTTCTCACCCTTATGACATCAGGCTATAATTTCTTAAGGTTTATAGGGAGTTGTAAGTATTTAGTTTGTTGTTATCTTTTTTTCCCATCATGGAGGAGTGACTGAACCCAAACATGTTTTTCAAAGATACGTAGAATTTTACAAGTGGTAAAAGATAGTCTGGGCAAAATGAAATTCCTACTATGGGTTTTTAAAGAAAGAGTTAGAGAATAAAGTTGGATCTTGTAATGAGTGGAAATAGCATCATGTTTTATTTTTATTATTTTATTTTATTTTATTTTTTTAATGTTAACCAGAGAGGGGAACAGAGAAGTATATTGGGCTGCTGGGATACAAACTTGCTTTAGGCATAGTAATTTAGGGAAACTGGAAATTTCACTATTTATTAGCTCTTTCTATATATTAATCATTCTTAAATTTCCCAAGAATGTAGAGAGAAGGAAAAAAAATTCTGTTTTCAGGATGTTTGTAGGTTCTTGGGAAAAAGGATAAAGGGGAAATGTTAGTGCATGTGTAAGTATCCTGTGATGGAAATGCTCAAAGGTGTGATGGGTAGCTCGGGATGTTTGGTTGCTGTGACTGAGAATGGGAATAAGGCCAGCATTTGGAAAGAAGGCCTGGGAGATTGCTTCATGGGATTCAAGTTCTCACCATTAGCCAGATGGGAATTATCCAGAGTGGCAGGAGGTTAGGCAGAAATATGTTTATACAACATCTCGTCGTTAGGAGAAGTAACCCTAGTGTGTTCTATTGTTGGAGAACTATCTAAGGGGTATGGAGAGAATCCTGGAGAGCAGCAGGCTTTGACTTTTGTGCTGGAACGGCAATTGGAGGAAAGTAGGTGGGAAACTATCAGGGTTTTTAAGAGGAGAAGGACTTGGTGCGTTTCAGTCTACTAGTTGGAAATGAATGCTTTTTCTTAGTCAGTGTTCTATTGCTCTGAAGAGACACCAGACTCATAGCAATTATTACAAAGGACAGTATTTACTTGGGTTTGCCTTCAGTTGTGAGGTTTAGTGCATTGTCTTCATGGTACGGAAGAAGTAGCTTGAGAGAGTTGTACTTCTGAATCTGCAGGCAGAGTGAAGAGAGAGGCACTTAGCCTGGTTGGGGCTTCTGAAACCTCAAGCCCATCACCAGTGACATACTTCCTCCACCAAGGTCACACCTCTTAATCCTAAATGTGCCACTCTCTGATGACCAGGTATTCAAATCTATGGGCCTATGGGGGCAGTTCTCATTCAAATCACCATATTCCACTCCCTGACCCCCTTAGGCTTATAGCGAAGTCATAAAGGAAAAATGCAGTCCAACTTCAAAAGTTGCCATAGTCTATAACAATCTTAACAGAGTTCCAAGTCCAAAGTTCAAAGTGTCTTCTGAGACTCCTGGCAGTCTCTTAACTGTAACCCAAATCACAAACAGAAGCAGATCACATACTTTAAACATACAGCGGCACAGAATATACATCACCATTCCAAATGGGGAGAAAGGGAGCACAGTGAGGAAATAGTAAATCAAAGCAAGACCTAAAACCAGCCCGGCAAACTCCAAATTCTGCATCTTCCTATTTGATATCATAGAACTCTTCACGTCTCTAACTCCTTTCAGCTTTGTTGACTGTGACACACGTTTCTCTCTTGGGCTAAGTTGCTTCTTTGTAAAGACCTACAAGGTGAACAAAAAGTCTGTTTTAGTATGCTGAGTTTTGCAGTGTGAACCACTTTGGATTCATCACGGAGAAGAACATGACTCGAGAGTGGAGTGTATTCAGCTCTTGGAGCACATAGGTGGTACTTGATGAACATCTCAGTAATGTGTGTGTATATAAGCCAGGTTTCTCCTTGAACTCACTCACTGATTCTGGCTAGTCTGGCTGCTCTGTTTGGCTCAGAGCTCCCCTCCCTCTGTTTCTCAAATGGCAGGATTGCAGAAGGATGCCACACTTATCCTCCTTTGACATGGATCTGAACTCTAGTCTTTATGCTTTCAGGACAAGTGCTTTATCCCCTCAACCTTATCCCCAGTTCTGGACTTTTAACCTATTATTGGGACAAGTGCTCTTTTCCATATCACTTGATATCCTATCAAGCTCCTTTGAGTTTTTCCCACTCTGTGGACCCTGTTCTTGTTTAGGGGTAGAGCAAAGAGGGAACTGGGAAAGCATACAAACAAATGTGTAATTAAGATGGTCAGGCAAAATATAGCAATAACAGAAGTCATTGAGGTGGTAACTATTGGCCAGGAGCTGATCCAGTCTCTTTAAAGAATGATCTCAGCATGGTAATGAACACCTTTAATTCTAGCATACCCCGAGGCAGAGGCAGGGAGATCTTGGCCTGCTGTTGCTACATAGTGAAAATGACAGGCAAGAATGATCTCTCTTAAGAGCTCTTAGTGTCTTGAACATTTCAAGAGTCAGAATGACTGACTGTCTTATATAGCAGTACATATGGTAAATGCTTAGCAGATACTGATCACCATTTCTTATTAGTTAGATACTAGTTATTGATTAATTGTACCTATTGGACGTTTTACTAGTTAGGAAGGCATGAAGAAATTGAGTGACTTGCTCATGATCATGTCTGAAAACCAATAGAATCCTTTGGAGTTGGAGATGAGATATGTGTTAGTGTATACGTATTGTAAGTTACATGGTGACTTTGCTTGAAATATGATGATGTATCATATCTGAGAACTACTATGAGGAGACAAAAAAGAAACACAATGTGGCTTGGTGACTGGAAATAAAGGCATCTGTAACATCTGGGGAGTCAAAAACATGGTCATGTTACAGTCACTACATCTTCTCCCACATAAGCTTCAAAGGAAACCTAGTAGCAGTTTTAGGACTTGTTCTATGTTTTTTGTGTCTGTGTCATGTTTGTATGTTTGTGTACTCATGTACATATGCTTGTAGTGTGTGTGTGTGTGTGTGTGTGTGTGTGTGTGTGTGTGTGTGTGTGTGTAGACTGATGGCCCTGGCTGGTCTGAACTCACTGTGTAAATCAGCTTTAAATATAGAGATCCATCTGCTGTTGCATCTCAAATGGTGGGATTAAAGGCATGGGCCACTGCATTTGACTATTTTAAATTACTATTTAATTTTAATTTTAAAAAGGGAGAGGCCTTTTAGAATCAAGTTTTTAAAATTTTTATGTCAGCAGCCTGTGACAGCACCACTTTACCAGGCTCTGGGTCAAAAACTTCCTGAGTCCAATCTTTCAGTTCATCTTTTTTACACATTCAAGCTCAGTAAAATTTCAGAAAAAAATTCTCTGTGTGACAGTTACCACTAAAAGCCTCGAAGGCGGCAGCATTGATACCCCCATGTAAGTACATTGCTACAGCAGAGCAGCTGTGACCTTCTCCATAAGAAGTTCTACTGCTCAGGGTAAGGGGCTAGGGAAGTAGTTCGACCAGAGAACTACTAAACCTGATAAACGTCTTCAGTAAATTGGCTGGATATAAAATTAACTCAAATAAATAAGTAGCCTTCCTCTACAGAAAAGAGAAACAAGCTGAGAAAGAAATTAGGTAAACGACACCCTTCATAATAATCACAAAAAATATAAGATACCTGGGTGTGACTTTAACCAAGCAAGTGAAAGTTCTGTTTGATAAGATCTTCAAGCCTCTGAAGAAAGAAATTGAAGAATATCTCAGAAGATGGAAAGATCTCCCATGCTCATGGATTGGCAGGATTAATATATTATAAATGACCATTTTACCAAAAGCGATCTACATATTCAATGCAATCCCCACCAAAATTCCAATCCAATTCTTCATAGAGTTAGAACAATTTGCAAATTCGTCTAGAATAACAAAAACCCCAGGATTGTTAAAACTATCCTCAACAATAAAAGGACTTCCAGGGGAATCACTATCCCTGAACTCAAGCAGTATTAGGGACCAATAGTGATAAAAACTGCGTGGTATTTGTACAGAGACAGACAGATAGACCAGTGCAATACAATTGAAGATCCAGAAATGAACCCGCACACCTATGTTCACTTGATTTTTGACAAGGGAACTAAACCATCCAATGGAAAAAAGATAGCATTTTCAGCAAATGGTGCTGGTTCAACTGTAGGTTAGCATGTAGAAGAATGTAGATCGATCCATTCTTATGACCCTGTACAAAGCTTAAGTCCAAGTGAATCAAGGACCTACACATTAAACCAGATATACTCATACTAATAGAAGAAAAAGTGAGGAAGCATCTCGAACACATGGGCACTGGAGAAAATTTCCTGAAGAAAAAACCAATGGCTTGTGCTCTAAGATCAAGAATCGAGGAAAACTCATAGCGCTGAGTGCCTGCAGAAAGAAACAGGAAAGAGCATATGTCAGCAGCTTGACAGCACACCTAAAAGCTCTAGAACAAAAAGAAGCAAATACACCCAGGAGGAGTAGAAGGCAGGAAATAATCAAACTCAGAGCTGAAATCAACCAAGTAGAAACAAAAAGGACCATAGAAAGAATCAACAGAACCAAAAGTTGGTTCTTTGAGAAAATCAACAAGATAGATAAACCCTTAGCCAGACTAACTAGAGGACACAGAGAGTGCGTCCAAATTAACAAAATCAGATATGAAAAGGGAGACATAACTACAGATTCAGAGGAAATTCAAAAAATCATCAGATCTTACTATAAAAACCTATATTCAACAAAACTTGAAAATGTTCAGGAAATGGACAATTTCCTAGACAGATACCAGGTATCGAAGTTAAATCAGGAACAGATAAACCAGTTAAACAACCCCATAACTCCTAAGGAAATAGAAGCAGTCATTAAAGGTCTCCCAACCAAAAAGAGCCCAGGTCCAGACGGGTTTAGTGCAGAATTCTATCAAACCTTCATAGAAGACCTCATACCAATATTATCCAAACTATTCCACAAAATTGAAACAGATGGAGCCCTACCGAATTCCTTCTACGAAGCCACAATTACTCTTATACCTAAACCACACAAAGACACAACAAAGAAAGAGAACTTCAGACCAATTTCCCTTATGAATATCGACGCAAAAATACTCAATAAAATTCTGGCAAACCGAATTCAAGAGCACATCAAAACAATCATCCACCATGATCAAGTAGGCTTCATCCCAGGCATGCAGGGATGGTTTAATATACGGAAAACCATCAACGTGATCCATTATATAAACAAACTGAAAGAACAGAACCACATGATCATTTCATTAGATGCTGAGAAAGCATTTGACAAAATTCAACACCCCTTCATGATAAAAGTCCTGGAAAGAATAGGAATTCAAGGCCCATACCTAAACATAGTAAAAGCCATATACAGCAAACCAGTTGCTAACATTAAACTAAATGGAGAGAAACTTGAAGCAATCCCACTAAAGTCCGGGACTAGACAAGGCTGCCCACTCTCTCCCTACTTATTCAATATAGTTATTGAAGTTCTAGCCAGAGCAATCAGACAACAAAAGGAGATCAAGGGGATACAGATCGGAAAAGAAGAGGTCAAAATATCACTATTTGCAGATGACATGATAGTATATTTAAGTGATCCCAAAAGTTCCACCAGAGAACTACTAAAGCTGATAAACAACTTCAGCAAAGTGGCTGGGTATAAAATTAACTCAAATAAATCAGTTGCCTTCCTCTATACAAAGGAGAAACAAGCCGAGAAAGAAATTAGGGAAACGACACCCTTCATAATAGACCCAAATAATATAAAGTACATCGGTGTGACTTTAACCAAGCAAGTAAAAGATCTGTACAATAAGAACTTCAAGACACTGAGGAAAGAAATTGAAGAAGACCTCAGAAGATGGAAAGATCTCCCATGCTCATGGATTGGCAGGATTAATATAGTAAAAATGGCCATTTTACCAAAAGCAATCTACAGATTCAATGCAATCCCCATCAAAATACCAATCCAATTCTTCAAAGAATTAGACAGAACAATTTGCAAATTCATCTGGAATAACAAAAAACCCAGGATAGCTAAAGCTATCCTCAACAATAAAAGGACTTCAGGGGGAATCACTATCCCTGAACTCAAGCAGTATTACAGAGCAATAGTGATAAAAACTGCATGGTATTGGTACAGAGACAGACAGATAGACCAATGGAATAGAATTGAAGACCCAGAAATGAACCCACACACCTATGGTCACTTGATTTTTGACAAAGGAGCCAAAACCATCCAATGGAAAAAAGATAGCATTTTCAGCAAATGGTGCTGGTTCAACTGGAGGGCAACATGTAGAAGAATGCAGATCGATCCATGCTTATCACCCTGTACAAAGCTTAAGTCCAAGTGGATCAAGGACCTCCACATCAAACCAGACACACTCAAACTAATAGAAGAAAAACTGGGGAAGCATCTGGAACACATAGGCACTGGAAAAAATTTCCTGAACAAAACACCAATGGCTTATGCTCTAAGATCAAGAATCGACAAATGGGATCTCATAAAACTGCAAAGCTTTTGTAAGGCAAAGGACACTGTGGTTAGGACAAAACGGCAACCAACAGATTGGGAAAAGATCTTTACCAATCCTACAACAGATAGAGGCCTTATATCCAAAATATACAAAGAACTCAAGAAGTTAGACCGCAGGGAAACAAATAACCGTATTAAAAATGGGGTTCAGAGCTAAACAAAGAATTCACAGCTGAGGAATGCCGAATGGCTGAGAAACACCTAAAGAAATGTTCAACATCTTTAGTCATAAGGGAAATGCAAATCAAAACAACCCTGAGATTTCACCTCACACCAGTGAGAATGGCTAAGATCAAAAACTCAGGTGACAGCAGATGCTGGCGAAGATGTGGAGAAAGAGGAACACTCCTCCATTGTTGGTGGGATTGCAGACTGGTAAAACCATTCTGGAAATCAGTCTGGAGGTTCCTCAGAAAATTGGACATTGAACTGCCTGAGGATCCAGCTATACCTCTCTTGGGCATATACCCAAAAGATGCCTCAACATATAAAAGAGACACGTGCTCCACTATGTTCATCGCAGCCTTATTTATAATAGCCAGAAACTGGAAAGAACCCAGATGCCCTTCAACAGAGGAATGGATACAGAAAATGTGGTACATCTACACAATGGAATATTACTCAGCTATCAAAAACAACGGCTTTATGAAATTCGTAGGCAAATGGTTGGAACTGGAAAATATCATCCTGAGTGAGCTAACCCAATCACAGAAAGACATACATGGTATGCACTCACTGATAAGTGGCTATTAGCCCAAATGCTTGAATTACCCTAGATGCCTAGAACAAACGAAACTCAAGACGGATGATCAAAATGTGAATGCTTCACTCCTTCTTTAAATGAGGAAAAAGAATACCCTTGGCAGGGAAGGGAGAGGCAAAGATTAAAACAGAGACTGAAGGAACACCCATTCAGAGCCTGCCCCACATGTGGCCCATACATATACAGCCACCCAATTAGACAAGATGGATGAAGCAAAGAAGTGCAGACCGACAGGAGCCGGATGTAGATCGCTCCTGAGAGACACAGCCAGAATACAGCAAATACAGAGGCGAATGCCAGCAGCAAACCACTGAACTGAGAATAGGTCCCCTGTTGAAGGAATCAGAGAAAGAACTGGAAGAGCTTGAAGGGGCTCGAGACCCCAAAAGTACAACAATGCCAAGCAACCAGAGCTTCCAGGGACTAAGCCACTACCTAAAGACTATACATGGACTGACCCTGGACTCTGACCCCATAGGTAGCAATGAATATCCTAGTAAGAGCACCAGTGGAAGGGGAAGCCCTGGGTCCTGCTAAGACTGAACCCCCAGTGAACTAGTCTATGGGGGGAGGGCGGCAATGGGGGGAGGGTTGGGAGGGGAACACCCATAAGGAAGGGGAGGGGGGAGGGGGATGTTTGCCTGGAAACCGGGAAAGGGAATAACATTCGAAATGTATATAAGAAATACTCAAGTTAATAAAAAAAAATAGTAAAGTTTGTAGGAAAATCATTGTTTTAAAGAATTGCCCCAAACTCTAGTTTTTGTAAGATAGAATTAATTAAAAGGGTCTTGAGTATAAAAAGTGTACTGCATCATTAACAATAAATTGCCTTGGTTACCTCCCCCCCCCCAAAAAATAGGTCAAGAATCGACAAACGGGATCTCATAAAGCTACAAAACTTCTGTAAGGCAAAGGACACTGTTGTTAGGACAAAATGGCAACCAACAGATTGGGGAAAGATCTTTACCGATCCTACAAGTGAGGGATTATATCCAAAATATACTAAGAACTCACGAAGTTAGACTGCAGGAAGACAAATAACCCTATTAAAATGGGGTTCAGCAGGACCCCTGTTGAAGGAATCAGAGAAAGGATTGGAAGAGCTTGAAGGGGCTCAAGACCCCATATGAACAACAATGACAAGCAACCAGAGCTTCCAGGGACTAAGCCACTACCTAAAGACTATACATGGACTGACCCTGGACTCTGACCTCATAGATAGCAATGAATATCCTAGTAAGAGCACCAGTGGAAGGGGAAGCCCTGGGTCCTGCTAAGACTGAACCCCCAGTGAACGTGATTGTTGGGGGCAGGGCGGTAATGGGGGAAGGATGGGGAGGGGAACACCCATAAAGAAGGGGAGGGGGAGGGGTTAGGGGGATGTTGGCTCGGAAAATGGGAAAGGGAATAACATTCGAAATGTAAATAAGAAATACTCAATTTAATAAAAAAATGGGGTTCAGAGTTCAACAAAGAATTCACAGGTGTGTAATGCCAAATGGCTGAGAAGCACCTAAAGAAATGTTCAACATCTTTAGCCATAAGTGAAATGCAAATCAAAACAACACTGAGATTCCACCTCACATCAGTCAGAATGGCTAAGATCAAAAACTCAGGTGACAGCAAATGCTGGTGAGGATGTGGAGGAAGAGGAACACTCCTCCATTGTTGGTGGGATTTCAGAGTGGCCCAACTATTCTGGAAGTCAGTCTGGAGGTTCCTCAGAAAATTGGACATTGCACTATCTGAGGACCCAGCTATACCTCTCTTGGGCATATACCCCAAAATGCTCTAACATATTACAAAGACGCATGCTCCACCATATTCCTAGCAGCCTTATTTATAATAGCCAGAAGCTGGAAAGATCCCAGATGCCCTTCAACAGAGGAATGGATACAGAAAATGTGGTACAGCTACAGAATGGAATATTACTCAGCTATCAAAAACAATGACTTTATGAAATTCATAGGCAAATGGATGGAACTGGAAAATATCATCCTGAGTGAGGTAACCCAATCACAGAAAAACACACATGGTATGCACTCATTGATAAGTGGCTATTAGCCCAAATGCTCAAATTACCCTAGATGCACAGAACACATGAAACTCAAGAAGGATGACCAAAATGCAGATGTTTCACTCCTTCTTTAAAAAGGGAACGAGAATACCCTTAGGAATGGATAGGGAGGCAAAATTTAGAGCAGAGTCCAAGGCAACGCCCATTCAGAGCTGCCCTACCTGTGGCCCATATATATACAGCCACCAAACTAGATAAAATGGATGAAGCAAAGAAGTGCAGGCTGACAGGAACCGGATGTATATCTCTCCTGATAGACACAGCCAGAATACAGCAAATACATAGGTGAATGCCAGCAGCAAACCAATGAACTGAGAACAGGATCCCCATTGAAGGAATCAGAGAAAAGACTGAAAGAGCTGAAGGGGCTTGAGACCCCATATGAACAACAATGCCAATCAACCAGAGCTTCCAGGGACTAAGCCACTACCCATGAACTGACCCTGGGCTCCAAATTCATAGGTAGCAATGAATAGCCTAGTAAGAGCACCAGTGGAAGGGGAAGCCTTTGGCCCTGTCAAGGCTGGACCTCCAGTAAATGGTATTGTTGTGGGGAGGGCCGTAATGGGGGGAGGATGGGGAAGGGAATCCCATATAGAAGGGGAGGGGGAGGGTTTAGGGGGATGTTGGCCTGGAAACCAGGAAAGGGAATAACATTTGAAATGTAAGTAAGAAATACCCAATGTAATATAGATGGAAAATAAATAAATAAATGTAAAGAGGGAGCGCTTTCTTTCTGAATGTGGCCCGTGGTTGGTCAACCATACTGCTATGTATGGATAAATATGTACCTCATTTTTCTGATGTTGAATCTGTCATCGAACCTGGACCTCACTTCTTTGGCTGTGGTGACTGAGATCTACCGGCCTCCTTTACCTCCCAAGAGCTGGGGTTACAGCAGGTGTAGCTGTGCCCTTCATGTAGATGTCAGGGCTCTGAATTCAGGTTCCTTGGCTATGCAGCAAGCACTTACCCATGAACCATCTCCATAGCCCTTGATTCTAGGGAACCTTAAAGTGTTTGCCACTGTTGTATCAGGGCATGTCTGCTTGGTCCTTACTCCTTTTCCTTGCCCGTGTCTCCTCTTGCTGTCTCTACCAGTTTGCAGTGAAACAAACAGCCTCAGCTATTTGGAGTCCTTTCTGTCATCACAGAAATGGCTGCTTCTCACATTTCCATTTTTAGTAGTCATGAAATGCTCTCCTCCTCATAGTTCTCATCCCCCCTTCCCATTCTATCTTGGACTTGTTATTCATTAACTATTTGTTGTCCCATCCAAATAGCAGCTGTGTTGGTTTCATGGTTCACGGCTGAAATTTTCGTGGTTCGGTTAACACAGTGCTTCGCAATTATCACTTCATTCATCCTCAGGCACAGCCAGTGTTGCCTGAGACCAGGACCTGGACACGCTCTTGGAAAAAGAAGGGTGGGAATCTATATGTTAGTGCTTTCCCCATCCCTATTCCTCCTGCTCCGGGTGGTTCTTCATATGGATGTTTTGCTGGCTGACATTAGATTATTTCCTCTCTTTCCATATGGAATGATGGTTGGGAGTAGGTCCCACCAGAATTTTATCCTGGGACAATTGAGTCCCTCTTTGCACAGTTTTTATTCTTCATAAAGTTTTATGTACCTCTTTAGTAGAATTTAGTAAAGATTTTATTTCAAGCATACGTATTTTTCTTGCAAATAAGTATTGGTAACATTATTATTATTATTATTATTATTATGATTATTATGATTATTAATTTCTATTTCATTGTGGAAGAATCCTCATTAGCCTGTCTGAAAATTCATTTGTTCTTACTTTAGAACTGTACAATAGTAGGATTTTTAAATGGAATTTTTCTTAAGCTCTGAAGTACACTGCATCATAAAGACTGAAAAATACTACAAGTGATAAACGTATCTTTTCTATTTTGTAGCCTTCTTTGAATCCTGGGGGAAGCCAGTCCTCAGATGTGGTACTTCTGAACCACTGGAAAGTGAGGAATTTTGAAGTACAGCGTGGTGACATTGTGTCATTGGTGTAAGTAATTCAGAAACTTACTGAATTTGTGTTTGTGTTTTTCTGGACTTTGGTGATGATTTACTGCTGATACTACTTGTCCAATTATGATATCAGTGAGTGTATCTTAAATATAATCAGTATTGATATACAGCAATTGTTAAGGTTCATGCAGCATAAGTACCTTATCAGCGAGAGCTAAGGAATGCTACAGGGATCACAACACCCAACAGATCTCATGTAAGAGGCATGGAGTGGTAGGACAGCTTAGGGTGGAGATGAGAGAGAGAGAAGGGTGTTGGGATGGGGGCAGAGAAACAGAGAGACAGAGACAGAGACAGAGAAAGACAGACAGAATGGAGAGCAAGACATCTATCTATCTATCTATCTATCTATCTATCTATCTATCTATCTATCGAGATAGAGAGACAGACAGTGGGAGAGCAAGAGTGAGTGAGAGAGAGACAGGGACAGACAGAGACAGAGAGACAGAGAACCGTCTGATGGCAGAGACCTTTGGAAGGGTATGCAGGTCACATTTAGTGGTAGCTGGTAATGAAATGCCTGCTGGGGATGAGTCACTGTGGTCAGGCTGAGGGAGCACCTGATTTCTAACAGAAATGCCAGAAAACAATTTTATTTAATGCATATCAGTTGAGTGACATAATTGTTAAATTTTGTTTAATGAAATAGTGATTAGAAATTATTATATTGTTGATCCAAAATAGATGCTTTTGATATCATTTTGTAATATTTTACACATTTGCACCTTTGTAAGCAATCTTCTTTGTTGTTTATGAATTTTGGAATGAAAACATTCTTAGGAGATGATAGTCATGATATAAAATCCACAAGACAGTTGTGGATTTTGTGAATTTCCCTGTATAAAAGGTTTGGAAAACTAGCATTATGGGCTTTTGTTTGGCATCAAAAGATGGCGCTGTTTCTCTGTAAAATATGAGGCTGGGTGGGGCTAGAAGTTGTATCCCAAGTGTTGGTTGTAGAAAATGAACGTGAAGGTATGCTCAGCTGATACAGTGATGGAGCGTACACTCCTGCACATGCTTGACTGGTGGTTTAGCTTAGAGATTTTTGTTTGTTCTTAAAAAATAAATCCACACAGAGAAGTCTGTGGCAGAACTTGCCTAATTTCTCTAGGCCGCAGCTGTTTATAACACTGTTCTAGTCTGAAACTGTTATGGCAATCAGTGCCCAGGGCAGCAACTGATATGGTAGAGATATTCTTGCTTATTTTTGTGACAATAAAACCTACTATTGAGAATCTTTCTACTTCCCAGTTATTCTTTACTCATGAGCAGGAACGCCATTTTTCTTGCTGGATGGTAATTTTAATACATAGAGAAATCCAGGATCAACTTGCTTGTCCTTACCTGTGGATGAGCTTGCCTCTGGACATAGATATTCTGTAAGTGTGTCTCCTTCGAGACTGCTCTTACCAGAGTTCATTTGAAAACCCGTTACCTACATCTGGTTAATAGCTAATGAAATAAATACATTCGAGTGGAGTTTTGATGGCAGACAGCCAGGGATGGGGATTAAATGCTTCTGAGGTTTTGAGAATTTTCTTTAGCGTTGATCCACTCTTTGGAGTGTCGTTCAGTGCACTGTTTCTGCTACCTCCTGATAAGCCCCTCCACATGGGATAAACTTATCATGTGCACACTCTTCTATTGCCTTCGGTTTGACAAGTTTACATCCTCACTTAGTTGTTGATGAAGAGGATACCCACCCAAGTGAGAGAAGTCATGTTGCAAGTGGACAAGTACGCAGCTTCTCCCCAGTAGGAAAACATGCTGACAAGATAGCAGGGGAATATGACTAGGTAATTCAAAGGAAAAAACTGTCAGATGGCTCGCTGAAATTCAGGGTTGTCAGTCCATAAACATATCCTGACATATCCTGATTTATTTCCAGAGGAAAACGCAGGTCTTTTAGGTGAATGTTATAGTGATTGATATTTATTATATAAATTAAATGAACATTTGTATTCAGATTGGGATTGTGAAATTCCTAAAGCTGCAGGTGAAGCGACGTTTGAATGAGTAAGTTATTTATTATATCGTCGTCATGGAGAGATGGCGTACTCTTTAGTGTGCTTTGTCGCTAAGCAGGCCTCACTTATGTAGAAGAATGCTTAGTGTTAGTATTATA
Source organism: Rattus norvegicus (assembly GCF_021556685.1). Taxonomy (NCBI): domain Eukaryota; kingdom Metazoa; phylum Chordata; class Mammalia; order Rodentia; family Muridae; genus Rattus; species Rattus norvegicus. The sequence goes on from NC_141539.1 coordinate 64,401,188, forward strand.
TTATTGAACAAAAACACCTATTAAGTGATGCCGTTGGCTGTCTTTGAGAAAGAATCTGATTTGACAGTCAATTCCTTAGCTTGAGGTTGTACGATAAAAGCTCTTTTGTATTATGGTATTTTCTGTCTAGTTTTATGAGCAAAGTGCTTTCTAGACATTTGTCCTTATATTTTCATACAATTTATAGACTGCTTCCTTTAAAAAGACTGATGTTGGTGTGATAAACTTTCACCGATATATTTAATCTATGCCATGCAACATTGCTTCCTTACCAGAAACACCACTATGGTTTTTTTTTTTTTTCTTCTAACAAGGTGACACTTTTCATGGCTACATCAGAACACGCTCTCTTTTCAAAACACATACAATGAATATGGAAATGAGTATTTACTTGTTTGTTCTAAAAAGAATATAAAATATACCTTGTCATTTTGCTTACAAATTATTGTTAACAAGGCTCATCAATATACAAATAATCTCTGGAGGCAAGATAGTATATTTTATTTTAAAAACTCCCGACACAATCATTCAGGTATTCACAACGTGTGGAATATAGCAGTGTACGTATATTACATTTGCATTTCTGGAGATTTGTTTTGTCTGTATGGATATGTGTACACATGCTCATTTGTATGTGCATGTGATTATGTGTATGCCCATGTATGTAGAGGCCAGAGATCAACGTTGGATATCTACAATATATATATAGTCTGTCTCTGTATGTATGTATGTATGTCGGCATGTATGTATGTATATATGTAAGTATATATCTGTAATATATCTCTATAGTATAATTGAAAAGATACAAAATATCTAATAAATACAATACTGTGGATGCTGGTTTATATTTAAATCCAAAAAGATAAAGGTAGGCTGTAGGCTGTTCATAGATGATTAAGAGAAGGACTGAAGTCCTCAAGGACACAGTGTGGAAGCCGTTTACCATTAGAAGTTGAAAGCAGAAAAGGGTGTGAGTTCTATACAAAATGCACCAATTTTAATTGTGTGAGTGTGTGTGTGTGTGTGTGTGTGTGTGTGTGTGTGTGTGTGTGAAGAAAGAACAAGGGTAACCCTTGTAATAACGGCTTCTTGGAGAAACATTGACTGTATGACCTTGACTCCTCCTGAACTTGCTTGTACTTGGTCTTCTGCTGCTGTAATAATGAAGATACCATTCATGATTAGGGAGAAACATCACATGTAAATAAATGTACTTTCTGCAGCAGAATGAATTACTTTCTCTGTTTACCATGTCTAAGAGCAAATTCACATCAGAGTAGAACAGACTGACTTCTACTGCATGAGGTTTGGTTGAGAGTGTGTTGACCAATGCTGTTTCCTGGGAAGCAGGTTTAAGGAGAGAGAAGGTATGCCCTGGAGGATGTCTCCTTACATTTTTTTTTAAAAAAATCTTCTCCTGTCTTTTCCTTTTTGAATAGTTATCCTAGTGGAGTTATTGTTTAAGCATATTATTCAGTTATGTTAATTCAAGAGGAATATTTACCGAGTCACATGAAAGGCTATGCACAGTATCATTTGCTGTCATCTAGTCCTTAGTATTACTGAATGTATGTAGGTGGCACTGTACTCTCTTAATGGATTTGCAGTCTAATAGTAGTGCTTAAGGTGGATTTTCTATACCTTGGAATTGACTTTTTATTAACCTGTGTGATGGCCTCACTGCAATGGGCTTAACAAAAGAATCACAGTTTCTCAGAAAGAAACGAACTGTATCACCCAGCAAGTCCAATGGGATAGAGATGCTTTGTAATAAATCTTGAATAACCACATTTATTTTTAAATGTTTTATTCTGAAATAACACTAAACCCAAGGAAAGCTTGTAACATAGTATAGAGAATTCTCTTCTCCCTCCTCTACTGCACATAAAATCAAGGTAATAATACAGTTATTAAAACTAGGGAACCAACATTGATATAATATTTTTAACTGTCTACCTTAGTCATTTGCCACTTTTTTTAAACTAATCATCTTTTTAGATTTCTTGGGCCAAAGCATCTTATAATTCATTTTATTTTTCATTTCTCTCTGGTCTTTTCTAGCCTGCGAATATTCCATAGTAACACCTTTGAAGGATACTAGACTGGTTATTTTTCAGAATGGTGTTCAACCACTACAATTTTTAAGGCCATTCTGCTTTGAAATGGGGATAGGAGTTGTTGAGGAAGCCACAGCAGTGGTGACAGTTAAACTAAGTGGAGACTCAGGCAGAGAAGGCAGTGTGGCTGGAGGGAGGAGGTTAAGATTAGGGGAGCTGATTAGAAGCTCAGGGCATTTATTTATTTATTTATTTATTTATTTATTTATTTATTTATTTATTTATTTATTTCACAAGGTTGGAGAGTGACTAGAAGAATCCATGGCTTCTAGAATAAACCTAATCTATAGCTGCTAGGAAACAAGGTGTGGGAGCAATGCAGGCCAGGGAAAAGGCTGAAGAGAATAGCAGGAATGTACAGGAAGGACGAAGGGCTGAATTTCAGCTGTTGCTGTAAAGTCCTGATGAGGAAAGTCGGTGTGAGGGACTTCTCAACGTGCCAGCATCTGTCTCCTCATTACTCTACACAGTGTGCGGAGTGTTCTGACTTTCCTTTCCTTCTCCTACCACTATCTAGAGGTATTTGATTTTAGCATCATGGCTTTCTGAGCAAGCACATGTCAAAGGAACTGCAAATGAGATTTTGACTTTCGGTTTACACGATGCTGACCTATACTGTCTGATTACTCAGTCCGTGTGGCATGGAGAATTGAGTGGGCCTACTGCCATTTGTGTAAATAATAATAATTGGAAACTTCTAGCCAAATCAATACATTTTCCAGCTCATCCCACTTGTTCATTTTTTCTTGTCAATGTAGAAATTTTAAAATTGCCTATGATATTTATTCTACTTCTATTTGGACAAAGTCAGGTTTAAACCTTTGCCATTACAAGCTACCGTTACCCTGGGGCGTGTCTCAGGTGATGTCCTTTGCTACATTCTGAGGTGGGAGTCAGGAGGGGCAATGCTGTGTAGCAAAGGCTGGCTCTACGATAAGTAAGTCCCAGACACTGGGAGAGTAGGCCCCAGGTCGAGCCGTACAGTTTTAGTGTTGGCTGCTTTTTATTTTCAGTCACTGAAATAAGCATTCTGTATTCATTGTGCTAAGTTATATTTGTTTTGTTTCTCAGTGGTTTGCTGAGATACCTGAAGGAGCAGTTTAAGGGAGGAAGGATGTAATTCGGCTCAAGATTTGTGAGGATTCATCATGGCAGGGAAAGCCTGGCAAGTAGAACTTGGGGGTGAGACAGCATGAGCTTGCTGATAGCTGATGTGGGTGGATCAGGAAGCAGACAACAGACTAGAAGAAAGGCTTGTCTATACCCCTCAAGATCTGTCCCTTAGTGACACACTTCTCCTCTAGGTGCCGCTTTCTGAAGTTTCTCCAAACAGCTCCATCAACCAAGGACCAGGTGTTCAAGGCCGAGAGGAGATATTTCACATTGAAATTATAACAGTATTATATCCAATTTATAGATCAGGCCACTGAGGTCTACAAAGTATAAACCATTTGCTTAAGGACAGAGTCAGTGAGCAGCAGGACAAAGGTTTGAAGTTCATTCCACCAAAGCCATCCACGTCATCATTGTATTTAAGCATCGCGTTGCCTCTGTGCCATGGTGGCCATGGTGTAGCCGAGCAGCTTTACAGTTCTTAACAAAGAAGTCACACAAGCTCTGGGATGCACACCTCTCTTTTTATTCCCATCTCTAAAACAAAATTCCTATATGAAGAATCCTTAAATGGAGCCTTTTTATTAATAGCCCTGGGACATTTTTTATGAGCATAGAGTGTGGAAATAACTTAGCAGCTGGCTTATGACGTGTTAAACACTGTCACTTTCTGACAGATGGCCAAGGTAGTGACAACGTCGTCTGCAGTAAATATGAGCAGATTTACAGAGATTTGAACTGAAGAAGCAAATGAAATAGAAGAGAGCCTTTGGGGGAGAAAAAAAGAGAATAGAAGGTTTTCATGTTCTTGTGTCTTAAGTTCTTGTATATCTTTAAAGGGCCCAGAACCTACCAAGGGAAATTAATTGAAGCTTGCTAAAAAGGAAAGTTATGCTTTTTAAACAGATGCCCACTGACTAATGACCTATAATTGTAGTAAAAGCTAGTTACTGGTTAAACTGGGAAAATATAATTGCATTTATTTATCTGCCCTACCTATTGGGAATCATTCAGAATTAATTTTTGTGTAAGCCAAATATTTTTTCTGATTTTTGTATGTAATTTTGTCCACCATGAAACACTACAGCTCACAGAGCAATACTATTAGTAGGGTAAAGGGTCCAAGTTTCTTTCTCTCTCTCTCTCTTCTTTAAATTGTTAATTGATAGTAAATTGCTGTGAAGTGGAATCCCCTGCATCTCACTTGACTTAAAAAAAAATTAGTTCTTGGCACTTTACATTACTCATAGTGATTTATGTCTATTACTAAATATATTTGCAAGTGATAATTTTTTTTTGGAAAAACAAAATGACTTGTAGTGTCGTTGCTGTTATTGGTATAGATTTAACTGATTTAACAAACAACTGCTCACATGCGTACATAATCGCTGTCTGTAAAGTAAGCCTTAATGGCAATTTGTTTCCTTGAGTAGGATAAACTGCCTACACAATGCTTATACATTTAATTAATTATGCAATAAAACCTTTTTTAGCTCAGAGACAAATTAGCACTTCAAAATGTTTCAGTGATCATATATTTCAATTTTGAATTATTGAGGCTTTATGGTAATGTAACTATGGGAGCTATCTGTAGCCACTGTTCATCCCATTTCCTAAACACTGAATCTTATGAGAGAGAAATAAAAGTTGTCACAAAAGAAACTTTCATCGGCAGGCAGCCTTTTGTGAGGTACTGCGTCCGTACTTAATAACTGGTTTTGTTTACATGGCAGAGTAGTACAGTTTGCAAGGACACTGTTACTTGATTGAAAAAGGAAAACAAAGACCATGTGCAGGACAGCATTAAAGAGGGGCCCCAAGTGTACAGTGTAACAGTATGTCCCATGGAAATGGTGTTGGGGAATAGCATATTGTAAAAAGGTGTGTGTGTGTGTGTGTGTGTGTGTGTGTGTGTGTGTGTGTGTGTGTGTTAGGGTATATGTTTCTATGTTTCAATGTTTCCTGATGTATGTTAGGGTGTATGTTATACTGAATATCAAAATAGCTCAAAAGATAACCATGCCACGTATCACTGAAACAGACAAACAAGCAAAATGGCAGATGTTTTACGTCACAGAAGGCAGGAAAGAAATTTAGGGATCTTGGAAGTATTAAAATTGAAAAGTCTTTCAAACAGATATTGATTATATTAGAAATAACCTTCCAAGTAAAAGAGAGACCCTCAGCGCAGGCCAAGTTGTCCTGAAGGACTTTATTTGCAGAACAAGTCAAAATGTGATGAATTTCATGATTCGAACCTCAGGGCATCAAGATGTGAGAATTCAGGGGAAGGAAGTCTTCCCAGTTCACACTGCCTACACACTCATGCATATAGGGTCATCTATGAGAGTGTGGCCTCTTAGGGGCCACACCATCAGAACTTTACAGTTTTTTTCTGTCTTGTAGTTACTACTATTTTTGTGGTCCACTTGAGATGCATTTCCCACCAGCAAACATACTGTCTACCTGTTCTTACAAGAGTGGCGCCTCAGTACATAATTCTGTTTCATGGTTTACACCTTGCAAATGTGGAGGGAATCTAAACACTAAACTTACACATAGATATATGTGATCCAAGGCCAGTAGGTACCCTCCCATTTCGCTTTTTCTTTTAGGAAAAGGCACCGTCGTATGCTTGCTGAGTGCAAGGGACAGTTGCTAAAAAAATGTGCCTGTGGCTGATAAGGAAGAGGGAGGGTTTAGAGCAAGAGACACCAAAGTTTATTGGAGCTCGGGAGCTCAGGAGAAAAATCTCTCTTTCCAAAGGGAAGAGATATACCTTTAAGAAATGTTTATTTGCATTAACGAGAAGCTTCAGTGACCCGTATCATGGACTGTTCTCTTTTGCATAATGTAGTGACAGATCTACTCACATCTAGAGGCTGCATTAATATTTACAGATGGCACAGCTGCAGGTTTCACTCTATTAAAACACATATGGATGTTGAAGTCGCTGATGGAGGCGCTGGCTCGGTTTGGTTTGGCTATCGATATGCTAATTATATTTGTGCTCTCTGTACTTCAGAGGTCAGAAGACGAGGCAAAGATCTGTGTACTTGGCATGCTGAAAAGTCACAGCCATTCGATAGGAAAACAATCCAGCGCGACGAGTGTGTCTCACATACATTTCCTCACACAGCTAAACAGGAATCATTAAAACATTCCAGGCTTATTAAACATTCGTTGTTCTCTGAGAGGGTCTTCAAAGAGCAATCAGGACATGAAGAAGTGACAGGGAAGCTTTGGTCCCAGTGGCAGCGTGCTAACTGAGTTAAGGAAGGCAAGCATTGTTATTCCCAGAATGGATCCAAATTTGGCAAAAAGATTTGCAATAAATCAAGGAGAGAAATCAGTTAATAAAGAAAGGCCAATTATCAGCAAAGGAGGAGGGTATACTTAATGCTTTTAGATGTAAGGTTAAACTGCTTGGGTGAATGTCAGTTTAACAAACAAGAGTAAAAAAAAGAAAAGAGAAAAGCAATATGGCTAATTGGGAAATAATAAGATCATACTGGGGAGAAATCAAAACTCGCCTTAGGTGTTAGCAGAATATTGGCTAATGAACTCACCTTCCCGAAATTCTCTCTGAATATTCACTTTTGCTCTAAAATGGAGAAGGCTATGTCTCTCGTTTCTGAGGGATCTCATTCTCCGGCATATTTTACCATATTACAGCTTTAACTGGCAACAAATACTGAAATAGAGAAAAGGATTTCTCATGCCTAGGATTTCCCTGAGTTACCGATCAGTTCTTACATTTGAGTTCGTTTTCCTCTCCTGGTTGGGTAAAGGCTCACTGCTGAGGACGGTCAGCTCGAGTGGTCCTCAGGAGAGATTCAGCACAGGAGACCAGAGTTCATCAAAGTGTATCTCAGTAAGGGCTAATTAAAAACACTTTGCTTAAAAAAAAAGTATGGTCAAAAGAAAGATTTCCTTTGTCCTTATGGTTATTTAAATAGCCCACATGTAAATTGTTATTCTAATACTAAAATTTTTGGCCATTTTTTTGCAATTTGAACCTTATGATCCTATGAACTTTGAATTATGGGAAGGTTTTGGAAATTGTTTCCAGAATCAATATGAAATACTATTGTATATGACCACTGACCTATTGATGAGTTAGAAAGAAAAGTACCACAATAATTAAATTCAGAGATGGCTCCAGAATTAAAGATGGCATCAATTAGAATTCTGGCTTAGCTTATAATGCTATGTTAAGGAAAAGGTCATCTAATATATAAAGAAATATTCCCTCTAATTATAACCTTTCTTCTGTCACTAATATTCTTATAATTAGCTTCACTTGTCTTTTCTTAGACATTATATCAAACGTAGTCCAACGTTGTACATTAACACTCTAGCAGTCTGAAAGCTTTTTTCATAATATTAGCAGATTTGCTACAGACAGACTCAAATGGCTAATACCTCAGGGCGTGGGTGGTGGTCGTCACTGTGTAGTTAGAAAGACTTGACCAGGTACAAAGAGACCAGGTTCACTTGGTCAGTAAGGCATTATATACTAATCAGCTTGTCAGTTAACATCTGCCGGTCAGCTTTCTTTTTTGGGTACTTGGACTTGAACTACACCCCCAGCCACAATTTTATTGTCAGGGAAATAAAGGGATTGTAGCTGCTAACTTCCACAGTATCCTTCAACTCGAAAATCTCTTTTCTCTACATTGATTATTTTCAATTGTCATAGATACAAGTTAAACTTATTTTATGCTCCATTTCAGCTTATATATTACATTATACATGATGTATTATAATAGTTTATTATATTTAAAAAATATTGACAGTTCTTCAAGCAAATATTTTCCATGTGCCTGTTTTGTGCAGTGTTGGTCACTTGTCAATACAACAGTAAAGAACGTGGACTAAGTCTGTCCCTTCATGGAACTTACTATTCTCTTGGGTACAGTGTGCTGAAGAAGATTAAGTTTCAAATGGACATGTTTTGAAACTTGTCAGGAACGTGGCCGGTGGGTCTGTGAAGGGGGAAGTTTGAAGTTCACTAGGTTGGCAACTGTGTCAAGCATGCTGCAGCATCCCACGGCTGTGTAGAGCACCATTACCCAATTCCACAGTCAGTTGGACCACAGCTATCTTGAAATCAATTCTGAAGGTTGTATGATGCAGATTAATGTGCAATCACTACGGATGATCTCCCCCCGGACCCCAATGCTAGTCAAGCCGTCTACCTTGGAACTATATTCTAGCTTCCTGTCTGTTTAGTAGCATAAGGTACCTAATGTCAGGTATCACAATCGAGTGCCTGCCAGGCATGGTCTCTAATCAGGTGAGTTATGTGGTCAAAGCAGAGTAGAGCCTGACACATGAACCCAGGACGACCAGAAAACTATTTGACGTAATACTGAAATAAGTGAGTTCCTGGAAATAGGGGAGCCGAATGAAGAGCAGGTTGAATTGCAACTGGATTTTAAAGAAAGGTCCATACTTTACCAGAGAAGAAACAAAACAGTATAGAAGTTGACACGTGTCAGAAATCTGTGTCAAGAGTGAATAGTCACGTAGACAAAGTGGTGCGTAGTTCTGTAGGTCTCAGGCAGGGATCTAAGCTATGTGTCCTGTCAGCACGCCATTGTCTAAAACTCACACCAGCTTGTGCCAGAGGAATGCAAGGGGTCAGCTTTTCACCCATAGTGAAAATGAAATACTGTGGTTGGATCTAGCAACTTTATCTCTTTGGGATGCTGAGTTAATAATAACCGTTTCTACCAAATTATAGGCTTCATGCCATGTTAAAGGCATAGCAAACACCATGTTGGTACATATTTTCTAGAACACTGGTATTGAATCTACAATTCATATCTGTGCATTTAATCACCACTAACTGTCAGTTTTTCTTAGCATGAAGCAGGTTGACGTGAATACCACTGTGACTCTCACCAACTAACATAGCAGGGGCAGTAGTTACCTTTACCCCCCCCCCCCCATGCTACATTATTCTGTACTGAGAGGAAGGACACTGCACGGGGAGGGCTGATAGTCTGCTCTCCCGTAAGCTGCGACAGACAAATTACAGGCATGTAAAATGGAAACCAACCTCCAAGCTCCAAGCCAACTCTCTTACACATATATCGAAACTCAGCTTTAAAACATACCAGGCTCTGTGTTTTGGGGATGTAACAGCAGGTAGGGGGAGGCTGCCATAATAGGAGTCCAGAGTGCAATAACTTTGGATTAGGTAAATGCACTGCCTCATAAGGACTACAGAGAGCAAGGCAGAGGAAAATATGTATATCCAATCCTGTGAAAAGCAGCCACCCTGCACACATCTGATACTGTTCGCTAGGCTCGCCCGGTAGCCTCTGATGCATGTGAAGATGTGGGCGAGATAGAGTTGAGGAGTGCAATGCAGCATTACTGTTTTTGTTACCAACGCTGCCATTTTGGAGTACCAGTCATGGTTTTATCCATTAGAGAAATGCCAAGTATAGATGCACAGAAAAGAACATACCTGATCAGAAAATCTTCATTCATTATATTAGTGCTATACTTGAGAACGGTAGCTCTAGAAAAGAAATAACTCTCACGATTAACTTATTAATTCACCTAACAAACTTCAGTTTGTACAAGCTAAAAGAATGTGTGTTGTTCAGTTTAATTTGGGGAGTTAGCAAAAAGAGAATTTCCTTTCTCACTTATCATTAATGGATTAACTTGTTTTTGAGACAGTGTCTTTCCATATAGCCCGGGATGACTTTGAACTGAAATCCTGGAGACTGTTGTCCCAGCCTTCTGAGCTGGGACTCTAGACATGTACTACCATTCTTGGCTGGCTTGCTTGCCTATTTATTTATTTATTTATTTATTTATTTATTTATTTATTTATTCATTCATTCATTCATTCATTCATCTGTGTTTGCTATAGATAGTTGTTTTAAAAGGAAAGAATAATTAGATACAGTATTGAAGACTTCGTAGGTAAATAGGAATTTCTGTTGGTGATAGTGGGTGATCCCGAATATGTGGCTGATGTACATCATAATGTTTCAGCGAGACTTTTAAAGCTTTGTTAAATAAGGTAGGACTTGAAATCTTGCCAGAATTTGAAATGCAGCCTATTATATATTATAGCTTTCTTTCACCTTTGTAATTTCTATCTTTTTATGAATATTAAACTAATGAGCATTGTTACATCTTAGTTGTCACAGTCAAATGGCAGATGGTGACAGTAGGTAAGTGAATTATTTGAATTTTTCCAGATAAACTATTCACGATTTTTCTGTGCAATGGTTTAATGTATGGACTAATTAAAAATAAGCATTGTTCTATTCATACACGTAGGAGATGAATACAGGGGTTTCATTGGACCATTCTCCTGGGTTTCTGAAATCATACAAAAGAGCAGGTTTCCTTAGATACTTGGGTACAGGTGTCTACGTACTTTCCATAGACCCTCGGGGACACACGTGTCATGTACTTTGGTTATTGTCATCAGTACCACTCTCTTCATATTATTTTTTGTTATCTCATGCTGTTAATTCAAAAGTAAAATTCATGGAACTTCCAGATGAGAATTATAATTTAATATTTTTGTTTTTTTTGATAATTTCATATAATGTGCCTTCATCATATTTACTCCACTCATCTGCTGGCTTCTTCCAGGTCCACCATTAACCCCTCCATCCCTTTATAATTCCTGCTTTAAAAAAAAAAAACAATTTACAAACTCCAATTCGTGCTGACCACAAATATACTGTTGGTGTAGCCCAGTGGTTCTCAACCTTCCTAATACTACAATATGATAGTAGGTTTTTGACCCCTAGGGCCTATGAGCTTTTCACCATGGGTTCTGGGCCATATATGTATAGTATCAGTAATGTATGTTTTTTTTTTTAAATTGGTGATGAGACCTTAAATCTAATGAGAAAGGAATTTGTTATCCACTATAACGCTGGTGGATATAAAACTCCCCCCATTTGTTAAGGTTTGCAATGTTCATAACTGGGTAAGACAGTTGATGACATTTTTCTTCCAGTATTCTACATAGCACCTTTCAGTAGAAAGGTTCCAAGACTCCCTTTTCAAAGGTAAATGCTTGTATGGATAATTTTTTTTTATTAACTTGAGTATTTCTTATATACATTTCGAGTGTTATTCCCTTTCCCGGTTTCCGGGCAAACATCCCCCTCCCCCCTCCCCTTCCTTATGGGTGTTCCCCTCCCAACCCTCCCCCAATTGCCGCCCTCCCCCCATAGACTAGTTCACTGGGGGTTCAGTCTTAGCAGGACCCAGGGCTTCCCCTTCCACTGGTGCTCTTACTAGGATATTCATTGCTACCTATGGGGTCAGAGTCCAGGGTCAGTCCATGTATAGTCTTTAGGTAGTGGCTTAGTCCCTGGAAGCTCTGGTTGCTTGGCATTGTTGTATTTTTGGGGTCTCAAGCCCCTTCAAGCTCTTCCAGTTCTTTCTCTGATTCCTTCAATAGGGGACCTATTCTCAGTTCAGTGGTTTGCTGCTGGCATTCGCCTCTATATTTGCTGTATTCTGGCTGTGTCTCTCAGGAGCGATCTACATCCGGCTCCTGTCGGTCTGCACTTCTTTGCTTCATCCATCTTGTCTAATTGGGTGGCTGTATATGTATGGGCCACATGTGGGGCAGGCTCTGAATGGGTGTTCCTTCAGTCTCTGTTTTAATCTTTGCCTCTCCCTTTCCTGCCAAGGGTATTCTTTTTCCTCATTTAAAGAAGGAGTGAAGCATTCACATTTTGATCATCCGTCTTGAGTTTCGTTTGTTCTAGGGATCTAGGGTAATTCAAGCATTTGGGCTAATAGCCACTTATCAATGAGTGCATACCATGTATGTCTTTCTGTGATTGGGTTAGCTCACTCAGGATGATATTTTCCAGTTCCAACCATTTGCCTACGAATTTCATAAACTCGTTGTTTTTGATAGCTGAGTAATATTCCATTGTGTAGATGTACCACATTTTCTGTATCCATTCCTCAGTTGAAGGGCATCTGGGTTCTTTCCATTTTCTGGCTATTATAAATAAGGCTGCGATGAACATAGTGGAGCACGTGTCTCTTTTATATGTTGAGGCATCTTTTGGGATAATTTTTATCTTTAAAATTATTGTAGATTTGGATCAGGTTGAAATATATTCAGAGCACACACACAGTGAAAATAAAAACGAGCTGTGAGCTCCTATACCTTAAAACAGTCAGCATTTAGTTACAGACTGGTGAACCAAAGAACTGTGTTAACTGAGGTAATTTTAAGGTGTTTGGGGTTATGCTTTTTGCAAGTAATTTTATTAAATGTGGCATAGACCCAGCTGTTATGTGAGTTGAACTAATACTGTTCTTTAAAATTGAAACATACTTTTTAAACTGATTTTCCTGGAGGTAGAATCACAAGTGGAAAACTCATAGCCTCGGTTCAAGTTTGTTTCTAACTACCTAGGTGACCTGAGTGAGCTACTTGATCAGGTAGGACATTAGTTTATTAAATGGCAAAATCATTAAATTGCCCTGGTGACCTTTCTATAATGTGATATATTGGGCTTTGATGAATGCTTCTGAATACTTTTTTTTTCTACAGCCTAGTATTTATTTCTTGTTATGTAGTCAGTCATCTATATAGTTGTGAACTCTCTAGTACTAGAGAATTTACACGAATAAAGTAAAAACAAAAGAAAACCTTACTTTAGGTAATTTATTTAACACAGTGTACTCAAGGTCAGTTATACTTATAGCTTATCTTAGAAAGCATCCATACTATTTCATGTTTTTATTTGAAATGCTAACTAAGTCCTGTATCTGCAGCAGGGACCCTGGAGGGCTCTGTCCCTCAAAGGGGCTTTGGGTTACTGAACCGTGTTTGTGGCAAAAGTTCTGGCACCATCGTATCCATGAAGCGCGAGAGAGAACTTTAGTTTTTCTCTTTCTGCTATCTAGGAATGTAGCGATTTGAGTTCTGTATAATCTGTCCTAATTTAAAATTGAATTTATGTTTACTTCTAATATCTGGTAATAGTGCCCTGTGAATTCCTTTCTGTTACTGGTGTTGTTTACCTCCTCTGCCTGTGAAATCTGAGTTGTTCTATCTTTAATAGTCTCTGCCACTTCTTGGAATAATTCCACAATTCCCAGACCCCCTCATTGATAAGTCTATTGGCTATAATATGACACCGAAGGGCTCTTTTAGCAGAATTTGCTGTTGAGAACATTTTCTCTTTCATATTTCTTTGTCTCTGTTATGTCTGGCCTTCCTTCCTTCCTCTGCTCTCTTAGAGCCCTGTCTGCTTTCTTCACCTCCTTCTTGCCCTTCACTTTGCCTTTGCCCACAACTCTTGACCTTCTTACCTTCTTGACGTTCCCCCAAGGCTCCTATGCTGCTTGCATTTCCTGGCTGTGTGCTTGATAAACCTATATGCTGAAACGCTGTTGGTTTCTCCAGCTCAGCCTAGCTCTGTTATACGGGAGTTGTGCCCTCTGGTCCTTATCAATGCTTAACACAATATGCTTAATCAGAAATGCAAGTTAGGGACTTTATCTTTAACCCCCTGGGTTTTGCATCCTAGTAGATAGTCTTTGTGGGCTTTCATCTACAATATGTCTATTGACTATTCTACTTCTTACCTTTGTGGTGTTGGAGTTTATGTACCACACTGATCTCTCTTTAATTCATTTGCCTCATTCCTCTTGTTCCTGCTTGGGACTTCTGTTGACTTCTGCCATCTTCTTGTACTTTATAGAAGTCCGAGTTCAGTGTCTTACTTTTAATGCTAAGCACCCCTTTCAATATTTCACTCTTCGGTAAAAACCCATGAGACCGAAAAACATATTTGCAGTGGTGCAATTTTGGGTTCCTTGTCGAACGCCGAAGGGACTCAGATATCAACTGTAGTTACTATGTCCCTCTACCTAGTAACAAATTGGAGTGTTTATGTAACCCCTGTAACTAGGTTAGCAAGCATATATCTTGTTTCCTGTAAAACATTCCTTGTGTGGATGCTTTAGTCTCTGGGAAGCAAGAGTTGATAACCTCCCACTAACAATGATGTGTACCCATTGTTTACAGATGTGCTTTCTATTCTTGGAAGCTAAGCTAGAGGACTATCTTGGTTAGGCTGTACAGGAAAATTGCTGATCCCCCCGAAGGAAGCAAACAGAGAGAAATCCTCATAGTAGCTCTCGTTGAGGTGAGAAAGCATTACTCTGTTGCTGGTTCCTTAATATTTTACCTTCATCTCTCTTAGTTTCTCTGGACCCATATCTTAGTTCAACTGGATAGGATGTCTGTTTTTAATTCTTTTTGTTTAGTTTACAAAGAAATGGAGCTTACTATGGCATTTTCATCCATAAATATCATTGTACATTGTTTCAATTTTCCCCAAACAAGCCCTCGTTCTCTCCTCCCCTATGCTTGTTGCTCTCACTTTCTTTTTTCATGACTCTCGTGCACCATTAGCCTTTCTTGTTTCCATTTCTGCCCTTTAGGTGGCTTTGTCCTGTTGGGGATTGGTTCTAATGCTCTGATTTAATCAGGAATCTGCGTGTCCAAACGCTGAAGATCCTTGTCTCCACTGGTTTTGATTGATCAATAAAGATGTCAGTGGCCAATGACTGGGCAGAGGGAGATGGGGAGGGACCCTTAGATTTGTGCAGGGTAGGACGTGGGAGAGAGGAGGAGAGGCAGAAAATCACCATATTGCAGTGGGAGAATCATCAGCAGGAGAGAGAACTAAAGAACCATGTAAGAATTTAAGTAAATGGCCACTGGCTACTCCGCTGGTTTCATTGGGGGTAGCAGGCCGAGGATTAGAACTGCCCGGCCATGGTTGGCTGGAATAGCGTGACCCACTTGGAGCCAAAGCAAAGTAGTAAAACTCACTGGTACATCTTCCTTTTCTTCATTCCATCCTTTCATCAGGTATGGGTACTTGCGACACACAGTCACACAGACACACAGACACACACACACACTCTCTCTCCTCTCTCTCTCTGTCTCTTTGTCTCTCTGTCTCTCTCTCTCACACACACAACCATGTTTTATTATATTATTGTACTTCTATATTAAGATTTAAATTCTACACATAAGATAAAACATGCAATGTTGTCTTTCTGAATCTGAATAGTTCTCCTCTGACTCTCTGTCTCATGTAGCCCCCACTGGCCTTAAGCCGAGTATCTGTGCAGAAGAGATAGGCATGTCCTTGGCCTCCTGGTTTTCCTGCCTCTACTTTCAGGGAGCTGTTGGTCATGAAGCACCACTCTACCTGATGCAAGTCTGCGTAGGTCTTCACAGTGCAGTGTTTCCCTTTCCGTCACATCACGTGCTTTAACTGGGAACAGACTGCCATTGCTCCCACTGCATACCGTCAAGGAGGAGGAGAACTATTATTTGGAGTATGTTACTTCTTAGAGAAGCAGTACGAACTTTGCCAAGGGTATGATCTTTGCTTCTACTTCCTGTTTGTTTCCAATAGAACTGTTTAATTTGAATGAGCACTACTGGTTGTAGTAGCCGTGGGTAAATTGTCAACGAAAATATTTCCACTTAAGTGAAGAATGTTTGCCTTCATCTCAGAAAGAAAACAAGGTAAAGCCTGACCATCATATTTAGTAGATTTACTTTTTCTGATTCCAATTTGAACTCTCTTATTTTCTGTCTTCATCAAACATTATCGAACATTTATTGTGCTTAAATATGAGCAATAACTCAGTGAACCATGAAAAAGAAAGTTAAAAAAAATCACCCTACAGCTGCAGCAAAACATCTCTTTCAAAGTGAACATCATCTGTTCTAAAGCTTCATGTGTTTCTGAGACATGTATACAGTGAAATTTTAGAATGGAAAGTTCTGAGGGCGTAGCGTGTATCTAGGATTGTTGCAGCCACTTTCCATATGTGATCTAAGTTAATCTTCCCAATAACCCTGTGAGGTAAGTACTAGCATACAGGAGGGAAATTCAAGTATCTAGAGATTTGCCACAGTAATTCTGAAAGCCAGAGAGGCGTTGAGACAGGGACCTCCTCCTCTGTACTCTTTGTCTCCACTATTTAATCTGCCTGTCGGTCTATTTGGTTTCAAGGCATTCTAAAATCTTCTACTGCTTTTGTTGTTTTGTGACAGAGTTTCACTATGTAGTCGAGGCTGAGTTTGAACTTGTCACCGTCCCCACTCCATTTGGCCACTTTGTTTAGCTCAAGCCTTCTGTTGCAGTTCTCCTCCTACATTTAAAAAATTTGTGTGCTTGTTTTGAGGGCGTGTGTGTGTGTGTGTGTGTGTGTGTGTGACAGAGAGAGAGAGAGAGAGAGAGAGAGAGAGAGAGAGAGAGAGAGAGAGAGAGGGAGAGAGAGGTGGGGAGACAGAAATGGAGAAAATTTGTGTCACAGCATACATGTAGAGGTCTGAGGAGAGTTTATGGGAGCCATATCACTCTTTCTACCATGGGTGTTCTTGGGCTTGAATTCATGTCATCAGAGTTGGTAGCAAGTACCCTTACTCGGTGAGCTGTTGTGCTGGGCCTACAAGCTTCTGTTCTTTACACAGAGATACCAGTCTATTTCCAAGTTCTTCGCTTTGTGAGAACAAGCATTTGTGATTCATCAGTTAATGTTTGGTTATAGAAGTATGTACATTAAGTAAATACAACTGTATCTGGTTCTCCCTTCAGCTTTTTGTCTTTTTTATGAACCTTCTAAAATTGAGGAGAGGGGAGTAACTTTCTTAGGTTTAATGGAGTATAAGAAGGCAGCACTGGGAGTGTGACCAGACCGTCCCACTCTACTTACTGTCTTCTTGGGGCTTTTCTAAGTGGCTCTGCAAAGGTACAGGAGCATTAGACATCCCTGGGATGGGGAGGCCAGTGCCTTGACCATCATTGTCAGCCTCAGTTTGAAGTATCAGGCCTAAGAATAAATGGCTTAAAGTAGCGATCAGCAAATCAAATAACATGGATTTTATTTTGAGATTTATCTTTGCATATATAATTATGCATTTGGATGTTTATTTTAAGAATATATCATGTAAAGTACATGTATTTTAAAGCCATACATAACTATAAGGATTCCTTTAAAAGTCATGTTCATCAATTTCAGATCCCAGTTTGTGGTGTGTATACTTCGTAGCCTCGGCTTGCTTTCTGACTCCTCTCTCCCTCTCTCCCTTTCTTCTCTCCCCTTTGCTATGTATGTATATAGTTTACATGGGCTATGGTGTGCTTTGTGTGCATGTGGTTTGTGTGGGCTGTGCAATCTTGCCCCCTGACTCTGAAGTTTATCATACTCATGGGATTAAGGACAAGGACAGACAATATCAAAGAAAGGGTTTGAAAGTTTTTTTTTTCAATGCAAACTTGCACATGATCAGAATTATATGTTTTCTTAGTTAACTTTTCTTGTTTTGCCACTTAAAGAAAGGGAGAAATATCATTTTTAAATCTCCCACAATTATTTTATTTTTTATTTATTTATTTTTTTATTAACTTGAGTATTTCTTATATACATTTCGAGTGTTATTCCCTTTCCCGGTTTCCGGGCAAACATCCCTCTCCCCCCTCCCCTTCCCTATGGGTGTTCCCCTCCCAACCCTCCCCCCATTGCCACCCTCCCCCCATAGACTAGTTCACTGGGGGTTCAGTCTTAGCAGGACCCAGGGCTTCCCCTTTCACTGGTGCTCTTACTAGGATATTCATTGCTACCTATGAGGTCAGAATCCAGGGTCAGTCCATGTATAGTCTTTAGGTAGTGGCTTAGTCCCTGGAAGCTCTGGCTGCTTGGCATTGTTGTACATATGGGGTCTCGAGCCCCTTCAAGCTCTTCCAGTTCTTTCTCTGATTCCTTCAACGGGGGTCCTATTCTCAGTTCAGTGGTTTGCTGCTGGCATTCGCCTCTGTGTTTGCTGTATTCTGGCTGTGTCTCTCAGGAGCGATCTACATCCGGCTCCTGTCGGTCTGCACTTCTTTGCTTCATCCATCTTGTCTAATTGGGTGGCTGTATATGTATGGGCCACATGTGGGGCAGGCTCTGAATGGGTGTTCCTTCAGTCTCTGTTTTAATCTTTGCCTCTCTCTTCCCTGCCAAGGGTATTCTTGTTCCCCTTTTAAAGAAGGAGTGAAGCATTCACATTTTGATCATCTGTCTTGAGTTTCATTTGTTCTAGGCCGAGAAAGAAATTAGGGAAACGACACCCTTCATAATAGACCCAAATAATATAAAGTACCTCAGTGTGACTTTAACCAAGCAAGTAAAAGATCTGCACAATAAGAACTTCAAGACACTGAAGAAAGAAATTGAAGAAGACCTCAGAAGATGGAAAGATCTCCCATGCTCATGGATTGGCAGGATTAATATAGTAAAAATGGCCATTTTACCAAAAGCGATCTACAGATTCAATGCAATCCCCATCAAAATACCAATCCAATTCTTCAAAGAGTTAGACAGAACAATTTGCAAATTATTTTATTTTTAATAGAGATATAATAGTAATTTTAAAAAGCCCTGTTTTGCCTAGTTTTAAATTTTTTACTTGATTGGCCTTAAACTTGTTTCATGTTTCTTTATTAAGTTTTAAAAATTATATTTTGTGTGTTTTATGTGTGGTACATGGGTGGTCAGAAGACAGTTTTTGAGAGTTAATTCTCTCCTCCTACCAAGGGTCAGCCCTGGGTATCGAACTCAAATCTTAAGACTTGGCCGCAAGCTCCTTCACTTACTGAGCTCTTGTTTCACATTTCTGCTGTGGCTTGTTCCACTTTCTTTAGTTCTTGGACATAGCATTAAAGTTCTTTTTTGTGGGTGTGGGTTATCTTGGAGCTCACTCTGTAGAACAGGCTGGACTCAAACTCAAGAGATCCACTTGCCTCTGCCTCCTGAGTATTGAGCACCACCACTGCCCAGCAGCGTAAAATTCCTAAACTCTGCTCATTTAGCTATTTAAGAAAATCCTTTAAAGGATTCAAGCAATAATATTTAAATTTCCTTAATACACTCAATTTGTGTACCTGGGCTTTTATAAGTTACTATGCTGGGTTTGTTTGTGAATTCGATGGGAGTTCCATTTTCTAACGAAGGTTCTGCCTATGATCTTATACTTACTCTGTCCTCATACTTTGTGACATTTTACCACACCAACCTGATTTCAGAAATACAGCACATTGCAGCTCTCCTGGTTTAACTTATGGGCCTGAAGAGAAGAAATAAAAATCGTAAAGCTACTCTGTGGCTCATCTGTAGGTAACTGAAATCTCACAACTGCCACCTTAGAGTTTTCTAAATTAAAGGTATCTCTCGGGGTTGGGGATTTAGCTCAGTGGTAGAACACTTGCCTAGCAAGTGCAAGGCCCTGGGTTCGGTCCCCAGCTCCGGAAAAAAAAAAAGGTATCTCTCATTTGCAGTTAGCTTGATCCCAGAGTAGAGTATCCTGGATACTGGCCTTAAGTCTTTTCCTGGATTCTTAGGAGGGGCAATGCCTTTTGTGTATGATTCTGTGTGTTTTCTTTAAAAAAAAATCTTTCGTTCAAATAAACCTTTAATCTTTTTGTTTTTGGAACTAAATTATCATCGTATCATTTTCCCTTCCTCTATCCCTTTCATGCTCTCAAATTAATGGCCATGTATATATTTATATCTCAATTATATATACTTATATATAATACCAATTATATATATTTCTATTTTTCTTCATAAATATAAAAACATAATTCATATAATGTTGCTTGTATACATGAAGACATATGACTTTAGGGCTGACCACTTGGCATTGGATACTCAGTTGAAAGAGTTCTCTATAGAAATGGCTTTTTTTAGTCACCTATATAGTTTTTTATATTTATTAATCCTTATAACCACAGTAAGTGGTAGCTCTTACTGCTCATCAAAGACACTTGTCTTTGCAACAGATAGAGACAGTTATAGAAGACCACAAGCAATCAAACTATAGAGAACAAGAGATTGTGGGATGCCCAGTTCCAACAGATAGCATCTAAAACAGCCACTGACCTAAGGCTCAAGGAGCATCACTGAAGAAGAGGCTCAGATATGAGCCATCGGACCAGGAAGCCCGTGTGAGGCTGTGCTGCCTAGAAATGACAGGAAGCTATGCCTACGAAGCCTCAGAAAGCAAATGTCCAAACAAGAACTGAACACATCTGTGCTTCTTTTACAAGGTATCCTGTGATTTTTCAAATTGTTTGAAAAGGACACATTTTAAAGAAAAGTGACATTTCAGTGTAAGAAGTTGATGAGATAAATAATAACATTAGAAATGTCTGTCGCTCATTCTGGCTGCTTTTACAGGGAAAGGAACATGATATAAGAATTTAGATGTTTACTTAGCCACTTGCTCATGTGTCATTAGTCAAAGCAGCAGCATGTTACTGTTAATGGAGACTTGTGTCAAGCTATAACAAGCTGTGTAAAGGAATATTTCATAGCTTCAATGGGTTGATTGAGTCATTTACTTGATGAACGAAGCACTTAGTACTTTTATTGTTGGCTCACCAGCATCTGGAACAGGCATGAAACAAGAGCTTGTGACCATGAGCCAGTGTTGTGACAATCTGTTTCAGAAATTACCTCGTCAGTTTCAATCAGGACCCTTAGCAGTACCTTTGGTCCATAATTCTACTTCTGGACTAATAGCCTATGGATACATTATTAACTATAAAAATTCATGTGTAGTGAATGACGTTTTCATATCATAGAAATGAGAAACCACTGCCCAGTAGAGAAATAGGCTTTAAAATATTTAATTATAGACTATCACAAACTCATGAATTAGATGACATAAAATAAGAAGCATTATTCTGGCCTAACTACTGTAAAATGATAAAGATTCCAAATCAATGAGAATTATGTGGGGGTATTAAATGTTCCCAAAATATACATGCATATACAAGACGCTTAGGGAGATTTAGAGAAATTGAAGATTTTTAATTTCTGCAAGTCTGTCTTGAAAGTAGATGTCTCCTGAAGGCAACTGGAAATGTAGCCGTGAACAGAGATGAAGGAAAGAATTAGATGTTACAGAGAGGTGGTCATGATGGGAAGGAAGAATGGATCCCGAAGAGAATGGTGACAACAGTGGAGGGGTGGGAAAGCCAGGAGTAGTTGCTGTTTGGGAAAGCTGCTGAATAAATTGTTTCTTTGAGGGGTGTGAGAGCAGAGAGGCAAAGGGTAAGAGTGAAGGGTCGTTTCATTGCTAATTTAGGATCTTTCCCCTGGTGATTTAGGAAACTATAGTATTGAGCTGAAAGGGAAAGCTTAGCATTGGGTATTACTGTAGGAATAATAATAATAATCTTAGTAACTGAGCTCATGAGATGGCTCTGTAGTTACCTGCCACCAAGTCTGATATCCTGAGTTTGATCCTGGGAACCCCCGAGGTGGAAGGAGAGAATGTACCCCGGCAAGCTGTTCTCTGTCCTCCACATGTGCACCATGCCACTTGCGTATGTTCATATATGTATACAATATGTAAATAGATGTCAAAAGATGGTCAGATTTTTGATTATAGGAAACTACTTTTAGTCAAAGACAAAAATTAAGTAGAAATAATTTGCATATTTAATAGAAATATACAAAACATTTGTTCTTATGAAGAAATAATGTATGCTAAGGAGTCTGAAGACCGATTTTATTCATATACTTATTGACAAACCAACTCGTATCTTGGAGTTTGAAAAATGCTAAACAGTCTAAAAGCTTTACACGGGTAATGGGGCAAATTTGTGTTTAAATCTTTTCCACAAAAATATCTAGGTTGTACAGTTCCTTTTAGAAACTCTGTGATTTATATTCCATGTCTCGAAGCAAGTAAAGGACCTGGTGACCATTTCTCATGTATCACGAAGTATTTTATATGTTTGCTTTAAGGGGCAAATTAATGACATTAGGAGATTTTATAGTAATTCTCTGGAGAGAACTAGGGCATTTGTAATGAGAAAAGTGTGCTTGACTGTACACAAAAGATGAGCATTACAGGCCAGTGAAACACTCCACTGCCCTCCTTACCTCAGGGGCTATGGAGGAAGCTTGTCTGCACAGATCCCTTTATCCTCAAAACCTTGTAGCTTGACACTGGGAGAGACCAGGTCCTTCATGAGGCCGACATTGGGATATACTCATATTTCTCTAATGCACTGATGGTCTTGGCTGACTCTACAATCTAAAAGTTAGGCTTATATCTACAGTTTCTTCCTTTTATTTCAATACATTATGAAAATAATTAAAAAGCAAAATTTAGTGGGTGATCTAACTGAAACTCTGCTAAGTTTTGAGAACATTAGGTTTTTAATTAGCCGAAACAACAACAACAACAACAACAACAACAACTACTACTACTACTACTACTACTACTACTACTACTACTACTACTACTACTACTACTACTAATTACAACATCAAACCCCAAAACTTTAGAGATCAGGTATGTTATGGTGCTTTATATGTGAAGGGTTTGAGAGGCAGGTACATTAGATTTTTTGCTCCTACTTGAAGCTGACTAACTACACTTTTCCTGTCAATGTAACTTATCAACTTATTAACTAAGTGACTTTTGGCAAAGCTGTAATTTATGAAGGGTCAGTTTCTTCATATATATTATAAAAATAATTCCTGTTGTTTTACTTACATCTCTTAAGCCACTTGTGAGAATCCAGGTGAATATGAGAGTCAAGGTCTAGGTGACCTGCATTTGTTGGCTGCCACTGTGTGCTTGGTAGTATTGAAGAGACCAGCGATAAAGAATTAACACTATGCATCATGTTATCAAAGGCCCCAAATTATGAATTAGTATTTAGCAATAAGTGTCATTTCCATAACGATAAGAGTTTTAGACAATTAGTTGTTTAATTTGGAAAAGTCTGTAGACTCCAAGGAGAGACTTTTTGCCTCCTCTAAATTCAAAAGGCAAAAGGCCTCTTGAAATTGCTGTTTGAAAGAATCTAGGGTTGAAAAGAGAAAAGGAATGCCAACATCACATGATCTGTGATACCATGTGAGGTGGTGAATTCTAAGGTCTATTCTTTTTCTTTTCCTTTCCTTCCCTTTCCTTCCTTCCTTCCTTCCTTCCTTCCTTCCTTCCTTCCTTCCTTCCTTCCTTCCTTCCTTCCTTCTCTTCTTCCTCTTCTTCCTATTCTCCTCCTCCTCTTCTCTTCTCTTCTCTTCACTTCTCTTCTCTTCTCTTCTCTTCTCTTCTCTTCTCTTCTCTTCTCTTCTCTTCTCTTCTCTCTCTCTCTCTCTCTCTCTCTCTCTCTCTCTGTCTCTCTGTCTCTCTGTCTTTCTTCCTTCCTTTCTTTCTTTTTTTGAGTCAGGGTTTCTCTATGTATCTTTGGATGTTGTGAACTCACTCTGTAGACCAGGCTGGTCTTGAACTAACAGAGATCATCCTCCCTCTCTTCCCCACATTATTTTTCTTAAACTATCCATATTATACTGTGCTCATTATTTCTCAAGAGACCAAAGTCATGCTTACTACTCTTGTGGAGAGCAAGAGATTAGATAACCTTGATTCAGTTATTGTTTGGCATCTGAAAGGATTATTTAGCTTTATTGAGATTTTAGCTTTCAGTTTTAAAATTGATTACTTTCTATCAGTCTACAGTGTTTATCGGAGCTCCAGTGTTAAGCAAATGATGTTCACCTAGTAATCAGTTTGTGATTATAAGCAAATTACCATTTGTAGTCTTGGAATATACTTTAGGCATTTCTAATAATGGCGGTTTGTTTATCCTAAGATTACAGATTTGTTCATTTTTAACAAATCTAAAATTATAAATAGAATACATCTTTAATTTCAAAGTTATTTGGTCTTGAGGATTGTATCCTGGACTTTATGTGGGCCTAAATATTTACTGAGCTACAGGCACCCTGGTTCTTGGGTACTGGTTTTGTTGTAATTTGTTGCTGTTTTGCATGCATATATATATATATATATATATATATATATATATATATAAAAATTATAAAGTCAACATTTTGAGCTATGCACATTTTAGGCTCAGTAGTAATTGCTAAATCCTGAGGTTTGACCTTGTAAAGATAAGTTGTATATACCTAAAGACAGAGGTGAAGGCCAGTGGGATATAGGGGGGGGGTGGTGGTGGTGGTGGTGGTGGTGGTGGTGGTGGTGGTGGTGATGGTGGTGGTGGTGGTGAGGCTACACAAAGGTCTCATGAAACATAAGTCATAAAGAAACATGGCATTACCATTTGATAGGCTGTATTTTTCTTTGCTTTCTGTGAAATATAAACACTGGATGTCCATCACAGTGATAACCTTTTGATTCATTGAAGCTTGCCACCATATTTAAATGGGATGACTTATGACATAATGGGAGTTTTAAGAAAATGTGTTTATGAAAGATGGCCATTATCTCAAAAGTCATTTTAAAATTCAGTTTCTGTGAAGGGAAAGTAACAAGGAAAGATTAATCTTGGCCTTTATTCAAATATAAAATGAAGTAGTCCCAAAGACTGCAGTTAGATCATTAGTTAGCAAGGAATCACTAAGACGGCATAAATTCTTTAGAGTGAAATTGTGAGCAGGAAGATATAAGTACAACCATGAATGTTACAATGCACTTGCAACAGATGTAGGCCCAGTCAGTACCAGAACAATATGGGAACCATTCCAATAGGTAGAATTTATTTGCATTTCTGTAGGAATGGCTGGTTGGTGACTTTTTATGTCTTACAAATGAAGACTTGGAGCTGAGAGTGCAGGAAGGTTTAGGCCCCACTGGAGCCAGATAGGAATGCCGTATAGCACAAGATGTTCAAATCCTCAAGTAATGTATGGAAGTATTCATTATGTTGTAATTTTTTTTTCACATTTTCCCTGACAAAGCGCAAAACTTAGATTGTCAGTAGACTTTTATCAAACTTTATTTACATTTACTTGGAGGGATTGCATTCAGAGAGCCTCTCTCACCTCCTTCCTTCCTTATCCTTCCAATTAGCTTTTATGTATATATGTGTATGTATGTTTATTTTATGTATGTGTTCGTATGTGTGTGTGTCTGATTGTGTGCCATGTGCACTTGTGGATGTCAGAGGACAGCTTTTTGGGGTTGTCTCATTTTTCTTTTTGCACTTTTATGTGAGTTCAGGGGTCATGGTTGGGGTGCCAGGCATTCATAGCAAGCATCCTTACCCACCTGTCCCCACCTAGCCATCCCAGAGTGTTGCTTGTTATGAACCACACTTGGCTAGTAAGTTAAATTAAACCTGTTATGGCTTTTCTAGGAAATAAAAAAACCAAGAGCTCATAAACATGTATTGATCATGTACTTTAGAAAGTCAAAGCTAACTAAAAGACTTATCACAAGAATCCACCCTTAAAGCTATGTATGGTGGCACATGCCTTTAATCCCAGCACTTGGGAGGCAGAGGCATGCAGATCTGTGAGTCCAGCCTGATCTACAGAGAAAGTGCTAGATCAGCCAGGGAATAATCCATTATTAGCTTAACAGTACAAATAGAAAAAATTTCCTTGAAGTATTCAAAATTCTTTCCTTCTTCCCTCCCTCCCTCCTTCCCTCCCTCCTTCCCTCCCTCCTTCCCTCCCTTCTTTGTCCCTTCCTTCATTCCTGCTTTTCTTTCTCTATCTATCTATCTATCTATCTATCTATCTATCTATCTATCTATCTATTTATCTATCTATTGTCTATCCATGTGTGCATGCCATGGCATGTGTGTAGGTAAGAGAGAAATTTGTGGGAGCCAGTTCTCACCTTCTAGATATAGGTTCCAAGACTGAATTCAGGTCTTTAGAGTTGGACTCAAGTGTTTTTATCCACTGATCCATCTCAGCTAGTCTGTTGAACTATAAATAACAGACCATAATGGTGTTCGGTATATTTGAATTCAGGTCTTTGAATTTAGTACCTTTTATGATTCCTTTAATTTGTTGTGAATTATATGTTCCCTTTTATGTGGTTATTAGAAAGTGGGAAATAAATTGAATTTGAAGCATGTTCCCTAGGTTTTAACTAGGACTTTAGTGCTTTGAGGACTTCCATTGAAGTCTTTAGTCTGTTTGGAGTTGCTTTTAGACATTGGCTGGCAAATGGAGAGGCAAAGGATGTGTTTTGTTTGTTCTTTTGCATGTGGTCATCAAGTTTTCCCAAGGTTGTTTGTAGAAATCAATTACTTCTGGGCTCCATTTTCTTTCATTAGCCAGTGTGTCAGTTTGTCGGTGTACTTGTGCCATACAGTTTTGGTTATAGTAGCTTTGTGAGTCATTTGATGTAGTTTGATGTTTCCAGTTCCATTCACTTTCTCTAGTTTGCTTTGAGTATGTGATAATACTTGTAATTCCTTACAAATTTAGGTTAGTGGGAATGTGAGTTTATAATGGCCATTATTGAAGAGAATGTAGAACCTACTTAAAATGCTACAAACTGAACTGCCATACAATCTACTAGGTTTGTTCGTTAGTTCTCTATAAAAATATAAAATCATTATTTCAAAGAGACAACTGTACCATTCCCTGTAGTCATGGTAGAATTGAGTCAAATGTCTGTCCACTGATCAATAGATAAAGAAAATATGGTCAGTGTATATAATACTATTCAACCTAAAAAAAGACCTAAATCCTGTCATTTGAGACAACATGGATGATTTTGGAGAGTATAATGTTAGATGAAATAAATGGGATACAGAGAGAAACTGAATGATCTCTTTCATACATGGGCAAAAATGTTCATCTTGTAGGTAGGAAGGTTGGATGCTGGTTACCAGAGGGTAGATGGGTGAATGGGGAATGGTAGTCAAGAAACCCATCATTACTTTTAGGGAGCAAATATTAAAAAGGCATTCAGAACAGATGATAGAGACAGAGAGTAAGGATGTAGCTGTCAGGTAGTAAGAAATGGGGAGGTAGGAGAGGAATGGGGACAGACTAGTAATGACTGCAGACCTTCTGTTTCATGTGATGATATCTAAAATTGGCTGTGGTTACACAGCCTTAGATAATTTTTCTGAGAACTATTGGATTGTACATTTTCCATGTGTGCTTTCTATGTGTAATATACTCCCACAAAGGGTCCATAAAAGTAAAAAATCGTATGTCCCTTGACTTAGTTAGGGGTACTACTGGTGTGATGAAACAACATGACCAAAACAATTTGGGGAGAAAATGGTTTATTTGACTTATACTTCCACATCACAGTCTGTCATTGATGGAAGTCATGGCAGATACTCAAGCAGGAACCTGGAGGCAGGAACTGAAGCATGGGCCAAGGAAGAACCTCATGACTTGCCTAGCTCACTTTTGTATAATTCCAGAACCACCTGCCCAGGGATAGCAGGGCCCACAGTGAACTGAGCCCTCCCACATCAATCACTAACCAAGAAAACGACTCACAGATTTGCCTATGGGCATCTAAAGGAGGCGTTTTCTAAAGTGAGATTCTTCTTTTCAGATAACTTTAGATTGTATCAAGTTGACATGAAACTAGCCATCACACCCCTGAAAAGGTATAAAGCATCTAGTAATTAAAATATATTCAATAATGAAGTGTAAAATTTAACGAGAATCTGTACAGCTTCTGATCCAAATGACTGTTATAACTATAGAAGTGTGCTTTTAACTGTATATTTGATATATGTTGGTTTTATTTATTAGTAAGCTTTTTGTGATAAAGTTTATGACATCATTTAAAAAACATTAACATTGAGATTTAAATTAATATCGACTTCCTTGTTTTTATGCTTTACCTATTTCAAAACAGAAACTTGTTCTTCCTTTAGATAACTGAAAATGAAATGTCACTTGAGAATTTTGTGACTCAAATCACCAGTGTTTATGTAGCTTCAATTCACTGTTATGAAACTGTCTCACAAGGTTTGGTGATGTGTGAAATACACAAATGTTTGAAGTTCTTGCTATGCACTTAAATACATGGGTACCACACTTCAGCAGATTTATAAATGTTTATGTGATCTGTTTCTAGCATGCATTTTTAAGGTAATGGGGGGATCTTTTTGATCGAGAAAATCAGACATGTTAAACTCTAGAAGAGGCAGCATCAAATGAACTCTGGTATTAGATTGGTAGGGTTAGGGTTTAAGGCAGGAGACTGTTCAGATGGGGTTCCATGGGAAAAGAAACACACTCTACAAAGGGTCGTGTTGAGATTTTTTGTGTGGCCATAAAATAAAATCAGCCTATAGGTACATAAAGCTATTTATGCACTTATGACCTGCAGGCAAAGTGTAAGTGTTTAAAGAACAAAGGGGACTAATGGAGGGACACGAGACAAATGTGGAGGCAGTGGCTGAGGCAGTGGAAGAGGAGGTTGTGGAGGAGGAAGAGAAAGGATGAGAATGAGATGGGGGAAATGGAGGACATAGTCAATGTACAATGTTTATTTTTATGAAAACTTTTAAATTTCAGTTCAATTAAAAAATCTAGCTAGGAGTAATATGGCATTGATACTTGAGTAAATGCTAAATGGTGGGTGTGGTGGTTCTCACTGTCCATGGGTGAGATGCTTGGTTATACTCAGTGGATAGTTGAATCCTGTGATAGGACTGAACTCTGGGGCAATGCTTTTTCTTTGAGCATTTACCATTTGCCAAACCTTTGACTTTGATACTCTAATGTGCACTAGCAAAGCTAGTATGGGTCCCATTACTCATTACTCAGGAAAGAGAAGTTTCATTCTTGCTATAGATTTTAATGACCTTGGTATTCAATTGTTGTCTTTCATTATTAGGTCATGAATATTTACCTTTTCATTAAAAAGTGTACTTTGTGGCTTCACTTTGGCAAATATGAAATGACAGCCTCTTCACTCTTTTGTAGTTTGGACCCATCATTTATTAAAATATGCAGTGTGACCCTATGACATTTTACCTGGTAGCCCAGGTGACTTCCAAGCGTCTAACAGGTATACACCATGGGCATTCTAGGCAGGAAGGTGACATATATACTAGGCAGTGTGGCTGCCCTGGGCAAAGTAATTCAATAAGTATGACATAAAATTTAAATTTTGTGAATTATTCATTTGTGGAATTTGAATAAATAGTTTTCTGTGCACCTCGGCTGGCTAGGTAGTTGAAACCTTGGAAATGAAACTCAGATGGGGGAAGGGAAGTGCTTTATGTCACCTCTGATCATTATGGCAATGGACTCTTATTCGTATTAAGTGGAGCGGAGTCATATGCAAACTAAACAGAAGAGAGGGAAGAAGTCATTTGGGTGGTGCTGCCTTGGCTGAGGAGATTGTTGTAGGTAAAGTAGGAGGAGCTGATTCTGCCGTAGGCTACCGATAATCTACAGCGTGTTCTGGTTCTAGCTCATGAAGCTTACTGCTAGTAAGGACACGGATACTAAATGGACATGTAAATTCTGTAATATGAAAGGAGACACATGTGTGCGGGGATTAGGATGTTGCTTGAGGAACTGGGGAGAGGCTGCTGAGTAAAATGGAGTAAAGATTGTTCGTTGGGTTAGAGCATCACAGAAACCTCCTGTTTAGGTTTCTTTCCTTTCTCTTAAAGTTTTGGAGAGCCTGCAGTTAGGTTTTCTGAGAGAGATCCCTGTCAGAGAAGTAGGAAATAAACAGACATGCATTTTTCAATATTAAAAAAAATCAGTTTTTTTGTGAATTTTTTTTGTTCTTGTCTATTTAGCAGTGGAAAATAAAAAAGTGTGTCATAGGAGACTAGGCAGCAAGTTATCAGTGTTCTGAAGCAGAGATGATGTATTGGAAATAAATCTTACTTACCAAGGATTCTGGCTGCATTTGAGTCACATTCTTCTTAGGAATTTTATGGCAATTTTGTGTAACCCTGTCTTCCTTTGAGAATTCTAAGTTTGATCTACTTTTCAAAGGACCATACAGACAAGCCTACTTGGACAAAAGTGTGCATGTCTTGACAGCTTGGTAAAATAATAACTTCCGACTTTCCAACTTGAACACACAGACTCTAATATAGATTATCTCTCTAAAGCGCATGCATAGGAATGGTTAGGGTACATTTGCCAGGGTGGGTGCTGATAAGATCTTTAAAGAACTTCATCTTGATTAATATATGAAGGTTGCCATCAACATGCAAGGTGAACATGTTCCATGGATCTCTGAGTGATAACAGTGTCCTGTGAAGATAGTCCTCCCAGCCCTACTGCCCATTAGCAAGTACAGCTATTTAAATCTGTATGAAAAGACATTAGCTTGTATTATCAAGACTTGTATGCATGGACAAATACTTGTCCACATGTATGTACACACTTACAATGCATTAGCTGAGCTTCAACATAATGTATGTATATCAACAATACATTTTAAAACATAAGGAGACATGTGCTATATTTAGTAAACAAAAAATAAATTTAACGAGCAAAACAGCAGAGCAATAATATACCTCTGAAGTGATGATAAGAATCTATTAAACATTCATTAAAACTTCTGTATCTTTTAAAACCCAGTACTACTAAAGGTACACACATTACATTTTTTACTTTTCAGCTTTCCTGTCTACAATGCCATTGGACTTTTCTTCCCTTTATACTGCAGAGAAACCAGATTGTAGCCCCTCATCTCTTTCCATTGTGGCTGAATAGAAACAATTGAAAATATGCTTCAGAACATTTACATTGATACCCACATTTAAAACTAAAAGTGGGAGTAGCCATGTGTATTTTAGTTAACCATAATAATTTGGATTTTTGTTTATTACATCCTTTTCCATGCCATGTCAGAACATGTGTAAGCCTGGATTCCCCTGGGATATTTTGAGCAACATTCTGTTGCATGTAGTTTGGACTAGGAGAGAATATTAAAAACGCTGCTGTGTTGTGTTAGGGTCTGTTTGAGAAGACTCGGGGCATGTTTGTTCTTTGTGTGTCTGGCCGTGCTAAGCACTGTGTGCTTACCTGGTGTCCTGGGAACTTAGTTTCTCCCGAATCAGATAGAGGCCATGGTTTTCCCTTCCTACTGAGGATCTTCCCCTTCTGGGATTGTCCTAAAAGTGCACTGCCTTAGTAGTCTGAAAGCAGTTTAATCTGGTTGGCAAGGTAGAGAATCCAATGCCAGGCAGTTTTCAGACATCCCTGTCTCTAGTCCAAGAGGATCTCCTCTGTGGGCTCTGTTATTCCTCTCTTTAAAAGCAAGGGGGTAAGGACCCTAAAACCTTGAAAGAAAGAAAGCCAAACTGCTTTTCTATGTATACAGCTCATATTTAAGAAGTTTGTAATGCACTCTTCAGCATCTTACAGCGCACAGAAATCTAAAATAGGGGCTTCCATTCTGTTCTGCTTATGTGATAATTATGCTGATGTCCAGGTTGGTTTGTTTTTTAGTTCAGAGGATTTAACTTGTACAGCATCAGCTAACTATATGGGAGATTTGATGTTTTAATTCCATCTGTCTGTGATGGGAAGGATGTGCTAGTGTGGGATTTGGGAGACTTGTGTCAGTATTTTTGTTATTACAGAATGTACAGAAAGCACATGCCTTTTAAGCTGTCTCCAGCCCCAGTTTCAACGAGACTGAATTTGTGTTGGTAGCTGGTGAGCATTTAAGATAGCTCCACACAGACTTTTCAGGGAACATGTCCTCTCATTAGCAGAGGCTATTATTGAAGTTAGAGAGACACATTGTAGCCACTCTTGATCCAATGGGTGGTTTCAGGGTTATTTTGTGCAATATCCCAGCACTGATGAAAGTTTATATTGGGAGCAGAGGGTCACAGAAGAGGCAAATCCAATACTAGAGAGTGTAGAGAATCAGTCAACTGCAAATGATGAAGTGGCTGGACACCTATCTCTAAGGCTACCCTCAGTGATTTGAAACCAGCTTTAAAAAGGCGAACAACTGATATAATTTTGGGCTATGATTGTCTGTAGAGAAATACACCAAGATTGTGGTTTCAGATGTGTGGAACATGGTCAGGTGGCTCCTATCCCCTTGCTGGGTGTAGAATACTTACAAGCATCGATTCTGATGGTTTTGCGATAAGTAGTTCAGAGCCCATTGCCTTCAGGGCACCTGGATTTCACACACCGTTACCACCCTCACTTTCTAGTATTCCTGAGCTTTCTTCTGAGATGGTACTAGGCTCTTCCTCTGAGCCATCAGGTGCTGGCGTGCAGTTTAGAGAGATCTGATAAGCCTTGTGAAGGAGAGAGTGTGTGCGTGTGTGTGCCTGAGACCACTTAGAGTTGTGAGCTGAGAGAGAGAGAGAGAGAGAGAGAGAGAGAGAGACAGAGACAGAGACAGAGACAGAGACAGAGAGACAGAGACAGAGACAGACAGAGACAGACAGAGACAGACAGAGACAGACAGAGAGACAGAGACAGAGACAGGGAAAGCAGGAGGGAAGGGATTAGTGGCTCAGTGTAAGGGTGGGTGTTGGGACAAGGTGTTAGGACACTCCTGTGGGGACACATGGCTAGCTGATGCAGGCATATTGAGATATGGTATGGGAATTTTGTGGTTTGAAGTTAGTCAGCTTCTGGTCTAGGACCAGAAGGGTTAATTCCACAGTCTGCTGCCATTTTGGTTGGATGTTGTATCTTTCTCTTCCTTTGCCCAGTGATGCTCTCCTAGGTCTGGAGCTCCTCTAGGAGCAGGAGTCCTTCTGACTTCTGTTTGTCGTCTTAGTGTCTGACGCACAGTAGAGAAATGAGTGTTTGTTGAATTCAGTATACATCTCTGAAGGCTGGTATATTTAAATTTCAGATGCCTAGGGAGATGGGAGTGTCATTTCTATTTTAAGGGTGTCAAGCGGAAGGGAAAGGGGGGCTGCAGTTCAACAGTCAACAGCAATTTTGACCAGAGTTTCCTGGAAGGAGAAAGACTTATGTGCAGTTCCTTGCTTTGATTTCAATGTCACCTTGATGTTAGCTTTATTAAGAGAAGAGAGACTTTGCCTTCTACTAGCATGTCTTGCGACAGTATAGCTCTGTGCGACTAAAACAGTCATAGGCAAAGGAGAATGTTTACCTTAAATTAGATTTCCAAGGGAACACTTCTAGCTTTAACTGCTATGAAAGCTGGAACTTTTGTTCTCTAGAGGATTGTCAGTCGTGCTGTAGAAAGGGGCATGTTTGCAAACAGTGAGGAGTAAACTTCTGACTGCTCTGTGTACTTCAACTCAAACCCCTGGTATGCACAAAATGGCAGATGATTTCAAAGCAACTATCATTTTCAATGTGTAGGAAAGTATTTTCCTATGTCTCACCCCCTAATGGGTTACACACACACACACACACACACATACACACACACACATATATATATATATACATATATATATAACATAATATGTTATAGATATGTTAGGTATGTATAGCTAGACTATAAGATTTGAATTACTGTCTTCAAAAACCAGTAAGTGATATATACTTAATAATAGACATACTCACATTTGTGGTTGAAAAGTACTTAAATTCTATTACAGGAATTCACTTTCTTTGATAAAGTTTAAGGAAAGATACACAAAAAATTATACATGCTAAAGTGAAGTAACATCAGGGTCAGGTATGTCAGCAGTTGTGCCACATGGCTGCTGGGGACTTCAGGCCTTTCATTACACATACAATAATACCTACACAGCCTAACATGTGACTGGCTAGGCTGTATGTAACTGTATGGCCTGGACTCTGTCTATGGAGACATGGCAGTGAACAAGAGAAAAAGCGCTCGGCTACCTTAGACAGGCCAGGCAATCCACACAGAAGATGGGAGAAGAGAGGTCCACGATGTGTGATGATTAGTAGATGGTTGGTGTGGGTTAGATGTTTGGGGAGAAATAGTGACATGGTGATCAAAAGCAGTAAAATCCTTGATACATACCTTTTTAGAATTATTTTTGTATGTATTTGCTAAAGATGCTGTCTGACAGTTTTTGTTTTATCTTTAGGTTTTTTTTTCATAGTGTTACAGCAGTTGGATGAGATTTTTAAAATATCTATATTGACTCATTTTCATGAAAAAAGATTAAGTTCAGTTTTGTTAAAGAGGTAAATGTTAATTTGGTGGCATTATTTCAAGTACAGTCAAGCATTTAAGGTTTAGAATGTTCTGAGTTACTATATTTAGATTTCTACATAATAAGAAACATTTTTAATAATTATTGATATACATATTCTATCTCAGCATAAAAAAACAAATCAAAATCAGGCAACTCAGAGGTGGCTTTGGGTAGTATTGCTATTTTTATACCAGTATCACATAAGGAATTAATTGTTTTATCTGCATGTTACTCTTTGATTATTTTATACATGCGTGTGTTGACTTTTTAGGACTCATGTTTCCAGTCTGCATATTCATTTACCAACCTTCCAAGCTTTTGAAGATCTATAAGTGCAATTTTGTTTTTGTGTTTTAAATTGCTTTTTAAAATGATTTCTTTTAGAGCACGTTGTATTCCTTTCAGCCTCTAGTTATTGTGTTTCTTTGTTTGTTTGTTTGTTTGTTTGTTTGTTTGTTTGGTGAGCTCACCCATGTTGCCAGTCAGCTTTATATTAAACCTTTAATACATACACCTGAGAGCACATATGTGGAGGTCCATAGGACGACTTGTGGGACTAATTTCTCTCCTCAAGTGACATGGGTCCTGGGGTTCATTTCAGGTCATTGGGCTTGGCAGGAAGCACATTTACCTGCTGGGACATCTGACCAACTCATGTCAGTCATATTAATGGCTTTCAAATGGTCAGGTTATTATGACCTAATTTATGAGATAGTTCTCTTATTTAAAAATTTTGCTTTCGTTGAATCTTGCTGTTATGAATAATCCTGAGTCAAGATTCTTGTGGCTTCCAGCTGTTTTTTTTTTTTGTGTGTGTGTGTGTGTGTCTTAAAGTGTGTTTTCTTAGATTATACAAGTACAAATTTGAAGTACAAGTTAAAAAAAATTAGGGAAGATTTGACTTTTTTATTTATTTCAAGTTATGACTAAATGCTCCATCCAGGATTGAACTTGAAAATAATGGGGAAAAATAACAGTGTCAACTTGTGCAGAGCCCTGCTCCTGACTCTGCAGCCTACATAACAAGTTCCTGAGGAACTTTGGCTCTTTCTCAGCAGATGACCAGCCAGAACTTGCAACTCTTTATATTTACCAGAAACATGCTAAGAGTTCACCAATCTAAATACTTTCTTGTAATTCATTCTGTCTGAAAAGGCCTCTCTGAAATCCCATTTCTGGCAACAAAATAGAAGAGTGGGTCTCAACTTGTGGGTCGTGATCCCTTCCGAAGGGGGGTGGAATGAGCCTTTTACAGGGTCACCTAAGACCACTGGATAAATATCAACATACATTTACGTGATAATTCATAACAGTAACAAAATTACAGTTATGAAGTAGCAACGAAAATAACAAAGTTATGGTTGGAGGTCAAGACAACATGAGGAACTGGATTAAAGGGTCGCAGCACTAGGAAGGTTGAGAACCCCTGCAGTAGATGGACGAGACCTCAGGTGATCATCATCACTGAGAAACACCTCTCTTGCGAGCCTGTGTTGGATCCTCTCTCATTTGGACCCAGCCACTCTTAGTCTGTTGAGTATGTGAACCTCGACCCAGGGAAGAAACAGATACTGCTCCATATCTGGAACAGAATGAGCCACAGATGAAAAACAGTCAGAAAAAATTACATTTGTACTAAACATGTAACTGCTTTTCTTCCTGCCATTTCTCTTCTTCATCCCTCTCTGTTTCTGTCCCCCCTGCCCTGTGTGTGTGTGTGTGCGTGTGAGTGCATGTGAGTGCGTGTGTGCATATGTGTGCACATGTGTGCACACACACACGTATGTAAGTACAGGTGTGGTGCCTTTTTACACTTGAGTGGAGGCCAGAGGAGATGCTCAGTGTCAATCACTGTCATCACTCATTCTCTGAGACAGGTTCTGTCTCTGAACCAGAAGCTTGATTGGTCCCAGGCAAACCCCAGCAATAGTTCTGGCTCTATATTCCATGGTGTTGGGGTTGCAGGCAAACACTGTCAAGCCTGAGTTTTTATAGCGGTGCTGAAGATTCAAACCTAGGTCCAATCCTTGAATAGCAAGTGCTCTTATCTGTGAATCCATCTTTCCACCCCCTCTCATCACTATCTCTTGATAATATATGCAACAATTACAGCTTGCGCCTTCCTTTTAAGTTCAGATGACGTTCAGTAAATGAGGAGGTGGTGTAGTTTTTACGTCAATATACAATAATTTCAACAGGGACTTGTGTGTCTGCAGTAGTGTGTGGGATCCCCCTTCATCAATACGTAGTAGACCTTAGTGTGGATAAGGAAGAACCTTTTGGACCTGGCCTTGTGCATTTTAGCCACAGTTTTGGTTGGGTTTTTGTTATCCTGGCTTACAGAGCTTAGGCATAAAACTAAGTAAAATATTTTGTTTTATATAAGAATATAGATCCAGTAAATAAAATGGCCTGCTGCCCAGGACACAGCAATTACCCTTTCTCTGTGCAGTGAAATCCTAGCAAGTTCTGAGTGCATTAGTGGTGGGCATTATCATACCACAGTCATTTCTCTCTAGGTCTATCTGGACTTTGCTGTGCCACAGCAGAGCTCTGGGTCCTGGCCACACACTGCAGATTTTGTCTACCTTCTCCCAAGAGGGAACACTTTTATCCCTGATGAAAATGGACGTGGTATATTTAAATTTAATGATGCCTATTGTCTATTTTCTACATGGAGTCAAAGGGAGGGCAATAAAACTTCACAAGCTGGGGTGGATTCTTACCTTGTGTAGCAGCAGTGTCCAGGGCAGTGCTTGCTTATTTAGCTTTTACCAATGAGGTCATTTCAAATATTTTTTTTTAGCAATGAATAGTAACAAAACATACCCTGAGGATTACAGGTGGTGGTGGTGGTGGGGAGAAAGCAAGCTTATTTGATGATATAGTTTCTTTTTCTTAAAAGTTTGTACATTGGGATAGCAGAGGTGGCTCAGTAGTTAGAAGCCTTGGCTACTCCTCCAAAGGGCCCAGGTTGATACCCAGTAGCCACATGGTGGCTCACTGCCCTCTGTAACTCTAACCCCAGAGAATCTTTCTTTCTTCTGGCCCTATAGATACCAGGAACACATGTAGTATACAGATGTACATGCAGATAAGACATCCACACATAAAATAAATAAATATTAAGAAAACTTTATAAATTGTACTTTTTTCTCCCAATAGATAGGAAAGAGTAATGTTATTTATAAAACACGTATAAGTAATAAAAAGTGATAAATAATAAATAAAAATGTGTGAAAATGCCTTTGTTATTTTAAATTTTATCCCAGTGAGTCATGGACACGAACCACTTAGCTTATCCAGGGAACACAGTGCGGGATTAGAAATATTAACTGCTTTTTAAAAAGACATTATTAATTTCCCTTTTCATATTACTCATTTTTGCCCCCTCCATTATAAGTCTCAAACAAGACTTTATAATTTATAAGGCAAAGTTATACCTTATATAATGGTAAAACGGACAAGAACTCCAGTGTCCTCCTCAGACAGTGCCCATGTTTGTCCTTTGCGTGTGCACCCAGGCGGCCCCTGAACAACAAGAGCACCGCCACCGTTCTCACCAAGTGTGCACAGCGCTGTGCTGTGTGCTAAGCTGCGACCTAAGCCTTTTTGATTCTCGGCTAGCATATTCCCTCAGGCCCTGTGTTCGTTCTTCTGCCGTGCATTTGTTTTCTGAATCTGCCTTCTTCAATGCACAAGCTGATGTGTACAATAAAGAAGCTTATGCAATTATTTTGCCACCATGATAAATGTTTGCGTAAAGCTCAGAGTGATCCTTGGGGAGGTATCATCTCTGAAATTCCATCCTCTCTTGAAGGCACATTTAACTTTTGAAGTCTCAATTTAAGAAACACTGACTGTTGCACCTGGCTTGGAGTTCAATTAGGCGTGACTCTTTAAATCCTTCACTAAATTCTCCTTCCATTGTGAAAGGATGGTCTTCCATAAACATGAAACCAGGGATGCTGCTGTCGATTTTTTTTCTTTTAAACAGTCAGCTCTCAGTGCTTTCATTTCGCCTTGGGCACGTCTGATCCTGTTGCTCCCTTCAGGTGCCGTGACTGGCTCCTGCTGTTTGTTTACAAGCTCTGGACAGTTCCGAGCCTGTACATAGCAAGCTTGTTGGATCAAACTGCCAGATCTGGCCTCGTGTACTTTACCCAGGCCTTGCTCTTCTGATGACAGGTGCAGGATTGGTGCTGGAGTTCATGAAAAGGAGTCCGTTCACTGTTTCTGGGCCCCAGGGAGGAGGGTCATTTTGTGTGTGTTCTTTAGTAGAGAGATAATTTTAGGTTTCTGCTTCTTAGGTTAATATTCCTTGTGCTAAGTCAGATTTTGTTATAAATAAATACATGCAGATAAATAAGTAAGTAAATATCCATCAATAAATAAGTAAATAAATAAATATTAAGAAAAGTTTATAAATTATTCTTTCATTTCTCCTAATATTAATAGCAAGAAAAGGAAGAATAATGTTATAGCCCCTGCCATTTTGAATCCTCCCTGTGATTTGTGGATGTAGACTGTTTACCTCACCCCGGGAATGTATGGCAGAAGTAATGGAAACACTAAGTGCGTTTCCTTACCACATTATTAACTTCCAGTATTCTCAGTTTTTGAGTACTCAATTTTTTTTATACTCTCCTAATTAAAACCAAGCTCTCAAACTCGACTTTATGATTTATAAGGTAAAATCGGACAAAAAAACCACAGTCAGCTGAGAACTCTGTGTCTCTGATTACAGTGTTATTCACAGTCAGCTTTGAGGCCTGGCAGTGGCCAGTTACGTTATTAATTTCATCCCAAACTTGCATGAATTTATCACACAGTGGGATTTTGAACTTGCGTAAAATGGAGCTAAAAGCTTTGTAGGGAATTGAGTGTCCTGAATTCAAGTTGATTGTCTACTTTCTCGGTAATATCAACCTGGCTCTTCTGCTTTGAGCAGGCTAGTATCGCTCCACCACTGAAATTATGTACGCAAAGCACTTTATAGTTGTTGGAATCCCACTATCCCCAGTTAGATTACAGCTAGAGGGTGTTTATCATTCCTCAGATATGAGGATAGGAACAGGTGTCTGTGCACACATGCAGTCTCTCCCTAGCCTATACGACATGTTTTTGTTTGTGTTATGCACACCCATTTCCTTACACTCCTTTGGAATTCCTGTATTCCTCCCATAACATTCAAAGACACGTCACATTTAAATTAAAATAGGAAGTAGAAATGACTGTACACTTTTTGAAAGTATCATATTCTTCCATTTATTCCTTAAGCAGGTATACATGCACATGCTATTTATGCATGAAAACATGCATCTCTCCATCTATATCTGTGTCTATGCCTAAAATTGTGTGTGTGTCTGAGTGTGTGTATGTGTGTGTGTGTGTGTGTGTTTGTGTGTGTGTGTGTGTGCATGTGTGTTCCCAGAAGCATATCTCTTTCAGATGTCCTTCTCTATTGCTCTCCGTCTTAGTTTTTGTGATAGGGTCTCCCAGTGAGCCTAAACTCCCATTCTTATTACTCCAGCTGGCCAACAAGCCCTGGATCTGTCTATGACCCCCCAGTGCCAAGAGTAGACTTGGAGCATTGCATCTCGCTTTTACACAGATTCCGGACATTTGAACTCACGTGCTGAAGCTTGTCCAGCAGTTTATCTGCTGAGCGATCTTCCTCTTCCTCTACCAGAGGCCGATATTCGTTAGATACTTCTACTTTTGTGTTTTATTTGTATACTGTTCCCCACTCCCGCTGCCAAGCCCAGTGCTGTACTGACTTGTACATACTTGTGGAAAATGAAAGGTAGATTCATGGCAACCATAAAGGTGTGTGTGTGTGTGTGTGTGTGTGTGTGTGTGTGTATGTGTGTCTGTCTGCCTGTCTGTCTGTCTGTCTGTTTATATGTGCATCCATATCTGCGTGTATTTGTGGATTGTATAATAATATAGTTTTAAAGCATTTGCAGATTTGATGGGGTGGAGGTTTTGCTGTATACTTTTTACACTATTCCAGTTTTAAATCAAAGCAGTTTCTCAGTAAGGCAGAATGGGAATTTTGCTAGGTATGTGGCCATTTTTTTTAGAAAAAGGTACTCTTCTAAAACACTTAAAAAATTTTAAATTCAGATTTTATTCCTTTTACCAGAAGTTCCTCATTTCTTTTCAGAGTGACAGACTTATTTTTCACACAAACATCTTATGAAGGATTTTTACGACTGTAGATGTTCACCTAGGTACTTTCAGTCATTCATATTTTTATATTAAATTGTTTTCTCTTTGCATTTCAGTATTTTAAAAAATTACTACAGAAGCCTCTATTTCTTTTGACATTTTCAAGATTCATTTTCTATGGCTTATGTCTCTACCATCGAGATATGAAGCAGAAAACCTACTTTGTTTCAGACAGGTAAAGCAGAATGATTTATTTGTGAAATAAGGTTCTAATTGCCCTATCATTTTCTCTGTGATTGAAATACAAGATAAGGGAACAATAAAGAAAATCATTCTCTTACAATATCGCAAACAAACGAAGAAACAAAATTATTACGAAGGGTCAGATATGTACAATGCTACAAGAATGAGCCTGTGCGATGTATAGCTGTGCCTTGTTGCTATGCAGCCTACATTTGAAGGAAGGCCATGAAGACCGAAAGGCTAAAGTCAGTACTTAACAGCATTCAGATTTTTAAACAGACGTCATTAGCATCCTTTTAATGCAAGATATAGGCCTATATCTAACACCTAAGAAGGACATGTTTCATGGTAAGAAATGCCAGTGCTATGAATTCGCCTAATGAAGCATAGGAGAAAAGCTCATTGTTTATATTTTTTTTGTGACGTGTGAGGCTACATTTATACTTAACAGTAATGGTTAACTTTTTGTGTAGCCCAGCTTGGAGATTCATAAGGGGATTAATAGTGAATACCACTTATCAGTTATTCCAGAATTTACAGATTGTGTGAGCACTCCATAACTCAGTTCGCTCTCGTTTGAGATTTATTCAGTTCAATTACTTAGTTACATGTGAAAGCCAGCTTCAAATTCTCACTTCTTTCTATCTTGATATAGCAAGAAATTTTTCTATGAAGCAGTATCCGTCATGTGCGTTGAGAAAATAAATCAGGTATTCTAAATCTTTTAAACAAATTTTTATTTATGTACATGTGTATCTCTGTAGGGGTATGTGTGTGTGTGTGTGTGTGTGTGTGTGTGTGTGTGTGTGTGTGTGTGCGTGTGTGCCTATGAAGACCAGTAAAATGGTACTAGATCTTCAGGAGTGTGAGTTACCAGAGGGTGTCAGCTGCAGGATGTGGGTTTTGGGAACGGAACTGGGGTCCTCTGGTAGAGCTGAGGTTACTTTTATCATTGGTCCCCTCCTCCAGCCTCAGTACTGTACTGTTTATAGCTCTACTTGGTGGAGTGGTCTGAGAGACGGCGGCCAAAAATGATGCACACTAAAGTCTCCTGCAATAGCCAATTTCATTCAGAGCATTAGACAGTTTACACCTCGAGGGTTAAGAACAGTTACTTGAGTAAAGTTCTCATGAGTTCAATCTG
The DNA here is from genome assembly GCF_021556685.1 of Rattus norvegicus. NCBI lineage: Eukaryota > Metazoa > Chordata > Mammalia > Rodentia > Muridae > Rattus > Rattus norvegicus. The sequence continues at coordinate 64,442,941 of NC_141539.1, forward strand.
TGCACAATCAAGCTGCATTTGTCAAAATCATGTTTTTCCACAAAGTCATATGAATACCAACAGCTGAAGTAAACTCACTCCTGTCTGCTACACCTGGGAGGAGCATCAAACACATTCTAACAACAATTCTGTGTTTGAAAGAAACGAGGTCCCCAAACTTTTGTCCTGTTTTCTTGGAGTTTTTTCACTAGCACTCCAAGTTCCCCTCATACGATCCCATTCTTAGACTGTGTCCTGACAGTGTATATTCTTTTGTTTGTTTTGTTTTTCCTGGTGGAAATCCTTAGTTACTTTTTGTCAAACATGCTATTTTCTTTTCATATGTTGCCAGTCTTAAGAAGAACTTTAGTATTACCTTCCCCAGGTCTCTCACAACTGCATGTCTCTGCGCTAAATACCTCATCGAGCCTATGGATCATGTGAAATTACCAGCAGAAAAGATTTAAAACAAATTAAAAAACTTCCTGAGCCTGAACCTCTGGCCCAACACAGTCACTGGGAGTTTTTTTTAAAAGGGATTATTTGAGGCGAAGGTCTAGCGATATTTTTATTCTTAGCCACTCAGAGAGAAATGCTAAAATGAGGTTTTTGCTAGGGAACTTGGTAAGGAGTGTCAGTCTGGATGAACTGGACTTGAAAGACAAGTAATGAAAAACTATATGGACACCCGAGTGGTCAGAGATACCATGGGGCCGAGAGATAAGGGTTCAGAACTACTCTCAAACCCAAGATGAATTCTGTCTTACCTCCCAGCCCAGCCCAGACCAAAAACACCTCTGTGCGGTTGTACGGAGATGTGACTGGGCACCTACTCATTTCTTCAGTTACAGCTTTTATTAAATGCCAGATGTTGAGTGCCTTTGTCTTCATTTACTCTCATTCAGTTTTTACGTAAGCAGGAGACAGGCATAATGATCCCCACTGTCCTCACTGGTTTACTGTAGTTGTAGTAAAACAGCAGAGACAAGGCAGCTTCTAGAAGGAGGAGCTTGCTCGGGCCACCAGAACAGGAAGAGCATCCTAGTGGAGAAGTGGCATCAAGCAGTGAGCATGGAGGCTGGACCAGGAAGGCACAGTTTGAATTCCTACCATGAAGCAAAGAGAGCTACCAGAAAATGACACATACTCGCATAGCCCACTTCCGGCGACATACTTCTGACAAGGCAAGACCTCCCGAACCTCCCTAACAATACCGTCATTTCTGGAGCAAGTGTTGAAGTGCCTGAGAATGTAGAGATCATCTCATTTAAACCAGCACATCACAGTTGGCACATAATAAGAAAGTTATGCTTCCGTAATCTAACACACACTAGAAGTTTAAGTTACTTAGAAAGGAAAACTGCTCCAAGGCCAGGGACCACCCACCCGTCTGAAAAAAGAGATCTCAAATATTTGAAAGACCCAAGAATTTAGTCAATTTTGCTAGTTCTTTGATGCAGTTTATATTGAGCTGGGGCCATGTGAACTCCTCTATTTTAACTCACTAGCTAGCCCCTGCGGCTCCCTTAGGTTAAGACTTTACAGTAATGGTTCTCAAGGTAAATTGGAGACCAAATGAAAAAAAAAAACAAGAAGTAATACTAATATCAAACACGAATATATTTTTATTTATTTACATGTACCTGTGGTTCAGTGGCAACCAGGAGACACTTTGATTATAGTGATGATTAAAGTTATGGCTGTGCAGAGCTCTGATGATCCCGCATTTATATATAAAGAAACCAGCACAGGAATAGGTTACTTTCTTAGCCATAAATCAGTTTTAGCCACCACAGGCTTACACACAACATTTCCACAGCTTGGATTCACTTTCCTCCACCTTTCTCTCAGTTGGCCAAATCGAACCCATTCTTTATGGTCTAGAAAATGCTTTGCCTGACAGATTTCTCTGGCACTTAACGTATATAGCACAGTGCCACAGTTACATTTCTTTTCCTGTAGCAGTTACAGACTTCCGTTCCATAGAAGGTTTTTGACAAGTTTTCTTGGAATGAAAGGTGAATAAATTATATACACAATTAACTGTGCAACCAACCAGTTTTACCTCCTTGGCTCAAACTTTCTAAATTCTTGAAATATTCAAATAAGGAGTAACCAAAATCATGATTAGAAATCTCTGTGTACACTTCACTTGGTGGCTTTCAAGTTAAGGGACTTGACTATAGTGTCTTTTAGAAAGTGTTTCTTAAAATTTGAAAATATAATTTATATATTATACTTATGTGATATAAATTTATATATTTATTAGTAAATACAGATTCAAAAGAATTTCACAATAAATAATAGTCAGACTTGACCAGATATATTTCCATTTTAGAAGTGCTCATTTGTCAAGGACCAGCCTGGGCTTGGAGAAGGGTTTCTAGGAGCAGTGAAACAAAGGACTGGAAGTCAGATCGTGGATCCAAGCTGGAGGCCTATGTTCTGCTGGCGACAGATTTCTAGCATGCTTTCTCTAGAGAGCTCCAGACAGCTCTCTCTCTACGTTCTGCCTGAGACAGTTCTCCAAGCAGTTCAATTGAAGTGACGTTGGGAAACCTGAGAGTGCAATTGCTGAATGAAAGTCAAAAGGACTCCATGTAATAACTGATGACATCCGTTTAAAGGAATGTCAGAAGTACATGGAGCTTGTGTTCCATTAAGCTCTGTAATTGCCTATAATGGCATTGGAATATATAAACCTGGAAGCCACTCGAGAAGACTTTTTTGCCTGGTTGTCAGTAAAAGTCAGTATACCCTGTCAGCGAAATAAGTACCGAGTATTCAGAGGTCATAAACTAAAAGTAGGAGGATTGTTAATATTTTGCCTTAATGCTAGAATTGCCTAATATTTATTTTTAAATGACTTGTATGAAACGTTGAAAGAATGTAAATAGTCCTCACTAATTCAAATAAAGAAAATGTTTTGGAACCTACGAAATTAGCATGTATTCAGAGACTTTAATACTGTGGGTAAATGTCATGAGTGCAAGGTTATTAGACATGAGTTTGCAGCTACAGTGAATGTGATGCACCCTGTGTCAGTTTACAGTTTAGATTTCCCTCAGTAAAGGATTAACAGCTCCTCACCTGAAGTCTTGCCGTACAGTAGATCGTTCTTTGCAATGTATTATATCAGGTGCTGTAGGCTCTGGCCTGTCTTTCTGTGTGTAACTACAGTGAAGCACTAGCAGATGGCTAGGATAATCTCTAGCACCAACCCAACCACTGCCTTCAGTGTTCTCTTTACTCCTTGTTGCTCTCTTCCCCGCAGAGAGATCTGCTTTGTAAAATGTGCAAAACGCTAGGACTCCTTTGATGCATAGCAAAACTGTTTTTTGTTTGTTCGTTTCTTTTTTTTTTTCAGATGGTGCTTGAGTGTCTGAACATTATTAGCGTCTACTGATTCAGAAGTTGTTTTTACAAACAAAGGCATGTTAGTGCTGGCAGGAAGGCTCAGCCAGCAAATGCATTTGCTGCACAGACTGATGTCCTGAGTTCCGTCCCTGTAACCCATTTCTTATGGAAGGCAAGAGTCGTACAAATTGTTTCTGATCTGTATTGGCATGTTTAGGCATGGGTATCATGTGTGTAAGCACACACACACACACACACACACATACACACACAGACGGTAAGTACATGCAATAGAAAATTTTAAATATACACAGTAAAATATGAAAATGAGTTGCGTAAGACGGGTCATACAGCAGATGACCCAAAGTTAACTAAATATTCACCTACTGATGAGTATTTGTAAAGTAAAACCCCTAGACTGATTGCTGTCCACTGTCTTAAGCCATCAGTGGTCTCTGAAAAGTCATTTACTTGTTCTACATGAAGGGACTTATGCCTATATTCCCAAAACTTCGGAGGCTGAGGCAGGAGGATTGCTGTAATTTCAAGACTAGCCCCTGTTACATAGTAAATTCATAGCCAGCCAAGACTACAGAGTGGGACCCTTCCTTGCCCCTCTCCTTGTCCTTTGAATCCTGTAGAAGATTTTAAATTTGTTCCAGAATAGCCATTCCTGGCCAGTGTGTTTTTATGTTTTCTCTCTATTTGCAAAGTGGTAGAGCAAAAGATACACGGGCCATGGGTCTGGGAACTTTACTTTCCCCCTCTGCCTTTCATTGGCTGTGACTTTTGAAGGGGTAACTTGAGTACTAGATTTCTATTATTTATGCATGCAGTTTAACTCATGCCAAATCCCAGAAGGCGTACCTACAAATAGATAATGTAGTTATTCTAGGACAGCTTGCCTACTGTGAACGGGGCCCTGAGTTCAGTCGATGCTGTCACCATTACCACCAAAACAAAACAATCCAACCCAGCCCCCAAACCATGGTACCATCCAGTCTGTCTCTAACTGTGCAGTTAATGAGACTGTGTGCATCTTTATTGTGTGGCCATAGCCACTGTCCATTTAGAGAACCTTTTCATTTCCCTAAGTGGAAATTCAGTACCTGTTTAAAGAGATGCTGCCGGCAACTGCTCGTTTGTTTTCGTCTCCATGAATTCTATGGTGGTCTTTGAATGAGGGTGGTAAGATAGCTTAGCTCCAATAGAGTATAGAAATACTTTTTTCTTCTGTCTTTGTCTTTAATAACTACCTTAGGTCATAGCCAAAGAAATAGAATTATCTGAGTATGTATATCCTAGGTTTAAAATTTGGTTCTGTGGTTTATTTAGCATACGTTTAGTTTTATATTAGTTGACTTTTTCCGTGACTGCCAGTTACTGCACCAATACTGGAACAAGATTACTACAGCTACAGGAGTCAGTGAGGGAATGCTCTCCGGAGTGTGCCTAGCCAATTAAATAAATGTAATCCAGTTGAAGTGTCAGCCATTTATGTGAATTTCATTTGATTTCTACCTATGCCTTTCAGAAACTTGATATATGGTTTATTTGACGTAATTTCAGGCTGAGAATATTTCTGCAATATGAGAATGAGGAATTATGTGATTGAATCATGGTTTAATGAAGTGCAAAGAATATGAAATGAAATATAAATAATATGTAACTCAGAGAGTATTTACGTAACTGGTATTTGCCTACTGTACGTTTTTATATTTATGTTGTCTGTGGATTTTTACAATCCAGAAAGGTGGTTTTACAAGTGTTGATATCTTTTAAAACACTCTGTATAATGTAATTAGGTGACAGGAATTTTTGTTTTTTATTTTCTCAAATAAATTGGCATTATCAAGCCAGCCCTTTGCTCAGTGTGTTCACTGGGAAAATATTCATGGTCCGAATGCCATAACCAGCAGTGTAGCTCTTAAGAACTTCACTGACATCCGTAGTGCAAAGCAGAAAAGGCTCTCTAGTGTAAAGCAGTTACCAGAGGGATGATGGTGCTACCGTTGGTGAGGCCAGGCTTCAGGGTGTTGAGGGGTACAGAGATAGCAGATCAGGCCGAGAAGAAGCAGAATGGGTGTATTCCACAGTGACCCTTTTATGCCCCACGTTCAATGGCACACACAGTATGAAGGAATGAATGAAAGGTAACTAATGAACACATGCACAGTTTACTTCAGACACAGTCTGCCAGCCTCAGAAAAAGATCAAGGATTTGTTGGAGTCTTGAAACCTAGACAATTTTAAGAGGAGTCCTGTTTAAAAAAAATTAAATTGCACGGATAAATTTAAGCATTAGTTTGTATTTAGAATGAAAAATGAAATCACAGCTGCTTAGAATGTGTGATTACACGGTCCCCACAGTAGTTAGCGGGTTGTACGTTACACCTGGTGATGGCAGTTTTAGCTGCTTTCTTCCTCTATAGGATGCCTAATGCTTGATTACTTCTGTGTCTACCCGTGCTTTTTTTTTTTTTTTTTTTTTTTTTTTTTACAGAGATTTGAATGGTAGACTTTCTGGTGGATGACAATAAAATTTTGTTTTAATTATTGATGACAGAAATATGTGAAAGACACAGCGTCACACAGGCATTCTCAGTCCTGGTGAAATTGCTTCAGCTTTATGCTCTATACATACTGGGTTCTCAGATGTTCTATATCAAAAAAAGGAAAAAAAATAAGGAAAAAAGAAAAAAAATAATTCGGTACAGCTGTCATTGTATATACATTTTCAACTATGGTCCTAATAAGAAAGGACTTGAGGTTTGGCCAGGAGTTGATTACAAACTGCTTCATCTGCTCGTACTGGTTGTGTCCCTTGGTTGGATTTCCCAGATTAGCTTTGAGCAGTGCATAGTTAAAGCTTTGTCTTTCAGGACACTAAGAAACACTGCTCTAGTTTCTCTTGGGAGGACTCGTATGTGGCAGGAGAGTTAGCGCAGTGGGAAGCCAGTGATGATGACAGAGGGCTTTCCAATGCTGGGCTGACTGTAGGTTATACATTCGGTGACCAAGCATCTGTACCTACACCTGCTAAACCCAGATCGAGCCCCCATCACCTCACCTGTCTTCTTGACCTGCCGACTCTGACCATCTAACATGTTTTTGCTCTGACCCAGGCTGGCCTGGACCATCACTTGCTCTGTGCTGGAAATGCAGATGTGCTCAACCATACTTGGTTCTAGATTACCTTTTAAATATCAAGTTATTGGCACTACCCAGTTTTTTTTTTGATTTTATCCTCTTTTTTTTTTTTATTAACTTGAGTATTTCTTATATACATTTCAAGTGTTATTCCCTTTCCCGGTTTCCGGGCAAACATCCCCCTCCCCCCTCCCCTTCCTTATGGGTGCCCCCCTCCCAACCCTCCCCCCATTGCCGCCCTCCCCCCATAGTCTAGTTCATTGGGGGTTCAGTCTTAGCAGGACCCAGGGCTTCCCCTTCCACTGGTGCTCTTACTAGGATATTCATTGCTACCTATGGGGTCAGAGTCCAGGGTCAGTCCATGTATAGTATTTAGGTAGTGGCTTAGTCCCTGGAAGCTCTGGTTGCTTGACATTGTTGTACTTTTGGGGTCTTGAGCCCCTTCAAGCTCTTCCAGTTCTTTCTCTGATTCCTTCAACGGGGGACCTATTCTCAGTTCAGTGGTTTGCTGCTGGCATTCGCCTCTGTATTTGCTGTATTCTGGCTGTGTCTCTCAGGAGCGATCTACATCCGGCTCCTGTCGGTCTGCACTTCTTTGCTTCATCCATCTTGTCCAATTGGGTGGCTGTATATGTATGGGCCACCTGTGGGGCAGGCTCTGAATGGGTGTTCCTTCAGTCTCTGTTTTAATCTTTGCCTCTCCCTTCCCTGCCAAGGGTATTCTTTTTCCTCATTTAAAGAAGGAGTGAAGCATTCACATTTTGATCATCCGTCTTGAGTTTCGTTTGTTCTAGGGATCTAGGGTAATTCAAGCATTTGGGCTAATAGCCACTTATAAATGAGTGCATACCATGTATGTCTTTCTGTGATTGGGTTAGCTCACTCAGGATGATATTTTCCAGTTCCAACCATTTGCCTACGAATTTCATAAAGCCGTTGTTTTTGATAGCTGAGTAATATTCCATTGTGTAGATGTACCACATTTTCTGTATCCATTCCTCTGTTGAAGGGCATCTGGGTTCTTTCCAGTTTCTGGCTATTATAAATAAGGCTGCGATGAACATAGTGGAGCACGTGTCTCTTTTATATGTTGAGGCATCTTTTGGGTATATGCCCAAGAGAGGTATAGCTGGATCCTCAGGCAGTTCAATGTCCAATTTTCTGAGGAACCTCCAGACTGATTTCCAGAATGGTTTTACCAGTCTGCAATCCCACCAACAATGGAGGAGTGTTCCTCTTTCTCCACATCCTCGCCAGCATCTGCTGTCACCTGAGTTTTTAATCTTAGCCATTCTCACTGGTGTGAGGTGAAATCTCAGGGTTGTTTTGATTTGCATTTCCCTTATGACTAAAGATGTTGAACATTTCTTTAGGTGTTTCTCAGCCATTGGCATTCCTCAGCTGTGAATTCTTTGTTTAGCTCTGAACCCCATTTTTTATAGGGTTATTTGTTTCCCTGCGGTCTAACTTCTTGAGTTCTTTGTATATTTTGGATATAAGGCCTCTATCTGTTGTAGGATTGGTAAAGATCATTTCCCAATCTGTTGGTTGCCGTTTTGTCCTAACCACAGTGTCCTTTGCCTTACAGAAGCTTTGCAGTTTTATGAGATCCAATTTGTCGATTCTTGATCTTAGAGCATAAGCCATTGGTGTTTTGTTCAGGAAATTTTTTCCAGTGCCCATGTGTTCCAGATGCTTCCCTAGTTTTTCTTCTATTAGTTTGAGTGTGTCTGGTTTGATGTGGAGGTCCTTGATCCACTTGGACTTAAGCTTTGTACAGGGTGATAAGGATGGATCGATCTGCATTCTTCTACATGTTGCCCTCCAGTTGAACCAGCACCATTTGCTGAAAATGCTATCTTTTTGCCATTGGATGGTTTTGGCTCCTTTGTCAAAAATCAAGTGACCATAGGTGTGTGGGTTCATTTCTGGGTCTTCAATTCTATTCCATTGGTCTATCTGTCTGTCTCTGTACCAATACCATGCAGTTTTTATCACTATTGCTCTGTAATACTGCTTGAGTTCAGGGATAGTGATTCCCCCTGAAGTCCTTTTATTGTTGAGGATAGCTTTAGCTATCTTGGGTTTTTTGTTATTCCAGATGAATTTGCAAATTGTTCTGTCTAACTCTTTGAAGAATTGGATTGGTATTTTGATGGGGATTGCATTGAATCTGTAGATTGCTTTTGGTAAAATGGCCATTTTTACTATATTAATCCTGCCAATCCATGAGCATGGGAGATCTTTCCATCTTCTGAGGTCTTCTTCAATTTCTTTCCTCAGTGTCTTGAAGTTCTTATTGTATAGATCTTTTACTTGCTTGGTTAAAGTCACACCGAGGTACTTTATATTATTTGGGTCTATTATGAAGGGTGTCGTTTCCCTAATTTCTTTCTCGGCTTGTTTCTCCTTTGTATAGAGGAAGGCAACTGATTTATTTGAGTTAATTTTATACCCAGCCACTTTGCTGAAGTTGTTTATCAGCTTTAGTAGTTCTCTGGTGGAACTTTTGGGATCACTTAAATACACTATCATGTCATCTGCAAATAGTGATATTTTGACTTCTTCTTTTCCGATCTGTATCCCCTTGATCTCCTTTTGTTGTCTGATTGCTCTGGCTAGAACTTCAAGAACTATATTGAATAAGTAGGGAGAGAGTGGGCAGCCTTGTCTAGTCCCTGATTTTAGTGGGATTGCTTCAAGTTTCTCTCCATTTAGTTTAATGTTAGCAACTGGTTTGCTGTATATGGCTTTTACTATGTTGAGGTATGGGCCTTGAATTCCTATTCTTTCCAGGACTTTTATCATGAAGGGGTGTTGAATTTTGTCAAATGCTTTCTCAGCATCTAATGAAATGATCATGTGGTTCTGTTCTTTCAGTTTGTTTATATAATGGATCACGTTGATGGTTTTCCGTATATTAAACCATCCCTGCATGCCTGGGATGAAGCCTACTTGATCATGGTGGATGATTGTTTTGATGTGCTCTTGAATTCGGTTTGCCAGAATTTTATTGAGTATTTTTGCATCGATATTCATAAGGGAAATTGGTCTCACTACCCAGTTTTTTAAACAACAACAACAACAACAACAACAACAACAACAACAACAACAAGTTTGCTTTCATTTTTATATTATCTTATTTTTTCCAGAAACTGGTTACTGTCATTCTCAGGCTATGGCTTGATGTCCACCAGGTTTTCTATTCAGGACCCTTCTGAAGAATCTCTTTTAAAGCCTTAAACCTTTCCCTTTAAGAAGGAAAATAAATCAGTTTTCTAAGAGTATTTCAGTATTAACAAAAAAGTCCACTTCCTTGGAATCTTAAGTCGGCCTGTGAAACCTTTCCCCTTTGTCATACAATATAGCCTGATTCTGTGAGTGACTCTACCCTATCCTCATCTCTACTTTCAACTCTCCACAGAGTCCATGTAATTGATAGTCCATGTAAGCAGGTGCCACACTCTGCTATTTACATGGTAACTGCAGGTTAAATAGTTCATATGTTTTAGTTCAAATGTTTAAAACTATTTTCAGTTCCTGGTGTTTGAATTTATGGATTTGGAACCCGTATGTATGAAGAACCAACTGTAATTGAATATATTTTATAACCATTACTGGTGGTGCTTCCTTTTGTTGTTTTGTGTTTTGTTCCAGGGTTTGCAATATATAATAATAACCCACCACAATGTGCTTTCAACTGGTTTTGGAACATTTCACATATTATGTAATTTTCTTGCAATGATATATTTCCATTTGTTGCAACCATCCTTTGTACTCTATGGTTATACATTTTCTGGTTTTTCCTTTCTTTCTTCCTTTTTCTTTATTTTTTAGCTTATTTGGTCTATGAAAATTTTTTCCTCTCCTTTAAAAAAAAAACAAAAAACAAAAACAAAAGCAAAACTCTGGACTTAACTTCCAAAGCTCAGGGTGAAATCCAGACAGCTGTTCAGATTTGTTGCCTTCTAACCATCAGGCTTCCCAGTCTTTTGTCTTGAATGTGAAAACCCTGTGTGTCTCTTTCCAATTTTTCTAGTATGGTGCAGGATGGATAGGGTGCTTCTTCAGAAATCCAGCGTATTTATTTTTTTTTCTGACCGAATTTGTTGTAGTGAATATAATTGCTCTAATTCAGAATGTTGAGTTTACTTATTCCTTGAAACAGGTGCACTGAATGCCTTTATTTTTAGAGATTTCAAGTGTTCTTTATATAGAGACAATAGCAGTTTTTCACATTATAATAAACTCTTAAAAATACCTGAAAAGCTGTGAAGCTTTCTTAAGAGTTAAGATAGCATTTAGGTGGTTTAATCTTTTGCCTGCGTGCTGATCTAACATGCATAGCATCAGAGCATGAACACACGCACAGTACATGTTGAATTATGAGGGTTATTTATAACTGTATGCTGCCTAGGGGGAGTCTGTTTAGTGATTGGTGTATAGATGAGCACAGCTGTAGCTATGTGCTAATGTCCACACGAGTCGTGAGTTTTGATGCACCCCTCTTTAGGTGGCTGTGCTCCACTCTAAAAGAGCTGAAAGCAGGAATTTCACTTGAAATAAGGAGTGGTTCTTCCACCCTACACGAATGTCTCAAATATACACATTATTAACTCAATTTAACCAACACAGGAAAATGTTGTTTAATTATAGCATGGAAAAATGAGTTACAGAATTTCTTGAGTGCTGGAGGAAATATTTAGGGAAAATGTTTCATGCAAAAGTGATTTTAACTGGCAGACACTTGTTAGCACTTAGAAACATTTATTCTCAGTTATAAATGGCATATTCTTAGCACCATTTTATTCTAGCTTCCCATCGATATATCATTTAGACACAAAGTGCTGAGGCAGGCTTTTCAGTCCTAGGCTGCAAAGGTATTGAAGGTGAATGTGATTTCAGTAACACATCCTCCGTCCCTGTGCTCTGTGCCTTGTGTTTTATTAGATGGCTTAAAATCCATTGTTGTGAAAGAGCACAGATTCACATTTATATACCTTTCACAAACATCAGCTTCATCATAGGTGTTCCTTTATCTACTCTCCTGTCTCAACCTACCTCTAATTTGAGTGTTTTACTGGGAGATCTACAGGAGTCACTGTCTCCAAATTTCCTATTCATATCGGTTTGCTGCCACATGAAATTTATTATTGAAACATCACATGGAAAAGATAAAATGCACTGTCACCTCGCCTCATCCCAGTTTGCTTTCAGTTGCTGGAAGCTGTAGGAACCACGATGTGCCTGCAATTTTGTGATGCGACGCTTTGGAAAAATATCTTCCTTAGAGACAGCTTGCAGCTCAGCCGTTGTGTGTATATGTCTATGTATCTTGTAGAAATAAAGTTGCAGATGCTGAAGTGGTTGCCCTGTGTCCCCTTGAACATGATCACTGGATAGATTAGATCATTGTCTTTTTAAATTAATCAAAACAGGACAGCTGCTGAACAGACTTTTCGGTAGTGCATTACTGTGTTTATTGCTATTTCAGTGGCTGGTAGGCATGCTCCTTGGTGTTACAGATCAGTGACCCATTCGTCAGTGTTTATACACTACTTAGGGTGAACTTACTTTTCCTTTATGTATTTAACACAATCTCCTGATTTCCAGTAATGGAGGATAGATGGTGTCTCTACACATCTGGTAGTAGGATGATTTCCTTTGAGTAGAAGTTGAATACCGTAATATGCTTAGCTATGTGGGTATGCCATCTAACTTCCTGTTCTTTAATCCTTCCAGATTGGGAACCGGGATAAAATAGATTCTATTTTATAGGTTAAGGATGAAGCTTAAATGAGAATGTATATGTGTATAATTTCTCACCCCCAGTAAACTCATAGCTACCAGCTGTTGTCACATGATTATTATGTGATGATTTTTTTCTTTAGACATGGTTTCTCTATGTTGCCCAGACTGTCCTGGAACTCAATCTGTAGATCAGACTGGCCTAGAATTTAGCATATTGTCATCAACTTTGTGGTTATCTGGTTCCTCTTGATTGACATAAGTCCCAGGCAACTAGTGACTCATCACTTCAATAGATTTGGCCTTTTTAGATATTTTGTTTAGAGCAGCGGTTCTCAATCTTTGTGGGATGCAACCTCTTTGGGAGTCACATTTCAGATACCACCCTTATCAAATATTTACGTGATAATTCATAACAATAGTAACATTACAATTATTAAGTAGCAACAGAAATAGTTTTATGGTTGTTGGTCATCACAACATGAGGAACTCCACTAAAGGGTCACAGTGTTAGGAACCCCAAGGGCAGCAAATACGCCTGTAAGCACAGAATCATGGTCTGGAGTGATGGAGTAATTACCCTGTTTTTGAGGTTTAGCCATGTTGTGCCTATGATTCGTTCCTTTTGATGGCTGGATAGTATCCATACTTATAAAGTTATCTGATTTTATTAACGCTCATATTATTTGATAGTTTCGTTTCAGGTTTTTATGTATCCTGAACAGTAGTGATACCCATATTCTTTCATAAGTTTTTCTCAAGCGTATGTTTTTATTTCTCTTGGGTAGGTGTGTAGGTGCTGAGTTTGGAGATAAATTTATGTTTAACTTATGAGAAAACTGCCAAACTGTTTTCCAAGGCATTTTAAATTCCTCCCTCAGTTTCTGATGATTCTATCTTTCCAGATCTCTACTAACATTAGACATTTTGTTTTGATTCTGACAAGTTTACTGTGTGTATAAGGTGGGCTGGTGTGTGAGCTTCCTCGCCCCCTTTTTTCTCTAAGCACATATTCTTCCTCAGAGTTTCACTGTTCTCTGATCATATGCCGAGTCTGCTACCATTCACACTTGGGCTCAGTGGGAGCATTTCTGAACCTTTATTCTCCTCTAAAATTTCTTGTGTCCAAATCTCTTTGATATACATTTGCTCCAGTTTCTCCCTCTCTTGATCTTGTTTCCTTCTTCCCCTTGGAGGTGCTCTGAGAGCTCACCTCACAATGAATGCAAAGCCGAATCTGTTTTCCTGGATGCAACAGTAGCAGGATGTAGATTGAATGTGAGTCATTGAAATAGAGAGTGAGTGAGGAAGACCTCTAACTTGGAGTGTCATTTGAACTGATGCTTGGATAGTAGGAGAAAATGGACCAATTACACATCTGTGAGAAGAGTCTTTCTAACACAAAGGTGAATGAAGAGATTTATTCATTAGACAACAAGGAGACACATGTGGAAATAGCAGAGCGAGAAAAAGGTGAAGGGTAATATGATAGATCCAGTCCTGACAAGCCTTTGATGTGGTGGCAGCTGTAGAAACTTGTGCTCCTGCTACCAACAGAGAGCAAGGGGCCCAGGACAGACCAAGGGGCCAATGAGAAGGCTTTCACAGTAAGTGTGGGTGAGAAACGGGGGGCCTGAGTTGGAAAGCAACAACTTGGAGGTGGTTGGGGCCTCGATATATATTTTTGAAGATGCTGGTTTTTGTTTGTTTGTTTGTTTTAAAAAGGTATAGAAGCTGTGAATAAGGGACACATCGAGGGACATTTTCAAGTTTCTGGCCAAAGAAAATGAACAAAGCCACTGTGTGTATTGAAATTCCCGAGGCGTAATAGTGGAAGGGTGAGAGGAAATTAGACTTTCTGTTTTACATGTGTTAGATTTGTGTGCCTATTAGATCTTCAGGAATGGCTGTGGCTTGACACTTTGGAACAGAGTCAAGGGCAGGACTCAAGGTAGCAGTTGGGGAATTGGCAGAATGTAAGTTGTCCTTGACCTAAGAGAACTCACCTGGAGGTGGCCTGTCTTTTCTGTGAAGGATCTGAACCACAACAACCTTAAAACTGAGATTACTGCGTTCTGACTATCTGTTGTGAATGGAGCTCCAGACAGTAATTAAGAGGGCCATAGTGCAATAAAAGACTACGGAAGCTTCTAGATCTGGGCTGGATTTGACCTGCAAACAATAGTTTGGTGATCTGTGGCTTTGATGGTGCCTCCAGAGAGAGGAGCTGCAAACCCTAGCTTGGTCCTAAGGTACATTTATACCTAAGAGGTCAGGAATACTGGGAGAATCTAGCCAGGAATCGGAGATGAAGCTGTCATGTTGAATGTTTGTTTTCTGATATTATTATGACTATTGGATACAACGCTGGGAACTCAAGAGTGGGGAGAGTTTACCATTTGTGTTTTTCCTACTTTGCCTGTGTTTTAAGCACTTAATAATTTGTATAGCACTCCAGACAGCAAATATTCTAATCCCTCTTATACGTGGATGGTCTTTGAATATGTAACAGCCATTCTCTGTACTTAGCAGACATATTGTGTAAAATGCTCCCAACTCATTAGACATTTGACTGTGAAATTCTAGTCACAGTGTTTAGGTGGTGTTTCCAATGTGCTTTATTGAGGAGTAGTCCGATGTGTGTTCTTTGTGTCTGAATATTCATATTCTGTTTCTGTTGCTGATGTCTAAATACTTGGCACAATGTAAAGGGAAGAGTTCAGAGAAAACTTGAGAGTTTCCTCCTCTTGAGGCCTTTGAAATCTTTGTGAAGGAATGCCACTGCAAAGTCTCTCATAAGACTAAAACTCAGCTGTGTACACACGCACGACACTAACTCAACCATTGTTGTTGAGTGACATTTTATATTTTTCTGTCTCAGTGCAGACAGATGAGTGTATAGATATTTCCAGAAATCTTGATTGCATCTGTATTTTATTTGTGGAGTGGTTCAGACAACCTACAGCTGGTTTAATGTTTATTTTCTCATATCACCATACCTAACAGTTGTGATGTGAAGTAGGAATTAAGAAACTCACTTATCCATCCATACATACGTACGTATATACATACATACATACATACATACATAAATACATACATGTATATGTATGAGTGTGTGTGAATATGTGTGTGTGGTGTGTGTGTGTTGAGAGAGAGAGAGAGAAAAAGAGAGAAAGAGAGAGAGAGAGAGAGAGAGAGAGAGAGAGAGAGAGAGAGAGAGAGAGAAAGAGACTTTGTACGTGGCTGCTCTTTGGAGTTCAGACACCAGAAGTGGTTCTGAAAGTTTTGCATTGCCTACTGACAGACATTATGTATCAAGAACTCGCATTATCATAGGTCACTGAATTAATTTAAGAAATACCAATTGACATCACTACTTTAGGGAATTATGGGCTGCTGTTTGAAATACTGTCTTTGTCAAATGTGAAAATTTAGAATAAATTTTATTTTTAGAGTATCGGGCCCTTCTGAATGAAGTGTTGGTCTTTCCATATCCCAGTGTTTATAGATAAATGGTGGATTCCTTCCATCTCATCAAAATAGTCATGTGTTTGTGCCTCAATTCACCCTTGAGTGTAATTTCTAAATGGAAAGAGAGTTCAAAAAGGCATTTAAAACTTTTCAGAGGTGTGTTCAAAAGTCATTTGTTATTTGTGAAAGAAGGCAGCCATAATTAGTATTCCTCATGTGCTATTGTATTTGAATGCATTTAAAGTCTGTCAAATCTAATGTGTTTTAAATGAGATCATTAGGATATAAAATTTTTCATTGTCACTACAGCAGGGGCTGTGCAAATCCTCTGTGCTACAAGACTCTCAGCAATTCAGCTGAGCACCCTTGACATCCTAGTTCTTAGTGGCAGCCATTTACAATTGCACTGCACTGAACTTGGTTCCTTGGTATCTTCATTATCTTCACTGAACAATTATGTCCTTTATTTTCCAAAGTACTTCAGCCAACACACTGAGGAGTATGGATGTAGAAAGCCATTGATTTTGTAACCAAGCAGACAAAGAGCTGTGAGCTGGGGCAGTGGCTAGCATAAGTTCTTAGGATCAACAATTTTTTTTTCTTGGATATTTTATGTATTTTCATTTCAAATGTTATCCCCTTTCCTGGTTCCCCCCTCTTCTCTCCCTCCTTCCTCTCCTTCTATGAGGACGCTCCCCCTCCCACCCACCAAGTCCCACCTCACCACCCTGGCATTCCCCTACACTGGGGAATCAAATCTTCACAGGACCAAGGGCCTCTCCTCCCACTGATGTCCAACAAGGCCATCCTCTGCTACGTATGTGGCTGGAGCCATGAGTCCGTCCATGTGTACTCTTTGGTTGGTAGTTTAGTCCCTGGGAACTCTGGGGCTTCTGGTTAGTTGATATTGTTGTTCTTCTTTTGGTGTTGCAAACCCCTTCAGTTCTTTCAGTCTTTTCTCTAACTCCTCCATTGGGGTCTCCATGCTCTGATCAACATTTTATGTTAAATACTTCGAATACTAAATGGAAGATGTATTTGTGGTTCTTCCAAGTTTGTATTATTACTGTGTAGGGTGAAAGCATGTATGTAAGTCATTCAGAAAATTTTGCATACCTGATTTTGCACAAATATTTTACACTTAAATGTAATTTTACCATAAATTCTATATGCAGAATTTAAGGTAAGTTATTTCTTAAGTATCTTAATTATTATGGGATATACAAAATAAATAGGCAAACCATCTGGTTTTAAAATTTGTAATCTGTTATGAAAATAGCTTTTAGGCCCTTAAAATAGTGGTGCATATGTTAGGAATACAATTTATACATGAGTTAAGTTTTCAAAAAAAGAAAAAAAAAAGAAAGAAGAGATTGGCAGCAAGAACAAAAGTAGTGGAGTGGATTTAGATGACCTGGAAGGACTTCTCAGAGGTGGAGTTTTGGATGGGAGCAGGAGGATTCTCACTGGAGAGTGGATGCAGAATGCACAGTTGTGTTTGTGGAACTGTGTGGGTGGTGTGACTGGACAGGATGTTCCTCCTGTGAAGGTAACAGGAAGTAAGTTGGGAGTGTAGATGCAGAATATATGATGGCCATCTTGTGGGCCATTGGTTTGCCTTTGTTATAAGTGGAAACTGAAGGGATTCTTAGGAAGGAGTGATTCCATGTGGTCATGTGGGTAAGACTGAGGAAAGGAATAAAGCAACTTGGTTTCAGGGGCCATAATGGTTTCTGAAGAGTTTCAAAACAGATACTTGTTGTGTTTTGAACATGTGTGATATGCAAAGGTAAACGAATACAATTGCTTTCTGAACTGGTATTCTCATTAAATTGTGAATGTGGGACACGAGAGAGCTCTCAGAGAAACTTTTTTTCCCCTCTAAGGTACTCCTTAGCATAATGGAACGATGGGGCCTCTTCCCTTGCTTTAGCAGTCATCTGTGGTTTTCTGAATTCAACCACTTGACATGGACTTGACCTTGTGAGAGCTATCTAGACCATAATTTAATGTGTGTGTGCACAGCATAGCATGATGGCACTTTTCTCATTTGTCTTGACCAGCACTTGCTGAATCTGGTAAACAGCAAACATTGGCCTACCCACATGCACACAGCCTGTATTCCAGGAACATGACAGGGACAGTCATGTCTAATGTATCAGTGGACAGGATAGGATTCGGTCATTTTCACTAATTAGCATAAGAAATACAGTGAGATTTAGACAAGTATTCATTACAGCTTTAATCATTTTTACTTACTTATATTTTATTACAAATAGTATAATTCTGTTGTGTAACCATAGCATATCTTTTTTTAAAAATCATTTTATTTGGCTTTATATTTTTAGTTGAGCACAGATCTCTTTTTTACTATTATGTATGCTCCTTAGAGGTAGAAAATTAGTTTTAATTGCCTTTGCTTCCTCCAGAACACTTATTATAGGTTGACAATTAGAGAATATTTGTTGAATAAAAATAACACCCTTAGCATTCAAGCATAAACATTCACCGGCAAATAAGAATTTTATTTTATTTTACAGACTTAATTTTTCACCCATAACAACAGATGATATTTAGAACAGGCTAAAACTTTTAAGATTTTCCAATAAGATAATCTTTTCATGACATTAAGTCCTTAAAAAATAAAGCCAATATTCCCTCCAAAATGCTTATAAAATCATGCAAATGTTTTGGCCCGAGTAAATGGCTCAGTTTGTGGTATGTGCCTATTATGCATGAAGCCCTGGGTATAATTTTCTGGCACCCCAATAAATCCATGATAAATAGCGTGTAGGTATGAGATCCTAGTATTGGGGAGGTGGAGGAAGGAAGATCATATGTTCAAGGGCATAGGATACATATCAAGTAATTGGTTAGTGTCAGGAAATAAAGAAAGAAAAAAGCGAATGT
The DNA here is from genome assembly GCF_021556685.1 of Rattus norvegicus. Classification (NCBI taxonomy): domain Eukaryota; kingdom Metazoa; phylum Chordata; class Mammalia; order Rodentia; family Muridae; genus Rattus; species Rattus norvegicus. The sequence continues at coordinate 64,461,559 of NC_141539.1, forward strand.
AAACAAGCAAACAAACAAGAAAGCAAAGAAAAACAACCCAACTAAGCCAAATCAAGAGCATGGGCAAAATAAATAAAAAGAAATCATTCTCTCCAGAACGTGTCTGAGGAGGGCTTATCTGGGTAACCTTCCCTCCTTTTTCTCCTTCAGATGTGATAGGGAAACTACATTAGCTCTTTTGATAATTATGGAAACTATAGGGGTTGCAAAATTTAAAAATGATGTGAAGAAACGTTTTTCAAGAGACATTTATTGTAAAGTAGAATTGTGGTCATATCTACTGATGAGATGGGGGAAGCAGGCAGCCTAGCAGCTTGCCTCCTCAGCTCCTCCTCAGCCTTGCTGTCTCCACACACAGGGCACCTACATTCCTGCCATCTTCCTGTTAATCCTGTACTGTCTCTATGCAAGGTTAGTGTTGTTTGAAGGATCAATAAAATAAAAGGTATTGTCATTATGACTAAGAGGCAGATGATTGGACACCTAGAAAGGCCCGAAGAATAGTCAAGGACATTTTAAATGGACCGTAGGTTACATTAGAAATTCTAAGAATTTGAGACCCAAAATGGTGAGAAGAGTATTATTATCAAGTAGGAGGCAAGACACCTTGGTTATAGGGACAGAGTTTCTAACATATTAGAAGTCTGAGATTAAGAGTTTCTAACATATTAGAAGTCTGAGATTAAATGCTTTTTTCTTTTCTTTTCTTTTCTTTTTTCTTTTTCTTTTTCTTTTTTTTTCTTTTTTTGGAGTTGGGGACCGAACCCAGGGCCTTGTGCTTGCTAGGTAAGCGCTCTACCACTGAGCTAAATCCCCAACCCCGATCAAATGCTTTTAATTCATCAGCTCCCTAACCAACTATTCATTCTTAATTGGAGCTAGGGCTTTAAAAGATGAAGTAGCTTCTTCACTATTGCAGTCAACTGAGACCAGAAGTCCTTAGTTGTAAACTTGGGTAAAAAGTATTTCCAAATTCTCCAAGAGCTAAGTGATGGGAACAAAAAGATAGTTTCAGTAGAAAGTTCACTTTTAAGAATCTTGTGATTAAGCGGATAGATGTGTTCTGTCCCCTCGGACCCACGACTGGAATCAAGCTGGAGCAGTGGCTCTCAACCTCCCTACTAGCGTTTCTGTGGTGATCCACAATCATAAAACTATTTTTGTTGCTACTTCATAACTGTAATTTTGCTACTGTTAGGAATCATGTTGATAATATCTATGTTTTCAGATAGCGTTTAGGTGACCCATGTGAAAGGGTTGCTTGACCCACTCCCAAATGTGTTGCAGCACCCAGGTTGAGAACTGCTGTGCTAGAGTCATCTGCGGAGAGGAACATCAATGGAGAAAATGCCCAAGTTAGATTGCCGGTGCTCAAATCTCTGGGGGCAGTTCCTTTATTAATATTCTCAATGTGGCAGGGGGAACTCAGCCCATGGGGCTGTGCCACCTTCGCACAGTTGGTTCTGTGTGTTCTAAGAAAGCAGGATGAGCAAACCAGCTAGCAACATTCCTCCATGGTCTCTGCTTCAGTTCCTGCCTCCAGGTTCCTGCTCTGAGTTTCTGCATCCCTGATGATGGACTATATGTAACCTTTAAGCCAAATGAACCCCTTCCTCCCTATGATGCCTTTGGTTATCATGTTTATCACAGTTGTAGAAACAAAACTCAGATAGTGGGACTTACCGAGTCAGAGAGTGAAACATAAGAAAAGGGTCATGACCACATCTATAAAGATGGCCTGGAAAGTACAGCAGTGTCTGTTCAGCTAGCTGAGAGCCAAAGCCCAGGAAAGACGCCTGGGGTAAAATGACTTTTAAGTAATGCTCTGTGGTCAGTTCCCTCAGAGGCCAGAAGACAATGCTGGATGCGTTGGGATTGGAGTTACTGATGGCTGGGAGCTATCTTTTGGGTGCTGGGATTTGAATCTTAGGTCTTTTACAAGAGTACATAGTATTCCTAACTGTCAGGGCATCTCTCTAGTCCCTATTATTTTATACTGCAAGGATGGAGAATATTGATTCTGTATTCTGAAAGACAAAGAAGTTGATGTTAGATACTGATGTGCTAATACTTGATAACACTCCAGGTTTAAAAATATGTTAAAGTTATCAGTAATATATGTAATCTGAATGCTTTTATTGTTTGAACTTGATGGGTTAGAATCTTCTAATTGCAAAATGTTATTAGTTTGCCACAATTACTCTCATATAGGTATGATATACATTTTGTGTTTATTAAACATTAAGTACAAAACATGGGTTCTGTAAATATGTAGAAGAAAGTGTAGATTTATGTTGGTAGAAAATGTACTTCGTGTCCAGCTCTTCTGAGCCAACCAAATAAATGATGGTATAGTAGCATGGTGGCCCATGCCTCTAATATCAGAACTACTGAGGCAGAGGTGGACAGATCTCACATTTCAAGGCCAACCTGGTCTACAGAGTGAGTCCCAGGACTTCCAGAGTTACACAGAGACACACAGTCTCCAAAACAAAAAACAAAAGGAATACTTGCACAAAATACCATATTTTCATGCCAATTAAAAAAATGTTAAAAGTATTCTGTTATCAAACAAGTAACTCCAGTAACTGAGATAGAAAAAAAGACATAAAGGCATTCAGAGCAAAAATAGAATAAGACTCTACCTTGAGTAATATTTAGCTTTGAAAATTTGTTAGAAACATAGTGATGATTGTGTTGATAAAAACATCAATTAGAAAGTATTGTCCAGTCACCATAAACATATTTTGACCATCCTAAGGATGATCCTGTCTTCCTAAGCACTGATCCCTTAGCCACCGACCTTATCCACCCAGGTTAGAGATCTCTTTTCTTTAGTGGAAGGAGTTTCCTGTCTATTTACTGAAAATATCAGTTTCTGGACAAAGTGTTTAAGTCATACAGTTATGGTAACATGAGTATAGTGCCCCATTAGAGCACAAAGCACGATAGGTGACCATGGATGGAGCTTAGGGAGGTAGAGAAAAGAAGATGTGTAGCAGAGACTGGCCTGCACAGGTCAATGCCTAAGGGCTACAGCCTGCATTTTTCATGGAGGATGACACACTGTCAGAGGGTTGTCCAGTGAGAGATTCCCTTCCAATGTCCACAAAACCTTCAGTTTTTCCATTCCTATGCATTCCAGAGCTACTTAGGCCATTAACTTCTTTAATTTTTGTTGGTTATATACAAGAAATACATGGGATATATTGATAATTAAAAAAGATTCTATAGAAAGTAGTAGATCCCAAAAAAATCTGTAGGACTGGGAAGTTTATAAGGTAAGAGTGTTGTTAGTTGAGTATATTTTTATATTAAGAGTATTACTCGCCTGCTGTTCTTTCTCTTCCTTCGCGTTTGAATTTAGTTTCACTCTTTATAGTTGTCCACTGTGCGTGTCTGCGTTTGTTTTTTCCTTCATTTTAGAATGTAATGGCAAAAAATATATACACATGGAAATTGAAATTTAGTCCTACTGCGGCTCCACAATCTCCTCTTGTTCTGTTCCATTGCTAAGTCAGAAATGCACATATACCAGATTATTATCTATTGCCATGAAAATTGTTTTTGTTATATTTCAATTTCACTACGGGGATGAGCAGCAGGAGCTAATGGACCCTAAGAGGGAAATCTGTTGTTTAAATAATGATTATTCTGTATATTTCGGCTCACATGAAAAGGGGAGAATACAATTCCTCTGTCACACAGCATGAGAAGGTAAATGGATCAGCGATAGAGATAGAATCCACCTGAAACCAGCCCACGAGTGTTCTGTGAGTCAGAAAGAAAGTTACCTACTCAAGGGAAAAAGGCGAACTGTGTTTCCACTGAGCTCCAGTTGCTGTATGCCAGGTTGAGTTCCCAGGAAGCAGAGGCTGAGTTGGAAGTTTGGGCCACACATCACATGGTCATTGTTCTTTCTGGGAAAGGGGTAGGCAGAGACAAGAGATCTAGTAGAGGAGAAAGCTAGACTTCTGGGGGTCTGGTTAAGCATGAGGGGTGGCTCTGGAAACAGTATGGCCCTTGGAGCTGTCCCAGATCAATCAGCTTGTGACTGAGGCAGGCTGCACACTATGAGGCCATTGTGTCAGACAGAGAACTGATTTCATGAGACTGGACACCACTCACACTCACATGTGGGCAGTGAGATGCCAATTCCTTTCCTGGGGCTCTGGGCTGTGTATTGCTTTGTTTAGAGAGTGTCCTGGCTTGCTTTCTGTTGGTATGCTAAAACAGTGACCAAAGCCAACCTAAAAGGTGTACTTTGGCCTACAGTTGGCAGTCTATTGCCAAAGGAAGCTAGCAAGGGAGGGAGCTAAAGGCAGGGACCGGGAGGCAGGAATTGAAGCAGAGACCGTGGAGGAATAATGCTTGATGTCTTGGTGCTGTGTAGCCTGCTCAGCTACATTTCTTAGTCATCCCTGCCTGATCTGCCCAAGGCTGGCACCTCCCACCGTGGGCCGGACCTCCCTGCACCAATCAGCTATGAAGAAAATGATCCATAAATATGCCCACATTTAAGGAATATGATTCAATTCCTTAAATAAGGTTTCCTCTCCCCAGATGAGTCAAGTTGACAACCGAGGTCAGCCATCCTTCTTCGTAGGACATTTTAGTTTGACTAGCAGATGCTATCTGCAGCAGCATCCTCATGCATTTTTCATTCCCACTACATCTCACTATTAATTAGCCAACTACTTTTTTAAGTTTTAACAGTTTACATTTTTAGACATATTGATACACTTTGATACCCTTATTTTATTTGAGTGCTTTTGGAATTAAATAGGCTGTATTTTGCCTCTAGTCACAGCAGTGGTTTTTTTTTTTTTTTTTTTTTAAGTCAAAGCAGATTATGGATCTTCACAGGAAGTTGAGGATTTTGTCAGCTGTGGTGGCTCAGGCCCATAATCTTAGCACATGAGAGGCTGAGGCAGGAGTTCTGTGAGTTTACATGATGCATAGAATCTCCAGTGAATTCCAAGCAAGTGTTAAGGACTTTGACTTCAAGTCCAGAAAGAAAAAGAATAAAAGAAATCAGGGTTCTATTTAATAGTATATGACCATTTAAGGGCAAACATTGTTTTTCAAAAAGCTTTACTGTGCAGTTATTTAGTCTGTCCATCACATCGAGTAAGACAGAAGGGCCCCATTTTCCTCTCAGCCCTCTGTTACTATTTCCCTACAGTGGCCTTATTCTAGTCCCTCTGCTTCCCTCTTTCTTGTTCTCTTTCCCCATTTTGCTTACCTCCAAAAAATGATTACTTTGTAGATGTTTTTCTCCAGAATAAGTTGCAGACATGAAGCTCCAGTATTCCCTTAAGATTTTCATGGACTGTTTCTCAAAAACAAGGACCTTGTTTCATATCACCTCATTATAACCAGAGAATTGGAAGCTAATATGGACGAAATACTATCAGCTACTCCTTAGAACCAACTCGTAACCCTCCTCCCGGCTTGCTCAGCTTTCGTTGTAGTGTTTGAAGAGGTTCTAGAGTCCAGTCGTAGGTTTTACTTGCCATGGCTCTTTGGTCTGCTTCCACCCAGAGCCATTCTTTAGTTTTTCTTGTCTTTAATGATTTGACAATTACTAAGAACATGTGATTTCTTTAGTTCAGTTTATATGGTTTTCTCAAAACCTTTTTCTATTACATATTTTTGCGCATGTTCAAGGCAGTGGTGTCATGCAAGTTTGTCACGGAAGAGGGAATACATACCTTTTTCTTGCCCTAGTCTTAGAACCTCCGTTCTGCATGGTTCCTTCCTATGAACAATGATGCTTAGAAACTATCTAGGACACAGGGATGGATATTCCGATCTCCTGATTATCTTCACTTATTGATGGTTTTTGATGAACAAGTCTGGGAGATGCAAAAATTGACATTTTTCATTTACATATTAAAATGTTTCCATTGATACATTTAATTCTATCCAGAAATAACAGGGTTCCCCCCTTCCCCTTTCTGAGACAGCATCTCCATACTCAGTGACTGGGCTAAAGCTCTCTGTGTAGAATGGACCAGATTGGCCTTGAACTCTTGGAGATAGGCTTGCCTCTGCTAGAATTAAGAGTGCTCCACCATGACCTGGCTCCTCCAACATGGGAAACTCTGGCTTCCAGCATCCTCAACTTACATTTGTTGTTGTTGTTGTTGCTATTACTGTGCAGCCAAGGACGACTTAGAACCTCTGATCCTCCTGCCTGTACCTCTTGATTGGAAATACAGGAGCATATAAGCCCATCCAATTTATGCAATGCTGAGGATGAATCCAAGGCTTTGTATATTCTATAAGTGATCTGTCAACTGAGATATGTCTGTAATCTTTTCCTTTTTAAAAAAATTAAAAGTATTTTTATACATTTTTTTCTGATTGTGGTTTTGACTCTCCTAACTCTTCCAAGATCGTCCCTACTTCCCCATATAAAAATCCACACCCTTTATTTTTCTCTCTCTTTCTCATTGGAAAACAAACAGGCAACTAACATATAATCGTCAAAATAAAATAAAAACACCAGATAGGACAAAGCCACAAATGGGGGAAAACAAACAAACAAGAAAGAGAAGAGCCAAAGAAAAAAAGCACAGGAAAAACATACAGATGCTGACACATCTGCACACACAGAAATCCCGTAAAAATAAAATAGAAGCCATAATGGATAAGCAAAAGATCTGTAAGGAAAAAAATCCCCAGGCAAAGCATTATGAAATAAAAAATTTAAAACTAACCCAAACATTATAAAAAGTACCACTGAGTTTGTTTTGTGTTTTTCCTCAATTACTGGGCAAGAAACATCATAGTCAATACATGTGGCTGTAAGAGATCTTTTCTGTGTGTATGATGTGTGTTATGTGTGTCATTATGCCTTTGGGTGTGTTTGTGTGAGTATGTGTATGCACATGCCACAGTGAACTTGTGGAGTCAGTGACAACCTTGATCTCAGTCTTTGTCTTCTGCCTTGTTTGAGACAGGGCCTTTTGTTTATTGGCTAGCTGGCCCATAAGCTTATGGGGACTCTACTGTCTCCACTTCCCATCTTGCCTTAGGAGCACTTGGGTTATAGAAGTGAGCTGCTAAGCCCAGCTTTTATGTGTGTTCTGGGAATAAAGGTCTTCACACAAACATTTTACCCTCGGTGCCATCATTTCTAGCCAAAGTACACTTTTTTGGGCCCTGTCCTGCTGCCTCCAGTCAACTGGTTGAATTTTTGTCCTAACTTTCCTGGACACTCCAGATAACCCATTAGTGCCAAACAATGAGAAGGGCTCCAGATTTGTCCTCCCCCTTCATTATTTTTCTCTCAATAGTAAGTGCTGTATGAACTAGAAAAACGACTTAGTTACCAACTAATGTCTGGTATGGGATATGTCAACAAAGATAGTTTCGAGTTAAAATTGGGATTGCTTGATTCCTTTTAGTGTTTTAAAACCAGATGTATTCCATATGAAACAGCAGAATTTTATTGTTTAGCATAATATTCCTTTTGAAGCACGATTACAACATACCAGTATGTCCTGAACATTTCTGACTTTAGAGGTAGTGTCTAATTAATCCTCTATATCAATAAAGCACATTTTCCTTGGTTTCCTTTGTGTTTATTTCTTTGCAGCTTGATAAGCAAGAGCTATTAGGATAAAACAATTTCTTTGTAGAGCCTTGTTTATTGGTTTGCAATAATGAGAACAGTTATTGTGTCCAATGGTTTTGTGCTTTTATTTTGAGTAACAAAGTGTTCCTATTCTGTGATGATACCATGGGAAACAAGTTTAAAAGCTAGCTCTAAAGGATCTGTAGCTCTGAGAGGTTATAATTTAGGATGGAGGCATGGTGGTCAGAGGAAATGAGCCAGAGTTAAAAGCCTTTTCTGTGCTGTTGTATCTGTAACCACCCTCAAAGCACTCTGCACTTTATGTCACAGGAAAGCCTCAAATGCCATGTGTGAACGCTGTCTGCAGGAGCCTCAGCATTTCTGGAAAACAGTTCTTTTATTCTTAGAGTGTTTGAACAAGAAATATAAATAATAGTGTTTTATCTCTTTGCAGGACAACCTATAGATATAGGGATTCTTCTGCTGTTTCTGAATAAATGCTATAGCATTAAAGCACAAACCAAATTTACAGTTATTGGAGGTTGAGAAAGAAATTTCTTGTGTTATTTTGGTTCACTCTTTCAATCTTCTGTGTGTGGACACACACACACACACACACACACACACACACACAGTTGTTGTCCTTCTCTTTATTTGTGGGACAGTAGTTGCTTTATGTCTAAGTTTTTGCTCCAGGGTACAATATACTTACTTGTCATCGATACGCCTGTGGTGTACAGTATTTTTGTCAATAGTGTAAAAGCAGTGATTGATGCTCACAACCTCCCATGAACTCAAGGAACACCCAGCATTTGGACAGTCTGATGCTGAGCTGTGACTGTGGTTACTCAGCCAAGGGAAGGAAGTCATAATCATGTCATTCTTTTCATTGAAATGTTTACATTCCTCCTGAATCTTTTTTATTTCCATCTAATGCAATTTCGTTTCCCCCTTCTATCATCGCCATCCTTCTGTCTGCCTTTTTCTTATACACACATTCACTCAGAACACAGACACAGAAATTAAATACTTAATGAACTTAGAACTGGTCTCTAAAGTGTATTATAAAAGGACAATGCATATAATTGATATATTTATTTATATATCTTTTATATAATACATAATAAATTTATTTAATATATTGTATATATAAGATGACAATATATTTATACTATATTTATTACACATATATGCATACACTATTTCAAATGAAAAATAACAAGAATTGTTTGGCTTCCTGTAGATATTCAGTTAATGCTCAATTGAATGAATGAATGAATAGATGAATAAATGATTGACAATAGAAAGAGAAATTATATTAAAGCCTATGTTATACCCTGTGCAGGTACGGAATACTAAAACAGGTTCCATTTATTCATTCAGAATACACTTGTCTGCATGTCTTACAGCTGATGATGATGTAGTCCTATGGGGTGATGGGTCAGTCCTCTGCTTTTGTACCATCACTTTTCTCAACCTAGTCTTGCCTCTAACTGGTGCAAGGCAGTCATTAATTGAGATGTGCAGATACTTCTCTAAGAATGTCATGCTTTAGATGAAAGTAGTGATCTTGATGTAGAAGCAGAAATTTCTATTTCCCCTTCTCTTAGTGAGCTCTTTCTGCAGATCATCTTCTCCCTTGTGACAGCCAAGGAACTCGGTGGCCTGAAATGAATAGAAACCACAACTAGTCACTTAGGACATTTTCTTTTTTTTTTTTTTTTTATTAACTTGAGTATTTCTTATATACATTTCGAGTGTTATTCCCTTTCCCGGTTTCCGGGCAAACATCCCCCTCCCCCCTCCCCCCTCCCCTTCCTTATGGGTGTTCCCCTCCCAACCCTCCAGGAAAACACAATCAAAGAGTTGAAGGAATTAAAAATGGAAATAGAAGCAATCAAGAAAGAACAAACGAAACTCAAGATGGATGATCAAAATGTGAATGCTTCACTCCTTCTTTAAATGAGGAAAAGGACATTTTCTTTTAAAAACAAGATTAGAAAACCTGGGGAGCTATCTCATTTAATAATGTAGTTGACTGCAAAGGCACGGGAACCTGGGGTTGATCCTCAGTGTTCATGTAAAGAAGCCAGTTGGGGTGAACACTTGTAAGGCCAGCAGTGCTAGGCATGTGGTGACAGGAAGATCCCAGGATGGCTGGCTTGCCATCCTGACTTAATCATCGCACTGTAGGCTCTGGTGACACTGTCTAAAAAGACCAGTGGACACTTTTCCAAAGCTACAATGCCTGAGTTAGACCTCTGGTTGATATCTCTATTTGAAATTATAGGTTTTTACTTACTATATTATTTATTTAATCTGAAAATAGAATCAAAATTCTAGTAGTGATGGAAAGCCTTCTGCAATGCCAGTAAGTTTAATACAGTATTAACAAATTCAGTATTTGTTGATAAATGAAGTCTTTCAGAATTCACCCAAATTCTGGGACTGTATTTCTTCCATTGTACAATGATAATATTCAGAAATATGGTTTACTTTGAAAAAATACTTTACAATGTACTTTGTTATAATTAATGTAGTTATGTATGCATTGTTTATAATTCATGCATTTCTCTTTTGAAGTTATATTTTTAATTTAAAATTATAGATAAACATATGTCTTTTTGGGTATGTGCACATGCATGCGAATAACTACAGTCCAACAATGCTCAGGACCACTTCCCTCAGGTCTATGGGGAGACAATAGGACAGCAGAGAGCAGCAGAGGGCTGATAGCTACCCTTTGCTCTGTTTACCATTAGTGGTGCTATTGAATTGGCTTCCTCACATATTAGCAAGAACCCTGGTTTAAACTACAAATCCAGCCTTCTCATTGCCTTAAGTAAAAAAAAAAAAGCCCCTTCAGCACATGCCTTGAGGTCTAGGTCTTGCCTTAGGAATGGTGGAAGTGACTCCATGACAAAAGGGTCTCTTGCCAAGGCATGGGATGAATTAGTGGTTGTGGAGCAAGTGAGTGATTCTTCGATATCCTCTGTTCTGCATGCACACAGGATATAGGCGACCTCTGTCCCCCACATTTCATTCCTCTATTTTTTTATTGAAAATAATTTTCATGGTTTTTATTATTTTTACTCCCCCCCCCCGTGTGTGTGTGTGTGCGTGTGTGTGTGTGTGCGTGCGTGCGCGCGTGTGCGTTACAGCATAGTGATAGTGAATCACTGGGCAAAGGAAAAGCCTAAAGATGGCTTCCCCTTACCTCATTGACTCTGTGCTCTTAGCTTCAGAGCTTTTATTATAAGACTCAATCAAGTCATTGGAACTATGTAACTACGGTGATGTGGCTCTTCTCTACCCTCTGCCACACCCACTCAGATCTTGATGAGTAACCTCAGTCTTGACACTCTAGTTACTAATGTAAACTTAACTTAATTCTTAGAAATCTGCTGGGAGAACACTTAACCTGTGCACACTCTGACCCGGTGATTGGAAGATGTCTGTCCATCACTGAGTAGATCTCTTAGTGCAGTCCCAGCCTCTTTTGGTCCTCCCAGAAAGACTTCTCTGCCTTACTCGGCATATTCTTCTGCTTGAGATTATAAGCATGGGCACAATTGAGACCACCTACCTGGATCCCTCCACAGGACGGAATCACTCTATTAGAGTGGACTGCCCTACCAGACTGGTCTGCTCTATGGCTGTTTAGCAAACGGTTTTGTATTTCTGAGATAAATCCTAGTGTTCAATTATTATAGTAGTATTCTATATTAAATTTACGTTATTGAAATGCTGACATGATCTGTACTGATTCTGTGGATTACCCAGTTAATCGACCACAGTTTGAAAACCACGTATGGTCTGATGAGTAAGGGTGTTATTCACTTGCAAGGGTACCTTGTGCAACATGGATGCTTGCTATATGTCTGTTTTGAAAGACTCAAGTTCTGCATAGCTAAGAGTCTGAGCTTACTGTTTTAATCATCCCAGTTAATCAACTACAGCAGTTTGTGCAATGTTACTCTAGTGCTTGCTGCCTAAATATGAGCTCTGGATAAAAACATGGCCTTCTTTATTCTCAGTTCCATTTACATCTAAATAAGGAGTTCAGATTTATTCTTTCATCCTGACAACATGGCAGACAGACAGCAGTGAGGAAAATTTGACTTTATATTTTCCACAGAGAGTCAAAGAGAAACAGGTTCTGTTGCTTTCTGTGAAGGGAGCTGAAATTAAGTTTATGCTCTGAGGTTAGCAGCTTACGCGTGATTTGTTTGTTATTTTTTTCATAACATGGTGTATTCACAGTGTATGTCAGAGATAAGCCAGATGGCTCATTTCTAGTCTACTTTATTGCTAATTAAAGAACTGATTTTTCTCTCTCAAACTCAAGAGTGTTTATATATTTATTGTCAAAATATTCAATAGCTGGACAAGCTAAATTGGTTCAGGAAAGCCTAATTGGGTATTTTCCATCTTGCATAACTCTGGTACTTATATTTAATGGAGCCTGGGGAATATCCATTAGTAAAGGTATTGATTATCAGTCTGCTGCTTTTTAATAGCTCTGTATTAACTCAAGAAGTTAAATTTCAAGACAGTAAAGATTTAAATGACAAACTCTGGGCTGTGGCTCTAGCCTTTGCACAGAAGTATAGAGAATTTCTTGCTCTACTGCAAGTATTGCTGTAGACTTGATGACGATGATCTCATAACTAGAGTGCTCAGATTTTTACAACAGATTGTTATCTAGTGTCTGGAGCATGTTGTAGTAGCCTATGCATCTATAGCTACTATTGTAGATTAATGATATTTAATACAGTCTGATTTCAGTATAGAAAGAGTGGATTGATAAGTGTTTAAAACTGTTGTGGCAGGTCATTAATAGAGTTAATAATAAATATACATTGGGTCAGCATTGACAAAAGACAGTTTTCTAGAGTGTCCTCAAACACCTTAGATGCTCTACTAGGTTGTTAAGTAAATAACTTACTAATTTGTACTGAAAAAAATACAGACTTTTTTTCTCATTTTTATAACATATTAAGCTTGAATATAACCCATTCATTTTACTCTAGCCCCCACTGTTCTCTTGTCTCTTCCATATTCTTGTCTCCATCCTCAGAAGTCCCTGAGGATTTTGGAGACTGGCTGAGTTTAACGATGGCCATCTTTGTGACCTTTGGTTTAGAACTATCCTTTGGAGTCTGGTGAGTTCACCAATAGATACACAACTGAAGATTATGATTGTCTCTTCCTCAGAATGTAGCAGTAGATAATAGTTCAGTGGGAAAGGTAGGGCCCTGCAAGCTTTTCACTGATTCATAACTGACTTTCTGACAGGCGCAGTCCTGGGCAGGCCCAGTTCGGGTAGCAGCAGTTCTTGTAAGATCATAGTTGCAATGGCTGTGCCATACTCTGTAGATATCATTTTACAGCCATATATAGGAAAAAAATTGATGATGCTATTTTTTCTATTGTAAATTTATTTAGATAATCAATACTATTAAATGACTGTAGGAGTTGCAAATTGCCTTTTGCAACATATTTATCTCATCGCTCTTACAATATTTTATTATATGATTATGATTAGTGTGTGCATGCATGTGTGCGTGTGTGTGTGTGTGTGTGTGTGTGTGTGTGTGTGTGTGTGTGTGCAGGCAACACACAGTGTGACTGGAGGTCAGAGAACAACTTCATGCAATCATTTCTCTCCTTTCACTTTTAGTTCTTGGCCTCCACCTGTAAGTGGGTGGAACTCAGATGCTTGGGTCTGAGGAAAGCATTTTATCTGCAGAGCTATCTTACCAGCCATTGTGTGTCAACCAGTGTGTGTGTGTGTGTGTGTGTGTGTGTGTGTGTGTGTGTGTGTGTGTGTATGTGTGTGAGAGAGAGAGAGAGAGAGAGAGAGAGAGAGAGAGAGAGAGAGAGAGCGCATGCTCACACTTGACATAGTGTGGGTGAAAGTGTATGCACATGTGGATGCCTGAAAATTGACACTGAGTATCCTAGTGGATTACTCTGCAGTTTAATGTATTAAGGTAGGGTTCCTGTTGAACTCCAAGCTCTCTAGCTCAGGGTAACCTAGCCAGCCAGCTTGAGTTGAAAATCCCATCTCTGTCTCTGAGTGTTGGAATTCTATGTTATGCCAGCTTGACTTTCACACTCCCTGGCAGGTGTGCAACAAGTGCTTTCTTCATTGAGCCACCATTGTCCCTGTTCACAGCATGTGCAGTTTTAAATACCTATTTTTTTAAATCTAAATTTATGCTAGTGTACAAATTCTGTGATTCGTGATAGGAAACATCTAGCGAGGTTTTGGATTTACAAAGTTGTTTACAAAAGTTATCTCATTTAAAAATTCCATACTTGAACCAACAGGCTAGTTTTGTTAATCTTTAAACAACTGAGTGTGTATTTCCTAAGCTAATAATTGGCATATATTTTGAACAATTTTTAATCTAGAATTTGATTTTGTGTATCATTTTGCTATTTCTTTAATCTTTAGACAAGCAGTGTTGTAATTTTTAATATTATTCTCATGAGTTAAGAAAATAAATGATATTTCTTCTTTCCTTTCTACATGGGTCCTTTCCCTTATATTCATAATATAAGGGAATAAGAGGTTTGTTTTGTCTCAGTGAAATAATCTAAGTGTTTTTTGTGGTATAGCAATGAAATAGGGGTTTGTTCTAAGATATAATGTAACAAAATGTTATTTCACAATGTAAACAGCTTGACCTAGTTTGCAATTTAAAATGGCTTGCATTTAAATAAATATCACATAACTATCATGTTTCATAATGGATATGTAATCTGTGCACTCAAGGGAACTTCGTGAGTAGATTGTACATTCTCAGTATCACTTGAAGATCGTATTCTACATAGAAGTGGAAAATGGTGCTATGTATGGTTGGTCTTTCTTAGCTCCAGTGGGGTTTTTTACTGTAGTTACGGGTTATGGGAAGCTCTTGGTGATATTATATGGGCACTTATGGTCTTCTCTTACTGTGTACAGATGTTGCATATCTTGTACAGCTAATAAACAGATTGCATTCTACTGTCTCATTAGCCTTTCCATAAATGGATTTCAAAATAGTCTCATTAACTTTCTGATAAACATCATTTTAATTAAATATCCATAAGTCTGGAAAGATCTATTGTTACAATGTAGTAATTATGATATAATTTATATTATTGTGGAATTGTGTACCTATTTCTCATGCAAAAATAGCTACAAATGGGAGTGTTCACTGGCTTGTATTTGTAGTGATCACAGTTTATCAGTTGTTACCTTGAATACATTTGCATTAACTTTTACCATAGTGCAGAAACAGTTGATATTATACCATTTCATGTGGCAAAAACTAATACACACAGGCTTGATAGTTTTTTGTGCTAATGAACAAAAACACTGATTTGTTGCTTACAGAATTTTTGTAAATATCAATTTGTTAATGTGATTGAATATTATTCAGTTTAGCTCTTAAGTAAATTATTAAAATAGTTGTGAAATATAGAAACATAATTTATGAGAGATACTTTGAAGCAGAGAGGACTGACTTCAGAGCTCAGATTTGGTGATTACAAGTACCACAGTGCCTTAGGCTACCATTACAAAAATACCTCACAGAATAGTTCTGTGAGTGTAACAATTAAGATAAGTATTAAGTATTACCCTTGGTATGAATGGCTCCCTGTCTCAAAGCATTGTTGTTACTACTTTTGGGTGTATCTTTAAAAAATATGTATCCCATGTCAATGAAAAAAACTAGTTCTTGTTCTAAAGGGAATAAATGATAATTTATTCTGGAACCATTTTGAATGACTATGGCTTAGAACACAGATTTAGGTGATGCCAAGTTCCATATTCCAACATGAGAGCAGTTTTAGAAAATTCTAATTATCTTAAAGAACAAAAAAAAGGTCATAAATCAAGGATAAGCCTTTCAGTTCTTATCTTTTGGATTGGTGGGAGCTAGTAGTGTGCTAAGTGACAGGTTCCAAATGTTTTAGCGTATCACTCAGAAGAAGTTGGTCGTGGCGTGTTTTCAGCTCTCACTGGTGGCATGAACCTAGGAGAGCTGGGAATAAAAATGAGGCAGGTTGAAGTCCTATATAATAGGCAGCTTTATTCAGAGCATGAGGCAATTTATACTCTGAGGGTTAAGAAGAATCACCTAATTAAAATATACAATCACAAGGACAAGATGCACTTGGCAAAAACATGTTTTTCTGTAGAGATGAAAGAGCCAAGTTGGGGTCAATCTAAGACCAGTGGGAAAGTTCCACAAACCTCCAAGCAAAAGCACCCCCTCCCAGTAGTTAGTTCCCAGAGCAACTGCAAACCAAACTATCAAACAAAGCCACTTGTAACTCCCTACCAACCTCCCCTTGACTCCCAACTGTCTGCCCTGGAAAGTCCAGAATGGTCTACTGATCGTGAGTCAGCTTGGAGGTCACTTTGTCACATCAATAATATCCTGTCTGGTTACCAATTGTTTGAATTCTGGGTCCAATTGTTTGCAAGGTATATAACTCCCTGTCAGAGTCTGCTTGCGGTCATCTCCCCTTGAAGTGGGAGGATGCCGACGTGTCAGAATTAAACTCCTCTTGCCTTTTCATCGATCACTGTCCCCATTAGTTTCATTCTAGAGGTCCTGGAAGAGGTTCAACTTGGACCTCACAGAGACACTTGAATAACAACAGCTTACTTCTATCTGCTACATCTGGGAGAAGCAAGAAAACATATCCCTAGAAGAATTCTGTGCTTTGAAGAAACTGAGGTCACAAGATGCAAATCTTGGAGTTTTTTCACAAGCACTCAGAATTCTCAACATGACTCCATTCTTGGACTGTGTTCTACTATGGACACAGAGATGAGCAGGGAATGACTGTTCCAAAGGGCTAGAATTAGCTCAGGTGAAGGTAATTACCCTCTGGACCTGCATCATTAGTCTCTCCATAGCACTGAAATTTTAATCAGTTTCTGTAGACCCAGCTTTGTTTTTTTCAAGAGTTTTTGTTCATACTCAGAACCTTATATTGTTTGATCTGATTTACTGATCTATACAATACTCAAGAAATCTATTTGCGATGCTTGGCAAATATGTATACCAGTATACAAATAAATAAGTCCCCCGTCACCGTTTCTGTTTTGGGGTATTCTGAGATAGTCATTCTGTACGATTCTCTTCATGAGAAGCTCCCATCTTTGCTCAGCAGGAGCCTGTATGTTGCTAGATATTGTAAACATGTATTAGAAAGTGCTCAAGTCTTCTCCTTAGGTCATGACATCATCTTTCAATATATCTGATGTGAAAGTGTTGCCGAATCTTAGTGGTAGTTGCTTTATCTGATTCGATTTGAGAAACTTGTTGAACTTTGTGATGGCTGTGACTCATATTGGACTAACATGGAATGTTTCTATACAAGCAGTCACCCCAGCACGCTGGGGCGCTAAGCTAGGAGGGAAGAACATGGTTAACCTGGTGAGCCTCATGCATTCAGGCTGCTCCCTTTGTTAGGTGACAAAGCTTTGTCCTTCTGTCTCTCCTTGTTTGACTTTCGAGATCTGACTGTCCTTTGGGATTTGTCTGGATGGTTTTCTTGCCTGGATACTTATGAAATATGATTCGTATGGATGATTTTTTTGCCTGAATACTTGTGAAATATGCAAAGAGCCTGCCTGTTATGCTTCACCAGTGTGCTTGCCATATGTAAGGCTAGTAGCAGACAAAACTGGAAAAACTCACACTGTCCAACCATTGAGTCCTGCCATTTTTTTCTAATTTTGGATGTTTATAGCCTACAGTTTTTGGTCTTTCTAGTGTTATTATTTTTCTTTTCCTTTTGTCAGTCTTTGGAGATATCATTCTCTCTTTTCAAAGTGCTTACTGTCATCGGCTTAGCCCCTGACCTTAACAGTTACAGAATGATCAATATCGGCAAAGGTAAATGGGTCAGATGTGATCTTATTATTGGAGTATTCACTTGATTTATGCAAATACATTGTCAACAGGTTTCCTATTTGCATTGTTCAGTATTCATTCCTAGACACCTATGACACTAACTTGAGCATGTGAGCATTTTTAAAGCCTTGCCTTGTGCTTGCATAGGTCAGAGTGGCTTCTCTTAAATAATTTGAAGTCTCTATGATGAAGATTTTGGCCTTTGTTCTGACCTGGTGGAGTTCTTACTGTAAATGAACATAGGAAAGTCCAGAGTAAATCCAGCCCTGACTGAATTTAGTATTTCTGTATCTACCCCCAACCCTCTCCTACCATTTCTTTTTCTGTAAAACAGTTTGCTTATAGTGACCAACTTCCGGAGGAAATGACAGTGTTGGTGATCACTGCAGAGCTCACAGTTAGTTATGCTTTAATTTCTAATAAATAGTCCTCATTTTTAGAGCACTTTTGGATAAACCAGAGTAGAAAACACAGTACATTTCCGTAAATGTCTCTCTAGTTTTTAATGAAATGTGTGTTTTGGTGCAGGGGTGCTTTGTAACTTTGATTTGGTCCAAAAGACTCTTTTAATGCCCAAGCTGTTCTTGTCATAAGGGAGCTTCTTAACTTAAAAAAGGCATTTATTACCTTTCTGGCCTACTTCCAAGGATTTGCCATTCATGCTCAGGGGGCAGAGCAACTGGAATTTATGAGCTCCTTTATGCAACAGAGAAGGAATTAATTTGGCATAAACCTGTGGAAGCAAATCGTCATGGTTGCCTGTGTGATATGAACACTTCTCCACCCGTAGCACTCTGTTTGCCCTTGAAGGCATTTTCTTATAGGTCCTAATCCTGTATATGTCTCTGATCATAATTTATAACTATTAGCAAAGCTTACAACCAAAACTGCTAAGATAAAGAGGCAAATTTAAATCATTGCCATTGGCAGTCTTATGAGTGGCAGCCCCCAACCCTTTGAGTCACCAAGATGCAGGCGCCCTTTAGACAGCCTCTGACCACATCCCCTTAGTAGTGCTGGATGAAGTTTATTCTCTCTTATTAGGTGGATTTCTGCAATTTAGTGCTTGACATTTGCAGAATGTGTTTACAAACATTGCACCTAGATATCAAAACAGCTCTGCCCAGAAATGACATCTGCCCACTTTCCAATGTGCCAGTCAAGCTGTCCTCCACAATCCTAGCCTTTTGACCATCTCTAATTCCCCCTTTTCATAGACAGTCCTTGGTAAGTTTTCGGCTAGATTTAGGAAATATGCTTCTAGGAGCTCTTCTGTAAGCAGCATTTGATGGTTCTTTTGCTTCACTGTTTCTCTGAGCTTATGTTCCCTTTAACAGTTTGAGGGACTTGCTTATTAATAGAAAACATGACAGAATCAATCAGTGCTCTTTGCCTTTTCCAGGTCTACCGTTCATCTTAGATATGCAGACATTTGGACACATGAGATCCATGATCTGCAGCATTTGAAATAGAAAAATGAAGTCGACTATGGTTTCTTGCTCGTGATTTTTTTCTGTCTTGTTTTGGTTGCGATAAGTCAAATGTTTGTAACCATTTGCCCTGCACTGAGTTCTTTATATCCTGGGTAGACCGGAAAGGGATCACATGGCTTTTCCAGCTTAAATGTCTTCCTGTGATTTCAGTCTATCTCTTAACCACTTCATTTTCTACAAGATGGGACTTAGTTCATCTTTCGTTCTTTGTTAATTCTATAAATCCTGACAAATGGATTCTGACATGCTCTACTCTAATGTCATGCAACACACAGCCTTCTGTGAGGGACTGCTCATTCTGCCGTCTCTGCAGCCTTGCCTCCTCAAGAATATCATGCCTTTGGGGTCATGCAGAATTTAGTCTTTTAATTAACATTTAAGATTCTTCTATGTCATCTGTGGTATGATTGATATTTATTTTTATTACTGGACAATGTTTTGTTATATAGATGTACTAGAGTTTGTTTACTTATTAAAGAATATCTTAGTTCCTCCTAAGTTTGGCAGTTATCAATACATTGTTATAAACTTTTATCACATTATTATAATCATTATTTTGATACAGGTTCTTGTGTTGCTTATATAGATAAGGATGACCTATGTCCTGGTCTTCCCGTTTCTGTCTTTTGAGAGCCAGGACTGTGGGTAGACATTACTGTGCCTGACTCTGTATCCTGCTTTATGGAAACATTCTTTCAACTCCTGTAGAGGGAGAATTCATATGTTTTTAACACTTTAGGAAATTAGAATGCTTGAATGTTTTAGAGCTTAAAGATTGTCTATATTTTAGAGGAAAACATATGCTCATTAGGATGAGTGTGGGGTGTGTATGATTCTAAGAAACGCATTTTGAACCATTAGATGAATTCGGTTAGTAATTAGAAGGTAATTATGTTTAGAAATTTATTGACTTGAAAGTACTTGTTTATATTTTATATGAGAAGTTTTCTTTTTTAAGTCATGCACACAGAGGCCAATATTGCTGTTTTTAGAGCAAGGGTTCCAGGATTGATACACATAGTTTTAGCGATATTTGCATTTTTGAGTAAATTAGTTTCACGTGAGTACAGTATGAACTTCCTACTTAACTCCCACGAGATGAACACAAATTAAGACAGAAACCCCATCTATTGCTCCCTACTTTTCCCATCACTAACCAGCTCTTGTGTATTTTTCACTGAAGGAAATCTTCCTGAGTGCCTTTCCTCTACTGGAGGACCAGGGTTAAACAAAACAGTAATCTGCTCTTGGGAAGCTCACAAGGAGACTTAATAGTGTATTAGATCCTTGCAAACAACTCTGAACAGAATACAGTTTTGAAGGTTGGGTATCCCTGAAATGGATGCCACTGCTGAAAGAGCAGTGTGGGAATACAGGATGATCTATGTTTCTCAGAGTCTGATGAAGTAAACAGGCCCCATGTGATATGATAATCTCATTGTGTCATTCTGACTGTTTCATAAACTGTAGACACTGTAAGAGTGTGAGTGTTGCTCTCCTGCCCCTGTGTGTGTGTGTGTGTGTGTGTGTGTGTGTGTGTGTGTGTGGGTAGGCTCTCAGTGTTGTGTATATGTGGGGCAGTAGGCTCTCAGTGTTGTGTATATGTGGGGCAGTAGGCTCTCAGTGTTGTGTATATGTGGGGCAGTAGGCTCTCAGTGTTGTGTATATGTGGGGCAGTAGGCTCTCAGTGTGGCTATGTAGATCCTGGAAAGATTTGGTACTCTCTGGAGCTCACTGAACAATCCTTGACTTGTTCTGATAGAGGTCTAGAAGTTACAGGACGTGCTGTCTCACTGAAAATTAGAAAGGAACAAGATTTTTGCTAACAGACATATCGACAAGCCCATAAATAGGGCAGGTGGAGGAGCAAGCTTTCAGTGTTCCTCACCATCGTACTGGATCTCTACTTTTTATACTTTTTTTCTACCTTCCCTGATTTCCTCTTTCTTTTAAGCAGGGTTACTTTGTCACCATGCCAGGACAGTGTGTAGCATCTGCAGTGTGGAGAGAAGAGGGACATGTGTTCTATACCCTCAATTGGGCAGGAAAAGAGAAGCCTTTCATGCGACTCCAGTGTTTCTGTCTTAAAGACAACCCTGTTTAACACAAAGCATCCTTATTTCAAAGTTTTCCTTCTGTTTTGGTTCTTGGTTGGTAGTTTGTTTGCAGTTTTTCATTGTGTATCTTGGACAGAAAAATGAAGTGCTGGTTATGTTTCCTTGGCCAAACTGGAATGTTGAAACTTTGTGAACTATTGGCCAAATTAATTACTCTCTCTTTTTTGGGGGGTGGGGGCTTATATGAATATATGATGGGTATCATAGCTTGGAGAGTACAAATTATGGCTGACTAGGGAAATTTAAGGATACTGCTGGCAATTTATCCATGCCACTGTAAAAATAGTGTTTGTGACACTGGTTAGATGGCTCTGTGTTTAAGTCCACTTGGCCCACAGGCCCCATGACTGAGTTTGGTCCTTGGAACCGAAGTAAAAATGCAAGGAGAAAACTGACTCCACAAAATTGTTTTCTGGCCTATGCACATGTGCCATGGAACTCATGTGTCCTTGAATATTGATGTACATGCACACTATATACATTTAAAAGAAAAAGTGTACAGTGTGGTTTTTTTTATTTGTAAGCTGAACCTAACATATGCTATGACAGATAGCATTCACTCTTCATACCCTTCAGAATTGTACATTTCTAGTATATGCCATATTTATCTACCAGGGGTCATTTGCCTTCTGTATCTTTGAAGAGATGACCTAACATTTTGGGAGTTACTTTTGACTTCTGTCTTTGCATTCATTATTTTTGTGACAATGTATGTCATAGTGTTCTTATGTCCAGTTCACTGACAGTGCCTAGAGTTAATGTAGGGCTTCCTTTGTTTGTTTGTTTTAAAGAACCTCAAGGTATATATCATGTTTAGTCCTCCTCTGAATGATGCATTATGCAGATGTTTCCAAGGCTTTGGTTTTGTTTTGAACATTGCAATTAAAGAATGATCCTAATGGGGCTTCATGAGAAACCCACTGTATGGAAGGAAGCCACATAACCCCATCTGAAAGAGAGGGAGGCAACAGAGAGTTGCAGAAGGATGCATGCAGAGGCAAGCTGCTGGAGGCAAGAGTCTCTGGCAGCTGCACAGAGAATCGCACATGAGCTGATGGGAGAAGGAATAGAGGGAAATGGGAGGTTAGCAAAGGAGAGAGGCAGATCTAGGAAAGTCAAAGCAAGGCAGCCTCCTATCTCACATGGGATATCTCTAGGCTCTGTGTTCTCAGAGCAGATGGGCCTCATTCTTCCCCAGCTTATTATGTATTCCTTCAGTAACCCCTCCTTGCTCATGATGTGCTCTGAATATGTTTCTGTTGCCTATCGAATAATAAACCACATGTATCATACACTGTAAAATAGTCTGGCAAGGTTGAAAATTCCCAGATATAGAAACAGAATATCTGAAAAGATTTGAGATTGTGAGTTTTAATAATTTCTGATCTCGTATAGATTTTATTCATCATTAAATAAAACTTACCTGGTTATGTCTTAGTTCTTAAAAAGTCTGAGGAGGCAAAGATGACTATCTTCTAATTGGTTTTGAGAGAATCTCATTAATGTGCAACCTTTTTGTTAAGCTGCCAATCCTCTTTGATGAGTGTGAGGTTAGAGATGTGGGATCTTGAAGGTAATATTACCAATTCTGAGTCATCATCTAGATTTTTCCTCATATGTCAGTGGTCATTTGGAAATGTACTAGTGCTGTCCTAAAAGGGAAATCATGTTTAAGGATGCAGACAATAGACTATTTAAAAGTTTTCAACAGATATTTCCTTTGTGCTCTCTATGGACAGGTTACTTATTATTTGTCTGTTTTGTTCACTGATGTATTCCACATGCCTGGAAAATTCTTGACCTGACCATGACTTTATGAATCTGGCTAAGTGTAAACAATCATCAATGAAATAGACGTCTAAGGTTTAATAAGGAGCACGAAGCATAACTCCTAACTCCCTTCAAAGACTGGGAAGCTGAAAGCCAGAGTCGGACCGTTGCTCAGTGTGGGTTAGTTATGGCAGAAGTAACTGGAGAGGTAGCATTGCTAGCAGAAGTGTGAATGTAGACGTAGTACTAGATGTAGCTTCCAAACGACCTGCTAAATTCTATGTGGCCACCTGGGAATTGACCAGGAACTCACATGTGACTCTGAAGTCTATTTTGTATGTGAGTCTTAGTCTTCAGTTTTGGATGCGTTACAAAGGTTTAATACATCATCTTTCCTCTGGAGCAGCTCCTCTGTTTCTAAACAAAATTAATTGCTTCCTTTCTATCTAGAACTAGACACATTTTTTCCAGCATGTATCACATTATATTGAATCAGTTTTCATGGCTGTGATTGCTGAAGACCAGGGACCAATTCATATTATTCTTTGGTGTCTAAGACTTCGGCATAATGACACTTGCGATAGATGGAGTTCACTGTGAATTTGAATTGCTTTGAAAGGGCAGCCATTAATAGTATATTCAAGCTTGGGTCTACTAGATAAAACTTTTATAAAGGGAGCAAAATCCCAGAGCCTTTCAAATATGGTTAGTTCTTGATAAATGCTGATATCAAATAATCCATTCTTAAAGATGTATTTATGATGTTAGTCTTCTTGGTATAAGTGGCTTTTTGAGAATAGCTCCACTTTTTAATTTTTAATGAATTACTAGTACTACTCCTGTAGCTGCCCTGGTTTCCATACTGAAATTCCTTCTGACCTTATGCTAGCCACTGGTTTTTCATTCTCACCAGTCAGTGGCTAATGCTAATTTAACATCCTCTGGCTTACTTTGATGCTAGTAATTTTAGATTTTGTCAGAAAGTTGAAGCCCTAGAACTATGAATGTATTTCTTTGAAAGTACAGTTGAAGAAACCCCACTACTCTTATGAATGTATTTTTTAGAAAGTACACTATTCAATTTTATGCACATGTAGCAAAACATGTCTATTAAATAACCAATAAATTTTTAGAAGGAATTATTTACTCACTTTTACTTGAGACTTTTACATAAAGCCAGCATTTTATGCATTTAAAAACATGAGGGAAAACACATTTCAGAGGAATTTGGGGGTATTACAAAACATTAAAGCCTTTAGAAGATGTATTGCTTTGCCAGTGGATCTCATAAATGAAATGATACTTGATGTGCAATAATATTTCAAACCAATGTATTTCTTAGAGCTGAATCTTGTGAGATGTGCAGTGTCACCCCTGTAGGGTAGCAGTCTGAGGGGTCTTATTTCTCTTTATTTGTCATATTAGAATTTATATTTGTATGTAAATGAGTATACTTAAAGATAGAGAAGTACTCTATCCAATTTTCAGACATGTAGTGAAGATTTGAAAAAGGTCTACATTATTGGTTCAATTATTCAATTATTAGATCAATGGTGTCTTCTATAAAACATAGCATTTTATGAATTAAAAAACACCTTGCTGTTCATGTATCCATATCCATATATATATATATATATATGGATAGAGAGTTGGGGAGATAAAAACACACTAGAGTAAATCTATACTCCAGATTTTGAAGCCAGGTTTTGTGAAGTCTGGACAGGGCAGGAATCTAGATCTTTAAAATATTTCAGCTATTATCTTTTCAAATATACCAAACAAATGATAATGAGTTTAAGTCACTGCAATTGTGCAATTTTATCGTCTTATAGTAGTTTATGTTTTTAAAAGACTGGTCTCTCTCTTTAGCCTTGACCTATCTGGAAGTTGCTATGTAGACCAGGCTAGCCTTGATGCCACAGAGATCCATTCGCTGCTGCCTTCTGAGTGCTGGCTTAAAGATATACACCACCATACCCAGCCCACATCTGTATATTTCCCTCTACACACTTCTTATTACTTGTTTCCAGCAAAGCAAAATCACTTTCCAAGCAGGAGAGGGATTATTTGAATATGTGTGGGATGAAGAATGTTCACAGGGTTGGACAGAAACTACAGAGCTGTGCTTAGTACAGGTGAGAACCAGCTAGCAGGGAGATCTATGTAAGCTGCACATCCGTGAATACACACACACATGAGCATGGTTCCAGGCTGATCCTGAGTTTGCTATGTGCAGATACTCCCTGATACACCCTGTCCTAAGGGGTTGTGTCTGCTGTGCTGATCTTAGATCACATGCTAATCTTACAAATAGCAGAGTGAGCTCAGGGCTTTCTGGAGGTTCTAAGTAGCATTCAGTCTTGTTTCCATAATTGGGAAAAATGTTTGGTTCATACTTCCGTCTAGATGATATAGTGAGAAAAAAAATGAGACTGGAACTCTCGTTTGATATGAGCTAGACTATGAGGTGCTACAGTTATTGATCTACTCAGTCCAGTCAGCATGATCTGACACTTGATAAATGCATCCATATGCAAATGATAAAATTTATATTTCAAATCACACTGTTAGTTTTTTATTGTCACTTGGCACAGCCTAGAGTTCCCTGTAAAAAGGAAACCTCAACTGAAGAATTGCCTAGATCAGATTGGTCTGTGGGCATGTTTGTGGGGGCATTGTTCTGTTTATTAACAGACGCAGGAGGCCACACCCACTGTAGATAGTACCATTCCTCAGCCAGTGGCCCTGGGCTATATTCAAAAATAGCAATGCGTAATCTATAAAGCCAGCCAGAGACTGATCCAGTGAAGAGTGTTCATCCATGGTTGATGGGCAGGAAGTGCAACCTGAAATAAGCCCCTTCCTTCCTTATGTTGCTTTGGTAGGAGTGGTTTATCCCAGCAACAGGCTGGAACTAGAGCAGTAGTATTCCCTGGGTTTTTAACGTATGTAATATTTTGTATGTATGCAGATAGAAAACATTTTAACTTTTTCTTTCTATTCCCTTGTCTCTGGTAGCATTTTAATTTCTCAGCAGTACTCCATTTTTCATGAATGGTCAAAAGGGTAAAGGAACAGAGCAACAGGTGACTTTATTTTTAAGGTAACTTTTTTCCCCTTTCATTTTTATAGCAAATGGCAACCATAGCTGTAATTCGTTGCTCATCTAGTCATCTAAAGGACTGGATTAAAGCAGTACCTGGTTTTAAACTTTATTTTCAGTGCAAGAAGCCTTGTGGTCAGATCTTAGGTTTAGAGAATTGTCTTAGGGTTTCAATTGCTGTGAAGAGTTACCATGACCAAGGCAACTCTTACAAATGCAAACATTTAATTAGGACTGGGTTACAGTTTCAGAGGTTTAGTCCATTATCATCACGGCAGGGAGCATGGCGGCATGCAGGTCAACATGGTGCTGGAGAAGGAGCTGAGAGTTCTAGATCTTGACCTGAAGGCAATCAGAAGGGAACTGACTCCTGCAGGTAGCCAGGAGGAGGCTCTGATTCCACACTGGGTGGAGCTTGAGCATCGGAGATCTCAAAGCCCACCTACATAGTAATGCACTGTCTCCAACAAGGCCACATCTCCTCGTAGTGCCACTCCTATGTCCCAACATTCAGACACATGAATCTGTGGGGCCTAAACCTATTCAGACCACGACAAGTTAAGCAAGACAGCATAAAAAAATATGATTTTTACAAGTAATCCTTTTGACATCAGTTACTACTAAGAAGATCAAGACTATTAGAATGTTGCCTGGTACCTAGTGAGAAGTACATGTCAGTATAATTAATTGCATTGACTCTTGTTACCTGCGTGCTTTTGAATTTGAAAAAGAAAACTCTTCTGTTGAGGAGGAGAATTAGTATGAAGTTAATGAGGAAAGGAAATAACTAAATGTGGGAGTAGCCTGCTCTAAAACTACATTATGCATTTATTTTAGCACAATCAAAGCAAACTGGCAATTATCACTCCAGAAATTCTAGGCTCTGCTCTGTTGTGCGTGCATTGTGAGAGCTTTTCAAATTGCTATACTTTTGACACAGTTATGATAGCAATTTACACAGAATTGATTTTTTCTTTATTCTCTTTTCTACTGTAGTTTCTTATTTACACTTGCTGCAATATGCTCAGTATATATGTTGTCACAATGCAGACTCAAAGGGAAATCACCATGTATCTGAGAGCATTGTCAATGACTCTCATTGTCTGGCTGTCTCCCCATGTGGACCTCTGCTTGGTTCACAGGAGAGAGACTGTGTTTGTCACACTCTCATTCTCTTCAACTTTGTATTTTGAAATAATTTCAACTATAGAGTTCTAAGAATGATATTCTAAATACCTATAAACTCTGAAAACTAGGATTTATCTTTATTCTTTCTTCCCCCTCCTTTACATAGTTGTGTATATTTTATATACACTGTATATTATATATTGTATATACAAACTGAGAAAATGATGAATAAACAGAATGCAGATATGTAAGGAAATTATGCATACACAGGTATTCTTTTCCCAGAATCTTTTAAGAGTAAGTTACAGATAATATTGCTTTCATTTCACTCTAAATATTCCGTTGTGATTTCCTAAGTGTAAAGAATATTTTTACATAACGACAGTACAGTTTCCAACATCAGTGAATTCCACGATGATAAAATATTATGTAACTTAGCATCCGTGCTTGAATTTGTCAGTGCACTCAATCTGTACTTTATAAAGTTTGTTTTCTTCTTAGTGTAAGCCTCCCTAACTCTGTGGCCTGCCAATGCAGTGTCTAATTTTGTGGTGACTCCCAACCCTAAAATTATTTTTGTTGTTACTTTGTAACTGAAATTTTGCTACTGTTATGAATCATAATGTACATTTTTTTTGGAGCTAGAGTATTGCCATAGGGGTTGTGACCCATGGGTTGAGAATCACTGGTGCGTGGCTTTATATGTTGTACTAGGGCATCCTGCTTCTTTAGTCTCTCTTAGCCTTTAATCTGTAACAATTCTTAATCCTTCTTTGTCACTTTTTGCAATGTCAGTATACATGAAAAATACATTTCTTGCTCTCTCTTTCCCTCTCCCTCCCTCTCTTCCTCCTCCTCTTTAATTTCTCCCCTGTGTTACTGCATAGTCTTGAAGAGAGTTTTGGAGATCATGCGTTTTGCCCTTAGGAAAGGAGAATGCATTTATGTGAGGATGCTTGCACAAAGCACATTGGCGTCCCTGCTACACTCACCAGTTAGTTCCAACATTCCCCTCTTGAGTGTTCTTAGTTGAAATGTTTATTGACCACTTTTCTAGTGGATTATAATTTTGAATGCTTGCAAGAAGTATTATTCTTTGAAAATTTCCTCATTTTCTGGAATAATAAATCAAAGTACACACTGCTTCCATAATTTCTTTGCTCAGTGTGAGAGTCAACCATTTTTCTAGAAATCCTGATTCTTTTATGTATTTGTTTATTTTGAAAGGGATGGCTTTAAAAGCTGCATTTGAGCTTGTAGCATTCTGTCCCCAACTTTTTCATCTTTTATCAATTTATTTTTTTAAACGTTTTGTCTGTTTTTAAAGTTTAAGTTTACACAATAATGGTTTTATTATAACACATCAGTGTATTTCAGTCATATTCATTTCCCCACCTACTCTGACTCTTCCTCCTGCTAACCCTTCTTCTTCATACGTTATTCATATTCTACTTTTGTTTTGTTTGTAACCCATTGAGTCTCCAATAGGGTTGTTTACAGAAGTGGGTGGAGTTTCATTACTGGAGCATGTGTGTCATTGGTAAACGGGTATACCATTGAACAAAAGGTCTCAATACCCTTCCCCATCACCTTTTATTTGCTTATAAATTTTCTAGGAGGCATGGGGGCCACAAGAGCCCTTCCTACTTTTATGACATGGTGTTGACAGGCCCAGTCTTATAGATATCTTTGGCAAGTGAATGACAGTGACTGTGAGTTGAAGAGTCAGTGCTCATGTATCCTGACGGAGAGTGGGTATCCCACACCATGAGTGTACCCCCGACCTGTCCCATTCTCTCTCTCTATCTCTTATATTCTTTCTGCCTCCAGATCCCGGAGTAGGTGATGCCGATAACTATCCTTTCTATGTCAGTGAAGGTGTTGCCTACATAACCTGTGACACCACAGCTTTCTCTGCCCTGCTTGTAGTCTCTTGTATAATAATCACAGTATTCTTTGTATGAATGGCAGGTTTGGCAATGCGTGGTAGCAAAGGCAGCAACTGCTCTAGTACAGCGAAAGATGGACAGTTGTAAAGGATGGGGGAGCAATGTCTGGCATGCTGAGTCATGCATGCTGAGTCATGCATGCTGAGACATGCATGCTGAGTCATGCATGCTGAGATGTGCATGCTGGGTCATGCATGCTGAGTCATGCATGCTGAGTCGTGCATGCTGAGTCATGCATGCTGAGTTATGCATGGTGAGACATGCATGCAAGCATGAAACTATTTCTAGGGATGAACTATTCAGGTTGGTAGATTGCATTGCAGACCCCGAGCAGGTTTGGGGTATCACTTCTATATTCTGCATCCTTCCTGCAGTCCTGGAAGGTAAGGAAACACAGGGCTGCGCAAAGGCCACTGCGGCACATCAATTTTATACCACATTAAGTTTCCAAAGCTTAGCAGTGGAAAGGCTAAGACCTTCGAATTTAAAATTTGTCTTACTTCTTTAAGTTTCTTCCTGAGATTTTTAAAGTTCTGATACTGGAGATTTTTGTTACAGCAGATATGGTTTTGGTAAAAAAGTAATTACAGTAAATAAAGGTGCTGCTGTTTATGTATACCAACTGCATGCCTAATGCAGTGACACCTGACGCAATCCAGGGATTATTATTTTATCAATAAGTAAAATATGACTGAGGTAGATTATGTAACTCCCCAAAATTCATAAAACCATACTCTATATATGTATACTTGCATATCCTGTCTACTTCAAAAATAAATTGAAGTAGTCTTCTCCCAAAACACCCTCCCCAAGCCATCAGGTCTTATGTTATGGGTGGTGGGAAGAAAATAAATTTTATTCATTTTATGGGTTTGAGGGTGCAAATCATAGGTGGAAGCTTCCTGGAGATTATTTAGATGATCCTTGAAGGACAGGTAAAAATCAGCTAGGGCAAGCCAGGTGTGGGGGGTCATGCCTTAAATCTCAGTACTTGGGAGGCAGAGGCAGGTGGATCTCTGTGAGTTTGTGTCCAGAAGAGTCAGAGCTACCTATCTCAAATAACCAAAAACAATAACAAAAAACAAAACCACTCTTCTAACTACTCCCACCAAACATAAAAGAATGAAAGAACAGAAGAATGGAGAAATGAAGAAAAAAGAAATCATTTGCTAGGGCACAGTACTCTAGAAACAGAAAGTCATCAGAGACACAGAGGACATAGTGTGTACATAGGGAGCTAGAGTGAGGTGTTTGGGGAGATGAGACCAGGAGCGAGTAGGGGCTGGACAATCACATTCTCACATAAGTGTGTGTGTGTGAGTGTGTGAGTGTGTGTGTGTGTGTGTGTGTGAGTGTGTGAGTGTGTGTGTGTGTGTGTGTGTGTGTGTGTGTGTGTGTGTAGGAGGGGGGTGTTTGGGGTTGGAGACTTTAGGCTGGAAATTGACATCACATACCTTTCTCTCTATGGAAAAGCTTTTTTTTTTTTGACACATTGTATGTGAACCTAGCCTTAACAGTTATTTCTTTCCTTCTCCCCAACCCCTGGAGGACATTGTTATTTTGGGACAGTCTCTCAATGAACCTGGAGTTCATTGTGTCCTGGGATGCTCCTGTTCCTTTTCTACAAGAGAATGCAATGCTCAGCTTTCACTGATCTCAGATTCCTGTCATCTCTTATAACTGGTCATCTCATACACCCATGCAGTGCATTTCCATTGTGCCACTTCCCACACCTACTCCTAAGCCCTCCCAGACCTATCCTCCCTCACTCACTTGCTCCAAACTTTACACCTTCTGCTCTCCTTCTTCTTTTTCTCCTTCTGAGCATGTCTCCTTACAGTGGGAGGGAGTATTCCAAGGCAAACTAGCATTCCACAACAAAGAAAAGCAGTTTTTTTAGATCGATACAGGCATTTGTGCAAGGAACTGTTTTTTGTTTTGTTTTGTTTCAAAATGTTCATATATCTGTCAGGCTAAGTGCATATAGCTGGACAGATACATGAACTGAATTAGAAAATTTTTCTTCAGAAGTTCTCTGCTTGATTTAGTCACGTGCAGTCACATGGCAACCGTGGCAAGAAAATGTGGTACTGAGTTAGCTGCTAAATATCCTCCCTAGTGATTGAATTAGCAAGTGTATATAATTACACAGACATTACCCCATATAATCCCAGGCAATTAAGTGATGGTGAATTGCTTGCAAAATACAACAATTTTAGTTTTAATATGCTTGCCGTTGAGTTTGTCCTACTGGTAGTAGGGGAGAATAATAGGGACCAGATGCCCACACAGCTAATAAGTTGTGAAAGTGGTATTTAAATCCATTTATTCAATACATTGTTCTTCCTACTTCAGCAATTAGAAAGGCAGCCTAGTATTTTATGTGTGTAGAAAACTTGGTCTTTTAAATAACACTTTATTGTTTATTAAAGAGTTCTGACAGTTATAGGACTTTGTTACTATAAGTTTTTAAAATCTTATTATTTATGTGTATGTGTACATGTGCGGGCACACTTGCAAGCATTGTACATATGCATATGGACAAATTAATTAATAAAAATTAAATGTTTTGTTTATTCTAGTAGTTACAACATCACCAATGAAACCTAAAGCTTGGGAAAGAATAGTTATTTCATAGCATGCAAATCGAGGTTTGAGGACAACGTGGCTTATTCATACACATCGAAGACCTGGAAGAGCATCTGTATATGTGTCTTACCAATGTTTACCTGGAGAAAGATAAATTCAGAGCATTTGAAAACATCATTTCACACGAGACTAATAAATCTTCTTATGTTAATACAAATAAGATTTTTTTGATGAAAAATGTTTGCCAAATTAATATACTTGTAATACGGGAGGCCCGGCTTTACATCTTCGTAAATTTCTTTAAAGTCTGACATGGTAGGGCCAGCTAGATTCCCATGTCTGCCTTCACACTGTCTGTTGTGTTGTTCTGCTTGGAGGATGTGAAGACAATTTGTTCTTATGGAGAGGTAGGTGTGCTTGAGCCCTGGGAACATCCCTGGAGAGCACCACGGTCTTTCTACTCTGCCATGCAGCCTGCTGCTTTGAAAGACTCACCTTGTCATCTTACCCACTGATAGTCAATCACCAGTGAAACATAACTTGTTCACAAGTCAACATCTCTAACCATTTAACTTTCTCCTCTCCACTCCCTTCCCTTTCCTGTTTTGTTTGCTCATCTTTAACAGTCATTCCCAAAATATTAGTTTAGGCTTTAAAGACTTATTTTTATTTTTGTAGGTTTATAGCTGTGAGCTAGTGCCTTTGGAGGCCAAAAGAGAGTTTCAGATTTCCAGGAGCTTGAGTTACAGGTGGCTGCATGCTACCCAGTGTGGGTGCTGGAACTTGAACTCCAGTCCTTCTCCAAAGGACCAAAAATGCTCCTAAGCTCTGGGCCATGGTTGTAGTCCATGGACCCTTATCAATTTGAGCAAGGACTAGTTGTGAAACTAAGAGACTCTACAATGCATAGTGATCCCAGCACAACTCATTTGTTTCTTGCTGTATCTATTGGACATTTACCTGTTGGGGAGAAGGGCAGCTTAATACAGAGGATGCCAGCCAGCAAATCTGCAGTTTCTGTCGAATTTAAGGAAGGTATAGATCTCTTCCCTGACTACTGGGTCTCTCAGCCCACTCTTATGCCCTGGTCCTAGCTTTTGACACCAATGAATGTTGGAGTTGGATATTGGGACCTGTACCACAGAAAATGAAAATTCTCTCTGACTGTTTGGGAGTTAGGGCAGTCAGGGGAACTGAGCTGGGCTTCGCCTGATTGTGTAAACTTTGCTTCCAAAGCCATGTTGGTGCATCTGCCTGCTAAGACTCAGCCCCTATGAAACCGCTAGCTGTCAAGGAGACCGGGAAATTAACTTTCTAGGTTGGATTTTTGTCACCATCTATATGAGTATCCATTGAGAAGTGCAACTGACTTGGACTTGAGGGAGTCAGTCATTGGATAAAAGGGATAAAATGACATCTAATGAAGTGTTGACAGCCACTATCTCTGGATTACTATATCATAACCCTGCCCTCCTCCTTTTACTGTCTTGGTTTTTGTTTTTAACCTTATCCATGTTTCTCATTACAGAAGACACTTTATCTTTCCATCACTTCCAAACACCTTTGTTGATTTTTGTAAGAACATAAACCTGATAGAACTGGTCATACTGCTGACGTCACCAGAAGACTTTACGTGCAGTGGACATACTATAGAAATTTAATGTATGCAGAGTTTAATTGGAGATAATGGCAGCCTCATGACTTAGGTGAAACTTCCAGTATTAAGGTATTTTGAAATATGTTCACGCAGAAGATCTCTACTTTGCTAACAGTTGTGGGTGCTTTTGAGTTTCCAACTTCTGATGAAGCTTGGTAGTTATAGAAACCAAAAGATACTTATGTTATGAAGGAGGCTAAAATAATTCGATGCATCATTAGTGTTTCCCTGGCAGGTCAGAACTGGTTTCTTCTGTTCTATATATTGCTCCGTTTTGAAGATTGTATGTAGTATGGGATGCAAAAAGCTCTTTTCCTTAGCCCTTGGGGGTCAATGGGGGAACTAGTGAAGTAAATAATTTATCTGCAGCTGGTAGTTACTTGGTTTTCAGGAGCAGGAATAAAAGGTAGAAGAATACTCAGCTAAAACTGGTGTAGTGCCTGAAACGAGCGAGTTCAGGAAGGAAGACGTATGCACGCATACCGGCTGTCTCCAATTCTCAGTCTCCAGAGAGTCAGGTACTCAGAAGGAGAGCAGCAACAAGCTGTGTTTCTGCTTTCTGAAACTAGAAGAGGAGTAGCCAATAGCTCAGTGAATTCCGTATTGAATATCTGAGGAGGAGCGCTGAGAGATTTTAGGAGGTCCTATCGTGAACTGCTTAGGGGTGCTCGCGGCTTGCTGAGATCAGTTCATATGGAGTTGTTTACACACGGAGTAACAGGGATTACAACAGTAATTCCAGATGCTGGCTACTACCCTTTGCTGTCTCTTGATGCTCCGTTTTTGGGAAGATAGATATGTCCCACAGGATGAAATGTACCAAGAAGGGATACATAATCGTATTTATATGCATATATATTCACATATATTAAGTATATATTTACATTAGTCTTGATGACTCATGTTGCTTAAGGCTAAATATTTGAGGCATTGCTTATCTCATGAAAATCAGTTTGATGGAATTAATTACATTGTTTAATAAAAAATATTTAGGCATTATGGCTAGAGCTTGTGAATAATGCTCTAGTATGATGAATGAAATAAAAACAATTTAGGAAAAACAAGTTTATACAGTTGACACTGTTCTGCTTGTAAAAAACAGAACGGCCAGGAAAGGGAATGCATTTAGAATTTTTTATGTGGCAATTAAACGTGGTTAGGGGGCTGTGTAAATTAACATGTTTTTAACTGCATTTATGGTCATCTTAATCTGATATGGCTGACTTAATTTCATAGTCATTTGAGGATAGTTAATTCTACTTTATTGTTGCTTACCAGGAAATTATGCCTCATGCTGTGTGGTGAGGTTTTGTAAATGAATTTAAAGAAAATTGTTATTGTAGGAAAAAAAAACTCATTGTTTAAGCACCATCTAAAGTTGCTGCCTCTAAGGGATCATTGCTGTGTGGTATTTAAAAAAAGGTTTTAAAATGTCTTTTATATCTTGACAGCGTGACTAAAGAGACGCAGTTGTGTATATTTAACGAAAATAACAAACAAACAAAAGCCAATACCATTCATCGAAATGTTTAGTGATTAATCCCTTGGCTAGAAGACTTCACAGTTATGAAGTAAATTGTTCCAGTTGATAATTCTCTTCTTGTACTTAAGTAAATACTCCTAAAATCCTCCTTATAAAGTGCCTATAGAAATATCTATATACCTCTTTTTATATCTTAGCCAAGAGTTTTATTCAAACTAATCTAGAAAGTGGAATTTTCTAATAATTAGCATTGCTACTTATTAGATAACTTTGAAAATGTCAACTCTATTCTACAAAAGGAGACATGTAGAGTTTTATATAAGTAAAGTATTATTTGAATATATTACATGAATACAGTTTACTGCACTGAAAAGGAGCTTAGTATATAGAAACACTCAATTTTTGTAAGTATATAAGTTAAAGGTGTTATGTACCTATATGAGTGTGTGTTTCATTTCTTAAGCATATCTGATGAAGAACCTCATGAAACAAAGCACTTTAAGAATGAAATTTTCTAACAGAATTAGACTTTAAACACACACACACACACAGAGTCATACTCACAGAATATTATATATAATTAAAAAATAACTGTGAGAAAGTAAGTTGAAGGCAAGTATTAGTAAAATTTTACCATCAATCTTTGAAATATGAAGCAAAATATTATACAATATACTATATTCTGTGTAATCTTTTTATGTTAAAAAACCTCAGAAGGAAAATGAAAGTGGTCTATATTTAATATTTAGGTACAAAATGAGCATGTTGTGTAGTTCTTCCTCATCCAGCGACTCTCAGTTTTCCATAACTCCTTACCTGGGGAGTAGGTCTTTGTAAGCCTCCCTCCCCTCCATTCTGGAATTGATTTTGTGTATATTTAACAGAAGCAACCATAGCTGTTATGAGTTCAAGAATACAATGCCCTGTTCTACACAGAAGACAGTCTTTCCTAACCTTGGACTCAAAATCTTTCTGTCCCCTCTTGTACCAGCCTTGGATTGAGGTGTGGAGGGAGTTATGTTATAGATATCATACTATCACATTTAGGGCCAGGACTTTTACCAACACTTACTCTCTATTTTTTTGACTGGTTGGGACTCTCTGTATTAGGTACTGTCCACTGCAAAAATAAACTTTTTTGATAAAACCTTGGTGTTGCACTAATATATAAAGATAAGTATTTAGAAAGCAGTTTAATACTATTTCAATTTAGCAAAGTCATAGATTAGATATTCCACTGTTATCTGTGACATTTCCAGTCACAAGTTCTTGGTCAGGTTGACAGCATATGGTGTGAATTCCATCATGTGATATAGGCCATAATTCTAACCAGAGTCCAGTTTTTATTTCCCCACAGGATTTGTGGCACTACTGTACCAGTAATAACTTTTATTTGCCAGATGTAACTGTCATCTTCGAGGCTTACTGATGCATAAGCTCATCCTTTCTAGCTCTTTCTGAACTCTAGCTGGCTGAATCTACTTAGCTGTCTAGCTCAAACTCTTCTCCAAGCTGACTGATTCACTGTCTTCTCTTGGCTTCTCACTGAATTGCTCTAATTGGCCTCAAACTAACTCCGAAAATCTAATCTTCTGGCTGCTTATTCTCTGGCTCATTCTGTCTTCACTTGAAACCTGTCTCTGTAAAATTGTCTCTATATGCTCTCTCTCTCTCTCTCTCTCTCTCTCTCTCTCTCTCTCTCTCTCCTTCCTCCCCCTCCTCCTCCTTCTCTCTTTTCTGTTCTCATGAGAATTGGTGTATCTTTCTCTGATTTGTCACTTTGTATGCCCCTTTCAAATATGGCTACTTCCTTTTACAAACTAACTTTATTGAAGCAGTAAATTTTAAAAATCTGTTCTATCCTACCTGATGGTATGCATGCCTCTTCTGCATCCTCCCAAAGTTTTGGATTCATGAATGAATTACATTTTCTTCATTGATAAAATTAGAAAAGTGTTGAATTTATTGGAATATGTCAAGTAGTCACAGTGTGCATGCCTATTGCAAGGTACTTTTCATATGAAGTACTTGATACAGGTGGATAATTGCATAGATGAACAAGGAAGTTTTAGTTCTGTTACAGATAACACAAGGAACATCTGTAGGAAAGGGCACACAACTCTCTTTTTTCCTTTCCCATCTGAAGAAGTTTGTTCAAGAACTATGAAAGGCTTGAGAAGATCATGTGAGAGAGGACAAATGATTTTGTCATTTTCGGTCTGGATTACCTTACTCAGTATAATTATTTTCAGTTCCATTTTTAATTTCTGATTTCTTTTACTTTACATTTGAGTAAAAATTTGTTATGTGTATATATTGTATTTGTACTATCCATTCGTCAGTTAATAGACATCTAGACTGTTTTCCTAGCTTTCACAGAGCAGTAATGAACATGGATAAGCAAGTATCCCTGTATCAAGACATAGAGTCCTTTGGGTATTTGGTTTAGGATGATATAGTTGAATTATGTGGTAAATCTTTTTCTACCCTTTGAGAAATCTACACATTGATTGCCAGGGCTGTACCAGTTTGTAATTGCACCAAGAAAGGATTCTTACTTCTTCACATCTAATTCTTGTCATTTAAGAACATTTTTTAAAATACTACCATTTTAAAAAATATTTATTTATTTATTTAAAATTATTTATTTATTTACATTCCAATCGTTGCCCCACTTTGATCACCCCACCACTGTTCCTCATCCCATACCTCCTCCCCCTTGCCTCTGAGGTGCTCCCCAATGCCAGGCCTCCCACTTCCCTGGGGCCTTAAGTCTCTTAGGGATTAAGCGCATCTTTTTCTACTGAGGCCAGACCAGGCAGTAGTCTGCCATATATGGTACTCTGCCATATATGTGCCAGGGCCCTCAGATTTGCCTGTGTATGTTTCTGGTTGGTGGCTCAGTCTCTGGGAGCTCCCCGAGGGTCTGAGTTAGTTGAGTATGCTGGTTTTCCTATGGGGTCCCTCTCCCCTTCAGATTCTTCAATCTTTTTCCCTAATTCAGCCATAGGGGTCCACGGCTTCAGTCCAACATTTGGGTGTAAGTTATCTGCGTCTCTATCATTCAGGTGCTCGTAGGACCTCTCATAGAACAGCAATGCCAGGCTGCTGTCTGTAACACATCATAAGTCAGTAATAATTTTCGGCCTTGGTCCTGGCCAGTCATTGGACTGTCTTTCCTTCAATCTTTTCTCCATTTTCTGTCCCTGCAGTTCTTTTAGACAGGAACAATTCTGGATCAGAAAATTTGACTGAAGTTGAACCTGTGTGTAGTTGTGCTGTGTGCTCTAGATAGTTTTTGTCAATTGAACACAAAGTACAAATACCTGTGAACCCTAGTTGGGGTATTGTCTCAAACAGCTTGGCCTGTGTTCATATCTGAGGGATTTTAATTTATGCTCAGCCCACTGCTTTCATTGACATATCTAGCCAGGTGGGCTTGAGCTGTCTGAAAAAAAAAAAAAAAAAGGAAGTCAGGAGCAAGCATGCCTGTAAGCAGCGCTCCTCCAGGAAGTGAGGAGGAAGCATGCCTGTAAGAGTGCTCTTCCAGGAAGTCAGGAATAAGGATGCCTGTAAGCAGAGCTCCCCCAGCAAGTCAGGATAATGCCTATCTGTAAGTAGTGGTGCCCCAGGAAGTCAGGAGGAAGCATGCCTGTAAGAGTGCTCTTCCAGGAAGTAAGGAGGAAGCATGCCTGTAAGAGTGCTCCTCCAGGAAGTCAGGAGGAAGCATGCCTGTAAGAATGCTCCTCCAGGAAGTCAGGAGGAAGCATGCCTGTAAGAGTGCTATTCCAGGAAGTAAGGAGGAAGCATGCCTGTAAGAGTGCTCCTCCAGGAAGTCAGGAGGAAGCATATCTGTAAGTAGTGGGTCTCCAGAAAGTCAGGAGGAAGCATGCCTGTAAGCAGAGCACCCCCAGGAAGTCAGGAGGAAGCATAACTATAAGCAGTTGCTCCTTAAGGATACTACCTTTCAGTTGCTCCAGGAAATTATGCCTTGAGTTCGTGCCTTGACCTTCCTTGACAATGATGATGGACTATAAAGTATAAGATGAAATGAGCAAGGGAAGATAGGGGCACAGGAAGATAGGGGCAGTCAAGTTGCAGGAGCCCTGCAGTCCAGACTGCACCTGGATCTGAATGGACCGGGTCAAACAGCACCCTGCACCCAAATCCTGTGGGAGGGAGAGCTAGACCTTCAGAGGGGCAGACATGCCTGGGAAACCAGAGGAGACTACTCTCTGCCCACATTTCTGACTCTAGAGGAAAATGCCTAGCACCATCTGGGCCCCCTGCTCACAGCTACCACGGAGAAGTAGGGGCAGGTCCTTCTGGTTCCCACCCACAGGGAGAGCTGAAAGCCAGTGGACAGGAACGACTACACACCTGAGAGCAGAACACTCTGTTCGCATAACTGGTTGAAAGACAGCAGGAAAACAGGTCTACAGTACTCCTGACACACAGGCCTATAGGACGGTCAAGGCACTGTCAGAAATAGCAGAACAAGGTAACACCAGAGATAACCTAATGGCAAGAGGCAAACGCAGGAATCCAAGCAACAGAAACCAAGACTACATGGCATCATCAGAGCCCAACCATCATTCTCCCACCAAAGCAAACACTGAATATCCAAACACACCAGAAAAGCAAGATTAGATTTAAAATCACATTTGATCATGATGATGGAGGATTTTAAGAAAGACATAAAGAACTCCCTTAGAGAAATGCAGGAAAACACAAGTAAACAAGTAGAAGCCCTTAGAGAGGAAACATGAAAATCCCTGAAAGAATTACAGGAAAACACAATCAAACAGGTGAAGGAATTGAAAATGGAGATAGAAACAATAAAGAAAGCACAAAGGGAGACAAACCTGGATATAGAAAACCAAAGGAAGAGACAAGGAGCGGTAGATACAAGCATCACCAGCAGAATACAAGAGATAGAAGAGAGAATCTCAGGGGCAGACGATTCCATAGAATTCATCGACACAACTGTCAAAGATAATGTAAAATGGAAAAAGCTACTGGTCCAAAACATACAGGAAATCCAGGACACAATGAGAAGATCAAACCTAAGGCTAATAGGTATAGAAGAGAGTGAAGACTTTCAACTCAAAGGACCAGTAAATATCTTCAACAAAATCATAGAAGAAAACTTCCCTAACCTAAAGAAAGAGATGCCTATAAATATACAAGAAGCCTACAGAACTCCAAATAGATTGGATCAAAAAAGAAACTCCTTCCATCACATAATAGTCAAAACACCAAATGCACAAAACAAAGAAAGAATATTAAAAGCAGTAAGGGAAAAAGGTCAAGTAACATATAAAGGCAGACCTATCAGAATTACACCAGACTTCTCACCAGAGACTATGAAAGCCAGAATATCCTGGACAGATATCATACAGACCCTAAGAGAACACAAATGCCAGCCCAGGTTACTATATCCAGCACAACTCTCAATTAACATAGATGGAGAAACCAAGATATTCCATGACAAAACCAAATTAACACAATATCTTTCTACAAATCCAGTCTTACAAAGGATAATGAACGGTAAAGCCCAATGCAAGGAGGCAAGCTACACCATAGAAAAAGCAAGAAACCAATCGTCTTGCAACAAAACAAAGAGAAGACAAGCACACAAACATAATCTCACCTCCAAATACGAAGATAACAGGAAGCAACAATCACTATTCCTTAATATCTTTCAACATCAACGGATTAAATTCCCCAATAAAAAGACACAAATTAACAAACTGGATATGTAATGAGGACCCAGCATTTTGCTGCCTACAGAAAATACACCTCAGAGACAAAGACAAGACACTACCTCAGAGTAAAAGGCTACAAAACAACTTTCCTAGCAAATGGTCAGAAGAAGCAAGCTTGAATAGCCATTCTAATATTGAATAAAATCGATTTTCAACCAAAAGTCATCAAAAAAGATAAGGAAGGACACTTCATATTCATCAAAGGAAATATCCACCAAGATGAACTCTCAATCCTAAATA
This sequence comes from Rattus norvegicus, assembly GCF_021556685.1. NCBI lineage: Eukaryota > Metazoa > Chordata > Mammalia > Rodentia > Muridae > Rattus > Rattus norvegicus. Next base: position 64,502,367 of record NC_141539.1, read on the forward strand.
TCTATGCTCCAAATACGAGGGAACCTACGTACATAAAAGAAACCTTACTAAAGGTCAAGGGATACATTGCACCTCAGCCAATAATAGTAGGAGATTTCAACACCCCACTCTCATCAATGGGCAGATTATGGAAACAGAAATTAAACAAAGACATAGACAGACTAACAGAAGTTATAAACCAAATGGACTTAACAAGTATTTATAGAACAGTCTATCCTAAGACAAAAGGATATACCTTCTTTTCACCACCTCATGGTATTTTATCCAAAATTGACCACGTAATCCTGCACAAAACCCGTCTCAACAGATACAGAAAGATAGAAATAATCCTATGTGCCCTATCAGACAACCACAGAGTAAAGCTGGTCTTCAAGAACAATAAGGGAAGAACTCCCACATATACATGGAAGTTGAACAATGCTCTACTCAATGATAACCTGGTCAAAGAAGAAATAAAAAAAGAAATTAAAGACTTCTTAGAATTTAATGAAAATGAAGGTACAATATACCCAAACTTATGGGACACAATGAAAGCTGTGCTAAGAGGAAAACTCATAGCTCTTGAAAGACCTCTGGAGAGGACCTTTCCCTCAGGAGGAGACCCAAGCGCCCAATGACCCAGCCGAGACCACTCGGATGCAATCAGCAAGAGGGTTTATTGGAAAACACAGGTACCTGCAGGCACAGAGTCTCTTCGGAGGACTTGCACGCCCAGCAGCTCCAGCATGGGGCTTTTATAGGGTTTGGGGAAGCAGAAGCGGGCGTACAGAAGCTGATGCATAGTTACGGGGACTTGGTGGATTCAAACAAGGCACATAGACATGTTCACATATGATTGGCTATTTCACATGATGAGGTAATAAGGTATAGCTACATATATTGGCAGGTTTGAATCATATTCAAATGAGGTTGCAACGTGGTAAGAGAGTACGTGCAGGCTGGGGCGTCCTGAATGTCGGGGGCTGGGGGCTTATCTCTTCTTGCCAGGTGGCCTGTGAGTCAGACTCCTGGTCTGTTCTGCATTCCTTTCCTTTTATGGTCTGTTAGTTTTAACGGTGACTGGGCCCTAGGTATCTGGGTGTGCCTGGGCTCATTCAAGCCTGTTGCAGCTCTGAGTTAAGACTCATGGGGGGGGGTCTTTCACTCTGAGTGCCTGCAGAAAAGAAAGAGGAGAGAGCATATGTCACCAGCTTGACAGCATACCTAAAAGCTCTAGAACAAAAAGAAGCAAATACACCCAGGAGGAGTAGAAGGCAGGAAATAATCAAACTCAGAGCGGAAATCAGCCAAGTAGAAACAAAAAGGACCATAGAAAGAATCAACAGAACCAAAAGTTGGTTCTTTGAGAAAATCAACAAGATAGATAAACCCTTAGCCAGACTAACAAGAGGACACAGAGAGTGTGTCCAAATTAATAAAATCAGAAATGAAATGGGAGATATAACTACAGATTCAGAGGAAATTCAAAAAAATCATCAGATCCTACTAAAAAAGCCTATATTAAACAAAACTTGAAAATCTGGAGGAAATGGACAATTTCCTAGACAGATACCAGGTACTGGAGTTAAATCAGGAACAGATACACCATTTAAACAACCCCATATCTCCTAAGGAAATAGAAGCAGTCATTAAATGTAGTGAGCAGCGCGGTAAAACAAAGATGGCGCTGATAACCAGTCCTGTCTGTGTAAATAACTTATTGCGCATGCGCACGCTTGTCCCCTTGCTAGGGCAGGATAATGAGGTGATCCGGCGCCCTCCTGTGACACAGCAGTACTGCCCATGCGCGGGTTTTGAACCTGGCATCAGCCTGGCCGGGATGGTACTATGTTAATGAGGCGATTCATGCTCCACCAATCCCTGGAGGGCAAGTAGCATAGCCCCAGCCTGCAGTGTATATAAGGCGAGCGCTTTTGCTGCTCGAGGTCCCCATATCAGCAATGAAAGTGGTTCTGCAATAAAGGCTGTTGAGAAGAATCCGACCGTGTTGCGTCTTCCTTGCTGGCTGAGGTGGGCTCGATGATTAAAGGTTTCCCAACGAAAAAGAGCCCAGGTCCAGAAGGGTTCCATGCAGAATTTTATCAGACCTTAGTAGAAGACCTCATACCAATATTATCCAAACTATTCCACAAAATTGAAACAGATGGAGCACTACCAAATTCCTGCTATGAAGCCACAATTACTCTTATACCTAAACCACACAAAGACCCAACAAAGAAAGAGAACTTCAGACAAATTTCCTTTATGAATATCAATGCAAAAATACTCAATAATATTCTGGCAAACCGAATACACATCAAAACAATCATGCATCATGATCAAGTAGGCTTCTTCTCTGGTATGCAGGAATGGTTTACTATACGGAAAACCATCAATGTAATCCACTATATAAACAAACTCAAAGATAAAAACCACATGATCATTTCATTAGATGCTGAGAAAGCATTTGACAGAATTCAACACCCCTTCATGATAAAAGTCCTGGAAAGAACAGGAATTCAAGGCCCATACCTAAACATAGTAAAAGCCATATACAACAAACCAGTAGCTAACATTAAACTAAATGGAGAGAAACTTGAAGCAATCCCACTAAAATCAGGGACTAGACAAGGCTGCCCACTCTCTCCCTACTTATTCAATATAGTTCGCGAAGTCCTAGCCAGAGCCATCAGACAACAAAAGGAGATCAAAGGGATACAGATCGGAAAGGAAGAAGTCAAAATATCACTATTTGCAGATGATATGATAGTATATTGAAGTGATCCCAAAAGTTCCACCAGAGAACTAATAAACCTGATAAACATCTTCAGCAAAGTGGCTAGGTATAAAATTAACTCAAATTAATCACTAGACTTCCTCTACACAAAAGATAAACTAATTGAGAAAGAAATTAGGGAAATGACACCCTTCATAATTGTCCCAAATAATATAAAATACCTCGGTGTGATTTTAACCGAGCAAGATAAAGATCTTTATGATAAGAACTTCAAGCCTGTGAGGGAAGAAATTGAAGAAGATCTCAGAAGATGGAAAGATCTCCCATGCTCATGGATTGGCAGGATTAATATAGTAAAATGGCCATTTTACCAAAAGCAATCTACAGATTCAATGCAATCCCCATCAAAATTCCAATCCAATTCTTCATAGAATTAGGGAGAACAATTTGCAAATTCATCTGGATTTAACAAAAAATCCAGGATTGTTAAAACTATCCTCAACAATAAAAAGGACTTCCCACGATTCGCTATCCCTGAACTCAAGCAGTATTACAGAGCAATAGTGATAAAAACTGCATGGTATTGGTACAGAGACAGACAGATAGACCAATGGAATAGAATTGAAGACCCAGAAATTAACCCACACACCTATGGTCACTTGATTCTTGACAAAGGAGCCAAAACCATCCAATGGGAAAAAGATAGCATTTTCACCAAATGGTGCTGTTTCAACTGGAGGTCAGCATGTAGAAGAATGCAGATGAATCCATTCTCATCACCTTGTACAAAGCTTAAGTCGACGTGGATCAAGGACCTCCACATCAAACCAGATACACTCAAATTAATAGAAGAAAAGTGTGGAAGAATCTCTAACACATGGGCACTGGAGAAAATTTCCTGAACACAACACCAATGGCTTATGCTCTAATAGCAAGAATTGACACATGGGATCTTACAAAACCACAAAGCTTTTGTAAGGCAAAGGACACTTTTGTTAGAACAAAACAGCAACCAAGAGATTGGGAAAAGATCTTTACCAATCCTACAACTGATAGAAGGCTTATATCCAAAATATACAAAGAACTCATGAAGTTAGACTGCAGGGAGACAAATAAGCCTATTAAAAAATGGGGTTCAGAGCTTAGCAAAGCATTCACAGCTGAGGAATGTCGAATGACTGAGAAACACCTAAAGAAATGTTCAACATATTCAGTCATAAGAGAAATGCAAATGAAAACAACCCTGAGATTCTACCTCATACCAGTTAGAATGGCTAAGATAAAAAACTCAGGTGTCAGCAAATGCTGGCAAGGATGTGGAGAAAGAGGAACACTCCTCCATTGTTGGTGGGATTGAAGACTGGTAAAACCATTCTGGAAATCAGTCTGGAGGTTCCTCAGAAAATTGGACATTGAACTGCCTGAGGATCCAGCTATACCTCTCTCGGGCATATACCCAAAAGAGCCTCCAACATATAACAAAGACACGTGCTCCAATATGTTCATAGCAGCCTTATTTATAATAGCCAGAAGCTGGAAAGAACCCAGATACCCTTCAATAGAGGAATAGATACAGAAAATGTGGTACATCTAGACAGTGGAATACTACTGAACTATCAAAAACAATGACTTTATGAAACTCATAGGCAAATGGAGGGAACTGGAAAATATCATCCTGTGTGAAGTAACCCAAACACAGAAAAACACACATGAGAATACTCTTAAGAGGGGATAGGTAGGCAAAGTTTAGAACAGAGGCTGAAGGAACACCCATTCAGAGCCTGCCCCACATGTGGCCCATACATATACACCCACCAAACTAGATAAGATGGATGAAGGAAAGAAGTGCAGGCTGACAGGAACCGGATGTAGATCTCTCCTGAGAGAAACAGCCAGAATAAGGCAAATACATAGGTCAATGCCAGCAGCAAACCACTGAACTCAATGCACTCATTGATAAGTGGCTATTAGTCTAAATGCTTGAATTACCCTAGATGCACAGAACACATGAAACTCAAGAAGGATGACCAAAATGCAGATTCTTCACTCCTTCTTTAAAAGGGGAACAAGAATACCCTTAGGAGGGGATAGGTAGGCAAAGTTTAGAACAGAGGCTGAAGGAACACCCATTCAGAGCCTGCCCCACATGTGGCCCATACATATACAGCCACCAAACTAGATAAGATGGATGAAGCAAAGAAGTGCAGGCTGACAGGAACCGGATGTAGATCTCTCCTGAGAGACACAGCCAGAATAAGGCAAATACATAGGTCAATGCCAGCAGCAAACCACTGAACTGAGAACGGGACTCCCATTGAAGGAATCAGAGAAAGGACTGAAAGAGCTGAGGAGGCTTGAGACCCCTTATGAACAATAATGCCAACCAACCAGAGCTTTCAGCGCCTAAGCCACTACCCAAAGACTATACATGGACTGATCCTGGGCTCCTACTGCATAGGTCACAATGAATAGCCTAGTGGGCACCAGTGTAAGAGGAAGCCCTTACTCCTACCGAGGCTGGACTCCAGTGAACGGGATTCTTTTGGGGAGTGTGGTAATGGGTGGAGGATGGGGAGGCAAACACCATTATAGAAGGGGAGGGGGAGGGGTTAGGGGCATGTTGGCCTGGGAACTGGGAAAGGGAATAACATTTCAAATTTAAATGAGAAATACCCAATTTAATAAAGATGGAAAAAATAAAAGATGAAGTAAGTCCTTTCCTCCCAAGCTGGTTTTGGTCAAGTTTGTATCATAGCAACAGAAAGCAAACTAGAACACCAGAAAAACAATTCCTGTTGATTGTGATTTCTGAGCATATTCTGAAGGTCTTTTTTATCCTTCTCAGTTTAGTCTTTCTTCATCAAAATTCCTTTTCTTCTTAACCTCATATTTTCATTTTTTTTTGTCCTTTAGTGAGGTCATCCTGTATTCTGGTCTATTGACTTAAATTCGGAATATTATTTATCATTAAAGATAATATTTGTTTGAGTTATTCAGCTGGAATTAACATTTTGTTGATTTTAGAGTTGTTAAGAGGTCTGTTATTGTTTCTGTTTATCTTAAGTGAAAATTAGTCTTTAACTATTTTAGCCTTTGCTAATAGTTATTATTCAGCATAGTAATAGGTTTATATTCATAGTTTATCAAATATGGCCACTATGTTATTTTAATATATATTTTCATATTTACTTTCATTCTGGAATACATTCTATTTATCAGGAAGGAATATCTTAACTATTTGGTTTAATTTATATAGTTTTTTTGAGATTCTTATGCACATATTTATAAATGAAATGTCATTCATTTTTGGATATGACTTAATCTGTATTCTACCTTTTATTCTAAACAGGATCAGCTCTTACAACTGTAAGTTAGTGAGTACACCTCTGCTCTCAGAACTTCTGAACACTGCCCTAGGAATCATGTCAGTAGCAATATCTGAAATTCAAATGTTTCCAGAAGGGGTAAAAAAGAGGGGGGGATAAGTTTATATGTAAAAAGCAGTCTCCAAGAGATATAATTTATGGAATATTAGATATTATATATCATATAAGTTGTATGATATATTTAACTATGAATATTATGGAATTCCAGTTGTTAACGATACCATTTTATATATTAAATTGCATCTTTTTATGTCTAAAGAGACTTTTGCTTATTTTTCATAATATTTGTGTTATTTTAATACACACCTTTTTTTTGCAGAAATGTAGGTTGAAGCTTATAGCCATTATAAATTATATAAGGAGAAAAATAGCACAGTAACGCAGAGTCTTGTAAGGTGAGTTTCACACAGGTCGCTCCAATCCTGATGTGAAGCAAGCATTTGAGTTAATGCTATGTGAGATAAAATAGATTCAAGACGTTAAAGTGAAACTCACAAGATAACAGTGCATGGATTTTTTATTTATTTATGTGAAATAATACATTAGGAAGAAATTAATAAATGAGTCGATATCTTCCTAACTGCAAGCATTGCTTTGACTAGAGGCGATTAGCAAGATTCTATAGACAAGATGACCATTATCCGACTTGCTTTCCCTCTGCAGATTGAGGCCTGGTGAATATGATGGTAGCCATGATGAGCAGAGCTTTGTCTTTCACCAATGAAATCCAAAGAGTTTTAGATCCATTTATGTCACTTGGGTCCTGAACCTGGATTGGAAGATGAAGAACAAACTATAAAGACTGGAATCTAATTTGATGGGTGAAGGCTTTTGTGTATAGTTTTCAAATTTTCTAAGTTAAATTTTCTTCATTGATAAAATTAGAATAGTGTTGAATTTATTGGAATATGTCGAGTAGTCACAGTGTGCATGCCGGTTGTGAGGTACTTTTCATATGAAGTACTTGATATAGGTGGATAATTGCATAGATGAACAAGTAAGTTTTAGTTCTGTTACAGATAACACAAGGGACATCTGTAGGAAAGGGCACACAGATTGCTTTTTTTCTTCCTGTCTGAAGAAGTTTGTTCAAGAAATTATGAAAGGCTTGAGCAGATCATTGTTTTTCTTCGTTGAAATTAAAATGAGTGCACTTTTATGAATATTAGTTACTTTTCTTATTGTGACAAAAGACTCAAAGAAAGCAGTGTCAGGAAGGGATTGTTCATTATGGCTCAGTGTAATGGTACAGTCAATCATGGCAGGCTCACAGTGTAACGGTACAGCCCATCATGGAAGGCTCACAGTGTAATGAAACAGTCCCTCATAGAAGGCTCACAGTGTAATGAAACAGTCCCTCATGGAAGGCTCACAGTGTAATGAAACAGTCCCTCATAGAAGGCTCACAGTGTAATGAAACAGTCTGTCATGGAAGGCTCATGCTGTAATGGAGGGCAGTAATGGACGGTGTGCTCACCTGAGTTCTGCTGCTTCCTTTGGCATGAGGCTGACATAGCTGTGACCCTGCATCTTTAGTCAGGAAGGGGACAGATGGAAGTTACTCTTCTGCTAGCTTTCTTCTTCTTTTGGTCCAGGATTCTAGCTCTTGGGCTGTTGCAACCCTCATTCAGGATGGGTACTCTGTATCAGTTAGGTGTTTCTGGAAATATTCACAGGCTCTCTCAGGGGTTCATTTCTTAGGTGATTTTGAATGTAGTCAAGTTGACAAGATTACCTATCCCAGATACAAATATGTAGCAAGCCTATCTTTTCCCAGCAGCTTTGAGCTAATCAAGTATTATGTGTTCCCAGTGTCATAATTTCTGCATTCTGTTATAATCTTTTTTTTGTTAGTCTACCTGTCTACATAGCCACCTTTGTATTTTATGCATAAGATTTTTTAAATAACAGTTTTCACCCCGACCTGGCAAGCATTAGTATTCCACTTGTTTTTATGCTTCTGGTGTTTGTGCCATGATTTTAAAGTGTGACTGATGGCTGGAATTGATGCTTTTGCTCATATATCTCAGTATTATGGATATTCTGGTGTTCTTAATGGGACATAGGTTGATATCAAAAGCTATTTTTAAAAATGGTTCAGAAAGGGGAAATATAATATTCCCTGTCAAGTGCCATTGCCTTGAAGTAAAAGTGATGTTCAAGTCAACAAATATCATTTCAATGAGCAGTTGTAATCCAATCAGATCCAATTTTCCATTAATAAATCAAACAAGAAGTATTGAGGATCTGGCGAGCAGCTGTCCAGAAACATATAGTCAAAAAATTTACAGTGATAGATTCAATACATGGCACAGCCACACAAAATTGAGATGGATAATGTGCCTGGTATACTCATCTGGAGCACATGGTTCTCAGTTTAACACAATAATGAGATAATTAGATCCAGTAAAGGAAGAGGGTGGCTTTTCTCTACATAGTCTGTGTTATTTTAGCCACTACTTGAACAATTATTTTCTTAACATTCATTTGAAATTTGCATGGGTCAAACCATACACGTTTTTATCAAGAATAAAAGTAGAACTTGGTGATACAATGATGCGGGTGATTAATTGGTCCAGTTTTCAGTTCTCATATTGAATCGGGAAGTGTCTACACTTCAGTGAAGCATCGGAGAGTAGCTACCTGTTCTTGTGTTGGAAGAGATCACACACACCATTTCCCTGGTCTATCACGATTCCCTGCTGAATCGAGGAAACATGTATTGAGTTTCTACTTTAGTATCAAAATCAATGACAGCTTGTGGCTAAAAGTTTTAGGATTATGATTTCCTCATCAATTCTGGTTATACTTTCATCTCCTACAATGTGATAGTTGGCCGTCTAATCTAATAATATGAAATATAATGATTCAAAGTGCACGGTCCATTCTTCACATTATCCTCAAAAAATTACAGTGCTCATTGTTCTGGTCTAAGCAAATGGAAACTGTTAGAAGATATTAGTGTAGTGTCGACTCAGGCACAATTAAAAATAGATCAAAAGGATGACCTGCAAAATTCTTTGTGGTGACTATGAAGTCAGTGTTTTGAATTTTTTATTCTGATCAAAATATTATATTAAAGCTTGCTTTTGTATACTGAAAATACTTTGTTGAAAAGAAATAAAATAGTAAATTTTCTAAACTGAGGTGTAGTCAAAGGTTCTTTTTAATCAATAAAACTCTTTTGATAAATTCTTTTGTTACTAAGGGTAATTGTGTATGATTTCAGTAATTAGTAAACTCCTTGTACTCTCTCTGTTGAGGAAGGAATGCTGTCCTTTACCCTCCTAGAAAACTAAGATGACCCTTGCACTTGAAAGGATTCATAGCCTTATAATTTTTGTTAACATAATACATTAATAATTATAGAAAGAGGTTTGATTAAATATGGATATGCATGCACAATTAATGTTCTATAGTTTATTAAATGTTATAGTAATTGTATTAAGTAGATTAAGTAGATTATATCACTGTAGGATAAATAGTCTTGAGCTCATGTGGATGAGATGTGAGTTCTAGTTTTGATGAGTGAAACACAGGGATTCTGAATTCTGTGTAAAAAAAAGTGTCATCCCTTTTGGCTTACACATCAAGAAGGCTGTAACAAAAGAGGAGAGGGGAGGTTGAGGCAGAAGCTGCTTTCAGGCTGGCTAGTAGAGAGCTGGTAGAATCCTGTGTTTCCTGGCCTGTATTTTCCTCCATAGCTTCCCGTAGCTATGTGGAGTGCCCTCTCTTTCCTTCAGCCAATGACTCCATTCTTTTCTCACAGGACCACCATTCTTCTGCAGTTAAATCCTGCTACAAATGATAATACCTGATGTTTTAGCATCTGCATAATTATGACTCTATGAAAATCAAGAAATAATTGTGTGCATGATTCAAGTTTAGAGAAAAAAAAAACCAGCATTAGCAGTTGAAATTTAAAAGGCAAGTTACCTGAGTAAATTAATTACTAGCATTTGCAGAGGTCTAGTTCAACACTCTAAACTGGTGTGACTTTCATGAAAATTCATAGAGGATGGAAATTATATTTCATTCATTTTGATTACCTTCTTCATACCTAAAAGCAACATCCTAACATAAGTGCTCAGTTATGTTAGATGATTTATTGTTATTAATATTAGCAATACATTTTATTTAATTTGTTGTTTTACCAAAATTTTGAGGAGAGTAGAATTGGAATAAAAATTCTCTGTTCTGCCTCTGTGTGCCTTCTGTGCGCCTCTGCTCTAGTCATGTGCTGGAACATTGCATATCCTTGTTTCCTCATGGAAAATGACGACAATCTCCAGAAAACTCTATCTGGAAATGAAAGTCTCTGATGTGTTTGGCATGTGTGGCCTAGCTTATAAAGTATTAACCAGTACACACACAGAACTCAGTCTACTAAGGAAAGAAATAAACTTGAAAGAAGTTTTGATGAAGAAAATATTCTTTTGAATTTCATTCTAGGAATTTCCATATGACTTTGAGGTAGGCACACAGAAAGGCAGTAGAGGAAATTCTTTGCTTTTAGTTAACAAAATGCTTAGATGTCAACATCAAGGAGGATGCAATAGAAATGATTCATTTTCTCTAAGTAGACCAGGGTAAGGCCTATGAGTTAAGTGTTACTTTCCCAGTTTCAGAAGACCATCATGGATGTTGAGACCTGTAAATGCTATCAGTATTATTCTTGAAGAATATTTTTCAACACCCATGAAAGAAATGACCTTAATTTATGGGAGAATCATATTATCACTTGCTATTAAACACTTTATCCTCTTCTGTTGTTTAATTTACTATATTTTAAAAGATTATTTGGCTTATGATATATTAAAATGGAGATAGAAGAGCATAAGAGAACAATTAGATGGACTGATAGCTGATTCTTTCCATTTAAGAAAAAAAGTAAATCCTTACTGTGCTTAGGGAAAGATAAGAATTTAGCATTGAGCAAAATGTGATCTAGTGGGGACATTAATATATACATCATTTATAAGAAATAGTTCAGTGAAGTCATTTAATCAAGTTCTGTGTGAGAGGTAGCAATTTTACTTAATAGAGAGGAAAAGTGGGAAGAATCACACGGGTGGTACCTAGCCAAAAGGGCCTGGAATTGATTAGAAACTCATTGCAGAAATAACTTTGCTCTTTGTCCCCAACCAGTGTTACCTACGTCTTGCCATCATCTTAAGCCCCACTTCTTACTCTCCAGCTTTCTCTGCTGCTTCCCTGCTTTCCGGCTAACAGGAGAGCATCTGGCTTGGTTTCCTGAGGTGACTCACTTCTGCATCCATTCTTGTTTCTTTCCTGCCTCAGGTAGGCATAAGTAGTTCCCTTCCTTCTAAATGCTTGAGGCTTTCCCTTCCTTCTGCTCTGTTTGCCATGGGCCTCAGATTCCCCTGTTTTCTCTTCTGCTTTGGCCAGCTGTTCTCTACAGTTATCCTGGGTAAAGGTTAGGGAAGAAGTCTTAGAATCAAATGTAAGTTCTGACCCTGTAGCGTGAAGATTGATTTTTACCCAGGTTAACACTTTAATCATTTCGACTCTGAACCCTCACTGTTACCACAATTTATTTTTCCCACCTGTCATTAGTTTGTGTACCCAACAAAATAAGTCTGTTCAGCCCACAATCTGCCTAATTTTCTTCATTGTCATTCTTTTAAAAGGCTTGAATGTTCTGCTTACTCCCCCATTACTTCTTGTGTTCCTGTAATAATCCCTGAGTTTAGATATTTATAAAGAAAAGAAATTTGCTTCATATAGATCAGGAAGCTGTGAAGCCCAGGACTGGCAGCCCAGACTGTGAGGGCCTTCCTCCTGCATCAGTCTGTGAAGAAAGGACAAAGGGAGGGGCTGTGAGTTGGAGAGAAAGATGAGAGAAAGGGATTTTCTCAATTAGTGATCTATGGGGAAAGGCCTGGTCCATGGTGGGTGGTGTCACCCCTGGCCTGGTAGTCTTGAGTTTTATAAGAAAACAGGCTGAACAAGCCATGAGAAGCAAGCCAGTAAACAGCTCTCTCTATGTCCTCTGTATCTGACTCCCACAGCAATGCGGAAGTGTAAGCAGAATAAACCCTTTCCTCCCCCACTTGCTTTTTGGTCATGGTGTTTTTGTTGCAGCAGTAGAAACCCTAACTGAGACAGATAGAATCCTTACTTTGGTAAGGATTTGCACCATGTCAAGGGCGAGCAGACATTTGTTCGTCTACCTAGGTAAAGTAGCAACCTAGTGCCATTCTGCCTCTCACAGTAATCTAAGAAGGAGAAGTTTGCTTACTTCACTGTGGTGAGCTACATCACCGCTACCAGGCTTCAGCATGGGTTCCTGAATATTCACATCTATTTACAGATGGATCTTTTAAAAATTCGCCTTGACTTAAGTATAATTCTATGGTTTAAAAATGCATTGTCCTCAAAAATCTAAGTTTATATTTTCTATAGCTTTGGAGGGCTTTATTTTAGATCTTGTCTTCCTTGGTCTGCTTTTTTCTTTTTCAGTTAAAAATTATGGTTTACAGGTTGATCACATAGAATATAAAGGTTCAGTCTATACGTTAAATACAGTTTAGATGTAAGAGCTGTTCACAGCTGGGATTCTCTCCCACTGTGGCCAGATTTCTCCCAAAATCCTCAAGGGCAGAGGTTAGATTACAAGCGAGTCAATCTGGCTTCAGTTCCTCACCTTATTAGTGCCAATTTATCCATCTAGCTGGTGATTTCTCTTCCGTAATCCCCAGGATTCTAATTTACTAGGTGGAGCTGGTAATTTTTCTTCCGTAGGAATTAGCTTAATAAGACATGCAATGGTTTTATACATATGTACTTGTGTTTGCCTTTGTCTGCATTAGTGAAGTGTCTATTGCAGTAAGAGAATAGTGGTAATTGAAATGACAGAAAATGTCTTACAATAGGTGGTAAAGTCAAATACATTACTGGTATTTAATCTGGACAGGAAATCTGAGGCAAATATTTATGGGGATCCAGAAGATGAATTTGATGTATTCTGCTACTGTGGAGAAATATGATCTATTTGGTCTAATGAGAGGAGGTAAATTGTTCCTCAATTTAGAGAATCCTTCAACTGTGCTGTTTGCTGTAAAAGGCAATCCAGTGGAGGCCTGCTGTCCACAGCCATGGTTTCCAGTTGGGATGTTAGCGCTTTAAATAGCAATAGACGTGTGGACCACCATGCAGAGCTAAATCACCTCATCTCCATGGTGCCTCCTCTCATGTTCTACAAGTCAACTCAATTTTTGAAAGTTATTTTCCATCATATTCCACCTGGGCCGTTTACAGATCACAGTTACTGTGGTAACTGATTCCTGTAATATGTTGCCATTCTGAAATAATCAAATACCATGCATTATTTCTCCCTCTGTAGTACTTGCTGTCTTTTATTCTTCCCCAAAGTGTTAAATCTGGCCTTTAGGAATCAACATCGTGTAAACCCCAGGAGACAGTGTAATGTGCCTGCAACATGGGGCTCATTGCAAACAGCTGCTGTTGCAGAGTACCCGCGGCTCGCAAATTGTGCCTCAGGTGACCAACATAAAAGGAGCCGAGTGCATTGTGCTTCCTAATGAAGTACAACTAGAATGAGTTGCCAGTGGAGTCCATCCACTGGGCTGTTTTCCCTAACCTTAACCTTTAAATTAGTAAGACCGCGCGGCTAGCAATCTGAGCCTTTGTTGACAGGAATTGATTGGATTCTTGAACTGTGTGGAACTTCCTGTGTGATTTATTATGAAATCTCCAATTTCTATGCTTGATGTCACTTCAGGAAGATACTAGGGGAAACTATATGAAATATGAAATTATCAGGTTTAATTTTTACTGCAATCTTGTACTTGTCAGTGTTACTTCTGTTATACCCCTGAGGTAAGCCCCTGGGGTTTGGGGACTCAAAGGTCTGCCTCAGTTTCATTTCCAAAGCCCCTCCCTGCTTTTGGTGAGTCCTCTGGTGCTTTTGGATGGCATTTTATGCTCACAACTAGACTTGTTCTCAGTTTTCAGTACATTCAAGTACTTTATTCTGTCTTCCTCCCTGGTCTTGTGTTTCTATCGAGATAATCAGCTGCTTATGAACGGTTGTATCAGTTTCTGACTTAGTGTGTTTACCTATGGACAACTTTTCCATTCTCGTTTGTTGAAGATGAAATATTGGAAGGTAAGGAGCCTGTTAATGTCCAGTTAGTGTGCACCTGTCACACCTTGGTGACCGCTCCCTGTTTTGGTGCTCCTTTCCAGGCCAGTGACTTTAGTCAGTTCAGTGTTCTGGAACTTTGGAATATACTGAAGAGCAGGAAGTAATGACCATCGTGACCCAGAGAGTAACAGGGATGCAGACTGGGTGTTCGTTTTAGGTACGGCATCCAGGAAAAGACTCTCAGGATACACCACTTAGAAACTGAAGGCAGCAACCTCACCAAAAAGCCAGGCAGGAGCCCGCGTGGCTGTGAGGAAAGCCCTGAGACTGGCTAGGAGACCTGCAGCTTCACAAGTGCAGAAGGAGGGAGTTGGCTGGGGCTTTCAAGGCAGTGATGATTAGCAGCGGGGTGGCAAGCCTGATGGTGATTCTACGTGGAATGATAGCTCAATGACTAACTTTGACTCTCTATGGAAAAAGGGAATGGATGGAGGCAAAAGTAGAAGTTATGCACTTAAGAAGCAGAGAGAAAATAGTTTGAAATGTCTTTTTGGAGGTTCCTATGCAGATATTTTAGCTGCACTGGTGGTAGTTAAGGGGTAGAGAAAGAGAAAATAAAAGGCCATCCCTAGTAGTTTGATTTGATCAATAAAAGTATGGTTGTACCACTGATGAGATAGTGGAGCCTCCCTCATTTACAGAACAGGAAGATATAGCTTAGAATAGTAAATAACATCTTCAAGGCTTGGCTCTACTTTACTCTGCCCCTTCAAGTCACAGGGAACACCTCAGTTTCCAGTTGGATATAGTTTGTTCCCAAGGACTCATGCTTTGAAGGCTTGGTCCTCACTGTGGCAGTGTACTGGAAGGTGAGACCTTCATAGGCCTGAGGCCTTTCAGGAGGATCCTTGAGCCTAGAGATTAGCTCTTGAGAGAGGAGGTTGTTCTAAGTGTGACTCCAGCTAAGAATTATTGCTGCCTTTTCCCAGGCTTGTGTTGCAATGTATGTCTTGGACATTCTTCCTTGATTATTTGAAAGATACAGCAAGCACATTTTTTAAAGACATTTTCAAAAGAATTCAGAGATTTGCCTACCATTGTTACGTACAGACAATAAGCTAGCTGGGTGGGACCCGCCCTGAAATCACCATTGTTACCACACTTGGGCCTGGACCTAAACTCCCTCTGTCCCAGGCTGCCTTTGAACTCAGAAATCTGCCTGTCTTTGAAAGGATAAATAAGAAACTTAGCTGGGTGTCATCATACCCTGTGACCACCAAGCTGGCTCATAGTGCAGTGACCTCTGCTCTTTTAGATATCTGAAGCTGGTTATACAGTTCATTCTGCATCCTTATATTTTTGCATAGTTGAGAAATTATATATTTTTGAACTCATGTTTTCAGAATTCTTTCCTACAGCTTAAGTGTTGTCCTGAAGGTCTCAGCATTTACCATTTTGGTGAGATAGAGGCACACCCTTGACTCCTAGACTTGTGCTATTTCTAGTTATCATGGAGTCATTAACCTTGATAAGGAGAACATTCCTTATAACCTTGGCAGGGAGAATATTTTCCCAAAGGAGGAACGTGAAGTAAAATGCGTGAGTGATATATATATATATATATATATATATATATATATATATATATATATTTTTTTTTTGAGCCTTATGGCCACAGCAACCATGACAACCATGACACTTGTGGAGCCTCAGACCCTGCTGTCTCTTTCAGGATGTCATGTCATCCCTGCCACGGCCATGCAGGACTGGATAGATATAACAATTTTAGAATGAAAATAGTATTTTTGACCTCGAGAGTGTACTGAATCTAAAATAGATACAATCACTCAGTATCTGTTGAGGGTATTCTGGAAATGTCTGTCATGTATAATGAGCACTTGCAAGAATTTTCTGCTTGGTTGGGCTTAATGGATGAGCCCTAATTTGAAACCTCTAGGAAGAGGTATAAACAAAGGCTCAGAGTCCCATTGCTATTATGTTCCGTTGTTTGAATTTTTGCTAAGTTGAGCAAGTTTATGTTTCAGTGGTTTCCTGGGTTTGGGTAGTTTTTATTCTAGAAGGATAATAAAATTAATAAGTCATGTAATTCTGGAGTTTTGGTACATTTTTCTGTTCGAGAAGGTGAATGATTGCTTATATAACAATTTTAATCTTCATAAAAACAGCAAAATTAACATATTTAAAGCACAGACAGACTGCTGTACTTTAGACAGAAATCTGAAGTTTCATCTGGTATAAACATGCATGTGTTACTGCCCTAGTACTCTAAAGCACTAGAAGGAAGCATCAATATGCAAAAGTCAGATTGCCAGAATAAGATTTTTATGACCTTTATCATCTTTGTATTTATGTAAAATCAACAAACACTTTAAAATATATAATATTTTAGTATATTTAAAAATCCACAGTTACTAATTTCTATTCATAAAATAAATTTCTAGTAGA
This sequence comes from Rattus norvegicus, assembly GCF_021556685.1. Taxonomy (NCBI): domain Eukaryota; kingdom Metazoa; phylum Chordata; class Mammalia; order Rodentia; family Muridae; genus Rattus; species Rattus norvegicus. The sequence goes on from NC_141539.1 coordinate 64,519,066, forward strand.
ATCTTATAAATCAAAGTTATCCTGCTTCTAAAATTATTTTTCCACTTTACAATCCAACATCAAATATCTCTTCTAACACTTCAAAAATGGTTCTGGTTACCTAAAGCTCTTTCTTAAATACCAGGCTAATCTTTTTCTTCAAGGAGTCTGCCTTTCTGGTTCCAGCTCTATCCTTTGTGGTCTCAGCGTATGCTTAAATATTTCATATATTATCAAGATTTATTCATGAAGATTTACATAGAAGAGTTAATCCTGAGAATAGTTCTACTTCTGAGCATAATGAAATAGTTCTTTTGTATTTACGTGTGTGTTGTGATAAAAAATATAAAAGGGTTTCTTTTATCCCGTGCTATCTGGCACCCTAGGGCCACATGGCATCTGCAGGATATTTTCATCTCAGTCAACAAAGCATCTTACCTGCTAAGCCTATCCCATCTCACACTGCCAACGGTTACTCTCTGAGCCTGGCATCAATCTCTCAACCAATGTAGTTCCCAAGGTGGGTTGGCTGCCATGCCAGTTTCATACGGAGACTGCCCATCTTACTGTGGCTCTCTTGCCATGGACTCTGCTCACATTTCCAGCATCCACTCCCTGGTCCCAGCGGTGGCTACCCTCTCATATCACTCTGCTACTGTTCTCTTTACATTCCCAACATTTGCCCCCTAATAGTTTTGGTATAAACTCCCAACAACCTGTTAAAATCAACAAACTGCAACCCAACAATCAGATTTTCATTTTGAATTCTCAACCCACAATGCATCCTCACAATGAACTCACAACCAATTGATAAGGCTATAAACTGCCCACCTAGATAAGTTTGCCTACAGAAAACCATCCCAACTACCTTTGCAATTCAAGACCACCCAGATCTGGGTCATCCTTCCCTGTCTCCATCTTGATTCTCCTTCCTTCTCCTTCTCTCTTGCCTTACAAAAGCCGTGTCCCCACATTATTTTATTACTGTTCAGTCATGGCTTTGACCTAACATGTGCCAACCCTCACTTACATATAGACAGTAACCTACTTGTGTGTTTGGGTGTGCATATTCAGACTGGTTGAAAGTCTCATTTGGTGTGTGTATGTGTGTATATGTGTGTGTGTGTGTGTATATGTGTGTGTGTGTGTACATGCATAAGTGTGTGTTATACACTAAAGTTTACATTGATTTTCATTGGTTCTTCCTTCCCTCCCTCCAGGGTATTTACTGTATATTATTTATCCCTTTCATAAGCACAACACTGTTCCTTTCTTAGTAGGCTCACAGTAAATACTTTTTATTTGAATAAAGCATATTAAAATCTTACTCTGGTGCCGGTCTTCAGAGGAGGACCTTCTCTACTAGGGTCTTTTAAAAGCTGTCCTCAGAACACCTGCAATTTGTTGGTCACTAGAATTATCACTGAGCGGTTAGAGTACATAAGAGGTCACATAACTGCAGCCATCATCAGAAAGTATCTTGTTTTGAACAGTAATGTAGAATCCACTGTTTTCAGAAAGTAACATTAAGAAGATGCTTTGCAGCACTTCATGCTGTATGTGGAAAATTTAAATTGAAGTACAACATGCAAATAGATGTACACACCCCAAGCTTGCTTACAGCTTGACACATTTTCCAAAACAGTGCTCCTATAACCTCCTCATTGATCAGGACGAAGAGCCTAGCTTGTGCAGATTCTCTTCCTGTTACTGTGGTGTCCAGATGATCCACCTCTCCACAGATTAGTTTTACCCACTTTGAAATATGTATAAATTGAATCACATAGTAAGTATGCTGTTGTGTCTGGTTTCTTTCAATCTCTTTATGTACTTGAAGTTTATTTCTGCTTTGTGTAGCGGATGTTACTGTAATTGCTATGCACTATTCTTCTGTATAGCTATTTCACAATTTTTATTTCTTCTTGTTGATAGACATTTTAGATTGTTGCTAGTTTTCACTACTAGAAACAATGTGTGAAATTCCCTGTGCTTGTATAAACTTTGCAGAGTTATACCAATGCGTGGCATTATAGGATCCAGGACCTCTGTTTCATTCTGGGATCCTCAGCACAAGAGATTTCTATGTGTGTTCTACTGTGTACTTTAAAGTGTGCTTAATGTTGGGGATGTGACTGACAGCCATTCATAAGTGTTGAAATACCCATTTAAAAACCTAAAAAAAGATATAATTTAATTTTAAATGAATTAGAACATCTTTTTTTATTCTAGATTTTTTTTTTGATACTAAAAAGTTAATGGAAACTGTATTATCTTGTAGCTGTTATACCATGGAGGAAAAAGTCTGTAACAGAGGGTAAAATATCCCTGGAGTTCATGGAAATTTAAGTTATCATAGTTTACTCTCTGTCTACTACTAACAATTACTTTTTTTTCCTTTTTGAGATATGTTTTTATGTAACCAAGGATGACTTTAGATTTCTGATTCTCCTGCCTCCACCCTCTGAGTATTGGGATTTTAGTCATTTTATGTGGTGTTGGGAATTGGACCCAAGACTCTTCTAGTGCATACTAGGTAAGCATGTGAACAGCTTAGCTATGTTCTAGTCTAAAGCAAGTGGCTACTCTTGAGTTTCAACAAAGAAAACATTCAGATTTAAGTTCATTTGACATCTAGATTTTCTTTCTATTGTTTCCCATTTCAAGAGTTTTTTGATTATGTCTAATATGTTACAGTCAGTAGAGTGTGTATATATAGGATTTTGTAGTGAATGATAACTATTAATCTATAATTTATTAATAATCTGATAAATTATTAATATTCTTTACAGGATTGATACTTCTTTTAACAATCACAATTGCTTGCTAATCTCAGTTTACCTCTTGAGGGTATATTATCTCCTTCTCATGTTGTTGAGGTATCTTTAAAAAACTTATTTTTTAGAGTGTTTCATTCTGTCATTCATTCTGGTTGGTCTTAAACTCTCCATGTAGACAGGCTGGCCTCTGCCTCACAGAGACAGAGCTGCCTTCCATCTCCACAGTGGTCAGTTTAAGGATGTGTATCACGTTGGTCCTATGATACTTTGAAAACACAGTATGTTGATTTGACATGGATTTGAATGTTATGTCTAGTGTTTGTAAAGTATCTTAGTGTATTGCAGAAAAACAGTGAGTAATTCAGGTTTTCTCTGCGACTTTCTTGACCATGCACGTATGAAAGAAGATGTTAAACGAACCTGATGAATGACAATTGTTTTTCATTTCCTTGTTCTATGTTGGGTAGCTCCTGTCTGGCTGAGAACAGAGTCCCTGTTTGTTCTCATCACTAGTTCTGCAGCAGTGATTGGGAAAATGCTCTACCTGGATTGTTTCTTCGTTTCTTTCTCCCTTAGATGAGGTTGTGGGTCTAAGCTGGCCACACTCTATCTCACATCTGAGCATATATATTAATGGAGGTTACTGGATGCATGCTGAAGTAGAGGCTTGGTTTACTAATAAGGAGCAACTTAGGTGGGTCTCTGTCTTTTCTTCTTCCTTGCAAGAGAAGGGAGAAGTCTCAGAAAGAGAATAACTGTCACGCTGGTATAAACTACATGGCTGAAGCTCAATGAACCCAGGGAGAGGGATTTGCTGAGTCATGGTGTTGGACTTGGTGTTCTAAGCAGTCTAATTCTGATGAATAGTGTCTCAGGACCCTTTTGTAAAATGATGCATTCTGACATCCAGTGACCCTTTAAACTAATATTTCTATTATGTAATTCAGTTGCTTCTGTTTCCTGAAAGTAATCACATTAGCCTGTACCGAGGTAGATAATGATTTTGTTAGCAATTTCCTTTGTGGTAAGTGTTTTTACAGTAATTTAGTTTGAAGGAAGAATCGTTTATACAAATAAAACCCAGGGAACTCACCTGTACTGCACTGGGATCAAAAATAAAAATGTGGCCGTTGACCTGTGGGATAATCCTCTTGAGCCTGACAACAAATGGCCACATTGGCTAGATTTAATTTCGGGAAAGCTGATTGCCATCTATAATCTTGAGGCATGTGGACACTCCCACTTACGCAAATACCCCGAGGCTAGTGCATTCTCATTAATAAATGCATAGCACTTCAAGCCTGGATTTCTTGGTTCATCAAATAAGGACAGTAATCCTTCATAGAATTGATGACATTATAACAAAAATTAGCCATGGATGGTAAATAAAGGGCAGTACTTTTCCTTTCTTCCCATGTGTGCGGTGAGATCCTCAGATGACTTAATCATTGAAATGAATAGGATTGATCACTTGCACTTTGTAAGTGGCTTTTATCGCAGGTGATTGTTTGATTCATGGCATATCTCTTAATTCTCTTCACCCAGTTAATTGATGAGTCATATTCCCTGGCTCCAATTTATCTCTGATACCAATTTACTGGACCACGAGTTTGATGGTGTAGATGGATGTAGTCTTTTTCTAAGTTATTTTCTAAAAATTGATATCCAAGAAAAAAGATGGCACGGTAAATGTGATAAAAAGAGAAACCACAGCTTTTCTTTGTGCACTTTGCTCCTTTCTTCTGTCATGCAGAATGTGCTGATGTCACTACATTTTTGCCTTTTACCTCTGAGGTCTTACCTCATCCTTGCCCACCAGCTGTCGTCTTTGCCTCTGTCTCTTGATTGCAGAACTCTGTCTTGCATGTCATGACTTGGGACTTGCCTGCTCTATGAAGCTCTTCTGGTGGCTTTTATCTTTTTTCCTCCTTTCCTTTTCTTTTCTTTTCTTTTCCTTTCTTTTTTTTTTTTGTTTCACCTACTCAACATAACACAGGCTGCTCCATAGTGTATGCATCCTTGAGAATGTACATCTCGAATCTCCAAATAGACTATGTGTGGCGGTGTTCTTTTGTAACCCAGTGTGTCCCTCGTGGATCTCACAGTGTCCTTCCCATGCTGGACTGTACTGAGTGTTTGCTGCTGCAGTTGTTCCTTCTCTGCTTTGGTAACAAAGCACGATCTGCTTGCAATGCTACGTGCTATTGACATTTTTTTCCCTTCCTCCTGCTGTACTTGCTCCTGTTGCTCCTCCTTTCCCTCAGTTTTACTGTCTGTATATGACAAAGCTAGGTGTGTTGGGTTTGTGTGTCACTTGTCTGCCTTGAGGGTACAGCAGCTTCCAGGATTTGGTTCTCACCGTCTAGTTGCTTCACTGTGCACATGCACATATAGTGCAGTTTTTACTGAGGTGGCTGGCTTCTGAGCTCCTTCTCCAGGCTGAGCTCTCACCACTGAGGAGGGTTGGGTTACAGATGTGCTCCCATCACTGCCCCTTTGCCTTTTGGTTCCGAGTGTCTGACCTCCAGGCCTCAGGTTTGCAGACTAGGGCTTTTAATTCACTGAACCATCCCCCTGACCCCAGTTTTGCCATTTCTTACTAAGACACTTTAGCTTTGAATATTTTAAGGTCATACTTGTTTGTGTTGAATGTCTGGTTCACTCCCTTTGTCCACCTGCTTTTTGTCCGTCCATCCATCCATCCATCCATCCATCCATCCATCCATCCATCCATCCATCTAACCACCCATTCATCAATCTATATATTTTATATTATGCCTTAATTTAGTGATACATAGCCATAGGGAACAAAAACGTAACCAAAAAGTGATTGTAGTGTAATTACCATTGAATATTCCTAAATAACCATTTGCTTTGACTGCAGACCAACATTCATGTTCTTTCAAAAGTTAAACTGCTCAACAAGATACACAATTTTTATGTTTCTTTTTCTGTTTGTTTTAAAATGCTGATATCATTGGCTTAACAACTCAGTGTGTTAGAATATTACAGGGTCAGGAAAGTGCTTCACAATTTCCGCAGACACCTATTCGCACAGGGCTACACTATTTAATAACTCATAGCAAAATCAAATGTGAATTTGACGTGAATGGAAAAACCAGTCTTGAGTGCAGGCTAGTGATCTGAATTTATAAACATTTTTGCTTATTTGCTTGCTTTTGCTCCAGTCGAGTCTTGTTTTGTTAGTCTACTTAAACTTACCATTTTCAGAGGATGGTTGTCCAAAATTCTGAAAAAAGAATTGAAGAACACAGTTTCCAAGAAATTCATCAACTTGAAAGATCAACAGTATAAGATGAATTGATTTTTAGTGGCATTAATGTAGTGGGTAGGTATGATGCTTAAACAGGAGTGTTTGGTTTGATGGCGATGAGGGAAGAAAGACCTTTCCTTATAGAAGATACTCTCTAACAGTCACACAGGGGCTGTCCTGTGTGTGTGTAGGTATGCAAAGGGCCTGTTAGGAATGCAGAAATTTGAAAACGCTTTTGAAATTGAATTGCGATTGTAGATAAGATGAACTACAGAAGATTCATTGTAAAAAAGAATATTTGAATTGAATCGTGGTACTGAGAAAGTCCTCCTTAAAATCAAGGGCATTTCAAAACTAAGAAATATAGCTCAAACTAAAAAAAATGAATCACGTTATTCTAAAACCATCTAAAGCATTTCAAATAAATGGCATTTTCTTATCATTTACTTATTTTAGAAATAGACAAAAATTATACAATAATATATGATTCCATTTATAATGTTAAAATTCAAATAAGAATTGTACATTTATTTTAAAAGTATAATGGTCTTGGTTTCCTTTAAAACAATCACAGATCTTCCTTTATAATCACTTGTTGCATATTATTTTAGACATTAATTTTTATGTATCTCTTAAGTATCCGTCATCTAGGTACCACCCATGAGCCAGCCCTATGTCTATTGTCCATTTTTGACCTATGTATATATGTATTTATGTATGCATTTCTAACCTCTGAATCTAAATAGAAATATATAATATCTGACTTTTTTTGGAGGGACCAAATTGTTCTTACTTTTATATATACCTTTAAAAAATTAACAGTAAATGTCACCAACCACAGGGTATATTATTAAAAGAATCCTTTTGCTGATTATACAGCTCTACATTCTTTTAATTCTTATCTAATCTCTTAGAGTATTTTCTTCTTGATGGAAATTAACTTCTTTCCATTATTACTGATATAAGCAGCATTTCAGTAAACATTCTTGAATGTTTTCTTCATAGTCATGTGTGAGTAATCTTTAGAAATACAAATATGACTAAAATTGTATGCAAATTTTAATAGGTATTAGTAGTGTTGCTTTTTGATAAATTTTTACTTTATGTTCTGATCAGTGTTATATGAAAATAATCCTGGGTATCAGGAAGCTACTTAAATGTTGTGGGCTGGGGATATATAGCCCTGTAGTAGAGCTTTTGCCTAGCATGTGAGTATATAAGTTTTGTCAACAGTAACACACACACACACACACACACACACACACACACACACAGAGAGAGAGAGAGAGAGAGAGAGAGAGAGAGAGAGAGAGAGAGAGAGAGACGGGAGGGGGTAGGGAGAGGGAGAAGGAGAGAGGGAGAAGAGGGGTGGAATAAATGAACAGATTTTGTAAATTCATTTGTAAATTTGTAAAATGTAAGAATGTATTGGTTTTTATCTGTATTTAAGTTTTCTGTGGTGTTAGACATCATTTCCTTTTTAAAAATATATATTTCACTTATGGATTACATGTTAATCATTGTACCTGTTTTTATTGGTGTGTGTCTGTCTGCTTTGTTTCATGTTTTGAGACAGGGTCTGGCTGTGTAACCATGGCCAGCCTTGGTCTTGCTGTTGGACAAGACTGGCCTCACACTGCAGAGATGCACCTGGCCATGCCTCCAGAGCTCTGGGATTGCTTTCCTGTGCTGCGTGTTCAACTCAACATTTACTTACTCCTACTGCAACACGTCTGTGTATTATTAGCCTTTCATCTGTTATTTGTGTTGTAAATATTTCTCTTGAGTTAATTATTCTAGGTTGTTCTCTATGGTTCTTAGAAGAATCTTTTATTTTGTAGATTCTGGTCCCTTCCTCTTTTTGAATAGTTTATTCGGCTAGAGCTGTTAAGACTTGGTGTCCATTTAGTGTGTGTGTGTGTGTGTGTGTGTGTGTGTGTGTGTGTGTGTGTGTGTGTGTGTGTGTTTTGGGGGGATCTTTTTCTTTCTTATTTAAAACGTAAGTTCTATCATCTTTGCCTTGCTCCCATGTGACCCTTCATTTTTTGGCCCTTTCCTTTTCTTCTACTCTGTTTTATGCACTTGGTTGGTAGCTGATGTTTTTCTAGTATTCTTGTCTGTATTTTCTTGTAATGTCTTTTTTCCCCTTTTGTAAATGATGTATTCCTGTTTCTGTTTTTTTATGTGATTTAGCACTTCTGTTACTTTCTAAATTTTAGTCAACTCTTAGAGTCTTATTTCTTCCTTTTCTTTTCTTCCTTCCTTCCTTTCTTTCTTTTTATTTTTGGTTATTTGGTTTGTGAATATTTAGTTTTGAATGCTATTGTTTTGTTCTAACTTCTGTATTTGGTGAATTATTTATCAGCTCAGTCACTTGAGCTTTCAGTCTCACTTTACTGATTATATTATGGTTTTTCTTTTTCTCTTTCTTTCTTTCTGTCTTTCTTTTTTTTCTTTCTTTCTTTCTTTCTTTCTTTCTTTCTTTCTTTCTTTCTTTCTTTCTTTCTCTCTTTCTTTCTTTTTTTTTTTTTTGGCCAGGCAGGCTGTGACATTACTAGTTTAAAGTTACCACATTCTTTCTGGTTTATAAGAGCAGGATGGCTGGCTTTGGTCTCCTTGCTGGGTAACATTGGCTTTGTTTTTCCTTTTACTGGATGACATAATTTTTGAATAGCCATATGCTTGTTCCTTTTTAAAGTTCTTTCTGTCCTACATATTCTTAATGTCTTTCTTCTTTACATTTCTAATGTTTCTAAAGAAATTTCTCTTCCAAGTACTAACCAGGCCTAATCCTGCTTACTCTTGGAGTTGAGGGGAAAGGGGGTGGAAAAGAGAGATTGGAGGGAGAAAAAGGAAGAGGAAAAATGAGGGAATTATTTTTATTTTAATTTCAAATAATAAAATGTAAAATAACAAATTTAAAAATTCTCCTCTTATTTTAGCCTTTTCCCGGATCTATAGTGATGTTTTTGAGGTTGTATTGCTATGTCATCTAGGCCTTTCCAAATCCCTTCTTCTGATTTAACTGCTTAATCTTTAGTGGCTCATGCCTAAAGTGAACTTTCTCTTTCTAGAAGTGGCTTTAGACTATGATGTGGAACGCTGCCACCTTCTTTCTTTATGTCTGTTTCTTCTGAATGTCTGTTCTTCTTTTTGAAGGCGGTGATAGGTATTTGAAAGAGAAGACTGGTTTTGGTATTTACTTTTGTACTTAGAAGAAAGCCGAGGTCTTGTAGTCATGTTGCGTTATGTTCTTCAGATTTTACTCCCCAAATATTGAGAAAGTTTTGGATTTATGTGTCAGCTGTTGCCTTGGAAGCCCAAAGTCCACTCTATCAGTGTGTACTTGTTAAATAATGTGCTGCGGGAACACAGTGTCTTCTACTTTGCTTATTAATGAAATTCACATTCTGATATAAGTGACTGTATATGACAGCTTCCCAAAAGATGAGACAGTATCTAACCCATCATAGACTTACGAGACACATTCCGAGCAGCTTGGAAAAGAAGGGCTTCTGCCATCTTACCAAGGCCTTATTAATGTAAAATTCAAATGACTTTGTCTCCCTGTTATTAATGGCTAGTGTCCTTGTATGTTTTCTTGAGCTAAGAAATAAAACAATCTTCCTTTTAAGAATGATGCATTGTTGGCTGCTGTTATGTCTGTGACAACTACGGATGGCTGGTGAGTGCAAGGACATGGTGACGTTCTTGTGGAACAGTTGCTTTTGAATGTTATGCACCAGTTATTTTGCTGTTTAATGTTAAATAAATATCTACATCACTTCCCAAGATATACAGATGCAAGCTATACCTATTTGCCTTGCCCTTCTGCATTATCAACTTCACACTCATGGATGGGTATGTGCATTTATTGTACATGGAATCCAGTGGTTACCTTAAGATTCAGTACACCTGACCTTCATAAAGATCATTCAGAGCCCTGCCTCATTGTGTATTATTATTCCAGAACCCGTTTCTAGAGGCCTTTGCAGTGCTTTTAGAAACTGTGGTGTCTAAAATAATTTCTGTACCAATAAGGAGCCAGGAGGGATAGTTACTGTCCCATTGGGAAAACTGCACATAATCACATATGTGCGTTTCTAATTATGATTCTGAGAGCCCCCATTCTAGTTGCTGTGGGTTTCTCAATAGCACGCCGTAATTGCAGTAATACTGTTTAAATTATGTTTCCCACATTACATCATTTTTGAAGCATCTTTAATATTTCTTTGTAACCTGCAGCTGAGTTGAAAAGAACTCCAGCTGCATTGACAATTTTCAAAATAACTTTTAAGTGCTTCTGGAGGACTCCCTGAGAGATGTATTTCTAGGGAACTCTTAAAAAAGAAAAAAAAAAACCCAACCATACAGATTCTGAGTAAGATTGTATTATTGTATTGTTATGACCCGGTGGCCATTAGTAGACTTGGCAGATATCTTGTATTTTTCCAGCCTAATGACAAAAAGCCAAACCAAACCAAACCAAACCAAAACAAAACAAAAAAAAAAAAAACCAAAGCAAAACAAACAAGCAAACAACAAAACAAAAGACCTTGAGAAATGTGGCTGTTTCCTGTCTATAACAGGTTTATTAACCTGATTCATATATTTGTTACTTTATTGCCCTTCAAAAACAGGTGATGAGCTGTGTAGATAAACCCTCATTTTCACAATGAAACTGAAACCAAAAGTTCTTTGAAATATTAAGAACGACTTTTAAAAAGTCTAAAAATTCTAACGTTCTCCATGCTTGGAGTTTTCACTTGTTATCTCAAGCGATGACTGCTGTCTTTCTGCCTGGGCATCTAATCTGGCTTAGCTGTGCTGTGAGGGCACAGAAACGTTTCAATTAGTGCAGCAGTTTCTTCCCTGTTTTTCACTCATCTCGGAAATCTGTCTAAAATGTTTTTCTTCTTCGTCCAGGAGCAGCATGTTTGTGGGTTAAGTTTTTCTGTGTTTATTTTGTTTGTTGACTCCCATATTGTATGTTTGCAAATGCCACGGAGATCTCCCAGGCTTCTGCAGTGTCCTAAAGTAGATGCAGTTGTGTGCAGATGTGCAGTGAGGGCGTGATGTCATCCTAACGAAGGCACAGTAACAATTTCTCTACGATGACATGTTTACATGAGTCTTAAACATCAATTTGAATGAACCCACTCTTCCTAGTACATATTACATGAGACATTTGATTGAGGACATGTTCTGTTTTCCATACAATTTAAGAGGTAGCATTAGTCAGACTTATTCTTTATATTAGTTGTGTTTAAATGATGACTCTTTATAAAGCATCACGTATAAAATACTGAAAGTACCAGTTCGGGATATGTTGTACTCTACCTCATTGCACTGGTGCTCATTTGTGCTGAATACAGTTACTCAGTTGACCACTTCTCAGACGCCTCCTGGACTAGAAGTGCCTGACTGACAGCTCTAGTTTTGCTAGGTAATGAAGTTGGACTGTGTATAACTGTGCAGTATTGAAATAGAACAACTTAGTTGCATTTTTCCCCTGAAGATCCAGTTTTAGCATTTCTTAATCCCTAGCACCACAATTTAACTTAGTTTTGTTAAAAACCATTTTATGGTATTTTCAATGTTTTTTGAATATTCATAGTTTTCTCCAATAAGGAATTAAAGTAATTTCGGTAGCTGATGTAATGTTGCTTCTCTACCTTCATTTCCCTGTATTTGATATTCATTGCTAGTCGTTACTTTATAGATATGGGCCATACTTTAAAAACATTGCACAGCTGCTAATTGAAGTCAGAGCCGATTGCATGTTGGGTTGGTCATACCTGCTGGCAATAGGGCACTGCATCCCCAGTATTTTCAAATTTTGTATATGAAAATGAATAAATTATAAATAATATTTTAAATGCTTCAAGGAAATTAAATTAGTAATAGTTCAATGTTATAGGCATTATTTATCTTTCTAACACAAATATGAGTTGTGTTTATGAGAAAAGACCATTTTAAGACACAGCAGAGAAATGTGCAACAGAAGAAAATAACACTACCTTAAAAATGTATGCTCTCCCCATACTCCAGAAAATAGTCAGCTTTCTCATGTTATGTCTTCCCAGTATTGTCATTTTGGTGTTAACAACTTGAATGTTAGGACAGCAGTGTATGATCAAAAATCAAAACTAGTTTAAACATGCATAGTTAGAGCACAGGACAGGACATTCTCCCACCTGCTATGACCATGTTTTCATCATTAAGATTAATAAGAATTCTCCATATCATCCAACTCCGTAGGCTTTAGTTTTCTCTGAAAATGTCTGATCATTTGTGTTCCTCCCTCCCTTGCCAGCATCAGGAACAAGGTTCACAAGGCTCTAACAATGCCTAAGAGGTCTTTAAAGTTAAAATTCAGGGCTGTCTGTCTGATGGAGAAGACGAGTGAGTCTCTTCTAGTGGATGCTCTCTGCCAGAATGGGCGGAACAGTTGGTTGTGGATATTCTCACAAACCACTCGTACTAAGCCCTTTCTCTGTCCTCTCTGTCATCCTGCTGTAGGGACCAGTGCTGATCCTGTCCCCTCTCTGCCTCTTCTCCCCTTCTCCTTTGTACTTTACCCCTTGATTTATTCTATTCTATTTTCAAGAAATACAAATTTATTTTTTAGGTTGAAAGTGAAATCAGATTGCTGTTGGAGTATTTCTCCAGCATCCTGACCGGACTCTAGGCAGTTTGCATTACAGTATCGTCCCTATGAGCTCAGTGCGGTACAACAGCTTTCTTGACTAACTTAATGTTCACACAGTTGTACAATTACACTCTCTTCCTTCTCCCCAGTCTAGAGTGATGACCGCTCTGCCTTCTGCTCTATGACTGAGTGCATCCCATGCCTAGTATCAGAGGAGTCATGAAACACCATTCTTTCTGGGTCTGCCTTCTTTCATTTAGAACAACATCTTTCAAGTTCTTTCACACTGTGGCTAGGATTTCCTTTTATTTTAGTGTTGAATATATTTCTCCATATTTATTTACCACATTGTCTTTATTCATTCATCTGATAGACATTTAAGTCGTTTTCTATCTATGTCATTATGAGTAATGCTTCAGAGAATATGCATATGAATAGTTAATTATGCATCTCATTTCAGTTATTTTGGGCAACTATCTAGAGATGACATTGTTACCAGAAATGGTAATCTTTAAAAAATAACTTTCTTGAGAAGCTTCATATTGTCTCTGTAGCTGCTCAATCATTTTATACTCCCGCCAACAGTGCACAAATGTTACATTATCCACACCTTGACAACACACACACACACCCCAAACACATACATGCTTACATACCACACTCTCCTGATAGATCTCACACACACACATACACACACACACACACACACACACACACACACACACACACACACACACACACAGAGAGAGAGAGAGAGAGAGAGAGAGAGAGAGAGAGTTAAGAGAGCACTTTCCTAACAAGTGTGAAGGGATACTTCATTTTATTTTGAGATGACTTAGGGACATGAGCACCTCCTCATATACTGCTGTCCAACTCTATGCCTTTTTCATGAAATATCTGTATAAAGCTAGACTCTTGGGCTGTTGAAATGGCTCAGTGTGTGAAGACACTTAAATCATTCCTGATGACTTGAGTTCCGTCTCTGGAAACCACATGGTAGAAGGACAGGAACAACTCCTCCCTGTTGTCTTCTGACATCCTGATGCACACAACGCATGCACACACACAATAAATATATACAATAATTACCGGAAATGTAATGAATTACTAGACTGTATAAATCTCAGTGGCGGTTATGTTTTCAGTCTCTGAAGAGAATGTCTGAATAAGTCAATTATGAGACAGGATTGAGCCACTTAGAGCTTGCAGTTACAGAGAGGTAGCATCTATACACTTTGAAAATATTGTGACATTGATATTTGATACTGATATATCTCAAATTTAACCTTTGATCTTCATAATTTTTATCTGAGGTCTTAAGAAAATCTTAACAGGTTTTATTAAATTTATCAAGTATCTTTGTTTTTTCTAATTTCACTATTGCATATGGAGAACATTTTTATTGCAATACCAAACTTTCTGCTTTTGAGTTGCACAAAGTATATAAAAAGTGTTATTGGTATTTTATATAGACTTCAAAATAATGACAAATGAGAGAAGACATTTACTCCAATTCGGTTCGGGAGATTTTAGAGAAGCTAACTTAAAAAGGGTCCCGTGAATCATGTAAACACAGGATGTTTTACTGTATGTGACTTAGGCAATTATGTAAGTATCACCATTGCTCCCAATTCAGTTACAGGCTAAACAACATTGTAGTTTAAATTAAAATTCCAGCAGATTATTACAACAGTAAAATTTCTTGAAGGTTGAACCTCTCAATACAGAAATGCAAACGAATCAGCTGTGAGGTACCACGTTCATCCACCACACTGACAGTGCTGAAACTGTGTTCTGTGGTCCTGCGCTCCAGGGACCAGGTTACCTCTTCCAGGCACATAAAGTGCTTCAAACTTTGACGAAGGTACATGGTTGATATTACGGTATATCTTCTTTGATTTAGGGTTCTTGCTACAAGAAAAACTTAAAGGGAATAGGGAAAAGCCATACACATCTAATTATATGAAGGGTTTCACTAGAGAATGTTTAAAATGATAAACATTCAATAAAAGCCTGACCTGTAAACACTATAGAGTGATAGCTGCATGTTGGTAGGTACATCTGATTATCAAAAGTGTACACTCAGATTTTCCTGTGCATTGTACACAATGACATGGCAAATCACCTGTGGTATACACATAAATAGTAACTAGGTTGGGTAATTACATTTATTCTTTCATGTTTTTGCTATGTTTTTTATGTCTATGTGCAAGAAAATTGAATTAAAATACACAAAAATGTTAACACTTGGTACTGATAGCTTTCAGATAGTAGATTTTTTTTCAGACGTTAACCAATATGATTTTAAAAGTAAAAATGAAAGTAAAAAATTTAAACACGTTATCATAATTAGCTAAAAATACAAGAGTATGAAAATGTAGGGAATTCATTTAGTGAATATGGTCTGCTAAAGCCTTTTTCTGTTGACTTACCTTCCTATTGGGTTTTGTGCAGGTAAAACAACACGCAGTAACCATTCCATTCACCACGGTCTGAAGTGCTATTCATAAGCATAGCAAAATCATTCCAGAAAACTGAAATTAACTAAGTAACTCCCACACAGGCATGATTTGCATATTAATTCCAGTTAATGTTTTTATGGATGTGACAGACTTATTGTAGTCACGCAGTATTTTTTTTTATTTTAAAAAAATCACATACTGTGAAAGGAACCGAATACCAGGCAGTTGCTGCAGACCATTCCTGGTACGGAAAACCACACTCTGGGAGGGTACTTGTGTTGGAGTTTTATTTCATCTCTTGGTGATCACACACACACACACACACACACTAAAATAAAAGAAATAAAAGATAGTTGGCAGAGGTGTTTTTTTTTATTTTGCTACTGAAAGTATTTCTGCCTTTTAAACAAACAGATAATTACTGTTTCATTTAAGAAGATTACATATAAATATAAATTAGACCTGACCTCAGCTGAGTTTCATTACCCTCTTCTGTATCCGGTTTTCCAAGTGTGGAGAGGCTTTCCCAGGTGCCTTCAGGTTGTAAATCTCTGTTTTAGGAGACTTGTTTTCTTTTATGGGAGCACTTAGGAGGAATTGCCCATCATTGTTGAATTGGTGTTGTGGGTTTTTAAGGGCATTTTCTCAATGGCATTCTGGTCCCATTCGTGTCAATTGTATTAAACGAACTTTTATCTCATTTATAATCTGAATTTGTCTACAGGTAGTTGGAGTTCTCCTCCTTCTTATGTTTCATTTTCTCCTTTCCTCTTTCTGTCTGGCCTCTTACAATCCTCCTCTGCCTTTGAGCATCCTGCTCACCGTGCTCCTCTTACATGGACATGGACTGGCGTTTTTTCTGAACCAGAACCAGGTTATTAATTTCATTTTGGTTTTATAGCCTTTTGATCTTTTGGATTGAAAGGCCTTTCATTTCTTTTTTATTTTATTCCTCCTCCTCCTTATTTATTTTATTTATTTTACAATAGGGTTTCCTTTTATATAGCGATGGCTGTCCGGGAACATAACATGTAGCCTATTGTGTCCTCAAACTCACCATCCCCCTGCCTCCATCTCCCATGTTCTCTAGTCAGAATTATGCTCTACCATGCCTTGCTTAGTTTGTTTCTATAAAATTGCTGATGTTAGAATTTCATTCTGTGGATTTGCTCTGAAAGGAAATTTTGCCATAAGCAAACATTAGCTGTATAGTACTTTGCTTGGAATTTTTAGACGAAAAGTTTTTTTTTCCTCATTTGAATTGTCATTAATTATTGAAATTATTTTGGTTGTTACATTGTAAAAAGGGAACATCATTAGTGTATTTATGTATCAATTATCTGTACGTTATTTTAAGGTGTTCATGAGTGTGAATAGTTCTGCCACTCTCTGGACATATAGAGCCCTACATTTTTTGTGAAGTGGAGATTATTCTCTATTGATTTAAATTTGAGTATGTAAGTCAAACTTCTTAGATTATTTCCCCCTGCTTTTGCACTTCATTGATTTTCTGCAGAAACTGGCAAGGCTGCTGCTGGCCCGGGGTGTGCTGAAATTAAGCTTGTGTTAAGTTTCGGTTTATTGCTACCATGTAAACTAAAATCCTGCCTTAGTCAGTCATGGCCAGTTCACCATTAATAAACCCTCTCTGACAGTGTGACTTTTGCTGTGTTCGTGTACTAAGGTTTAGGAATGAAGAGGTTTGAGAGACTGTCTTTTATTTATCAATAGTTACACAGATGTCAAGTCCTAGAATCATAGTGGGTAATTTTGCAGCCAAGACTATACATATTGGAAACTATTACATTAATTCCTATATGCTGTAGAAATTATGAAAATTTAAAAGAGAAAGTAAGTTCTTTAATTACTGTGCTGACAAAGACTGCATTATAATTCAGATTAAAGATGCATTGGTATTTAACCGGCAGTAATTTAGGTTGAAGGATTTATATTATCACTTGAGGTATTTTAATGTATATGACTTAGTCACAAAGGCAAGGATTAAAAAGTAAGCCAGCATTTTACAGACCTTTAAAAGGGCATGTCGAGTGTTTCGGTACTAATCACTCTATAGTTCTGCACCTTTTAATTAAATTAAGCACTAATTACATAGTTTCTCCTCATTTTAAGCTTTGGAATGTGAGTCTGTTAAGGGAGTACTTAAATTGAATCCCCATTTCAATGTCTACATTCAACGACCTAGGAATGTAGAGACTACGGACATAGTTAGAGTATAACTCCAAAGCTTTGCATTAAGAAATATAACTGTAATTTTCCATTTAAAGGTTCCCTGTCCCTTTTAAAAGATTACTTCTTAATGTATTACAGACGTGTGAGAATCTCAACATCAACCATCACTCATGTAGAAAGCAAGATTTTTGTAGATTTTTTTTGAGAATACTTGCATTTTACTTAGGAAAACAAATGCATCTTCTCATATATGAAATCTTCCTTACTATACATAAGCTTCTTAGAAAAAAAAATGGATTGAAGATAGTCTTTTACACCATTGCCATTTATTTAGTTAACATGGCCATGGCAACTGTTATGTAATGAAGCAGGACTTTGCATATTTTTTTCTTTTATTGGAGGTTGTAATCTGCTAATACTGAACCAACTGGGATCTGGCTTAAATTCTTCTGGCATCGGTTCATGGCTCTTTTGTTTTGTTTTGTTTTTTTTGTTTTTTTGTTTTTTTTGGTTCTTTTTTTTTGGAGCTGGGGACCGAACCCAGGGCCTTGCGCTTCCTAGGTAAGCGCTCTACCACTGAGCTAAATCCCCAGCCCCTCTTTTGTATTAAGTCAGGTAGAAAGGCATGCATGGTTTTCACCTGTAAATGTTGCTGTCTTCTAGCAGGTCCACAGGGTTTCTGGAAAGTTCTTAGTAAGCCCTACTGCTTCTCTGCTTGACTTTGGGGCACTTAGTTTTCAGCTCACACACATTCGATGGCTTTTGTTGTCTTCAAGAAGCACAGGTTTGCATGTCCTTCCCTCCGTCTTTCCATCCATCATTTGCCTATTCAACAAACATGTGCTAAAGGCTTTATTTATTCCAACCGCTCTGTGAAAAGATTAAAAAAATATGGAAGGAGTTGTTTCTAGATGCAAAGGTTTTTGTGTTCAGGAAGAGGAACAAAATAACCCACAGTATGATAGAGTATCTGGCCAAAGCAGTCATGTCTGACAAGGTTTCCTTGAGGCGCTACCAGGACTCACTAACCTCTGTGAGAGAAGACTGCTCAGAAGTGAAAGAGGAGGAAGTTCAAGTAGCTTTGGAGTGAAAGAAAGTAGGGGTAATAAGATTCTAAACCTGTAAAAGCCAGTCAGATTGTAAAATGCCTTATAAGCAATGTTAAGAATCTTGATGTCTCTCAAAGGTTTTAGACAATCACTGTGCTTCAGAGTCTGATCTTATCAGAGGACAAGGACAGTAACTCAGGAATGGTGTGGACTCAGCAAGTGCTCAGGAGGTGGTTGGAGACAAATGAGTCATCTACCGATGTGGCAAGACTTTGGACTGATGGTGACTACAGGGAAGCCTGGGTGCCCTTTTAGGTTCTGACCTCGGAGGGATGTGCACAGCTGATGATGTCTTGACAGAAGAAATGGGGCAGCGGGAGAAGGCACCGTCACCTGTGCTCACTTTACCCAACTAGCTTTCATCCTGGATGATAGCGTGGCTAGTTATTCTTTGTTACCCATCACGGTACATCCAGCCCTGGAGTGATTTCCTCACATGACCTATGACTGGTGATCTGTGATTTGTTTTCTGTCTTTAAATAACAGCTTTCTTTGATGGGTGGTTTAAAGATAAAGGCATTTATTATAGACACTATCTTTGCATTGAAATGTACAGTAAGTTGTTAACAATGGGGTAAGGAAATCAAGAAAATTGTAGTGAAGTTATAAATACAAGAGAAAAATAGAAAAATAAGAAATAACTTTGTATTATAAGCTCCTATGGCTTATAGCACCTGAAAGTTTAGGCATTAATTATCCTCTAATAAGCTTTGAGTATTGCACTCTGGAGTCTATTTTTAGAGAGCATCCTGGTCTTCCTTTGATTTATTTTATTTTTCCCTTATGCTATATGCTGTCTTAGCATTCCAGGAAAATAAAAATTTTAAATTGCCACCATTGGAAATGAAACTTTCTCTTTCCTAGAATAGCACTCATCCCCATAGAATATATTCTTTCCTACTAAAATAGGTTATTCTATTTTTTTGTGGAATGATGTTCAGAACATTCGACTCTATGGGATGATGAGTGAGGAGAATTCTGGTGCGCCGCTATGATTACCACTTTCTTCTGACTCAGCTTCTTTCACCTCCTACTCCAACCTGAGCCATCTTACCAGAAGGTGTCTTGCTTGCCTGCTATACTCTGAGTCTTAAGCTGCTCTGGAGTTAACATTGTATCACATTTGGAGCATATCTCAAATCTCCACAGTATGTACCACAGTAGAACTTCTAGGAAGGCAGCTTCTAGTGCCTTTGAGAAGTAAACACCAGGGTTCTACTCCTGTCAGTCCTTTGGATGATGTGAGCTTTAGAAAGGAATGCAATGTTCTCTTAAGTATGGCTGCTTACAATTGAGTCTTCAGAATGTCTCCAAGTGTAAACAACCCTTTATTTTTGCCTCACCTTAGATGTCCTTAGTCCTTACTTAGATTTCACAGTCTAAAGTAGTCTCCCATTAAGCTGAATTGTGAGTTTTTATTATCATGATGATGGGAGAAACTTGTATCCTTCCTTGATTATCTTGTGAGAACAAACTTTAAAGTAATTACAGCGCAGATTCAGTTGGAGAGTGGCTGGCTTCTGGCTACTTACTGAGTTGCTTTTCTGGTTCCTGCACATTGCTTTCTGTATGAATATGCTATCCTGTCACCAGAGCTGACTACCCACCTCATATTCTGTCGAATTGTGAGTGTGCTCAAGCCCTTTGGTAACCTTGTAAATAATCTGGGGGCCCTCTCTGTTTCATATCCCCAGTACTAGGAGTCTTCGGTCAGGTAACTCTTGAAGATTCTAGGGAGCTTGCATGAACTAGGTTTCCATGCCTCCCCGATACCCTGCAGTGCCAGTGCTCTCTCCCAGTGCTCCCCACTTCTGTTCCTGTCTATTCCCATCCCCAGCCATCCTCAGTCTACTCACAGCAAAATCTATTTTATTTCCCCTTCCTAGGGCAAGCCATGCATGCACCCTCATTTTGAGCCTCCTTGTCTCTGGGTCTGTGGATTGTTACTTGGCCATTGTTACTGTTGTCAATAATCAATGAGAGTCAGATTCTGATTTCTAGTTTTCTAATCCTTATGGTTTGGATAACTATAAGGACTGCATTAGGAATGAGTGGGTTTTTTTTTTTGTTTTTTTTTTTGTTGTTAGTCCCTTTTGACATACTTTGTGTTTATAAAGAGACAGGAAAAGTGAATATTTTAAAAATATAACTGCCGAGATGATATTTGTTTTGAAAGTACGAGCAAATTTTGGGAATATACAGAATTTATAATGACCCATTGAATGATTTCTGGCATTTTCCAAACTTGATTAAATTTAGGCTGGTTTGGGGAGGTAATGAAATATTAACTTCACAAACTTCAGGAATCTGATTATCCATGGACAGATTCTGCTTTAAGCATTTAAAGTTTTTCTTATGCAATTGAAGAACAAAACAAACACTCTGCCCTAGCCAAATCCACGATGGACAGGCTGTTCCCAGCATCCTTTTGTCTGTCTCCATATATTCTACATTTTGATCATAATAAGCAATTTTATTTTTCGACTGTGGATCCAGGGAAATGTATTCTTGTGTTCAGAAGATCTCCTTTCGCTGCATTTTCATCCTGTCACCTCTTTGGTGAGGAGTCTTTGATCAATCATCTAGGGATGCCAGTCTGTGCTTTGAACGCACCTAACACTTCTGTCTCTTTGTCTGTCCCATCACTCAGTTAGCGTCATCCTCCCACTTGTAATTCTGTTCAAGTTTTCAGATCCTTTCTCAGTCTTACAGGATAGTGTGAGCCTCAGTCTTCCACAGTCTGTCTCGGGTGCTGCTGATTATTGTACCCTCCCATGTAGTCATTACCTGTTATCCTAATCCTTTTAGTGGGTGAGAAACAAGGCAGTTGTTATTTTAGGGCCTTACGAGCTAGTGGAGAATTCAGATAATTTATCAGTAGCAACACACTGCAAGTGCTGCAATGGGAGCGTGTGTGAGAAGCTAAGGGAAGGCCACTTAGCGCTTGCCTGCCAAGAACAGTTTTTATTTCTTGCCCTGTTCTTTGAACAATTTTCTAATTGCTCTGCTTTCTTTCTATATCAATGAGAGAATATTTTTTAAACAAAATATTGATTGTCTATGGAAAGACCCTTATTCATTGTGTACTGTAAAGGTGTCACAAATGATTGCTTTTTATTGTAACTAAGTCAGTGCTGGGCCGGGGGAGGCCACTTTAGAAACAGTGCAACACCTGTGTACGTACACACACACACACACACACACACACACACACACACACACACACGCACACGCACACACACAGGCAATGAAAAATAAAAAGTAAAACACAAGAAAAAGAACTCTTTAAAAAGTTACTGCACTCCAACCAAACTTCCATCTCCTCAGTCAGAGCTGCTCTTTCCAAGCCTCCTTCTACACTGCTCCTATACAAACAGCAAGCCATCTTCTAGGGGCATGCAGAATTGTTTTTATCATCTTTTACCTGGTTAAGTCACTTGCTGTATAGTTTTGTGATATAAAGATAATGACACTGTCAAGTCCCTCCCATGTGCTGTCATATCCTATGGTGCTCTGTACTATCTCCTGCTTCTGCACATGCTCTTTTCTCAGCGGTAGAACCATTTCTTCCTGTAAGAGACACATTTTGCTGGCATCACCCTGGGCTCTTCAGTCACTGTGTTATCTGTCTTCTGTAACCGATGTGCACGGCACAATTGTTCTTCCACTGTAGTTTGTTTCTTTCCTGGGAATTTATTTTCTGCTAGAGTAAATAGTCACATAATTGATTTTGTGACTTCAGCATGTGACACAGTAACTGGAACATGGGTACAATTATTTGAAGAATATTAACGGTTCTAATGTTAGGCAGAGAATAACGTGTTTAGAGTTTCAGTCCTATGTGGTCTTTATTAATGCACAATGGAAGAAGAATTTAACTGCCGTAATACATGGTTAAGGATAAGTTACTATCCTTCATCCTACTGTACGACCTCATTCTGTGCCTGTTAGAGTTATTACCCAGCATGCAACCTGTCCTTCTGCATCTTCCATGAAGCTATAAACCATGGGTCACTTAGGTCAGGTGCCAGTGCTCGTGAGTTCTGTTCCTGATGGGGAAGACATGGCAGAATGAAGGATTAAAAGTAAGGGAAAGAAACATTAATTTCCTTTGATTGGATGTTATGCATGTCCAAGTAGAAGATAAGTAAAGTTGCCCACAACACATTTCACAAATATTGGTGATGGTTTCATGAAATTCAGAAGCATTGCTTCAGAGATTGGGAAGTATTGGCTCCATTGATCAGTGACAGTGGTGCCATTCTTCTTACTAGAAGGTCAACAGTGATTATAGGCTGTGGCCTAGAGTAACATGGTAGCTTTTTGTTTTTAGCTAGTTATCCAGTATTTTATCTGTTCTTAGTAGTGTGTTTTTAGATGTACGAAACAAATACGCAGAATTGTATTTAACTAGAAATGGAGCTGAAAATAGCATATTCATGCAATAATTAGATATAGCATTTTAACAGGCACTCTTAGTAATGGAGAAATGATAAATGTGTATTTCCACAACATTCATTTTATCATTGGCCATAGGTCCTAATATTATTATAATTTGCTACCTACATTCTTATGAGAGGAATATGTAAAATTTTAGTTATGTGTTAATGAAAATAGATGCATGGTCTTTTTTCTGTCCAAATATACTATACCGTCCATATCTCTAAAATTTTATTTGTTAAACTTATGGTATAGAAAGCATTTGTGAACCCCATGAACAGAACCTGTACACTCAATACATTTCTATAACATGATGACTTTTAACAAATGAATATTCATTTTCTTTCAAATGTATTTGCTTCACTATATTTTAACCATGGTCTTTATGTACTGAGTAAGAAAATCGAAACTTCTTACAAAATGAAAAAAGGAGGCTGAGTGTGTACAAAGAAGCATTACTTCTCTGATTAGTTAGACAACCATATTTTAAACAAACTCTTCCACCCAGATGGTGGTGTGTAGAACTTTTTGAACAAGAATTATTTTGCATGTTGGGTGGTGGTGAGACACGCTTTTAATCACAGCAATTGGGAGGCAGAGGCAGGCAGGCAGTGAGTTTGAGGCCAGCCTTACAGATAGAGTTCCAGGGTAGGCTACACAGAGAAACCATGCCTGGAACACACACACACACACACACACACACACACACACACACACACACACACACACAATTATTTTGTACATAATTTTTTCCGTTCTGCCAACTAGTCTAATGTCATTTACTTAGAATGCTCAACTAGAGGGGGCAAATAATTTGAAGTTTGAATTACTTCTGTAAGATTGAGTTTTTGTAGTGATCTTCATTAGCTGTTAGGCATTTACAAATGTAATATTTCAGCTGACCCCAAACTATAAATAATGCAAATAAGTGTTTGCATAAGTGACCATATCACTGTAGAATGATTTCTGCAGTTCTTTCCTTTTTATCTGCAATCTCAGACACAAATTATGGCAATGTTATGAGATTTTTGAAAAACTACTGTTTATTAAATTATTTTCAGGTAGTGCTGTGTGCTTTAATCTACAAATCAGTTAATTTAACGATGTAGTTTGTATTTAGCAAAACAAACATAGGAAGTTCAGCTGAAGCTGATTCTTGTTGTAACCAGTATCTTCACACAGCTGTTTAAATACCATATTGTACTTGTTCTTCTTCTTTCCTATTTAGGAAGGCACATGGGACTTGTGTAATCTCTGCTTATTTTAAGCCAGAACAGAAGAATAGTTCTCAGCAAATGGGAGATAGCTTGTGGAGCTGAAGGATATTCTTATCAGTTTAGGCCAAGTGAAATCAGCATTGAAGAAGACATTTTTTTTCCTCGTAGTTTTCTCTTGAGAATTTTCACATCATAACTACAAGTGTCAAAGATTCTGACATGGCGTTTATTCCATATCACTTCTACTGTATGATGATGTCAGTGAAGTGAGATTGGTCAGGAAAGGGTGTTTTAGAATTATAGTAGTTCATTAACAGTATATTTTAATACTGGTCTTTCTAGAGTTTTTACTTTTGTTTTTCCTAATGTACTTATTTTTCCTAATGATAGAGATGCTTCTTCAAAACAGGTCACCTAAAGATTAAGTAACCTTTGGTGACTACTTTCTCCTGTTTCTCTCCTGCCTACAGCACTGCCATTGTACTCCCAGACTCATTTATCCCACAAGACTCTCTCCTTTTCCTTTGTTTATATGAAATAGCATGTTGCTTTAGTTTTTAGATTTTTGTTTGCCCCTATATATTGATTTAACTTTCATAAGTTTATGAAATGTGAATATCAGAGTAATATTTTCTCACCATAAAGCAGGGCACTATCATAACTAGATAGTCATGTGTACTTTTTAGTGTCTTTGTCTTTTCTTTTAACCAAAGAAATTGTGCACCCTGGCCACAATTTTTCCTCTCTCCTTTCCTCTTCTCCCCTCCCCTCCCCTCCCCTCCCCTCCCCTCACCTCCCCTCCCCTCCCCTTCCCTCTCCTCCCCTTCCCTTCCCACTCCCCTCCTCTCTCCCTCCTCCCCCTCCCCTCCCCTCAGTCTGTACCCTTCTCCACAATCTCCCACACCCTATCCATTCCTCATCCGTCTGTCTACAGAGAAGGGCTGGCCTCATGGATATCAGCAAGTCATGGCATATCAAGTTGCAGTAAGCCTAGACACCTCCTCTTCTATTAAGGCTGGACAAGGCCAGGCCGTAGGGGGAAAGGGGTCCCAAAGTAGACAATACAGTCAGAGATAGCTTCCACTCCCACTCTTAGGAGCCCAGCAAGAAGTTCAAACTGCACTACTGTATTATATGTGTGGAGGGCCTGGGTTAGTTCTATGCAGTCTCACTGGTTTAGTCTCTGTGAGCCCCTATGAGCTTTGGCTGGTTAATTTTGTGGGTTTTCGTGTAGTGTCTTTGACCCCTCTGTTTCCTACAGTTATTCCCCATCTTCTGCAGGATTCCTGAGCTCCACCTAAGGTTTGGCTGTGGGTTTCTGCATCTGTTTCTATCAGTTGGTGGGTGAAGCCTCTCTGATGGCAGTTGGGCTAGATGCCAGTCTATGAACATATCATTAGGAATCATTTCATTGCCTTTTATTTTTTCTATTTGTGTTTGGATCTATTGTGAGTTTCTGGGCTATCTATCAAGCCTCTGGCTTCTGGCCCTCAGGGTAGTATTAGGGGTTGGCTTCCTTTTCTAATGTCTGCTTCAACAAAAATCATTTTACGAGGAATGAATGCAAAGGAGACTGGGAACTAAGGATAGAGATTCAGGAAGCTAGAGATTCGGATGCTCCAGTGTGTTAGTTGTCTGAAACAACAGCCTGTGTTGTTTCTTCCCGTGTTCAATCATACTCTGCATTGGGCTCTTACTTTGAAACCTGATATTTACTTTTTATATTTGGCAGTAACTTAAAGTTAACACCACGAGATAATTTCTCACAAAACAGTAAACGTTGTACTGATGGGACTCTTTACAAGGAAGTTGCAAATCCAAACAGTGATTTGTAAGAAGCAGTAACAATAGGGGAAGAAGGCAGGAGGGTTTCTGAGGTTAGAAAGCTAGTGAGCTCAAGAGTTAGTGACACAAAGTGATTAAGTTAGTGAATAATATTGTTTATGACATTATACTTTCCAATGAAATTTCAACGTATTTTTTATCGAAATGCTTTATAACAAATGTAAAAATTTAACATCCTTGAGTTGAGAAATATATTGATAAGAGAATTCTAGTTAATAAGTAATTTACCATTTTGTAATATAATTTAAAATGCTGGAATTATTCTTATTCCTTTTTGTTCTTATTATTACATTGTTTCATGTAGAAAGTGAATCAAAATAATAAACTTAGAAGAAATAAATCTAAGAATATTTTTATAATTAACCAATTGCTTAGACAACAGATAAGTTGTTTTTAATAATGATAGTTGAAATATAGGCATAAATGAAAAATAAGGGAAATGCAGGCCGACAGTTTTTGTTTTCTTTTAAATTGGATGATACTCTATTCTTTTAAATTTAATTTGCCCTTACATACTTATTCATTCATAAATGTATTGTGGTAATTTTAGGTTGCAACATTTTGTCATAATATATTCAATAGATTTTTCTTTTTTCTTTTTCTTTCTTCTTTTTTTTCCTGAGGATAGGAAGCTTAATTCTGCTAATATCTTGATTTTTTTTCTAGAACCAGCCCAAGTATCAAGTTAGAAAAATGTCACTAAATTGAAGTGCTTCAATATTGGTTCCACTATAGTTTTTTATTACAAGCTGTAATTTATTTTCTAGAATGAATACATACAGCACACTATGATAATTAGTGTGATTCCATGTAGAATAAATGAAAGGTAACTAATATTTCTAGCAATTAAATTAAAAATTATTGTTGAGATCATAATTGCCTAATTTCTCCCTTCTTCCCCTAAATTCTCCTATATACTTAACCTTGTTCAATCTCTCTCTCTCTCTCTCTCTCTCTCTCTCTCTCTCTCTCTCTCTCTCTCTCTCTCTCTCCGTCTTATTAACTGTTGTTGTTAGTGGTGGTGGTGGTAGTGGTGTGTGTGTGTGTGTGTGTGTGTGTGTGTGTGTGTGCGCGCGTATGTGTGCGAGCATGTGCCTACTTGTGTGTTCTTATTTTTAAATACATAAATACAACCTCCTCTATTGGGTAACCAGTTGGTGTTCTCTTCCCTGGAGAAGAGTGTTTCTCCTCTCAGCATTCCTTAGTTGCCTATAGTTATTTATGTAGGGTTCAGGCTTTGTGGCTTCTCCCTGTCTACATCACCATGTCATTCAGATCACCCTTGTTCAGCTCAGATTCATGCAGTCATTTTGGTGAGACTTTATGGACCGTGAAGCTTCTGACATTCCAAGGAGATTAAGTTTTACAGAAAACTTTGTGTTTCAGTGGTTCTTATAATCTTTCTGCCTCCTCTTCAGCCATGATCCCTAAGCCTTAGTTGCAGGAGTTGTGTTATAGATGTGTGCATTGAGACTGGGCTCTAGAACTCTGCATTTTAATTAGCTGTGGTTTTCTGTAATGGCTTCCATCTGTTGCAAAGAAAAACTTTGATGTGGGGTGAGGACTACACTTAAGTGTGGCTATAAGGACAGATGTTTAGAGTGTAGTTAGGGATTATACTGCTTCAGTAAAGTAGCTATTGTAGGTTCTCCTAGGAGATGCATCACTTCACTAACTGTGGAAGTTTCCAGAATCTAGTTCTGACTTCCCTCTTTTTGAGTGGAGCTTTTAGTTACTGCTGAAGTATGTGTGCCACTTCTGGATCCTTAGGGATTTCATTGCCATGCTGATCATTGTTGTCGCTCATAGATGTCCTAACTTGGTAGAACTGTTGCTTGCTTTCTTCTTTTAGATGATTGTAAGATACCTTCTGGTACTAGGATGGTTTGGATAGAAATGATCCCTGTAGACTCATGTGTTCGAATGCTTGGCCCATGGGAAATAGCAATACTAGGAGATGTGTTCCTGTTGGAGTAGGTATGGCTTTGTTGGAAGAAGTATGTCACTGTAGGGGACAAGCATTGAACCCTCAGATGCTTAAGCTCAGTGACACAAAGTTCTTTTCCTGCTACCTTGGGATCAAGAAGTAGAAAGGACTCCCAATCCCTTCTCCAGTCTATGTCTGTCTGCTTTCTCCCATGCTTTCCTCCATGATAATAATGGACTACAAACTGTAAGCCAGCCATAATTAAACCTTTTCCTTTAGAAGAGTTGCCCTGATTATTGTGTCTCTTCACAGCAATAGAAGCCCTGACGAAGAAGACAGGTACCGTGAGATCTAGTCCTCACAAAGGAGATTTTCAAATCAGTCCCAGAAGAGAGGCCTCGGGGCCCTGTGTCTGAAGTGCATGGCGCCGTCAGCCTCAGAGACTTACCTCCCACCTCTGGAGGGCAACCAAATGTAATAGCCAAATCTTGTAATGTTTTGGGAGTCTTTTTGACAACCAGACAACAGCCTAAAAGAGAGCTTCTTACACCCAGTATTGGAGTTTTTGTTAGATGGTTTATGGCTCTTGGGGAACATTGTCAGCCCTCATGGGAAAGTTCTATTTAAACTAAATATGTATATTTATTCACTATCCTATGTATATTTAGGTATTTTAGATAGATATTCAATAGTACGTCACCTTAACCTCCTCCCTCCAGTTTTTGTATTTGCATACTCAATTCGGCCCCAATCAAAATTCCTTTTTCATTCTTCATAGAATGAAATAGAAAACACAAAAAGATCCTAAATTTCTTATGGAGTCATCAAAGATCCCACATAGCCAAAACCATCTGAGCAAGAAAAATAGTGCTGAAGTGATTACCATTCTAGATCTCATGCTATATTACAGAGCCCCAGTAATAAAACCAGTATGGTACTGGTACAAAAACAGCCATCTAGACCAATGCAATAAAATACAAGACCCAAGTATCAATTCACATACCCTAAGCCATTTAATATTTGACAAAGATGGACCTTGCTCCTGAATTAAAGAAAAAGAAGAAAAGTGACCAAAAGATATCTAAAATTTTTTTTAGTCTTCTCTAGCAACTAGGGAAATGCAAATAAAACAACTTTGAGAATTCTTCTGACCCCAGTCAGAAAGGCAAAGACCAACAGAACAACCAGCAGCCTGTGCTGGAATGGAGACTGGGAAAAGGGAGTCCTCATTCAGGGAATGAAAACTGGCATAGCCATTATGGAAACCATTGTGGAAAATCTTCAAAAGGATAAAAATAAATTCACTATATGACTCAGCTACACTATGCCTTGACATATGCGCAAAGGGCTCAATATCTTCCTCCAAAGACAATTGCCCAGCCAATAGCTAGGAAAAGACAACACCTTAGATGTCCTCAAATGATAGTGAATGGATATTGAACAAATGGAACATTTACACTGTGGAATTCTATTCAGCTTTAAAGGAACAGGAAATCACGACATTACAGATAAATGAATAGAACTAGAAAAGGTCATACTGAGTGAGGTAACCCAAAACCAGAAAGACATGTCTTCTCTCTCAGCTGAGGCTCCTGGTTCCACATCTACCCATGGATGTAACCTAGACCGACTACAGCAACCAAGAGGGTGAAAGTTACCCATTCTGGGGGTGGTGAGTAGGGAACCAATAGAGAGAAGAATAACGGCGTCCAAGCGATCTGAAGGCGGATATGGGAAAAACAGAGAAGGGGCTCTAACTAGGTAGGATAAAAGGAGGTAGATAAAGACGTTTTTAAACTTAGTAACCACATAAAAGGAGTCAAATCTGTCCTAGATTTTAAAAATTATTTTGTTTTGAATAACTTTAGGTTTGTAGAAAAATATAATGAAGGATACAGAGACTTTGTCTGTCCCCCCATCCCTTAAACTGGTACGTACCTCACCTCATCCCCATCATCTTCCACAGAGAAACACTTAGGGAACTGATGAGTCACAGGGATTTATCAGAGTACCCTCTGCCCATTGTTCCTGTGAGTTCCCTGCCTTGCACATTCTATAAGTTTAGACAAATTAAGAATGACAAGTGTCAATGCTATTATCTATGGAAGTTTGATTGTTTTTAAAATCTGTGACTCGGTAAAACAATTGCTTAAAAATTATGTATATATGGAAAATTTAGAAATGTAGATAAGAATAAAAACTGAAAGGATAATTCGTACATGTTTTCCATGTGACTGACTTTTAACAATTTCTTTTAGATAATGTCAAATTATACCTACAATTCTGGCATCTTACTTAAAACAATATGTAAAGATGTATCACATGCTTGAAATTTATGATGACTTGCCCCCATTCTTCTGCCTCTTTTTTATTGATGATCTTATTTACATTTTAAATGTTGTCCCCCTTCCTGGTCTTCCCTCTGCAAACTCTCCCCCATCCCTTTACCCAGATTTTATCATTGTCTAGGTTTTCCTTATTTGCCATTTGGGAAACAATATTTACATTTATTCTCTTCCCCTCCATACCTATCTTGGCATAATTTTTGCCTTGGAAGCAAGCACCACAAACTCCTTAGTCCTGCTGCCAGAGCTTTGCTGCATGCTGTATTTGGACATTGGTTTTTCACTGTGACAGGAAAGGCAAGGCTAGCATTTCGGAAGAGCCTCTCTTTCTTCCTAATATCTTCATCCTCTCATTACTTTAATTCATGATAATAATCTGCACATGCTTTGACTATTAAATCCTTTTAAGCAACCATGTTTCCCAAAGGCCATTCTCTGTTTCTGAATAATTAGTTTCTTCAATTCATTTTAGTGTACAAAGTTAATGGTATATGGGAATTCATGTTCTTCCCAGTGCAATAACCTTTTGCTTAATGTATGAGATAAACTTTCTTGTTCTTTCATTGCCTATGGAACTGGCTGTGCGAGATCTCGTAGTATATTCTCTGTTCAGGCTCCAGCTCATTTGGGACTTGTGGTTTGAAATAGTTGTTCCCTGAACTCTTTTCCTTTCTCCACTCTTTTTCCTTACCTCACAGCATGGTGAAGTCCCTTCAGAAAGCATTGATGAAATCCTTAGTGTTCTCAGGCAAAGTGCTGTGATTGGTTTTTGTGTGTCCATTTTAATAGCTGCACAAAGAAGTTATGAAGCCCAAGTCTTTGGGGAGCCTAGTATTCAAATATGGTCAACTAAGTTTTGAAAAAAAAAATCACCTTTCTGTTATCATTATTCCTGACAAGTGGATCAGATGTGCTTTCAGAGATGAGTGGATGCTCACAAATATGAAACCTGTCTCGGGGACTACAACATAGGATGTCTTCATTCTGTAGCATCATGGTCTTAGAAATGAAACTCACACCACTCTCAAGAGCTATTGGAATCATGTTAAGAGTTAAATAATCAAAATCAGAGGCTTCCGTATTATTGGTTGTATATAAGGCATAAAAATATTGGCTCCTGAGAGTAGGCTTCGTCCTTTAAAAATAGTACACCCCAAAAAATGGCTCAAATGATGCCTCCAAAGGAAGCATGGCTTTTGTTATGATGTCCCTCTTAAGGAACAGTTGAGAACACAAGCTACTTTGTGTTTTACCAGTATTGGTTAGTTTATATGGACGAAATTACTTTTGAATAGCAAATATTGTCCTTTGAGGATTCCCCTATCAGAACCAAAATGTAGGAGAGGGGGAATGTTCATTTGGAACTGTCCTTGGGGTTCGAAACATTTATGATCTGGATGGATATTTCAAAGGCCCAGATAACTTGCATATAAAGTTATCATTCACTGTTTAGCTTCAATGATGGCACAAATTAGCAAGGGTAATGGTCTGTCTTGGGGTTAATATACTTGACCATAACACTTCTTGCATATCCTATTATGGAATTCAGGCCTTTGTAGCCTACTGTGAAGCCAGCGATGTTATAGCTCTAGCAATTGTCTCAAAAATGATTTGTAGTAAGGACACATCCTTACAAACTGTGCTATGCCATGCTGTCCTAGTAATACGTCCTTTGAAGGCAGAATTTTAGGTAATCACATTAAATGCAATAACAAAAAGGTTTTTGCATAATTTCCATAACTGGAGAGACATGGAGTAGGCAAAGAAAGGAAGGAAGAGTGGAGAGACAAAGGGAAGAAGGAGTGGGGGGGGTCAGGAGGGCAGTAGAGGAAGAGGAAGAGAGAATGAGTTTTAGTTTATCTAGTAGTTAGGCGCTTTAGGCTATTTAATGTTTATGTGCCTTAATTTTGTCACTTTAAATGGGGATAGTAATGTCTCCTTTTAGAGATGTTGCAAAGACTGAATACTTGCACGTGTGTGCACATGCACAAACACCCACCCACACACAGTCACGTTTTGTTGGTATATCTTAGAAAAGTTGTCTATTTATGTAATAGATATTGGTTATTTTGTTGTTGGCACAGTAGTTGTTATTTTGTGAATGTTGGGTTCACACTGTCATAAGCAATGGCTGTGTACCTCTTCATGTGGGCCTTACGCTTTTTTTTTTCATTCTGGAGTTCCAGAACATAACTCAAGAACAAGTAAATACACGAGAACTTGTTTCTATAACATATGTGCCCTCTGTTATCCAGAATGCTGATGTAGGGTGATATCATAAATTGGTAGTCAGGCTCCTTTTGAAAAGGCGACATTTGAGTGGAGAGGTAATGACTATGAATCGAGCTTGTCATAATTTCGGGCAAGAACATTCAGTGAAATTTCTGCCCTGCTCAGAGAGTAAAAGGGAGACTGATGATGCTGTAAGCAGACAGGAAAGATCTGGTTGAGGCTGGCACATATTGGATTCTGTGGGTTTTCTGGGTCTTAGGGTTTATGGTTTATATTTTTTGAAATAAAATATTTTTTATTTTATTTTCACCCCCACATAATATTTTTATTGTTTAGACATTTCAGACAGTGAGCCCTATCACACTGTCTTCCAATCCCTCTCAGGTCCACCATCCCACTCGTGTACCCCCCCACTCCCCAAGAACAAAAAACAAAAGAAGAAACTTAAAACTACCAAGCCCACCTTGTGTTTCCCATGTACTCTTTGGAGCACACTCAAACTACCCAGTGGCCAGCCTCTTAAAGATAACTGCATCCATCCCTACCCCTCTGCCAGAATCCACTTACTGTAAAGGGCTACACTTGAGCATCTTTATCACAGTGTTTAGGACTCTCTTCAATAACTTCATGTTGGGACCATTTCTCTGGGAGTGATGGGGGAGGATAGGTTTGGAGGAGGTTGGCCCTCTTACCTTCAATGTCTCTCATTCTCAGTTGTATGAGTCTGCATACTCATACAACTCAGATGTGGGTGAGCATTAATTGATGGCACTGCAAAAGAAACTTCCTTGCTCAAAGCAGATGGAGGCTGCATGGATTATGGAGTCAACATGGTTTCAAGGAGACTTGACCCAGAAAATGAACCATTTCTCATCTTGATATTGTGTTCAGTGATCATGTCAACAGTCAGCATGTCCTAGGCTGGACCTGTGTGAGATCCAAGCTGCTGTATATCAGGTTGACCTGGGTATAACCATCATGTTTAGGCCCCCTGCTGCCTTACCTCCCCAGCAGGGCAAACAGTGACTGGAGATGGCTGCCCCAGAGAGGGAAGCAGCTCCACACGATGGGCCAGTTCTGTGGGCTTATCAGGCAGTGATAGGGTGAGGTGTCCCTGTGGTGGCCCACTCCTTTGTCTGCCATGGGCACTGTCCCATGCCTGTCACTACTACAGGATCTCTAGTTCTGCTGCTCCATTCTGCCACCTTTTTTGCCCTGTGATGCAATTTTGGTATGTCAGGGAAATCTTGGAGGGGTTTTAAAGAGAAGAAAAGAATGAAATAAAACCCTACCTTTTAAAATTAAAGCTTGCAGGATACCTGCAGTAATTAAACAAAATGTAGAGGGAAAACTATATTAATCAGTGACAGATGGCCAGAAGTAGTTCTTATATTTTTAGTCTACTATTAGACTAAATAAAGTCTAAAAGCTATTAGACTTTACTGGTTAAATATCAGCCTTGACCTAAGCCTCATAGCTTCTACAAAGAACACTGAAAATACCCCATTGATTTAAGTATAAGACACAAAGAATAAATCTTCCAGGAACCAACAGGAGGACAAACTCCTCAGTGGACTGTGAGAGAATCTGCAAACCACAAGCAGCAGCAAACTAGCGTCAGGAATATACAACTTTCAAAACTACAAAAGTAGAAAACCCCAGTTAAGATGGCTAAAGCTAAAACTTTCACATAATAAGGATGTGCAGCTGCCCATATCACAAGAAAGCATGTCCATCAACCTTAGTCCTCCCAGAAGCCCACAGTGCAGGAAGTCATCAGTAGAAACCAGCAGAACGACTAAGGAAATAACAGTAGTAAGGGTTGGCGATTTGTGAAGGAACTGGATTGCTCATACCATGCTGGTGGGGATGTAAAGTATTACAAACACTCTGAAAAAGAGAGTGACAGTCCCTGACAAGTATAAACATGTGCCGTGTAACCCAGAAGTTGAACTCCTCAGGAGTTACAGAGGCATGAAAACATGTGAACTTATGCATACGTTGCATTCCATCGTCACTGTTGTTCCTAAATGCTCGACAGGAAGGGTGGCGTTATCTTGCCTCACAGTTTAGAGGTTGTAGTTCACCTTGCCTGCAACGTGTCAAGCTAACGATAATGTTCAGTGGATGGGGAAGCAAAAGCCTTAGGCAGGAAACAAGTTTATCTTCGAGAATCACTTCTAGTTTACTCATTTATAGTCGTGCGGTCATTATATCTTAAAGATTTCACCACCTTGAAATTGTCACCCTCTAGGGACCAAGTGTCCCCCTGAGCCTCAGGGGACAGTTCACACCTAAAACATAACAAAACCAAAGTGGAAACAGCTGTGGCATTCTTCAGAAGTTGGCAGACAATCCACGCAGCAGGAACTGTGTAGTTCTCCACCAGCGGAAAGGATAACACAGAAAATGGGTTGCCTGAGTCCGGGGAATTTCAAACTGAGAAGTTTTTCCTAGAATTGATTGTGATTATGTTTTCTCTTTGTTTTGTTTTCAACGTCTTTTGCAATACTTCCTTACTCAGTGGTCGAGATTTTCTTCCATTGGGCATCATGGATGCAGGACTTACATAGTTTAAAGACTGTTTGAGTTACTTTTGCTCACATGGTTTTATTTTTGTTGTTTAACCTCTGGTGATTATTAGGAGCCTTGACAACACTGATGAAATATTGTGTGCATGGCTCCATGTATGAGCAGGAGCCTCTGAATGGTCAGGTGCACACCAATTCTATAGTTTGTTCTCCATAATGACCATGTATATTGCGTGGTCATTCCTGCTGCCAAAGATTCTATTTTCTTTATTATGTCTTCATGTCAGGACTAGCTATAGAATGTGAAGTTTGTTTCCTTTTTGCTTCTAATTTTTATTTTTATGTTGTTTTTAGTATTCGTGCCTATGAACTTTCACAACCTCTTTTTTAGTTACATTATTTTTTTATAGGCCAGGAAGCCATTATTTTTAACCTGTTTAAATTGTGTTGAAGACGTGAATGCAGGCTGAGCATGAAGGCCTTAGGGTTACACCATTACGTTCCACGTGCCTCTCCATTTGATCAAAATTTTATTCCCTTTTGATTTTTAATTTTAGGTCAATTTATGATCCTGAATTGATGATCTCTGAAAAGTGAGATATTAATACATCTAATTAAGTGCCCAATTGTGTGAAACTAATTATCTACTATGGTTACAAATATCGTGTAATACTTGAGGTAAATACATTGAAGTGCTGTCTCACTAAGTGATAACTACAGTATCTCATTACAGGTCACATCTTAAATGTTTCCTTTAGAGGACAAAGCTATCACATTATACATGTTCTACAAGATGCTGTAATGTGCACTTTATAACCACACACCCATACACACACACACACACACACACACACACACACACAGAGACTCACACACACACTCACACACACACACACTCACACACACAGACTCACACACACACACTCACACATACACACTTACACACACAGTCTCACACACAGACTCACACACACACAGACTCACACACACTCACACACACACAGACTCACACACAGACTCACACACACACTCACACACACACACACTCACACACACAGACTCACACACAGACTCACACACACTCACACACACACACACTCACACATACACACACACACGCACACAGACTCACACACAGACTCACACACACAGACTCACACACACAGACTTACACACGCACTCACACACACACACTCACACACACAGACTCACACACACACACTCTCACACACATAGACTCACACACAGACTCACACACACTCACACACACACTCACACACACACTCATACACACACAGACTCACACACACACTCACACACACTCACACACACACTCACACACACACTCACACATACACACACTCACACACACACAGACTCACACACACAGACTCACACACACACAGACTCACACACACAGACTCACACACACACAGACTCACACACGCAGACTTACACACGCACTCACACACACACACTCACACACACACTCACACACACACACTCACACATACACACACACACAGACTCACATACACAGACTCACACACTTAACACACACACACATCCCTACATTGAATAGATTTTTCAAATCAAAAGGCTTCAGAACAGGTTCCTGAACTTTACATAAAGAGTTCATAAGCAAAAGTATTCGTCTTTTTCTTACTGGTTGAAAGTCTGTTGGGTGTAACACTTACTTGGGGTTACAATACTGAGGCAGTCAGTGGAATACCCAGTGACATGTGAAGCAGATGTTTTCTGGCTTTTAGTTCCTTGCTAAAGGCTTTGACTGTCAATATTAGTTATTAATTCTATTTATAGAAAGTGTGCGGTACAGATCACTGCCACCTGAGGAGCCCTGTTTTGCAGTTTCAGCAATTTCCTTTGCTTCCTTTCTCAGCTCGTTTGAATACAGAAAATACCCCATATTTCCTTCAGGAACTATTAACAGGCTCCTGCTGGTTTCTTTGTTGTGGTGTCTCCTCTTTCTCTGGTAGCTTAGCATTTAAAAGACATTATTTTTTAAGGAAACAATTAGAGCTAGATATAAAGTCTTATTTTAGCTTTGCTTTAAAGTTCAAATTGTTCTGCCTTCCTTAAAACATGTTGTGCTGAACAAAGTAAATTCCCACAGTGTTTATGTGGTAGACATTACATTGTCATGAAAAACAAAGGCTGCTCATCAGATTTATGCCTATGTTTCTGCTCATAGGTAATAACAAGTCTTCTTCCACTCGCAGCCTGAAGTATGCCTCATAATGTGTTTTTAAATGAGGACACTTTCAGTGTTCTTTTTTGTTCTGGGTTTGCTATGAATTCCACTGGGTGGTCATGGGTAAGGGAAGCCAGCCAGCTTATCTTTGAGTTATTTCATGTAGAAAGTGTGTTATGGAAAGCTATGCAGTCTCCTAGTATTCTTGGGTATATTAATATTGTGTCCTCCCTGCACTTACTTAGTTTTAGGCTAACAACGACTTAGAACAGTAACTTCTAAAAATGTTTATTCCCTTATACAGCTTATGGTCTTCTGTTCTCTCACACCCCAGGTAAGGACATGTTGGTCAGAACCACAGTTGAGGTAGTTTGAGATTTTTGTAAAAATCTAAGCATTCCTGAATATTGGTTTTAGTTTGGTACTCAGAGCAAATCCCCCTCTTCCCTAAGCTCCAGGCTTCAGATCTTTTCCCATCTTTTTCAGATGAGCATATGTGAAGACTTCAGGAACACTTCCTGTAGCAAATGAAGTGCGAAACAATTCGGTCCAACCTATGGTTATTTATTCACACTGTAAACATGATTCCCCTCTGCTGTGATACATAGAATCTACAAACTAAAAGTTGTTTTGTTTTGTAAATCACACTGTTGTTCAATCTTTTAAAATTTGGGGTAAAATTATGCTGTTGCCCATCACCAATTTTGAAGCCTAACTATTGATCTTTTGTTGACTAGAGGTGTTTTTATAGTCTTTGAACAGGTTATTTTTTGGTCTTGTAGCCATATTGATGTTCAACAAGAGGTCAAATGTTAGAGATGTCATTAGAGAAAATTCATTTTTAATTAATGCCCTTTTCAACTTAGAATTCATTTAAAAATAGAAAAAAATCCCAGTTTGCTATTACTGAAA
The DNA here is from genome assembly GCF_021556685.1 of Rattus norvegicus. Classification (NCBI taxonomy): domain Eukaryota; kingdom Metazoa; phylum Chordata; class Mammalia; order Rodentia; family Muridae; genus Rattus; species Rattus norvegicus. Next base: position 64,557,170 of record NC_141539.1, read on the forward strand.
TACATGGTCTCTTTGAGTATTACATATTTTTCTTTAAAATACTAGGATAAAATTATTTTCACAGGAAATAAAAAAGCTTTAGACAGCATTAATATTCTATTCTTTGTGAACTAAAATGTTAGCTCTATGCTCAGTAATGGGTTCTTTTGGTGTAGTACTCAACTAATCCTCATTGGAAATAGTGGCTTCCAGGCTCCTGGCTTCTTTCACACTTGTCCTGCCATGGTTGCCCACATGTTCCTGCCCCTCTCACGTGTACAGACAGCATCAACTGCATTTTTATCGGCATTTCTTGGTCCTGCCAGAAAGCCCTAAGCTGCTAAGGTGCGAGCCACAAGTTCAGTCTTGTGGAATATTATTATTCCGTGCAGCCTTTCCTCTTCAGTCTTGAGTTTCATTTGATAGTAAACAAACCAAAGGCAGTTAAAAATGACCAGGATGGTTCTTTCATGAAAAATATCAACATTATTTCAGAGCTGGTGCTGTAGAGATGGCTCAGCCACTAAGTGGATTGGCTGCTCTTCCAGAGGACCTGTGTTCAATTCCCAGCAACCAGATGGTGGCTCACAACCATCTGTAATGTAATCTGATGCCTTCTTGTATGTATGTAGAGCACTCATATACATAACATTTATAAATAAATCTTAAAACATTATTTCAGAGCATACATGGATAACATTTTTTCTCATGTTAACCGAATTAGTTTCCCATGGACACCCTGAGAAGTAGAGATTATTTTCTCAGAAACTTCAGGACTTTTTACAGTTCTGAAACTAGATCATGGATGAACTGAAAGTTAAACCTATCAGTGTCTGACATGTTATTTTTGGCTCATCCTGGAAACTTTGTGGAAGTGAGTTCTGACTATTACTCTGTAGTCACAATCCTTAGCCTGGTATTTTATTTTCAAGTGTAACACAAGGTGTCCATGTCTTCAAGCTAAGATATGAAGCTTTAACTCTGCCAATCATAAAAAGATTACAATTCAAAAGTGACCACGGAAGAACCCTTTGATGTGAAGAGACCATAACTCAGTGGCATGTACAGGGTAGCACACAGGGAGACAAACAAACAGCAAAAACATTGGAGCATGACATTAAGTAACTGCTGAGCAATTCCTTTTTTCTCCCCGAGCCCAAGTCATTATTTATTGTGTAGAGTTTGGAGAGGATCCAGAGGAATCCAGCAGAAATTATTAAAAGGTTTGAGAACTCTGTTCTGTACTGGAAGGATAAAGGACTGGGTTTATGTAGTCCAGAGAAGTGAAGTCTGAATAGGGACTTAATTACAGTTTTCAAATTCACTGAACTCAGACAGACAAGAGGCTATGTGTAGTGCCCAAGAGGACATCTTTTGACAGCACCGAGAATGTGGCTGGTTTCCTTTTTTTGCAATGTTTGGCAAAATTTATGTGAGTGACGATGGGTAGCTGCTCTTTCTTCATGGCATGGGAGCAAGCAAGCAAGGGCTTGTACAACCACAGGAGAGTTTTTCAAACAACATTAGAAGCTCGTAGCTCAGTAGAGCTTTTGCCTTTATCGACATTTTACTGTTCATTGACAAGTCATAGCCCTGGATTTGTGAGATTCAATTTGATGTTTTGATATATATCTGCAGAGCAACTAACAAATCCATTACACTTTCATACGTGTGTGTGTGAGTGAGTGAGTGAGTGTGTGTGTGTGTGTGTGTGTGTGTGTGTGTGTGTGTGTGTGTGAGAGAGAGAGAGAGAGAGAGAGAGAGAGAGAGAGAGAGAGATTTAAAATTCAGTCTTTTAGTTGTTTTGATGTACATGGTGCATCTTTATTTCGTATGTTAGCCATTGGGTACAATAGTTTGTTCAGGCTTCTTCCTTCCGTCTATGTTTTTGTACCCTTTGATTAGTTTCTTCTTCCCCTTCTCCTCCCCTCTTCTACCTTCTTATACCCACTATCTGTTTTGTGTATGAACTTGCTAGGTTCAGACTACATGCAGAATAGACTTTAGGTTGAATACAAGACAAGCAATTTTTAGAAAACTTTTCTGATTAAAAGTAAGTACTTTCTAGATACCTTCATTCTAAGCTGTTAAAAGTAAGGCTCGGTTGTAAACAATAAAGGATCTGGGAGTTTGCTGTGAAGCTGTGTCTAACAGTGTCAAAAGCTACATTTATAAAGTCTCACCAACTATCTTATCATAAACCAAACATGGAAAGCACGAAATACACATGCCAAAGTAAATGGGGGTGATCATGAAGCCTCAGCCCTACCCAAAGAACTACAAGCAATGAAGGAATACTGAGAGTGAGAAGGATAATCTCCCCCAGTAAAAGCACAGTACTTGGTTGTCCAATACCAAATGGTTAGCTATGAAAACATACAAACAAGTAACTTATGTCAGTTGAGCAGTCTTTATTCAGGAATGTATATCTACGTGTGTGTGTGTGTATTTTTGTGCATGAAATAACAATTGATAATAAGGAGGTCATGAATTTGAAAAAGAACAAGGGAAGGAATGTGGGAGGGTTTGGAAGAAAGAAAGGAAAGGAAATGATATAATTAATCAATATAATTATATTTTTATATTGAACAAATTTCCCCAAATTGTGATATATAATTACGTCTCCTTTTGCCTTTTTGAATCAAGAGATAATATCCATTTTTGTACTTACAGGTCGTATCTGTGTTTTAAGGGAGGGATGGCTTCTAATTAAAGCAGCACTGATAGGAAGTGCAGAGAAGCCATTCCTATACATGGTGATAGGGGCCAAGTTCTGCCTTTCTTCCCAACAATGTTTGGAAAGAGAGATGCCCTTTAATCTTATATTCTGGTTGGTGAGAGGAATAAGAAACTACTGAATAGTACAGTTGGGAAAAGGAAGCATAAGAAGGCGATTGTGTGGGGTTGGCAGTTCAACTGGTCAGTTTGCCAGAAAAGCCTCACATATCTGTGCCTCCCTGATATTTCTGAGTTGACTATTTGGAGGTTCTGCCTTCTTGCTTCTTGGCTTGTCAGGGTCTGGGTTATACACCTGGCATACACCACTTTCCTAACGTTGCTAATCCCTGGTACCAATGGAGCATGGGAGATTCAATTCATTTATTCTATTTTAAAAGAAACTAGCCATGTTTTAATAATCACGGATTGTGCTTAGCAACACCCCTGGAGACATTTAGGACACTCCTATGCCATAGAAGTATGACTAGAGTTTAACAAGCCCATGTTAACTGCCTTCTACATATGAAGAGGAATCTTTGTCATTTTCATCTCACTATATATTGAGTGTTGCATAATGAGTGAGCTTTGCAAATGGCACTAGGCAATGGGGTGTAAAGGCTCAGCAGCCTTATTCTTAGAAAGACTACTTAATACACTTGATCCCTGATGGCAGGTCAATAGCATGACCTTTGTATTAGAAGAAAAGCTCTTTTAAACAAAATTACGAATGATGGGGCACCTCTTCTCTGAGCTCGGGTGACAGTAGAGCTGAGCTTTGTTTTCATCATTGGAGCGGCAGGGTACAGAAAGACAGATGTTTAAATATATAATATAGCTGAGAAATTCATGTGATTCAAGTGGAGTGAGACTTCTGGGCATTACTTTTGAGTACAGGAATATTTAAAGAGATTTAACTGCACTTACAGGTATTATATTCACTAATTAAATTTAATACAAAGACATTTGTGTATGTCCTGTGGCTGTACTACTATCAAGATTCTCTTAAAAATACAAACAATTAAATGCTAGGATGATGGCAACCAAGGATAAAAGAGTCAGGCATACTTTGACTTTTACGTGAAACCACTGGAAATTTCATTGGTTCTTTCTGGCTCTACAGAATATCTTATATTTATGTCCTAAAATTTCCAGAATCCTATGTGCTTGAAACTATTGAAAAAACAAATGTGAACATATCACTCTTGCTTAAAGATTAATTTTTGCAACACTGTAGATAGTGTTAGTGGGTAAAGTTACACATTATGTAAGCTAGATTAACTAAATTTGTATTCCAGCATCTATTTAAAAACTAGGCATGTCTGCTTGTATCTGTAATCCCAGCTTGGAGAGCAAAAATGGTGTTTGCTGACTAGCCAGTCCACCTTGAATGACAAGCTTCAAGTTCAGTGAGATTCCCTGTCTCAAGGAATAAGGTAGTGTGTGATAGAAGACACCTGATAATTTCATTTCACCTCTGTAAGTGCAGGCAGGGTATAATTTGCTAGCACTTGTGCATGTACCATGGGCATGAGTGTGTTTGTACATGAGCACATGTGCACATACATGCTCTGTCATTACCAACTATCATTTCGCGATTTATCATAATTTTTAAGAAATACACAGTCTTGGTTTTTTCTTCTTTCTCATTGTTTTTTGCTCTTAAATCAGTGCATCTTTAGTTCTACTTTCTGAGATATAACTATTGTAGTTTTTTAAAAGAAAATGGCCTGTAGGTTCGGGTATTTGAATCCTTGGTCCCCAGTTGGCGAACTGTTCAGGAAGGATTAGGAGGTGTGGCCTTGTTGGAGGAGGGGTGTCATGGGGAATGGGGTAGGGTTTGAGGTTCAAAAGTCCAAGGCATTCCTATTTAGCTTTCTCTGCCTCTTGTTTGTGGATGGGATCAGCTACTGTTTCAGCACTATCCCTGCATGCCTGCCTGCACCAACCTCCTGTCTATGATAATCATGGATTCCCTATTCAAAACAGTATACAGTTCCCAAACAAACTTTCTTCTTTACGTTTCATTTGCCATACTGTCTCATCAGTAAAGGAAAAATAACTAAGATAGCTATAGCTGCATGGCATCCTAACTTGTTTCGTAGTCTTGGAAGTAACAGTAACAGTCACCACAAAACCTATAGTAAATCATTACAAGAGAAATTTTCAAAGGACTCCTAGAGAGATAAGCTGAGTGGTTCATAACATTTGCTATAAAATCTAGTTAATGATTAAAGTTATCAAAATGAAGGTTCTATTTGATCACAAGTTCGATACATTACACTTCCCATCCATAAGGAGCAAGATCAAATGCTGCAGACAAGTATAGACACTAGCCTTCTTCTCAGGAACTTCTAGGAAGTACTCTCCTTCATGCAGAAACAATCATAGTGAATGAAGTTCTATTGTTTGGAAAGTGATTGGATGGCCTTTTGAAAGGATATTGCCCATTGTTCTTTTGGGCTACTTATTGCTGGTTCTTTGTGACTAGGCTTACACTCTGTCCATTTTTTAATAGTATGACTACCTTGTCCTAGACCTCTACATGCAAATGAAAAGAGGTAGTCACTTTTAAGTATGTGGACACAAAGTATATGCAAGATAAGACTACCAGCCATACTTTTGCTGTTTTCATACTAAATGCTTCAAGTGATATATCTTAATAACATTACACCTTTTGTTAATCATTCCTTAACTAATCTTTTGGTATGGTAGCCTGATTTTGTAAAGCCAATGCCTCTTAAGTTACAAAGGTATGGTGCTTATTAGTCTCCCATGAGCGTTTCACCTTAAGTAATTAAAATATTTATTGAATATAGAGGTATTAGATATATACAGGTGAGTAAGGTTGGTCCATAAACAAATACTCCCTTCTTTCTCCCATCCATTTTTGATGTTTTTACAAAGAAGTTATGCTGTTTATGGCTGTAACCCAAACATGGATCTCTACAACTTTTGCTGACAGTTTTCCTTTTGTACAGGTAAGGTGACAAATATACTTGGCGTTACATTTTTAAGTTTCATACTCCTAAATGATAAGAATATATCCCTTTCTTAATTAAATTTCTTGTCACTCAAAGGAAAAAAAATAAACTGTGCTATGCTGGCCTCATGATTTCATCACCATAAGCTAGAAAAGACATTTAAAAAATTCTATTATCTAATTCCTCTAAGAATGATTTGAAGAACCTCCTCTAAATCTACTGTAGATATGATATAATATTTGTTGGTCTCACCAGCTCACCTAGTGGGAAGACAGCCTATGCAGTCAGCTTATCATGAAAGAGATCTTGAAGCATTGGATATTGTATGTTCTTGTTAACATGCTCCATCAGTCTTTTGCAGAATTGGGAATATCTACTTTGAAAATTATGCATCCTGAACTTATACTGGTCAGGCTCCAAGTCACACACCAGGTAGCATAATAAAGATGACCCAAGACTAATCTAAGAGAAATCTGGCCTTCTGTCAATAATTGATCTGATTGCTGCATGCACTCTATGCCTCCATGGAGCAATGTGAACAGCACTCTTTTTCAGTTAGTGTTTAAAGTTTCTGTCCTCAGTTAATGATACACTCTATAACACCTATGGTAGAACTATCTAAAACGTCCATAATAGTGTTTTATCTGAAGAATATAATATCAAACTAATGCTTTTTCTTAAATTTTGGTTATTATAATTAATGTTCATGCTTATTAATGAAGACTACAATCCAACTGTCCTTACTCTGGTTATATCTTGTCCAAGTTAGGCCGTCTGATTGTAGAGTTTGGGTTTCCCGAGGGTTGCTTTTCCTGAGTTGAACCATGAGGCTGTGTTATTGTCTAAATTCAGCCATTCTTAATCAGTAGTCACTTCATTATTATCCTCATAATTGTCAAGTAGGTAAGTGGACCATTCACAAATTACATAGTTTTTAAGAGTACCCATAGAATAAAGTTTCGAAAAATTCCATAGTCTAGAAATTTGATCTCCTCCCAATCACTTACACTGAGATCCTTCTGTTACTCTTACTACCCATCTCTAAAGGCACTTATGTCTGAAGTTGTGTAAGTTACCTTGGTTACATCTATTTCTTTTTTTTAAATCAGTTTTTCACCACCTGCTCTCTTCATCAGTGTCTTTTCGACAAATAGATTTTCTTTTTAGCTCTACTGTATTTCTTTTAGCTATCAAAGCCCCTTTGAAAGAACAGAATGAGTGCACAAATGCAGCAGTGCTCAATGTTTGCTTCTCTTGAACCTTCAGACTTGATTTCATCCTGTAGTGATTTGTCTCCTAATTCTATCAGGTACAGAGTTTTCCAGGTGGAAGTCATGTCCTTTGTTTCTTTAAAAAGACTTAAGATTCATTTTTCTTTATGTGTATGAGTGTGTGCTACCTTGTTTGTATGTATATTATATGTGTACAGTGCTTAATGAGGCCAGTAGAAGGCACTGGGTCCCTAGAACTGGAGTTACAGATGGGTGTGAGTCCCAGGAACCAGTATATGGTCAGCTCTGTAGCCTCATTTCTCCTGTTTATTATTGTGCGGAAATATTAGGCAAAGCATTTTACATTCTCCTCATGAGTATTTCATGCTAAGCAAGTATGTACATATAGAACATGATGTTCTGGGTATGCGATATGTAACTATTTGGTTCCATATTCTAGGAAAGTGGTTTTCAGTTTGGAGAAACCTATTAAGTGTTATCGATTAATGTGGAAACCTTGGTAACAAGAAATAAATTCTGGTTGGTGAGGATGTTTGACTCAATGTAAGATTGAGTCTTAAAATGCTAAAAAAATTAATTCTTTTTTATATTTACTAATTTTAATTAGATGACACAAAAATCAATAACAGTAATTCTTATTATTAATCAACACAAAGGATATTTCCCATGATTAGGATTACTTTTTTTAAAAAAATTATTTACACTCCAGATTTTATCCCTGTCCCCTGTTCCATATCGCATACTTCCTTCCTGCTACCAACCCCACTCCCACTCGACGAATGTGTCTCCACCCCCTACCCCTACCCTACCACCCCACCAGACCTCTCCACTCCCTCAGGTCTCCAGACTCTTGAGGTTTGGGTGCATCTTCTCTGACTGAACCAAGACCTCGCAGTCCTCTGCTGTATTTGTGTGGAAGCCTCATATCAGCTGGTGTATCCTGCCTGGTTGGTGGCTTAGTGTCACCTTCTTCCTTGCTTCCTCGCTTCTTCCAGCTTTTCCCTAATTCAGCCACAGGGGTCAGCAGCTTCTGTCCATTGGTTGGGTGTAAATATCTGCATCTGACTTTTTCAGCTGCTTGTTGGGTCTTTCTGAGGGCAGTCACGCTAGGTCCCTTTTTGTGAGCACACCATAGACTCAGGATTAGTGTCAGGCCTTGGGGCCTCCCCTCGAGCTGCATCCCACTTTGGGCCTGTTGCTGGACCTCCTTTTCTTCAGGCTTGTCTCCATTTTTGTCCCTGCAGTTCTTTCAGACTGGGATAATTATAGATCAGTTTCCAATAACATTCAAGACTTCCTCTTTAAGCTAGTTTTTAAAAAGGTTTTTAGATTCTAAAATGATGATAATAATAATAATTATTATTGTTATTATTATATTTCCCCTTTCTTTCTTCCTAGTCCTCCTACATATCCCTCCTTAGCTCTTATTAGTGTTATAAGGGAGGTTTTAATCTCCACTCCAAACTTACATATGTCTTTGTAATTCGTATTAGTGGTATTGACCCTTTTCCTTTCTTTTCTGATCGTTTACTTTGTCTTTTAACCTCCTCAAATGTAGTTAACTGTTCTACCAAGGAATAACTCCCAATAGTTGCATAACGATTTCTGATCATTTCATTTCTCTTTATTTTCTTGCAGTTGTTCCTATTTAGATGGCCATATGACTGAGATCAATCATTACATTGTGTCATTGAACTAAATATTGATGGCCTTTCCCGCCTGTCTCTTTCCCTTGTTCTTATAGTCCACACTCTTCTGTGTCATAGAGTAAGCTGTTGTTCCCTGTAAAAGTACCTCATTGCTTGGCACCAATTATGCGAATTCCTTCTCAACCTTTCTGGTGCTGCTCCCCTGAAGCCCCCATGATGCCTCATCAACAGCACTGTCCTGGAGCCTCATTTCACCAACTGCTTGCATCAGTCTACACTCTCCCTCTCCGTTAGAACTAAAAGAACTGAAAGAATTAAAAGGGTTCCAAGAATACCCGGAATGACAGTTTCTTAGACCCACTCAGAGCTTTGTAGCCTTTGTGTCTGTATTTGTTGTCCTCCCTCGAAGATGTATGGTTTTGCAATAGATGCAAAGTCCCCTGGACTTTGTTCACAGAACTCATTGTCATGACTGAGCTAGAGCCTGCCCTCTGGAATTATTTAGAAACACATTAAATACGTACTGGCCTAGAAAGGGTCTCCGAGGAACATTTGTTTAAATGTTTAAACTCTTTTTAATCACAGAATTTTCTATTTGTAATTGCCTTTATTCTTCTTCCTAAATTAATTAGCCATTTGTGACCAATATAAATTAAGCAACAGTTGTTAACAAGTATTTGGGTTTTTTTTGTTGTTTGTTCGTTTGTTTTTAGGGGTGAATTTTTTAACCTCATTTTGTCTTACTGATTTGGGGGTAACAGAACCTATATACCAGTCACATTAAATAATGCTTGTAATTGCTTTTATGCTTCTTCCTAAATTAATTAGCCATTTGTGACCAATATAAATTAAGCAATAGTTGTTAGCAAGTATTTGTGTTTTGTTTTTTTTAACCTTATTTTGTCTTACTGATTTGGGGTGACTAAGCCTATATACTGGTCACATTAAATAATGTTTAGTGGACCTTTGGCTTAATGGTTATCTTTTTAAACATTTTTCGTCTCTTACCATATTGTTCTAATAAATCTTGTGTGAAACTCGCATAAATGTTTCTCTACTCACTCAAAAAGTTTAGTCATGCAATTTGTGTCTATTTATTCTATAGGTCTTTTTCTCTACTGCTTATGTATATTTGACTTCAGTGGTTTAAAGAGTTGATTAGATTCACATTTTGTTTACATATAAAATTGTGCTAAGATCACTAAGCGTTACATTCCTTTGTTTCGTTTTCCTATTATTTTGCAGGTCAGAAGAGAGTCTCCATATACCTGTGAAAATATCTAGCAAGCAAAAAACCAGGGACTACTTGCAAATTCTTACATTGCTTTGTTGCATTTTTAAAGATGGTTCCTTGATTTATTGCTACTGGATAACCTAGTATTCCACTGATTTTTACAAAAGTTGCCAATACCTAGAAATTCCAATTTAAGTTTATTTTATAGAAATGGCTTCCCAGTGCACTATGTAATTAGGCAAAAACTTTACCTTTATTATTGTATTTTGTGGAAAGTATTTTTGTGTTTTGAAAAAATATGTAGGGAAAAGCTCGAGTCTGTGTTTAATTTTTGACAATGGAAAACATGCACAGTCAGTATGAACTGTGTTAGCCTAGCTGTAACTTAACTGTGTCCTATACTTTAGACCTAATGAGCCACAGTCTAAATTTTAACAAAATTCCAAAGAGATTTCTATGCTCATTATAATTAGGACAGCCTTCCTCTGTGGAGACCATGCATAGTACACACTGGAAAGCACTGGACCTTAGGCTGCAGCAGCACCAGAGCTCTGAGAAGTTCCCAGAAATCCAGAAATGGTGTCCTGAATTCTAATCTCTGGCCTATTCAATCTGAGTATATTTTAATAAGACCTCTAGGAAATTTTAATAAACTTTCAGTTCAATCATCAGCATAGAATACATACTATTTTTGAAGCTAGATAAAGTTTTCTTTATTTTAGATTAATACATGATTTGGGTTTTCTGTAATAACTCTTTCTTAATCACAGGTAAGGCGCAGCCAGTTCAGCAAGTGTATAGCTTGATCACTAAATGCACTCTACGTACGCTCCTGCCTTAGTGACTGCTCTAAACCTTTCCATGCTGGTCTTGAATACTCTTTAAATCATGTTGGTGGAGACAACGTTTTCTTACACTTAAACATAGAACAGGGGAAGAATTTTCCCCCTATGTCTCCTTACCCCAGCTCTGTATTTGTAGAGGAATTTGTTTTTAAATTGTTTGCCGTCTTCTCCATAGATCCTTCTTCGTCCACACATGGCCGTCCTTCCCTGCCTCCTCATTGCTCTTTGTGATCCTTGTGACCACTCTGTCCTTCCCCCATCACACTGGATCTGCTAACTTTTCTATTGCTCTCAGGTCACTGTCTTCCTTATCTACAGTTTAATGCCCCAGGATTTTGGCCTGAACTCTGGTGACCTTTAGTCTCTCATAATGCTTGCTATTCTTAATTAATTCTTTTCTTTTCTCTAAGTTCTCCAAATTGTTACATTTTCAAGAATTTTGATTTTTATTTTCCTTCGCAATCATCGTTTGATTGACTGAGGGAGAACTTCACACCCTCCGTTCTCTTCCTCTCTTTTTACACCTTAGCTTCCTTGGCCTTACTAGACAACACAGCCGCTGTAATAATGTCCCCGTACAGATCCCGGGCGGATTCCTGGGGTATTTCCATGTACTGGACCACCTTGATCATATCCTAGATCTGCTTTGGTTTTTACCATATCCAGCCTTGCTTTGGAAAATTATGAAAGCAAGATGATATGGTCAGATAGGATTTCTGTTTTAATGACTTCACTGTGTCTCCTTTCTGCTCTGCTCTGGTTTTATGGTTTTGTTGTTGTTGTTGTTTGTTTGTTTTTTGCTATTCTGTTACACAATAGTTTCTTTTTTTATATTTTTTTGTATATAGGTGAATTCAAGGTCACTGTTTTCACACACACTAGAAGAGGGCATCAGATCCCAATATAGCCATCACGTGGTTGCTGAGAATTGAACTCAGGGACTCCGGAAGAGCAGTCAGTGCTTTTAACTGCTGAGCCACCTCTCCAGTCCCTCACAATAGAGTTTTTTCTTTTATCTTTTTTTCTTTTTTCTTTTTTTTTTACAGTAACTATTATGGACTGTTTATGACTACAGAATAGGCTTAATATCATCCTGTTTTAGGAGGCTTTATGTTTTTCACATGTAACACAAAGCATGTTAAAGGACATGTGCCATTTACTATTTCAGAATGAATGGGCTGTGTTTTTTTTCCATATACAGTAGAAAGGCTTTATGTTGTCAGGTTAAATTTATGCATAGACGTCTATATAACTGTGGCTTCATGTTAATACAGTGTTTTCTAGTATAACTAAGATAAAGTTTTAATGTTGAGCACATTTTTTGCATATCTGTTATCATCGTGACATGGGGATATGTTTTATTTTCCTGCACACAACAAAGATTCTGGTGTATTATTTGTTCTCCTTCTGTGCTTGGCATTGCTAGTGCTGTCGCTATAGAAAATGCTTCACGGAGGCCGAGAAGATTGTGTTATCGTCTCCCTTGGTGGCATTTAAGGGCAAGGAAACAAGATTCCATTATAATTTGTTCAATTATGTTAACTGTCCAGCAAGACTAACTGAATTTAAAGAATAAGGGAATAATTCTTTAGTTTATGAGCAAAATATGTCAGGAGATTCTGCACCATTTGTGCAAAAACAGGAGCCAATTTCAGAGATTTCTGGACTATTCCCAGAGTTGGTGCCAATAATGGAGGCGGGGTTGGAGGAATTACAGTGTAGCTTAGCCGACTGCATGACTCAAGTATTTCAAGAGAAAATCAGGAAATACTTGACTATTGCTGAGGTAGAGTGGGATATGAAAGTGTCAGTCATCTTTCATAATGTAAATAGTGCCAGTGTCTTAGATAATGCTCTTCCCTGCATACCTGATACCATAGCCATGGCATACTGATACCATACTGATGCCATGTTCCTCTGCCACCATCCTACAACCATGTGGCTTTCACTGTAGCATGCAGACTTGTTTGTTGTCCCATAGTATACCATTCACTTTAACATTATCCACGACCAGTAGGCTCCACCTTTATATATTTCAGTCTCTTTTACCCTCACACATAAATGCATGTTCATGTTTTTTGTGTGTATGCGTGTACACGTGTATGCGTGTGTATGCGTGTGTGTGTGTGTGTGTGTGTGTGTCCATGCATGTATGCACAAAGATGCCATAGGTCAATGTTTTGTGCCTTTCTCGGTCATTCTCCATCCTATTTTTTTGAGATAGAGTCTCAAACTGCATCTGGAGCTCACTACTTCAGCATGGCTAAGCTGGTCAGCGAGTCTGGGAAACAGACATATCCTACTATGCCTTGGATTTATACGGGCCCAGGGACTGTGAACTCAATCCTCATAGCAAGTGCGATATCAACTGAGCTGCTTCCACGGCATATATTTATTGAGTTGAGTCAATAAATGTGTCCATGTGGTGCTATCTCTGCTCTACAGGGTGTCCTTGCATTTTTAGATTTGGTATCTCTCTGTGTCCACTCAGCGGCTGGATGCTTATCTCCTCACCTTAGCCACAATGTTTTAATCATAGTATTCTATATTTTTATCACCCATTGGTTATTTGGAAATGAGTTAATTTCTTCTACTTGTGAATTCCCCAAATCTTTCCTGTTATTGATGTTTAATTTCATTTACTGTGGCTTGGGAACGTGTGTTGTATTATGCATGTCTTGAGTATACTGGTTTGTTTTATAGCACTGCACATTATCTATCCTGGAGTGTGTTCATCGTGAGCTTGAAAATTAACCTTCTGTTTAGTTGTTACTGGGTCACTGTCTTCTAGATAGCCTTAGGTTGTTTGATGGACAGAACTGATCAAATCTGTGTCTCTGATGGTCTTCTGTCTGGTTGTTTTTATCTATTGTGGAAAATAAAGTATTGAAATATCCAGTTATTACTGCGGAATTAGCTACTTCTCCCTTCCCTTTCCCAGTTTTTATTCAGTGTATTCAGTACTTCATATTGACATCACATGTGCTTATGATCGTCACATCTCCTCGGTGCATCGCTCCCTGTTTTTTATAGAAGTCTTTGTTACCTTTGGGAGCTGGGAGTGGAGAGGACAGGAACAGACGTTGTTAAAATAGAGTAGACTGTTGCCTTTTATAAGGCTTTCCCATTGATTCTTTTGAACAGGTATGCCTGCATTTTGTTTTTGTCCACAGGACAAAAGGAGTGTTTCCCTTATAGATTCTTCTTAATAATATTCTTGCCATTTTCACTGGAGACCAGAGCAGTGGGTGATCATTATGCTTTCCTTCCAGAAGTTAACCTGTCATGCGTTTTCTCTATAGTCTTTAAGTATACGTTCCTTTCCTCGTTAGCCAGTGATTCTAACAAATGTTATGCAACTGTGTTTTATTCATGGTGGTTTGTCCTGTGTATAAGTAACACACTGTAGGAAATATTGAGAGTCGGCAACTGTCACATGTTTTCTATTTTAGACACACCTTCGAATATAATAATTCTTACAGGTAGACTTGAAATACTGGAAGTTTAAAACAACATTAATTTATTAAGACTTATGGGCCTGGGAGATGTCTCAGTGGGTAAAAAGTTGCCATGTAATCATAAGAACCTGAATTTGCACTCCCAACTCCCACATAGAATCCATATGCGATGATGCATGGCTGAGACCTCAGCACCGAGTTGGGAACGATGGCAGATACTGGAAGTTTACTGGCCTGACAACCTAGCAAATTGGTAAGCCCCAAGTTCAGTAAGACTTTTTTTTTTAAAAAATATTTAATCATATTTTACAGTCCAGATTTTATTTCCCTCCTGGTCCACCCTCTGACTTCCACATCCCATCCCATACCCCCACCTCCGTGGGGCCTCCAGTCTCTTTGAGGGTTAGGTGCATCTTCTCTAACTGAGTCCAGACAAGACAGTCCTCTGCTGTATATGTGTTGGGGGCCTCATAACAGCTGGTGTATGCTGCCTGGTTGGTGGCCTAGCGTCTGAGAGATCTCAGGGGTCGAGGTTAGTTGAGACTGCTGGTCCTCCTACAGGGTCACCTTCCTCCTCAGCTTCAAGACATCTTATGTGAAGTGTTCACATCTGCCCTCTATAACTGCAGGCATAGCTGACTATATATGTGCACATGTAGGGATAATGCACACACACACACACACACACACACACACACACACACACACACACACAGAGAGAGAGAGAGAGAGAGAGAGAGAGAGAGAGAGAGAGAGAGAGAGAGAGATCTATGCAGCATATTTTGTTAAAACTTATTTCATTCCATGGCACTTATAAAACAACCAGTTGTCCAGTTGTCCTCCAGTCCCTATGGCCTCTTTGAAGGTGTTTGTTATTTTCAGAGGACAGGTATTGACTGTTCTGACTGTGTTTGTTCCTCAGTAGTGGTGATTTTCTTTCTGTGCCTTGAAGCACAGTACCACCATTTCTGTAATTCTGACATACAACATGCCTTTGTACCTACTCAGTCCAGATTTCTTTCTGATAAACATGGATGAAGTAATAGATTTTCTTAGTTTAGGAAGAGCTAGCATTGGCTGCCTTTGGGTTACATTGAGGATTCTTTCTGTGAGGTTTAACAAGCCTCCTGAGTATCTGTTCTGGTTGCCTACATAGTGTTTCTGGCGAATGGCTAGAGCAAAATCTATGCTATGAGACATATGATGTCTGAGCCTGAAATTCCCTGGGATTTCTTTATGTAGCCAGAGTTGTCGGCTTGAACAGTCTTTTTTCTTTACATATTTAAAAATAGTTTTGGTGCCATGCTGTTTCTCATCTTCAGGTTTTGAAATTCCATTCATTCATTGCTGCTCTTCTCTGTCAGTGCCGCCCAAGCTTCAGGATACTCATAACTCGTTCATGTTCATAGCCTCACAATTTGTCTTTCGCCTATTTTAAAAATTAAACTTGTTTCTCAAGCTTCTTTCCCAAAGCAAAATTATCCACCATTCTGTTCCTTCAAAGCTTGAGACAGATATTTCCGGAGTGTGCGTTATTGACCAGTCTCTGTGTTCAGTAACATGGTTCAGTGGAGGTCACATTAGACAATGCCTTGGACCTTCCTTTCTGTGTTGAGTAGATAGGAGATGGGTGTGGAAAGGAAAGCATTATAAACATTGTGTGCATAAATGTGAAAACATTTTGAAAAGTGCTATGACAGTTAATACAATGATTGATACCTGAGGTAGGTGATAAGGAAAATCCTGACTAAGCAGATGTCATTTGAGCACAGACCTCAAAGATGTTGATGAGCTAAACATAGAAGATTCACCATTCAAGAAATGCATGCAGGGCAAATTCAGTATTAACTCAACTTAGTTCAAAGGCAAAGGCCCAGAGACATAGGGGAGAGCTGAGAATGCTTGTGAAGGAGTCAGTAGGCCAGTGAACCAAGGGGTCAGTGAAGGATGAGTATATGATACGAGATGACATTGCAGAGGAAACCAAATAATAAAAAGTGTTGGTAAACTAGAACAAGAAGTTTCATTTTATCTCAAGATCACGCGATGTCATTAAGAATATTGAGGGGTGTGATATGATTCATATTTTAAGATGCCTCTTGGCATTTCTTTTTATGAAGATGTCAGTTTGAATAGGCAAGAATAGATGTAGGCTATGAGGGATGGTACTGTACTGGCTGGCAGCTTGGTTTTAAGGATAGGGACATTAAAATGGACAAAAGCAGGTGCATTTGAGACGTGATAGAGGCAGAGACAACTAACTTGGTAAAATACTAAGATCTGAAATATTCTTTGATTTGATGCTGCATCCTGGACACAGTCTTCGGTTGTTTTCCATTTTGTTTTATTGTGTACATTGGCCGGTCCCTTTATGTATATACTTATTTCCCCATGCAATCCATAGCATACTTTGTTCCTCAATGAAGAAACTGTAATAGTGATGATGAGAAGGATGGTGATGATAATAATAATAATGATACTAACAGTGCCCCAGTTGCCTCAGATTTTCTTACAACCAGGTCCTTGGTTGGTTTGTACTGAGTGGTCTTAGGTCAGATGTTTCTTGTGCCTTAGTTTCCTTACTTGAAAATGGAGATGCTATTTCTAACTCCTAAGGTTGTTAGTTACTATATAGGATTAATTGAACAAATCAATTAAAATTATTAGAAAGGCAGCTTCCCATTCTAACTATTCAGTAGTTGATGGCCTTGTTCATTTCTATTGGTTACATTTGCAAAAGACTGGTAACTGGGTCTTAGTGCTAGAGGCTCAAAGCATGTCTTCAGAGTCTGAGATTTAGTTCTCCGGAGGCTGTGAGAATTCCTTGCTTTCTAATATCCCTATATGCAGCAGCAGTCGGCAATGACTGCCAATTGATGTCTGTCAGCTTTCTCATCTCAACTTCATCTGCATGGGGCCACCATGTTCGTTGTGATTGTTTCTCTTCCTCTTCTGAGGGCTCACCTTTGGATTTAGGTACCAGAAGATCCAATTTCTATATCTTAAATTAATGACAAAGTCACACATAAAATTGCCAGGAGTGGGGACTGGACAACAAATCTTCATGTGTGGGTCTGAGACTAGAACGGGGCACTTACCTATAGTGCCTGCTATGTTTTGCATGTCTAAGATGATGCTAACTGATTCTGACTTTGCTCCCATTCTGATGTTTTATAATTTCTACCCAATTTTCAAAGTCTCATTTACACATTAACACTTCTAGCCTCTGCTATAACACACTTTATCTTCCATAGTAAAATCAGATACAACACTCCTTTTAAATGGCTATGATTCTAAAGGCAGCACAGGGAGGGGCCTTTCCCAGGAGGCTGGTTCTAGTCCTCCAGGTCGATTGATTGCTCAGGAAGTTCAGCTTCTTTCCCCTGTCTTTAATTTCTTTAGGATTAGGGAAATTATTTCATTCTCATAGAAATTTGTTTCAATGACTTGGATACTGTTGGCGATGATGATTTCTAAATCTCTTAAGAACAGAAGCGATCCTGAATGTTGGATGGGACGTAGAGTTTTAGATCTGAATTCAGAGTTCAATGTAGACATAGATTTCAAGGAAAAAGTTGTGACCATTAAAATCGCTTATTCATATATCAAAGGAGGAAAGGTGAGTTTATTAGGCTTTTCTTTTTCATCTTCAAATTTGCAGCTTAAAGATTAAAAAGGCTTCTGTTGGAGATTTAATACAAATATATAAATTGTGTTATTTGCATGTGCATACCTGAGGTGCATGTACAGGTGTGTATGTCAGCAAAGGGAAGTTACTGGAACAATGTTCCTGGAGCCCTTTACCATGGCTTTCTCTGAATAGTGGCATTTTGAGTCACTTTTTATTTTTAAAATTATTTTGGTTGAAATTTTTTGACAAACATGTATTAATTATAAAGGACAGATGGCCTGGGGCTGAGAGATGATGAGTTAGAGTGGTTAGAGCCTCAGGACCCATCGCCGCTGGGGCCGCTTGCAGGCTTGCTGCTTCCCTACAGGCTCTTCAGGATGCAAGTTATGAGTGCAGAGAAGCATTGTACATTGTGTGGGCCAACTGTGTGTTTGCCTGTTTACTCATGTTCTGTATTTGGTACATGATGTGAATGAGCAGATGCAATGCATACTATATATGTCAATTGTGTACTTTATGTATAACTCATGATACGCATAGACCACACACATAGTCCTTATGAGCCAAAGTCTCTCTGTTATATTCAAATCAGAAGTTTAGTTATTTCATTTTCAATATAGTTACTTGTTTCCATCTAGCAATCTCTCACAATTTTTTGGAGTATAAAGTAATTGAGAAAAGTAAGTCCAGGATAAAGATTCCATAAGAGGACAAACAATAATGTAGTCCAAGCCACCAGGCATCCTATATAGCACAGAAACATCCTTTTAAACAAGTTTCCTCCTGTTGGAAATGCTTGTGTCAGTAGAACAATTTACTTGAGTGTTTTACTTCTGCCGTTTGCAGAGAGAGAAGCAGTTGGTTATATCTTATGTCGTCATTTACAACCCCCATCTGCCATTAGTGTCTAATATTGTTACTGGCTCATAGACACTGGCTTGTGTTCCTTAAGTTCCTGTGAGCAAATCCTCACTGAGCCTCCATGGGTTTCCTATGACTATGCAAAGTATTTATTTTTATAAGCATTAATGACTTTAGACAGGCTTAAACCTCACCAACTTTGACATATCTCAATGGTAAAGGAAGTGGAGTAGAATTGGTCATCCTTGTGGAGACTGAAGACTAGGAGATGCCAAGCAGTGCTGTAAATGATCAATGCTTTATGTCCTGATATGGAATATCAGATCTTTTAATGTCTGTGCTGTGTTAGTTCTCAGAACCTTAGACCAGAGATTCTTAACATTCCTAATGGTGCGGCCATCTAATACAGTTCTTCGTGTTGTGGTGTTCCCCCAACCCTAAAACTATTTTGTTGCTATTTTGTAACTGTAATTTTTCTACTGTTATGAATTGCTATGTAGATATCTGCATTTGCTGATGGTCTCAGGTGACACTCGTAAAAGGATTGTTTGACCCCGTACAAGTCAGAACCTCTGTCTTAGCATATTACTCTTTCTTTCGGAAGTAGCAAGAACAGCATTCTTTGTTTCCCTACTCTCAGGACTCATACCTGTTTGCTCAAAGACTTGTCTTTGAATCCAGGGTTGTGGCAACAGTAGTTCAGAAAACAACCATAACAGAATATGTGGGAAATCTTCTCTCTTTTGAGATATAACTGTCTTGGTGATTCCTGTCTGTTTGTTAATTGCAATAAAGTTGCCATTGTAATTTAGAATGCTTGTTAAGAACAATCCAACGGTCCTCTGAGGGACAATAGATAACTTGCTATGTGTCTTGCTTAGGGAACTGGTAATTATTTTACTGTAAATGAATCTAACAATAGCCTATTGGAAAAGCCACAAGAGGGACAAGGCTTTGAGGGAGGAGTGTAAAAGTCGAGGCTGATCTTTATTGACTACATTCATCAGCCTAAATTACTTGCAATAAGGTTTTTTAGAGAGGTTCAAGTGAAGTAAGATAATTAAAATTCTCTTCAGTTACTGTAAAAATTTCTTAGTATGAGTGCATCTTATTTAAGACTCATTTTAACCTTCCTTCTAATGAAAGTTTTAATGTTTTCTATTATGCAATGATGACTTTTTATTTTAAAAATGTGTTCCTGTTAGAACGGAGGCTTGTATATTTTTCCTGTAGGAATTGTTTAATATTGTCACAGATTTTACATTTAAAGATAACTACAATATTATATTTTGACTTGCACTGAAGAAAACAGGTGTGACTATATCTCGGGTGTGATATAATAATTTGGGGGTGTTATTGACAGAGTAAATAAAGGAAAAGGTAAAGAAATGCGTTATCTTCCTGGGAAGAAATTTACACAATTATGTGTTGGCTGGGGGAACTCTAGTGTGTTACTGATTTTCCAAAAATTCAGCACACTGATAAAAGGTTATTGGAAAATGTAGTTCATTCTAAATGAACCCATGCATCAGGCATTGGCATCCTCCCAGAACACTCTCTTTGTGTCTCTTGTACATTACCCAAATGTTTTCACTAGTGCTGAGACCATTCTGCATAGTTTGGTGGTTTTGGTATTATCTTTCCATCAGGACTAATTGTTCTTAACCCCAGGTCTGTTGTTTGAAGCTCATCACCGCTTTAGATCAGGCTTCCTCCTACAGTGCCGTCCTTAGCCTCTGAGCT